>NC_139221.1:310775014-311375014 GCF_055691185.1 Crinia signifera
TTAATTTACCTGATATTGATTGAAAAAAATGAAACATGTAAAACAGCAAGAAGCAGTGGGTTCCTAAGCTTACTCAAAGATCAGTTTATCACACAAATGGTAGAAGCTCCAACTTGTAATAAGGCATTATTGGATTTGGTTCTAACAAATAACAGAGATTTAGTTTCAAACACAAAAGTAATTGAACACCTAGGGAACAGTGACCACAATATGGTTTCACTGGAAATCAACTTCAGTAAATTACATCATAAAGGATCGACAAAAATACTAAACTTCAGAAAAGCTAACTTCGAATTATTCAGAGAAGCCCTAAATAAAATTGTGTGGGAAACCGTTTTTGAGGGGATAAAGGCTGAGGAAATGTGGGATATTCTAAAAAATGTACTCGAATCATTAACTATTAAATTCATTCCCAAAGTAAGTAAGGGTAAATTCAATAAAAAAAAAGCCACCATGGTTGGACAAAAAAGTTAGGTCAACAATCAACAATAAAACAATTGCATTTAAATTCTATAAAAATAACTTAAATGAGGATTATGAAGAGCGCATCGCCACTGAAAGTAAAACTAACCCCAAGAAGTTTTTCAAATACATAAATAGTAAACGTATAATTAAGGACAACATACTGTAGGCCCACTAACCGATATCAATGGAAAAAGTTTTACGGACGACAAGGGAAAAGCAGAACTGTTAAATGAGTTCTTCTTATCAGTGTTTACTAAGGGAGAGCAGACTGTGGAATGCACACATACCACATACCACAAATGGGATGAACAAGCCGGACCTCAATATTGAATTCTCTACCGAGGAAATAATAATGAGGCTCAGCAGAATCAAAACAAATAAATCACCTGGGCCTGATGGGATTCATCCTAGGGTACTAATGGAATTAAGGGAGGAATTAGCTTCCCCTCTACAATATATCTTTGATAATTCACTATCATCAGGAAAGGTACCAAAAGACTGGAGAATAGCATAGGTTGTGCCATTATTCAAAAAAGGAAAAAAGGAGGATCCCGCTAATTTCAGACCTGTTAGTTTAACATCAATAGTGGGTAAACTATTTGAAGGATTTTTAAGAGATGGTATCCAGAAATGTTTAGACCTTCATAGTTTACTCAGTACTAACCAACATGGGTTCGTGAAAAATCGTTCATGCCAAACTAATCTACTTGGTTTCTATAAAGAGGTTAGCAAAAACCTTGATAATGGAAACGTTGTAGATGTTGTAGATTTTGCTAAAGCCTTCTACACAGTACCAAAACAAGAGGTTGATACAGTAAATAAAATGTAGGACATGGGATTAGGGGCAAATATCTGTAGATGGGTAGGGAACTGTCTGTGTAATAGAGAACAAAGAGTGGTCGTGAACCAGTACTAAGTTGAGTGCCACAGGGTTCGGTTCTTGGGCCCATTTTATTTAACATTTTTATTAACGATATTGGGATGGGGTTACTCAGCAATGTATTCATCTTTGCGGACGATACAAAACTGAGCAGACTTATTAAATCATCAGATGTCACCACGCTTCAAAATGATCTTGACAATCTAGATAAGTGGGCAAAAAAGTGGAAGATGAGGTTCAATGTGAACAAATGCAAGGTCATGCACCTTGGGAGACATAACCAGTGTGCTAGTTATAACCTAAGTGGGGATGAATTTGGTAAATCAATACTCGAAAAGGATCTAGGAGTCCAAATAGACAACAAACTGGGGTGTAGTGCTCAATGCAATATAGCAACAAAAAAAGCCAACAAAATTCTAGCATGTATTAAAAGGGACATGGAAACTAGGGACTCAAAAGTAATTATGCCTCTGTACAAATCATTGGTTAGACCGCACCTCGAATATGCAGTGCAGTTCAGGGCCCCGCACCATAAAAAGGACATCATAGAATTAGAAAAAATCCAGAGAAGAGCAACAAAGCTTATTAGGGGAATGGAGAATTTAAGCTACGAGGAAAGATTAAACAATTTGGGACTATTTACACTAGAGAAAAGACGTTTAAGGGGGGATATGCTCAACATTTATAAATATATTAGTGGCCAATATAAGAAACTGTCAAACACCCTTTTTTTCTACTAGAAAGGAATCTAGGATGCGAGGGCACGAGTTTAGATTAGAAGAAAAAAGATTTTGTTCATCTAGAATAGTTATTCCCAACCCAGGTCCTCAAGTCTCTTTAAACTCCTCACCACCACCTACAAGGCTCTCTCCTCCTCCACAGCTCCCTACCTCTCTTCACTGATCTCTATCCACACTCCCTCCCGTCCTCTTCGCTCCATCGCTGACCGCCGACTGACCTCTCACCTAATCACCTCCTCCCACTCCCGTGTCCAAGATTTCTCTCGCGCTGCCCCCCTGCACTGGAACAAACTCCCGCCACCCATCAGGCTATCTGATTCCCTTACCTCCTTCAAGCGCTCCCTCAAAACCCACTTTTTTCGACTAGCCTATCCCTCCTCCTAACCTCTTTTGATCCTCCTATCCTGCCTCCGTTCCCCTCCGTTCCTACTTATCCTATTGTATTTCGTTCGTCCACCCACCTATTTTTAGTATGTTAACTCTTATGAGCAGGGCCCTCCTTCCTCACGTACTCACCCTACCTCATTACCTCACCTGTGCTCCTGTCCTGTTCTTCCCTTCCTCTACTTCATCTTCAGTCTCCTTGACAATTTTGACACCTACTTCTGAACTGATGCTGATTTTAGTTCTACCAGCTATACCCCTATTTATACTGTATCTTTCAACACACCCTGTACGTTACCTTGTAATTTGTTTTTTTGTTTGCTATGTACGGCGCTGCTGACACTTTGCGGCGCCTTATAAATAAACGTACTGCTACTACTACTACTACCCCCAACAGTGCATATTTTGCAGGTCTCCACACAGACTCACAAGTGCTATAATTAGCTCCACCTGTGGATCTTTTCAAATGTGCCTAAATAATGAGTGCACCTGCTGGGTGACCTGGAAAACGTGCACTGTTGGGGGTACTTGAGGACCAGGGTTGGGAACCACTGATCTAGAAGAAAACATTTCTTTACAGTCAGAGCAGTCAAACTTTGGAACTCTCTTCCTGGAGAAGTGGTGTCGGCAGACACTATGGGCAGTATTCAATGAGAAAAGTTCTCCGTGTTTTGTGGAGAATTTGTGCTTTGTTCACCTTGGACGGAGCATTTTGCTCTCCAAAAGCGAGCAACCCTATTCAATGTGAAATTCTCTCCGTCTTTCGAAGTGATTTTCTCCGTGTCTCTCCGTGTAGCAATTCTCCATCTTTTGATGGGGAGCTGGAATGTGAACTTTTAAACTAAAAGGTTTTTTTTTAATTTTGGTGTCAAAAAATCAGTTTTTTTTTCTGTGAAGGGGCATGTTATTTTTATTCATGTGCTTATAGCACATGAATATATATTTAATTTTAAAAATAATATATTTTTTAAATTTTTTAATTTTTTTTTTTTACACAGTGCAGCCAGCAGGGGGCCGGAGCGCTCGAGCCGCTCATTACATATTCATATATTCACTGCACCCGATCGTTAATATGCACGATCGGGTGCAGTGAATACTGGGTCCCCCGCTGGCTATAGGGGGGGGCAGCCTGTGCTGCCTTAGTCTCGGAGAGCCCCCCTCATCTCCACATTCCTCTGGAGCAGCCAGGGAGACTATAATCTCTCTGGCTGCTTCCGGCTCCCTGAAAGCTCCCTGCCGCGGACGCTCGTCCGCTGCAGGGGTTAAGACTCGCCGCGAGTGGCGGCGAGTCTTAACCACATTGAATAGAGGGAGCAGGAGTGGCAGCGAGCCCTCCGGAACACGGAGAGTGCATGGAGAGCGAAATAAAACGCTCTCCATGCACGGAGAACTTTGACATTGAATACTGCCCTATAAATACGTTTAAAATAAGGTTGGATAAACATTTATTGGTTACAAACATCCATGGGTACAAATAAGTAACACAATCTGTCTTTAAAATATCAGAACATACTATATAACAAGGGATAAGCTACTATAAACATAGGTTGAACTAGATGGACGCAAGTCATTATTCAGCCTCACCTACTATGTAACTATGAAAGAATACTAGGTATGAATCCCACTCATTTCTGTCAGAATGTGCTGATAGCTGGATATTAGAGTAGAGGTTAGACACAGAAGGCCAGATGCACTAGGCTTCAATAGTGGTAAAATGGAGAGTGATCAAGTCTGGAAAGACGAAACGCGTAGGGCCTCTACCTCCATCCAGTGCTAAAAGATAAGACTGATTTAATATAAACATCTATTCGCATGCTTCCGGGAATACCCACATCTTTCAATGGTCGCCGATCATCGAAAGATGTGGAAGGTGCACGCATATAACAGTGATTTTCAAGTGCATGCGTTTTATGCGTGCATGCTTGGATGGAAATGGGTGGGCAGCTGACATCTGGTGATGCCCCCCCCCACACACACACCCGCTTCACAGCCACATAAACATGAGAACGCCAAGCATGCTCATGGAAACGCCCATCAAATGCTGCCCATTCCCATATGGTGATGTGGCAGGCCGGCGCCCCACGCTTCTCTCTGTCCCCCACCAGCTATATTGGGTGCGTGCACAGGTCGAACAGACTGTTTGCCATGGGCACATGCACCATACGGCCACACATGCGCAGAGACGCGTCTGTGTATGCGTAAACACACATTATCGGTCCCCTGTGTGAATGCACAGAGGATGCGAATCAATGTGAATAACCCCCTAGTCTGATCTGGATATAGAATTGAGTGATAACCTGGTTCAACCTGATGGCAAGGATTTTAATGTCTGTAGACAGCAAAGATATCGAATGGTAGGACGCTGGGAGTGTGGGGTCCTTCCCTGGCTTAGGAATAAGAACAATTAATGCCTTTGACATAGAGGTTGGGAGGGCATCCTGTTCCAACAGCTGCTGAAAAAGGGTAAGCAAACAAGTCTAAATGTTTTTTATATAAATCCAAGGAAATACCATTAGGGGTACCCTCTAAGGGCAAGGGTGAGTCTAACAGCTGACAGGCATCCTCAGTTATGGAGGGAAGAGGAATATTATGAATATACATCCGCAGGTCATTAGGACTACAAGTTATTTTAGATTCATATAGGTGTTTGTAGAATGCCACACATAGAGCTGCTATATCTAGAGTGTGTGTGTAGCCAGGGCTGGATTAAGGGGAGCTCAGGGGGGTCAGTATCCCTGGGCTCCCTCCCCTCTATATTTCCAAATATATATATATTTTTTTGTGAAAAGTTTTGTGCATGGGAGTGGGGGTAGTGCTACAGCTTCACCTATCTGCCAATGTGACAATGAATAATGGTGCTGAGCATCGGGAGTCAAGGCACAACGACTGCACAAGTGTGCAGTGAATTACTGGGAGTTGACTAAGTCCCATGCACAAGAGGTCAGAGGTTGAGACGCTTGTGTTGAGCTCTGATTGGTGCTTCTCTGGCCCATGCAGGACAGCAGCAGCGGCGGCCTCATCATGGGAGGGTATATAATTAGAGGCAGCGCTGAGCCTGTGAGGTCTCCTACAGAGTAAGGTACAGAGGAACAAACACAGGTTTTTCATATGGTGTGTGTGTGTGTGTATATATATATATATATATATATATATATATATATATATATATCCCCTCCCAGATACCCATTGACCAAGTCTACACTAACATTACTCTGTGTTTTGAAAGTGTAGTATTCTCCTGTGCAGTTTGCAGCCAGTAATGACAAGTGAGAAGGGGCCCTCCTGTCTAAAGTGACCCAGGCCCCAGATAGGCTTAATATGGCTCTGTGTGTGTAGCTCTAGAACCACCAGGATGTTGTAACTCAACTATGGTATTATTAGTACAGTCTCCCCATGCCAAATGAACAAGAAAACTGCCCAGCCTGTCCTCAATAGCATAAGCAGAGTGCAAAGCATATGATCGCTTATTTTTGGGCTTTAAGTGATCTTCGAAGTTTCTTGCTGACCATCAGGCTGATGACTTTTCTACTGTAATCTCAGTCAGTGATTCAAGGAGTCTGAAAGATCTGTTGAATTGTCTGTTAATTAGAAATGTGATGTGCTGACCTTCTGCAGTAACTTGCTGGGGTCCTGTAATTATTTTTATTATCTGATGGTGTCCCAGACCAAATAGTTTGAGGACCCCTGGTCTAAGCCATCAGATAAATAAAAAAGTTCAGCAACAATATAGGTCTGTTCTAACTCTTCCTCCTGTTTCCTGTAAAAGGTTTTCAGACCAGAAATGTTCAAAGGCTTTAAATGTGTCCCATAATAATGTTGATGATAACCCAGGGGTATTATTGGTGTAGCATTTTTCCCATTTAGCCTCCAATTCCTGTCCAGATCCCGAATGTTTGAGCTAGAATGGATTAAGCTTCCAAATCAATTGGCCCCTCTGACATTCCAAGCCAAGGCTCAACGTAATTGGTCACACATGCTCCTATTTTCGTACCTAACCTGACTTACAGTATGCATGGTGGGAGAAGGGCCATTTCAATCCTCAAAAAGGAGGAATAGGAACGGGAGAAACAGAAATATTGTTTCACCATTAGGTGTTTTTCACTCCAGGCATCAACAACCCATATCCAACAGTAAATCCACGAAAGTGGATGGTCGTGTTTGCGGGTGGCCAATAGAAACACAGGTCCTGTCTAATTGTGGATTGAGAACATTATTTGAATCACCTAGACATATAGTAGGGGTAGCAGAATGTGAGGCCATAAAACTCACCAGTTGTCTATGCACCTTGTGAGCCAAAAGTGTAACTAGCATAGGTGCAAGGGGTGCAGCTGCTATGGGGCCAAGAGCTGAAGGGGGGGGGCATGTTCCTTGTGTAAGTTACATGTGTTATATACATTTATCACCTTAGGTTGGGAAATAGGGGCCCTTACAAACTTTTGCAATGGGGCCTACAAATATCTATTTACGCACCTGTCATGAGCTTAGGGTGGTGGGATATATTGCAGCCAAAATAACAGAATTTCAATTAAGTTTGCATTTCAAGAAGACATAATGGCCCCAGGGCTGCCACTAGGAATTTTGGGGCCCGAGACTTCCAGTCCGGGCTCCCCATCTCCCCTCCCCCTCCTTCACTTACCTCCCGACTCTTTCCACAGGTCCCTTCAATGCAGGATGCCGGTGGCCAATTAAAATCCAGCCCCGGCTGGTAAACCAATCAGAGCTTGTGTACTGGCAGCCACTCTGATTGTCTAATGATACACAAGCTATGATTAGCTGAAC
Source organism: Crinia signifera (assembly GCF_055691185.1). Lineage (NCBI taxonomy): Eukaryota > Metazoa > Chordata > Amphibia > Anura > Myobatrachidae > Crinia > Crinia signifera. The sequence continues at coordinate 310,782,263 of NC_139221.1, forward strand.
AGCCAGTGCAACATTTTAATTGGCATTGAAGAAGCAGGCAGCACAGCGGAGGAAATTGGGGGTTTGCAGTTGGGAAAATGAGCTGCCCGGGCCCTTCCAGAGGCCGGGGCCCGAAACAGCTTTACCCACAGCACCCCCCTGTTGGTGGCCCTGATTGGCCCCACAGGTCCGTCTGCACCAATTCTAAAGAGAAGGGCACAGTTTCACGTACCAGAACAGAAACCCCTCTAGAAGCAGAGGTATATGTGGAGTGGTATGCCCAACCTACCCATAATATTTTTAAGAGATACGATTTTAGTGCCCATTAAATGTGTTTACATTAAGCACACTATGGCCCTTATTCTGGTTGGTGCGGGCGGAGCCGCATATGCGGCTCCGACCGTGCAGGCGAATCCCCGCCTTCCATACGGATCGCCACGGCCGTCCGTACGCGGACATGTGGCGGTCCGCATGAAAATGGCGGGGGATACGCCTCCACCATCTTGGAGCAGCCCCCTGCATTCGATGGTCGCCGACCATCGAAGGCAGGGCCGCACGCTCCACCAGCTCCCGCACCCATAGACCTCACGGACACTTGTCCGTGTGAAAGCATGTATGGGGGCGGGCAGCTGACATCCGGCGATGTCAGATGCCCGCCCCCAACACATGCGTCACAGCCTCATTTCCATGCGTACGCCCCGCGTTTGCATGGGAACGCCCATGAAACGCGGGGCGTATGCATAGGGAAATGAGGCTAGGTAGCCCCTCACGCCCCTATCCACCCCCTTTGCGGCGGTAAAATAAAATGTGCGGCGATTTCGCCTGCACATGCGCAGAGTGCCCTCTGCACATGCGCAGAGCGAAAACATCGGCGGAACGGCCGCAAGCGGCCGTTACCGCTTAGATCAGAATAAGGGCCTATATCAGGAGCATACCTTTTAAATTGGCCCAGGACCAATGACCTTTTTAGCTTATCATTAATTCCACTTACATTCCATGTAAGAAAATGAAGTTTCACCATACAGTATCTTACAGAGAAGAGTCAGATATTATACAGCTCACCACCCACGGCGTATACTCCCGACCAACCTGAGCAGTAAAATGTCTCCGTGGGGAGAAGAATAAAAAAAAGCTAATAGAGTGTATAACCACAAATAAAAAATTCAAAAATGAAATATGTATAGAAATAAAATGATACAAGTCAATAAACGACTAATCAGCCATATTTAACAAAGTGAAGCATCACTGGTGAGAGGGTTAGTATACTTATGCTGTAGAAGTATGGATTAGGCCAATATGGATCAATCATTGTCCAGAGCATACCTTGCCAGCCTATGGCGATCCAGCCAGGTGGCCGCTTCTTTGGGAATTTGAAATAATTGGTCACACTATCTACCTGCTAGGGGTGGAACCCCCAGTAAAATCCACAACCTCTGTTCATGTCCATGACTACACTGGCTTCTCTGTGACTTCCTATTGGTTGTCCTACCTTTCATGCACCTGCAGGAATGGATGTACCATTAGGAAGCAACTCTCAGCCTTTTGAATAGCTCTAGCTGGCTTATATGGGCTGTAGCCAATGCACAAGCCAAGCATATTGTAGTACTGTACCATTAATGCTACTACAGTACTTCACATTAGCCAGTCCTATTGCCTGTCAGCTACATTGTGTAGTAGTCGGCACCTAGTCAGTGATGGGGACAAGCGGATGCCTTTACCCAAGCAGAAGTCAACACTACTTCCAAAAATGTTTCTGTCACTATCTCAAAAAACAATATACTTTGCTGGTTTCATCTGTTCAGTAGAAGACATTCCAACCAAGCAAAATGCAGGGCTACACGGTATCTGTCTGATGTAATGATCATACTGTATGTGTCTCTTTTGTACAGAGATCTCCAGTGCCCGGATTGACTCCTTTCCGTTTCACTAGGATGCATAAACTATACGGAATGCGCAACAGTGGTAAGTCTATGGCAGTAGTGAGATGTTATATGTCTACGTGTGTGAATTTTTGTCGCATCTTTTTGTTGTAACAAGCATAATTATGATGTGCAGGTACATCATCAAATACCCGTCACCCTCGGTTCCGATACTGTTCCGGATAGTCTGTATTGCCAGATTAGACCTAGAAATACAGTATGTGTTTAGCTAGGTTCCCTTTTACTATCTCTGTACCAGGTTGCAGTAAATGTGTATGCCAATGGCACAAGATAGGATTATTTCCGGTTACAACATAACTAAAAATTCAGTGTTTCTGTTTTAAGTAAAACAAAGACAAATTTTAAAAAATGAATCCGTAAAAAAACAATGAAATTATTAAATAAGGATTTTTTTTTAAATCCGGTCAGATCCCATTGCATACCTGAAGTTAAGGTATGCATTGGGACCCGATGGGCGCCGTGCTAGGAAACAAGTACCGAAATTCTTAAATGTTCAATATTTAATTATGATTTTTTAAATGACTGCCTAGAAACCCCCCCCCCTTCCCGTGAATCCATCGTCCCAGCTGTGATATTAAGCTGCCACCAGCAGACTAGTTTTATGGCTGCCGGCAGCTGCCTGCTGTCAGAAATGATGGATGCCTTTGGACTGATTGCAGGTAGGAGGAGCAAGAGTGCAACTCCATCTAATGATTTCTCGTTCACACCCAAGGTCTTCATCCATTCGCATGCCTGTGGGGGTTTGGGGGGGGTGGGCGGATGGCTGTGTGGGTGGCAGGCGGCCCATGGTGGACAGCAGTGTCCTGCAGTAGGGGATGCCATTGGGGGGAGATGCAGAGCGGCCATTGACCACTGAAGAGATGCAATGAGCAAGCATAGCTCTGCCCCTTTTCGGGCCACCTGGCAGGTCCCTATTTGAAAATTACTAAAGTTGAGATGTGTGTGTGTACAATATATATATATATATATATATATATATATATATATATATATATATATATAAAACGATAAGGTCTTTTCGCGAGCGTATGGCAAACCATCGCTATTGAGTTAGGACAGCTATCTCCTCTGGTATTTCTGACAAACCGATAGCCAAACACTACTTGGCAATGGGACATCAGATCGCAACTGTGAGATGTTTCCTTGTTGATCATGTACCCAACCCATCAAGAGGTAGAGACAGAACTCTGCTACTGCATCGACTTGAGGCCTGTTGCATACACTGACTAAATACAGTTGCCCCTCGGGGACTTAATGAACATAATCCGCTTAATTGCTTTTGTCGACATAATCAGACTCAGTTGACCGGATTGTTGGCTGTCGGTAGTGGGTAACGATATACACTGGGTGACTGTTTACCAGTCTATGTGTTTGTGTATATTGAGATATAATGCTTTATGCATTGATGACTGGTGATTGACCATTGACTTATATATGTATAAATGTATTTTTCATGTACTGTATATTTTTTTTTATTTGTTTTGATGTCTGTCTCTTATATGTCGAGTCATTTTTACTCTTTAAACATTGACCCTATGCTAGGCATTTGGTGGGCTTACCTGCACTCACATTCCTGAAGTCGCCATGGTCTACGCTGGTGACAGCTAATTATTATATATGTATGCTACCTTGTTATCATGTGTTTTATGACCATGTGCCCTATAAGTCATATATGTAGTAAACATTCACCACAATTTTGTTCTATACGACTTTGCCTATTTGTTTGTGCGTTCCACTGTAGTAATATGGAATACATGGGCACTTCCTGTATCAATATTAGTGGCTTTGCGCTGTTCCACAACATATAAGAGCCTGGATATGATGGTCAGGCGCATTAGAACACAAATCACGGAAGTTACTGGACGGTGGAACGCACCGCCATCACTTCCAGGTTGGTCACTTCCGGAATTCGGCACTGTCCGGGACCCGGCGGCTGTTACAGTGTTTTCACACACTATAGAGATGGCGATATAGGTATGTGTTAGATTGAGCCATTTAGGCTTCCTTAATTTATTTGATTAGTGTGTCACAGCTGTATTCTTTAGTCTGTGTCAGTGACCTTTAAAAGGGACGACCCAGGCTCAGCACACCACACTTCCCCCTGCACTGCTGCTGAGCTGTTTGGCTGTTCTGATGACGTCTTGATAAAGGACTGTTTGCAGTCTGAAACGTTGACTGATTTTGTCATACTGGTGATGTATCAATAAATTAGTGTGTTGGCTTTTGGAGTGTGCTCTCTTGGACGACCTAGCGCGGTCAGCTTCTGGAACTGTGTAGGGTACACATAGTGGTACTTTAAGTGGCGCACCCCACTGTTGTGATATATCTTGATTGGGAGTGCGGATTCCTCTGTGTGTGTATGTGTGTGTGTGTGTGTATATATATATATATATATATATATGTAATCAAAAATAATAGGGTTTTAGTTCATGAATGGATCAATGCATTTAAGCTTGCAGCCCATCACCGAGGGACCCCATTTCACTGCACTAACAACTGGTCTCTTAAGAACCTGGCAACTACAGACACATTATAACTAAGATGAACATGTGCTTGTTTCCTGGTTTAAAGCTCATTTGCCGAATACCTTTAAAGGTGAGACAAGGGCCATCACAACTCCTGAATTAGCACTAAGGGGGCTGCTGTGAAAGGTTTAAAAAAAAAAAAGAGCTTACCTGCGGTGCATGAGAAAGCTATGATCACAGAATGGTTAATTAAAAATGAACCCGTTATGTGAGAAAATGTAGTTTCACTCCCTAAAAGAGTTGAGGAAAAATGTCCAAAGCGCTGGGGAATGCAGTGATGTGGCGTGCAACCTGGCAGCTGCCACAATGGAGGAATGCCCACCTCCAAAATATAAAAGACAGTAAAAGGGAAAATGTGGGGCGCTCAGTGATTAGAACACACATTATACTAAATTAATTTAATGTTGAATTTAACTAAATCCCTGCATGAAAATGGGGCTCGCACTATGCAGCAGGGAGCTGCTGCTAGAGGCAGGAGAGATATTACCTTCTGTGCCGTATCTGGCACAAGCTGCCCGACCTGTCCTCTGTTCCCAGCGTGTGTAATCCAGCCGATGGTAAAAGCATCACTGCTGACAGCTTGCATATGTGATGAAGGCTCCAGCTATCGCAGTTGCTGGTGTGTGGATGAATGCATCGAACAGGTTCTGTTCAGTCACAAGCTTGAATCGGGGCTCATGGACAGCTCCAAGCATGCCCTATGACCAGCACCATCACTCTACACATGCACAGAGGGACTCCCAAGTCTCAGACTCGGAAGTCCAGGGACAGCGTTGCATCCCACCCCCCCTTGTGATACTGAGATACAGATTGTGAAAAATATGTCCCCAAGTCTTAGTGCATTAGTCCCTAAGTACCAACCAATCAGCCAATCAGTATCTAGCTGTGATATTTTAAACCCACTCTGTGACATTAACAGTTAGAAGCTGACTAGTTGGTACTATGTATAAGATCTAATAAGCCTTGGAGAGAGATAAAGTGGAATAGGACAGAGAGTGGAAGTCTATCTTGAGGGGGTCAATGTAATAGCAGATCATATTAATAATTATTTTTGCTCAGTATTCACTGCTGAAAGAGAGGGGGAAGGGGCCACAGTTAATTTGCAAGTATCATCAGAAAAATGAGGGAGAAACAAGTATATTTAAAGAGGAGAAAGTCCTAACAGAACTCTCAAAACTGAAAGTGGATAAATCAATGGGACCAGATGGGATACATCCAAGGATACTAAAGTAGCTTAAAGGGGAGCTGGTAAAACCATTAACAGAATTATTCAACCAGTCACTAGCTACTGGAGTAATCCCAGAGGACTGGAAAACAGCAGATGTAGCACAAAAGTGGAAGCAAGGAAGAGGTAAGCAACTATCGACCAGTGAGCCTTACATCAGTAGTAGGGAAATTGATGGAGACACTATTAAAACAAAGAGTCGGATAATATCTAAAAACCAGCAATTTACAGGATCCAAATCAGCATGGGTTTACTGGGGGAAGATCATGTCAACCAAATCTTATTGACTTTTTTGACTAGGTGACTAAAGTAATAGATCAAGGTGGTGCTGTAGATGTAGTTTATCTAGAATTTAGTAAGGCTTTTGACACTGTCCCACATCGCAGACTGTTAAATAAACTTGAAAGCTTGGGATTGGATTCTAAGATAGTTGAATGGATAAGAGCTTGGTTGCAGGACAGAAAACAGAGAGTTGTAGTAAATGGAGTACAGTCAAAGGAGGGAAAAGTTGCAAGTGGAGTACAGGGATCTGTACTTGGACCAGTGCTTTTAATATCTTTATTGGTGATATTGCAAATGGAATTGAGGGTAAAATGTGCCTTTTTGCAGATGACACAAAGGTATGCAACAGGGTAGACACACCAGGAGGGGAAAACAAATGATTGATGATCAAGGTAGATTAGAAGAATGGTCAAGAGCATGGCAACTACAGTTTAATGTGAAAAATGCAAAATCATGCACTTGAGTCTCAAACATCCAAAGACTGAATATAGTATAAATGGCACTATAATGGAAACTACTGAGGAAGAGAGGGATCTACAGTAGGTGTCACTATTTCAGGGGACCTAAAGGCAGGTAAGTAGTGAAAAAGACAAGTAAGATGCTTGGTTGCATAGGGAAATGTATCAGCAGTAGAAAGAAATAAGTAATAATGCCACTGTATATGTCATTGGTACGACCTCATCTAGATACTGTGTCCAGTTCTGGAGGCCATAGCTTCAGAAGGATATAAATAGATAAGAGACTGTCCAAAGAAGGGCAACTAAAATGGTGCATGGCCTACATCACAAAACGTACCAGGAAAGACTAAAAGGTCTTAATATGTATACTTTAGAGCAGAGAAGGGAAAGGGGGGACATGATAGAAACTTACAAATATATCAAGGGCTTTAACAAGGTACAGGTGGGAGACATTCTTCACAGGAAGAGGAGCAACAGAACACGAGGACATGCACTGAAACTAGAGGGAGGAAGATTCAGGGGAAATTTGAGGAAAAATAACTTTACAGAATGGGTAGTGGATAAGTGGAATAGCCTCCCATCAGCGGTGGCAGAGGCAAATACAGTAGAGCAATTTAAACATGCTTGAGATAAGAATATTGGTATCCTTACTAAAAAAATACAGATCAAATATGGTTTGAGGTAACATGTTTAAAAAAGGGGAAAGGTTGAGTCATAAGGGTGACAACAAGGAAGAACAAAAACGGGTTTTGGGGCACACTTAACAAATGATAATTTGGATAATATTAAAATTAACTGTTATTAAACATCATAGCTAAAATGACAGTACGTGTTGAGATGAAATAACAAACAAAAAATATATATTTTCGTCACAAATTGATATTCAAGCACGAAATGGCAAGAATAAAATCCCTGTGATCAAATGGTTTAAATTAATTTTTAAAACAAATTTCAATACATTTCTGAGTCACATGGGAGTCTTTGACGCATGACACTATATTCCATATGTCAATTTTAATGCAATATAGTCCCAGTGGTAGAGTGGCTGAGTGCACGATTAGGAATAAAAAGAATAGAATGGCTCCTTCGACCGGTTTGTGGTGTTTCTGCTGTCTAGTGTGTTACAACTCCGGGTATTCCCTATTGGTCCCCCACACAGGTACTTGCCCAGCCATTCACTGCTTAGCTTCTGAGTTCGGAATGGGATTCAGGCGCACCAGTGATGTATGGCAGTAATTCCACCTTTTGATGAGAGGACACCTCTGTCTTTTGAAGAGAAGAATGTTTAAAAAGGGGGCAGACTAGATGGGCCAAGTGGTTCTTATCTGCTGTCACATTCTATGTTTCTATACTGTATGTTTCTATGAGATACACTACCAGCCAATCGGCTTCTAACTACAATATTACAGGCTGTGTTTGAAAGAGAACAGGGGCTGATTATTTGGTATTTTATCTGTCTATCTGTCTCTCCACTTGATAACTCTCCAGGATTTGTATATCTCCACCTTAACTTCTCTCTACTCTATCTCTCCTTAAGCTTTGATACATCTCACCTAAAATGTGGTACATGATCCTGAAGCTCTCCGTCTGTGGCCTTTTCAGATTTGCTTGATGAAAAGACTGAAGCGTTGATATCTGTGTATAGTGCTTGTGTCTAACTGCAAATCTATTCTGTTTTCTTTATAGAATCTTCAGAAGGGGGCACGATAGATGATTCTTAAAGAAGAAAGATAACCCCCGACTGTTTCCTTGGACAAAACTTATTCACTACACCGGAAGATGAAGTATAATATATTATATCCAGTATACAATTAATAGTTTGATTAAATTTATTTCAATTGATTGTATTAGCTGACTAGGCATAAGTATAAATAAGAATCCTGCTTTTTTCCTGATTGGCTAAGTGTGACAATCTTTGTTACTGATTAGTTGTTCTGGCTTGCAGTATCAATCATTAATTTGAGCCAATTAGGGGCTCAAGGGGAGTGTTTTGTTTTTAGGGGTGTATAAGTGGGGGCTGATCTTGCAGACAGCCTCTTTGGTGATTTGGAGTGATTTGTAGCATCTACTGGCCACCAGGACCTCTCAGGATCAATTATAACTGAATAAAAAGCTTTTAGCAAAGTTGTCTTTGTGTCTATGTGATTATTTAATTTGGATAAGTTATGGTTAAATTTGGTTTAAGTTATTAGACAATTTTAAGGAGTAAATTGGGAAAAAAGCAATGGAGAGATAAAAAAAACCCTTGAGATTGTGCAAAATGTGTCTTTGTTATTAGTTTGTACTTTATAAAACATTCATACATACAGGCAGGGCCGGCAACAGAAAACTTGGGGCCCCATACACTGATATCACGGAGGGCCCCCACCCTCTTAAATGCTACGAACTCCCTCCCATGCTTGAACCTAAACTGGACGCGCTCCCTTACCCTGCGGCCTCTCTATATCACAGGGACGCCAACCTTCAAACCGCAACCTGCGCTCTATCACACTCACACAATCCCTTACCCTGCAGCCTGTGCTCTATTACGCTGACACAATCCCCCACCCTGCGGCCTATGCTCTATCACGCTGACGTGATCCCTCACCCTGCATTATGTCACACTGACGCAATTCCTCACCATGCAGCCTGCGCTCTATCACACTGACGCAATCCCTCATCCTGCAGCATGCGCTCTATTACACTGACGCACTCCCTCACCATGCGACCTGCGCTCTATCACGCTGACGTGATCCCTCACCCTGCGACCTGCATTATGTTACACTGACGCAGCCCCTCACCCTGCGCTCTATCACACTGACGCAATAAATCCCTCACCCTGCGACCTGCATTATGTCACACTGACGCACTCCATCACCCTGCGCTCTATCACAATGATGCGCTCCCTTACCCTGCGACCTGCGCTCTATCATGCTGACGTGATTCACCCCCTCAAGCTAATAATGACACTCCCAGTCCCCACTAGTTCTTAACCCTCATACCCAGAGGCCTATCCCCCCCCTCACCAGCCTAACACACCCCACATAAATACAAACATACCGCTCACACTTACCTTTAAACCATCCGCAGAGTGCAGTCTCACTGCCTGTGTGGGCATGGAATTCCAGCAGCCTCTCCATTGTGTCCCCTCTGTAAAACCCCACCAGCACTAGGTATGCATACCTGCAGTAACTGTGTATAGTGCATCACACTTACTTTCCTCCGGCTGGTCATGGGTAAGGCACAGGTACCAGGGGGTCCCCTGAATAATCAGGAGTTTAATTACGCTTGCATTGTGGGAGTGGACTACAGGTGTCAGTGCAGTGCAGAAAGAATTGGGTGCCAGGCCATCTCATAAAACAGCAATAAACAGTTTATTGAACAGATAGCAGGGATATAGCGGGGATATAGCGGGGATATACTGTAGCAGGGATAACTTCTGAACACTCTCCACCAGCACACAGCATAATGGTTACATCAGGTCACTTATCACACCATCTCCTCCAGCACATTAATCATATTGGTTACATCAGTTACATCAAGGCACCTCCTCCAGCACATCACTTAATTGCAGTGGCATAAATATGGCGAACATCAGTTCATACACATCCTGGACCAGTAGTGCTACACATCACAGGTTATTGTCTCTCTCATACATAACAAGGACTCTTGTCAATGGGGGGGCTACTCAGCATGCCACGTAGCTTCGACCACTCACCCAGATACTGTACGTCCTCTCCTGAGACTTACACCTGGCACTCTTCTAGGGCACCTCTACAGGTGGGCATTACCCTCTCACTGGATTCTGAGTACTGCTGCTTTCACACTGCGATCTCTCTCTCTCTCTCTGTCAGGTGCCTTACTGGGACTGGCAGCACTCCCCACATGTGCTGTGAGGGGCTCTCACTGAGGTAGGGATGGACATCGATGGTCGATGTTTCGGAAACATCGATGTTTTTCTTTCGATGTTAGTGTTTTTACCATTTAATGGTGACCTTCCGATGTTTGTCACTATCGAATGCTAATCATTCGATGGTGTACCGATGGTGGCTTATTTTTTGTAATTCCCAAAAGCTATGCCTCCCCTGGCTGCTGTGTCTGTGTCAGGGAAACTTCCTAGGTTCGTTGGAGGCTGTCTGACTTTCTCTCTGCTTCCCTCCCTCTCCCTCTCTATGATTGCTGTAGCTGCTAGGCAACAGGGCCCACTGCTAGTTCTGATTGGCTCTCCCTGACTCAGAGAGCCAATCAGAGCACAAACCTCACCCTGCAGCACCAGTCACTCAAACAGCAGCAAATTTCACAGACACACTGAGCTCAGTCTGGAGGATTCAGAGAGGAGGAGAAGTCACTGAATGTTATACCAGCCCAGGCAAGCTACAATAATAATAATAGGTACACAATACAACTAGCTACAGATATTTGTGAATGTCAGTCACATACAACACTCATTAATAAGCTGCATTAGTATCACCAGGCAGCAACCACTATATGATCATCAGTGAAGTGTTGGTCAGAGATTGTCTGTTTCTGTGAATATAGTGAGATAGTGAGGAACAATATACACAGTCCTGGGGTACCAGTGGAATGAACCAAGATAAAGGTGCCCATACACTGCTGTGACGTCTCGCAGCAGTGTACGGACACAGGACAGGCTGCAGGGACCTTCCCGGCGGCAGGAACGCATGCGATCCGTTGTGATAGATTGCATGCATCCCTGCTTCCCACCCGCCTCACCGCCAGGAGGAACGGGTGGCTGCCTGCCGGTCTGAGCACCTGGTCGGGTCCGATGCGCACGGGACCCAACAGCATGTCAGGGAGAGGCGATTTGGTCCGATTTAAGGGGTCGATTGGTCGCAATTGGCCACAATCGGACCAAATCGCCTCAGTGTAGGGGCACCTTAACTGTTTTTATATATAGTGAACTATTTTTTATATTACGTGACCTTGTCGCTAGCGATTGGTCGCTCAGTGATCGAATTGCTGGTTATCAGTATTTTACTGGGGACCAGTGATTCTAGCAAGTTCTGCGACCAGCGACCGTCGCTGGGCTGCGGTGGGAGCGCACACACGGCGAAGGTCGCTAGGTATCACCGGCAATATGGTCACTGAGCGACCATATAGCTGACGATGGAAGCTAGAATCGCCTAGTGTGTAGCATTATTGTGGTGCCCCCACAGATCCTGGCACCCTAGGCAGCTGCCTAATGGTAGAGCCAGCCCTGCTCATTGCAATATTTATCTCACCATATAAATGATGTGATGACCACTATACCGTCATCTCCCTTATTTGTGTGTGTGTGTAGTTACACTTGCCTTAATAAATAGACATTTTCCTATCTGGAAAAATAGTGAAACCTAAAACGAGTTAGTTTACAATTTATCTAATTTTATTACATTTTGATTACTTGCTGTTAAAGTGTTAATAATGTGTACAAAATTATTATACTACTTCATCATTGGGCATTGTGTGAATATTATATATGTATATTATACACACAATGTCCAATGATAAAGTAATATGTTGCTCAGAGCCTGGGCCCTGCCACCAAACTCAATTACTACCTTACAAATGGCAATACAGGCTTTTGCGCATGCACTAGTCATATAACTAGTTTTCACCATCGAATACTTTTGATTCGATGGTTAGTTACCATCGCATCGAAAGTTTCAATGGTGGAAGCACTGCCATCATTTGATGGTTGGCTTCCGATGTCCATCCCTACACTGAGGCTGCATTCTCCTCATATTTCTCTGCAGAAAAGCACCCACATGTGCTGCTGCTCTCTCCATAGAAGGATTGCAACTCATGACTGCTGTTTCCAAAGCTGGGGACCATGGAAATGACAGCTAGCCATTCCATGGTCCCAGCAACCATCCATGCACCTTCTTCTTCACTCCAGACTTTTGCTGAATCTGCTGCTTTCTAACTTACACTTCCTGTCTTCCCCCTCTGCAGGAGGCTTGCATGTCATCATTGCCTGATCTCAATAGTTCTCCCAATCAGTGCATAGGAAATAGCCTTAGCTATGCATGATAAAACTAAATAGTATTAACTCTTGCAGTACCAGGGTATTAAATATCCATAGCAAATCCAATAACAGGAGGAAACACTGAACTCACTGAACTTGAAGCAGCATCTGCATAGCTCTGCCCATTTAGCCCCGCCCCCGGTGGGACAATTGTAGCTCCACCCACCCACCTAGCAAGGATGCTGGGCTTCTGAGGGGGGAAGGCTAGGGGGTGAGTGCTGCTGTGGCTACTGAGAATCCTGGGACACGTGAGAGCCTCCTGTTCTGCTGCTGCTCCTGGAGGCTCTCACATATTCTCACACCACTGCTGACACCTGACAGTGAGTCTCCTCGGGAGCAGGAGCAGCAGCAGCCGGGTATGTCTCACGACCCAGCCCGCCACTGATGGGGGGCCTCTTCTCGGGCCCCTCAGATCGGCAGGGCCCGGGTTAGCTATACCCATTGACCCCCCTGTCGCTGGGCCTGCATACAGGTACTGAGGGAAGGTGACAACCAGTAAGGAATCTGCCAGTGCAAGGCTTCATAAAGGATGCTTCATAAAATTCTCTCTGCTCCAGCTGAGCAGAGCAGCGCTTCCTTGCCAGCCCAGTCTTTCTGTGTCATGAGCTTAAGCAGAACTGCTCAGGCATGCTGTTAAGGCCCCCATACACTATGCGATTTGGGCACGATTTCACCCGATTCGATGACAGCGGGTGGGGGATGCTGGCTATTGAGAGCCGAGCAGGGGGAGGCTGCATAGGGAGCCGGGCAGGAGGCACTTGAATCTGTTCCTCCCTGTCCGGCGCTCTGCTCCCGCTGTCACCCCACCGCAACAGCCTCCTCCTCCCCGGCTCCCTATGCAGCCACCCCCCTGCTCGGCTCTCTATTAGCCCGCATCCCCCGCCCGCTGATGTCCCCCGCATGGATCCCTCCTCCTGCAGCTCCCCGGGGACTGCATATGATAAATCCATGCGATTTATCATATGCAAACCATGGCACATCAAGTGCCTAATCGTGTGTCCCCCTCCCGGGGAGCTGCAGGGTGAAATCAGGTCCGACTTGTCCCTAGGACAAGTCAGACTAATGTATGGGAGCTTTTAGGCCAGACGGGCCCATCAGACCATTGGCCAGTCCGGCCCTGGTTATATGACATGCATTATCACCAGTGGCGTATCTATCAAAATTGCGCCCCCTACTCCTATTTTGACATCCCCCCAAGTAAAGATAACAACCCTCCCACTCCGCAGCCCATGCCCCCGTGCCTTACCCTCTACTGTAAATACAGTACTATTTATTAAGTTATAATAGAATATATCGTGTTTCATTTTTTTTCAAGCCTCCCCCTTCTCTTCTATTTGTGGAACATACATCTGGTTGACCTGCGGTGGGGTTCCAGCAGTCAGACAACCAATGCCGGCATCCCCACTAGGGTTGCAGGGAATCCGGAAAGGGGTCAGTTAATTATACTTAGCTGACCCCCCTGTTGTTATTGTTATGTTCCCCACAGTATTACATATACCCCTGTCTGTTATTACCCTGACTAGTGTTATTACTATTATGTTTTGTGTTATTACTGTTATGTTCCCCACAGTATTACATATACCGCTTTCTGTTATTACCCTGTCTAGTGTTATTACTGTTATGTTTTGTGTTATTACTGTTATGTTCCCCACTCTTACGGGATGGTAACCGCATCCCCTTTATACTTCAGAGATAAAATGACAGTGCTCCAACACCTGACCCATGAATTCATTTTGACTACTTGCAATTACCCATGGCAACGTTGTTCTCAGACACTGTGCCCAAGTATACCTATTGATGAATGGTCCAAGACGTAAGTTGAAAGCTCAATTGTGACAACAGTGTTACCCTTAGAGAGTCTGATTCCTCATCATACCCAATCTAGACATAAATGGAAATAAATCAAATAAAAAGGACATAAATCCAGTCACAAAAAAGATCATCTGTTCCCAACCTACATACAAAATAACTGAAATCCCCTAAATTCATATTGTAGTTAGTTATAGCTGCCCTGACAGATTTTCCAGGAGACTCCATATTGGGCAACTAGACTTTTTTGGCCTACTTGAAAGGGGTGTTGCCTTATTGGGGGACTGTTTTCAACACTAAGGGAGCAAGTCTAGTAGCCCTGGAGATGCTGGCTGGCCCCAGAGATGGGACTGTTTGCAGTGCCGGGTATAAATCTGCGGTTGTTGAGAGCTACAGTGTATCATGCCAGCTTCTGTCACTGCAGAAGCGCCGGCACTTTGATGTAAGGACTTTTGAGGTAAAACCTGGGTGCATGCTACGCCCCCTGTACCCGGATTGTAATACCACTTATAATTGGCATAGGTGTTATTGACATCCTTGCACTCCTGACACTCTTTACATATTTAGATTGATTGACAGATGTCTAGATAGACAGTGAACATGTCGACACTCTAGAGTCAACATACATATGTTCGGCATGGTGAAATGGTCAATATCAACAACTGGTCAACACATGAAAAGGTCAGGACCAGTTTGTCATTAGTTTTTTTATTTTACTTTTTCATACATTCACCCTCCACATCCTCAGGTGTTCTCAAATAGGATCCTATACCTAGCTTCACTTAGACACTGTCTTTTACTGGTTTGAGAGGACATGCCAGGACGCGCTGATCGAGAGGCGAGTGGTCCCAATCTGCATTGGTTCCTCCTCTGTCTCAGGAGAGGATTCCCGTGGACAATTTGAGGGAAAGACCCCAAAGTCTTTTTCTCCCTGGCGTTCCCGGAACCGCCTGTCGACCCGGATGGCAAGCTTCATGATCTCATCAAGAGAGGATGGGGCAGGATACTGGACCAGACTACCTTTGATGCGCTCCGATAGCCCAATGCGGAACTGGCTATGGAGTGCTGGGTCATTCCACCCAGAGTCTATGGCCCATCTCCTGAATTCAGTGCAATAAACCTCTGCCGGACCTCGCCCTTGCCTGAGCGTGTGGAGGTTAGCTTCAGTGAAAGCTGCACATTCGGGGTCATCATACAGCAACCCCAATAGCGGAAAATAAAAAATTAACAGAGGAGAGAGATAATGATACCCACACACTGGGCCTCTGATCCTGAGGAAGCAGGTTGGCATTTAAAGTACAACTGGAATGCCTCCCTGAAATTGAAGAAGTGGGAGCGATCTCCCGTGAACCGATCAGGCAGATTAACCCTGGGCTCAGAATTCCCAGATGTGGACATAACCACCCGATCATCCTGGGAGTTGACCCTAAAGATAAGTTTCTGAAGTTTCTGAGACAAATTATTAACCTGAGGTGTTGTTGAGGTATATCCCTGCTGACAAACCTTTTTAATATCTTTTTATATTGTTAATCGTTTGATTGGATGTTTTTTATCTGGATGTACACTATTGTGAATATTTTTTTTACCTTTGGACCGTCTGGAGTATCCAATCTGTCTGGGGCTCAAAATACCTAAGAGTGAGGACCCAAAGATACCTATATATGCATATAGGGCACAGCCAAAAGGTAAGCCCAATTCAATTGGGAAAGAGGGACCGAGTGTGGATCCAAAAAGATACCTTTATGTGCAAATAGGGCAGATGAGACAGGTCAGTAGCACAGTTTTGGGTACTGTGTAAGGATTTTCTCTTTATAAATCAATCTGACTTATCTCTCCCTGCTCCGTGTCTGAGTATCAAGGTTCCGACCATTACAGACCAAATAAGAAAAGGACAAAATGACTCCTTTCATGATTACCAGGGACCGCGCAATAGTTTCCACCAATTTGCATTTTAAATTATTAACCTGACCAGCGAGGATCTGAGCGGGTGATTGTTGTGTTGGATCCATAATCCCTTTCTTTGACTTTATGGGCCGGTTATAATGTTACACTCACCAGGGAGTGTTGGTGAACCCTAGCAGGGTTTTCCTGGGGAATGCCTGGAGGGTGAAGGAACAGATGAAAGGGCAGGACCACTATTGATACCGGACTGCAAATCTTCAGCCGAGGGGCCTCTGGACGTCTTCTGAGTAGCCACCCAGGTCTAAGACCACAGAGCACACAAGCGAGCCTTCTTGCCAATAACAGCCCTTTTCCCATAATACTGTATATGTCTACCGGTACTTGTATACGGCCTGGTCTTACGTCGGCAAGTGGCAGTGTAGACTTAACCCCAAGGGCCCCGGGCAGCTACTGGTAGGGAGCAGCAAGCATGGATCTACACTGCCTACAGAAACTAACTAAAATGAAACGACTGGACTTAGAGACAAGAAGGGGTACAAGAAGCAAGGACTGGGATACATAAACTCAGGCTAACTGAGATAGAGCACAGCACAATGAAAAAGTGATCAAGACTTAGACAAGGAAGGTGCAATGACTAATAACAAGAATAAATGCAAATGCAGACTAAAGAGACACAGACAAACAGTAATAACTAAGGTAGATACATACACTGAACTGTGTGGCCTAAAGCCACGGCCTAAGCACAGGCCCAACCTGAGAAGCTGACCTCACACAGCTAACTATGAATGTCTGCTAAACTCCTTGCCAATAAACAGTATAATAAAAGCTAGATGGTACTTGCTTGCAGGGGAGAAGGGAATGAGCAGCCTGGAGTTAGCCAGAGGTAGCTTCCCGGGATTCAGGTATCAAGAGGTTAACCAGCAGGACCAGAAATAACAGCAAGATCAGAGAAGTCTCCAAACACTTCTATTTCCGGCATTGGAGCAGCCCAAATGAATCCCTTAGGGCTGTTTCACACAGTACGGTTCCTGCCGCACGGTGAAATCCCGTACGGCCAGGGAGCCGTGCCGCACTCAGCAGTTGTGAATGGACACTATTGTGTCCATTCACACG
Source organism: Crinia signifera (assembly GCF_055691185.1). Lineage (NCBI taxonomy): Eukaryota > Metazoa > Chordata > Amphibia > Anura > Myobatrachidae > Crinia > Crinia signifera. Next base: position 310,799,503 of record NC_139221.1, read on the forward strand.
GGACGGCCACGGCCCGGCCGCACGGCTGCAGCCGGATCCCCCCACTGGAAGGGACGGCTGCCGGGCTGTGGCCATCCCTGCCATTATAAAATTCTGAGTGCGGCGCGGCTCCCTGACCGTACGGGATTTCACCGTGCGGCAGGAACCGTACTGTGTGAAACAGCCCTTATAAAGGCTGCTTCCTGTGTGTCCACCCCTGATTAGTAACAGAGAGCAGCTGCATGCTGCCACAGGTGTTTAGGCCAATTATCTCCCTGCTGCTGCCTGGCTTCCCCATCGTCTAGGCAACCACTGGGGAAGAGACACACTGGCAGGGAGAGACACACTGGCAGGGAGAGACACACTGAGCGTCTAGCAACTGTTGCTGTGGCGCAGTCCTGGACCGGAAGTTCGGGACCGGCAGTGACGCGTCGTCCCGGCTGCTTAGCAACTGCCGGTGCGTTGGTGCGAACATAATTTGCCCCTTCAAATGTGGCTGTTAAAGGAGAAGACTTCATTTTCAGAGGCTAGAAGAACTGCTGGGCATTAGCAACTGGGTCACCACATCACCATTTCTAACAAACCCCCTGGGCATCCAGCATGTAACCCCCATGGGGGAAAAGCATGTAATCCCCCTGGGCAACGAGCATGTAACCCCCCACTTAGCTATGAACATGTAATCTCCCTGGCAATTAACATGTTATCCCCACTGGGCAATGAGAATGTTATCCTCCTCGGCAACAAGCATGAAACCCACCCATGGCATTGAACAAGAAAACTCCCATGGCAACGAGCATGAAATCCCCCATGGCAATGAGCATGAAACCTCTGGCAATGAGCATGTAGGTAAGTGATACTTATGTGGCATAATATGTAATATGAATTACTGTATGGTGGCATAATGTGTAATGGGCATTACTGTATGTAGTATAAAATGTAATGGGCATTAAGGTGTATGGTATCATATGTAATAAGCATTATGGCATGTGGCGTAATGTGCAATTGGCATTACAGTGTGTGGTCTAATATGTATTGGGCATTATTGTGTGTGGTATAATATGTAATAAGCATTATGGTGTGTGGTATTATGTGTAATCGGCATAACAGTGTGTGGCATGATGTGTAATGGACATTACGGTGTGTCGCATAATGTGGCGATGTCCCTATTGTCATGTAGCCACTCCCCTTATTTCATATGACCATGTTCTTTCATGACACATTGCCATGCCCACTTTGGCGCACACGGGTACGGCGCATGCTATTAGTACAGCTAAGAAAACATTTCTACTTGTGCCACTGCTTCTTTCTTAAGGAATTAAACACAATCACAATGCTTATTGATTATTTATATTTTACTTTTATAACTGCCATTATATCACTTTTATTGATAGGGGCCCCCACATGTTTGTTGTCTAGGGCCCTCACAGACCTTAATCCGGCCCTGCTTCTCTGTGTAGTTCAGGTTCCCTGACATTGCTTGTGCCCATTAACGCCCAGAGCTGCCACCTGACTCATACAGTGACTATGTACAGTGCACACACACACCAGGGTCACATTACTGTTACTGAGTACACTGATGGCCATCTGTTTGCTAAAAATATTTCATATGTATTTATTTTATACTATGTGACTTTATTTACTTCTCTCATGAACAGCTCTTTGCAAAACACAATGGGGCAGATGTATTAAGTCTTAACAAGAGATAAATGCGATATGGAGAGATAAATGTCCAGCCAATCAGCTCCTTACTGACTTTTTTCAAACACAGCCTGTAACATGGCAGTTAGCAGGTGATTGGCTGGATGTTTATCTCTCCTTATCACCCTTGGATTTATCTCTTGTTAAAGCTTAATACATTTGCCCCAATATTATCTTACCTATATTTTGCAAGGATTTTTTTTTTGTTTTGCACAAATATATGCACAGTAATAAATTCTTTAACAAGTGGTGGTAGATTGGAAGGCATGATTCAGTTGTGTAAACTAACAAAAGAACAATCGGGCGCAATAACTATGTATCCACTACAATAATATATAAAAGAGAATAAAAAATATTCAGTTTAATAACAGTAGTGAATTGGAAAACTACTCAAGGCTGCTCCCAGTGGCAATCTGGAGGTTGCCCAAATAAGGATAATAAAAGGATATTATATACAGTTATGATATCAAAATGAATTTATATAAATCTATGTACATAAATGAGAGAGCGCCACAGGACTGGAGAATCAAGAATATCAAAATTTATTTTAAGAATTAGCTCCTATATTGTGTACAAAATAAAAAAAAATCACATATATAAATAATTCACAATAAAATCCTTTAATCAATAAAAGTTGAATCAACTCCTTAGAAGAAATACATTGTAATTGGCATCGAATTAGACCGACTCCGGAGTGGTATTAGTCTAACTTTGCAGTATCCACCTTCTGGGTAAAAAGTCGGTACTTATGTACTAACTGGGCTGCCGATTTTGAAATCGGGTCCATCGCATCGCATCCGACCATATCGCATGCGATGCGATGCGATGGACCCGATTTTTCCATAGGATTCAATGTTAAAATGGACTGAGTCCATTTTAACATGGAATTCAATGGGAAAAAGGGGTCCTTTTCATACACCTACTATCCAAGTGGGCATGGAGTTGGATATAAACCTGTGGCGAGCGTAGCGAGCCACCGAGCCCGAAGCGTGGCGAGCGTAGCGAGCCCCGCGAGGGGACACAGAATACCGTCCCCTCGCGGGCTCGCTTCGCTCGCCACGCTTCGGGCTCGGTGGCTCGCTACGCTCGCCACAGGTTTATATCCAACTCCATGCCCACTTGGATAGTAGGGGTATGAAAAGGACCCCTCAGTCCATTTTAACATTGAATCCTATGGAAAAATCGGGTCATCGCATCGCATGCGATATGGCGTATGCGATGCGATTCGATATCGCATCGCATCTGATTGTACGCCTTAAGTTAAGGCATACAATTAAAAAATCGGCAGCCCAGATAATACATAAGTACCAAAAAGTCTTATGGTTATTTGTGATAATAATGATGGTACTCTCTAGGCTTGTGAGAGATTATTATTGAATAGTTCTGTTATATCACAAAAGTTGTTGAAACGGGTATAATAGCGAACCCGAATAATCAGTTAATATCAGTTGGTAAACACGGTATCAGTAGTATAGAGAGCCTCAGCGGCTGGAATCCCACCATCGCGGCTGGAATCCCACCATCGCGGCTCCCCACTTCCGGTTCCGGTTAGGTGGAACGCAAAACATAATTTCCGGAAGTCTCCGTGACACGCACGCGACTTCCATTTCTGGGACACTCAGCATATTTTGACTCCCCGATGGGCGGGCTGTTGATCTCCCATCTTGGTTTCACTGCTATTTAGCTTCCGGTCACCATGGTATCCGCTCTCACTGATTACCATGGTGACGGAAGTGCAGATTGTAAGCTGTGTTCCCCACACTGACTGTATACAAAGAACATAGCAAAAAATTTACTTATTAGCATATTGTCCTTTATAAGTATTCATGGACCTTCCCACTAAAACAAGGAGTTTTTGGAAAATATTCCATACCGATGGGGTTGATAGGTCACAGTGCCCTCCAACCAGACACTTCATCATTGTATTTGACCATTCCTACCATTATTGTCAATGAATTCAGAATACAGCAATAAACAAAAGAACATTTCCTCTCCTAATAAAAAACAAAGATGTGCAAGAATATAAAAACACTCATAAAAAATAAAAGTATAATTGTACTAAAATATATGGTACTTGTTTCCTAGCACGGCGCCCACGATTTTCATCTTATGCCATCGTATCGATCGCATCACATAGCATGTGACCCGATCGCATGCGATGCGATCAGACCCGATTTTTAATAGTACAGGCACCCTGATGGGTGATTACTATGTTAAATGCACCACCATTGTTTACGCCACCCCCACTATTAATGCCAACCCGAAGCGTGACGAGTGCAGCGAGCCCGCGAGGGGTGGCGGTACGCGTTCTCCGACCTATCCACGTAGGCGTGGAGCTGATGTTATATAATGTGGCGAGCGTAGCGAGCCACCAATCCCGAAGAGTGGCGAGCGCATGCGGAATACATGTGAAGTAATCCGCGTCCCCCCGCGTCCTCCGACCTATCCACGTAGGCGTGGAGCTGATGTTATATAATGTGGCGAGCGTAGCGAGCCACCAATCCCGAAGAGTGGCGAGCGCAGCAAACCCCGCAAGGGGACGCGGAGTACTTCACATGTATTCTGCATGCGCTCACCACGCTTCGGGTTCGGTGGCTCGCTGCGCTCGCCACACTATATGAATTCAACTCCACGCTGACGTGGATAGTGTGGGTATTAAAAGGTCGAAGGATGCGTACCACCACCCCTTGCGGGCTCGCTGCACTCGCCACACTTCGGGTTGGCATTGATAGTGGGGGTGTCGTTAACAATGGGGGTGCATTTAACATAGTAATCACCCATCAGGGTGCCTGTACAATTAAAAATCGGGTCTGATCACATCGCATGCCATTGTAATGGCATGCGATGCGACGCAATATTAAAATTGTACAGTAGGGGTCTTACTACCCGAAAATTGGGTCCCATCGCATCCCTTAATTAGTGGTATGCGATGGCATACGATGGGCGCCATGCTAGGAAACAAGTACCAAATATATATATATTGAGGTGATGGCCTGGCACTCCCGCAGCTGGGTCCAACTACCCCGGTGCCCTCCAGGTCAGGTAGGTAGAAAGATAGGTGAGGCGGCACTCAAATGTTTTTTTTTTTTAACCCCTTCCCGACATTTGACGTACATTTACGTCATGGTCGGGATGTACTTCCCGACACATGGCATAAATGTACGTCATGAATGTAAACTGTCACCGCGTCTATAGACGCGGTGACAGAGGGACGATGGCTGCTGTCCCTGACAGCAGACATCTTCCCTCATTGCCCAGGGGGGGCAGCGATGCCCCCCCCATCGCCGATCGCTGTGATTGGCTGTTCAAATGTGAACAGCCAATTACAGCGTTTTCTGTGTACAGGCGAATAACGTCGCTCGGTAACACAGGGATCGGTGGTGATTGGTGCTGTTAAGTACAGCACCAATCACCACCGGGTGTAAAGGGCTCACTGGTGGTCACCCCACCTCACCCCACCTGCCCCCAAGGCTGTGATTGGTCCGTCGGAGCGACGGACCAATCACAGCCATTACACCTCACAGAAAATAACGGAGACAGCCCTGCAGCCGCCATTCCGGTCAGGAACAGCGTGCAGAGCGGTCTCCGTGCCCATCTGTCCCCTTATACTGACCTGATCAGTGTTGGTGGCATCCGTGCTGCCAGCTGCTGGTGCTTCCTGGTTGCTGTGGTTGCTGTTGCTTCCTGGTGCTTGTGCTGCTGCTGCAGCGTCATTGTGTCAGAGAATATAATATTGTGTGATATAATTTTGTCTCTGCTGCCCCCTGCTGCCCCCCTTTTGTGCTGATCAGTATAAATTAACTGATCAGCAACTTTTTTGGGGTGCAGGGTTTTTTTTTTATATATATACCCTGTCAGGTTGCACCAAAAGTTGTGTGCCTGCTGCCCCTCACTGCTAATCAGTGTTGCATCACTGATCAGCATTTTTTTTTTTAGGGTGCTGTGGGGGGCTTTTTTTAAATTTTTTTTACACCCACGGTGATTTTGTGGGTGTCCTGTGGCCGCTGAGCGCTGATCAGTGACGTACATCACTGATCAGCATTTTTGGCAAAGGGTTGATCTAATTTTTTTTTTTTGGGATCAAATTCCTGTTGCCTTTGACTCATCAGCAGTTTTTTTAAATTTTTTTTTTTTTTGGAGGGTGCTGTGGGGTCTATTTTTTAATTTTTTTTTACACCCACGGTGATTTTGTGGGTGTCCTGTGGCCGCTGAGCGCTGATCAGGGACCCGGCCTATGTATGAAGGAGTGTTTTAAAATATACCACACATCTATGGATTATTAGGTTCATCATTTCACCGTGCTTCGGGGGTCTTGCTAATGCGACATAGCACCCACCATTCATTCCACCAGAATGTGTGCTGCAAAATCCAAATATCACTCCTTCCCTTCTGAGTCCTGCCATGCACCCAAATGGTATTTTTGGTCACATATGAGGCATTGCCGTACTCTGGAGAAATTGCGGCACAGATTTTTGGGGTGCTTTGTCTCCTTCTTTCCTTGTGAAAATGAAAAATTTTGAGCCAGAACTGCATTTTTGTGTAAAAAAAAATGTAATTTTTCATTTTCACAGCCCAGTTGTATCAAAATTGGTGAAACCCCTGGGGGTTTGAAATGTACACTATACCCCTAGATGAATTCCCTGAGGGGTGTAGTTTGCAAAATGGGGTCACTTGTGGGGGGGTTCCACTGTATTGGTGCTTCGGGGGTCTTGCTAATGCGACATAGCACCCACCATTCATTCCACCAGAATCTGTGCTGCAAAATCCAAATATCACTCCTTCCCTTCTGAGTCCTGCCATTTTTTGGTCACATATGAGGCATTGCCGTACTCGGGAGAAATTGCGGCACAGATTTTGGGGTGCTTTGTCTCCTTCATTCCTTGTGAAAATGAAAAATTTTGAGCCAGAACTGCATTTTTGTGTAAAAAAATGTAATTTTTCATTTTCACAGCCCAGTTGTACCAAAATTGGTGAAACCCCTGGGGGTTTTAAATGTACACTATACCCCTAGATGAATTCCCTGAGGGGTGTAGTTTGCAAAATGGGGTCACTTGTGGGGGGATTCCACTGTATTGGTGCTTCGGGGGTCTTGCTAATGCGACATAGCACCCACCATTCATTCCACCAGAATCTGTGCTGCAAAATCCAAATATCACTCCTTCCCTTCTGAGTCCTGCCATGCACCCAAATGGTATTTTTTGGTCACATATGAGGCATTGCCGTACTCTGGAGAAATTGCGGCACAGATTTTGGGGTGCTTTGTCTCCTTCATTCCTTGTGAAAATGAAAAATTTTGAGCCAGAACTGCATTTTTGTGTAAAAAAATTTAATTTTTCATTTTCACAGCCCAGTTGTACCAAAATTGGTGAAACCCCTGGGGGTTTGAAAAGTACACTATACCCCTAGATGAATTCCCTGAGGGGTGTAGTTTGCAAAATGGGGTCACTTGTGGGGGGGTTCCACTGTATTGGTGCTTCGGGGGTCTTGCTAATGCGACATAGCACCCACCATTCATTCCACCAGAATCTGTGCTGCAAAATCCAAATATCACTCCTTCCCTTCTGAGTCCTGCCATTTTTTGGTCACATATGAGGCATTGCCGTACTCGGGAGAAATTGCGGCACAGATTTTGGGGTGCTTTGTCTCCTTCATTCCTTGTGAAAATGAAAAATTTTGAGCCAGAACTGCATTTTTGTGTAAAAAAATGTAATTTTTCATTTTCACAGCCCAGTTGTACCAAAATTGGTGAAACCCCTGGGGGTTTGAAATGTACACTATACCCCTAGATGAATTCCCTGAGGGGTGTAGTTTGCAAAATGGGGTCACTTGTGGGGGGGTTCCACTGTATTGGTGCTTCGGGGGTCTTGCTAATGCGACATAGCACCCATCAACATTCCACCAGAATCTGTGCTGCAAAATCCAAATATCACTCCTTCCCTTCTGAGTCCTGCCATGCACCCAAATGGTATTTTTTGGTCACATATGAGGCATTGCCGTACTCGGGAGAAATTGCGGCACAGATTTTGGGGTGCTTTGTCTCCTTCATTCCTTGTGAAAATGAAAAATTTTGAGCCAGAACTGCATTTTTGTGTAAAAAAATGTAATTTTTCATTTTCACAGCCCAGTTGTACCAAAATTGGTGAAACCCCTGGGGGTTTGAAATATACACTATACCCCTAGATGAATTCCCTGAGGGGTGTAGTTTGCAAAATGGGGTCACTTGTGGGGGGGTTCCTAACTTTTAGCATCTTATGGTGCCTAGAATCCTACATGATGCCTAAAAAATAATCTCATAAAAAGGAGGCTCCAAAATCAAGTAGGTGCTCCTTCTATTATGAAGCCTGTGGTTTGGTCAACGTGCACACTAGGGCCACATATAGGATATTTATTAAAACAAAAGAATTGGGGGAATCAATTTTTAGTCACATTTCTCTAGTAAAATCTACTGTGTTCCTTAGAAAAAAATGTATTAAAATTGAAAAACTGCAAAAAAAATGAAATTTTGAAATTTCACCTACACTTTGTTTTAATTCCTGTGAAACACCTAAAGGGTTAACAAACTTCCAAAATGCTGTTTTGAATACTGTGAGGGGTGCAGTTTTTTAAATGGCATCATTTATGGGGGTGTCTCACATACAAGTCCCTCAAAGTCACATCAGAACTGAACTGGTCCCTAAAAAAATCAGTGTTTGAAATTTTCTTGAAAATTTGAGAATTTGCTATTCATATTTTAAGCCTCCTAGTGTCCAAAAAAATTAAAAGGAGGTTGAAATAATGATGGCAACATAAAGTAGACATATGGTCTTTGTTAGTTATTAACTATTTTGAGTGGTATGATTATTTGTCTCACAAGCAGAAAATTTAACATTTTGCAAATTGCAAAATTTTCAATTTTTTTACGACATTTTGGTATTTTTCACAAAAAAAAACAGACTGTATCGACCAAAATTTACCACTAACTTGAAGTACAATGTGTCACGAGAAAACAATCTCAAAATCACTGGGATAAGTAAAAGCAAAAAAAAGTTATCCCCACATAAAGTGATACATGTCAGATTTGAAAAAAAGGGCTCTGTCAGGAAGGCAAAAACAGGCTGCGGCGGTAAGGGGTTAAAGTGTATACAGCAAAATAGGACCAACGTTTCGGGGTCTTGGTCAACCCTTTGTCAAGGTGCAAGTGGAAATCAAAACCAGACAGTTTTGTCCAGCATTTTACCTTTGACTAGAAATAGAGCTGTTTATAGCTGATACACACACGTGCCATATCTACAACTTAACATTGGATACTGTGGATCAGACACTGTGGATCAGGCCAACAATACTGCACAGATTTTGCCGCCAGTTCTCTATTGATGGGATGGTCTCTTTAAATTAAAACACCATGCTTCTGCACCCTAAATAGGTGCACAAAGAAGGTGCACAAAGAAGGTTGTGGACACTCCGCACACTTGTATACCCAACATGGGGAAAATCTGATATCTGGAATCTGCCCTATTGAGGGGAAGGGTATTACAGCCTACAAACCTTGAAGGGGGTACACGCATATTTAAGCGTTTGAGATCCTAACTAGTGTAAAACTCCTGATGAAGTCTTTTTCAAGACGAAACGCGTTGAGTTACTGATATCGCATTTCCAAAATGGATACAATGTCCAGATGTGGTTCTTGAAACACAAATAAAGCACTCTGGTTTTAAGAATATACATTGTATTGTGTTACTGTACTGTTTATGAACTTAACAGATGGAAGTTCTATTAGGTGGTAAAAAGCGCTCTCTATACTTCTTGTTTCCATTTCCATTTTTGCCTCCCACTAACAGGGGGGGTTTTAGAGAAGCTGCTCACATCGAGAGGGAGCACGTGGGGTCACTTTTTGATATATATATACGTCAGCACCTTATACTGCTGTGGTCTGCAGTCTCTTTTACTTAATTGAGAAGTCCCGTGAGTGCCGTCCCGGGTACCGCTGGTACTGAGGCTTATATATATATATATATATAGGAAAGCAGTTGCGGCCCGGCACTCCAACCAGCGGTACAATGGACCTCGTGCCTTCTGGATCAGGTTTGTAGAAATGATGAGACAGGCAGCGGCACTCGTAGGAAAATTTTCAAAGTGTATTCAAAAACGTAACCAAACCAACGTTTCGGGGACTAGCCCCTTTGTCAAGGTGTAGGTAGAACAGTGTGAAAACAATACAAACTGACTTAAATAGGTGAATAGGAACGGTCTTACCGAATCACGGAGCCCTGGGACGCCGGGAGCTGTCAGCCGGAAGTACGTCATACAGGAAATGACGTTATCAGTGACGCGTATGTGTTAGACGGCTGGAAGGAAGTTGAAGCGCAAGTTGGAACGCAAGCTTCCCCAGTTACTATGGTGAGCTTGCAGGCTGGCGCTTAACCCGGTTGGTCGCTGGGTCTCCGTTCATCGGGGACTGTAAAATGCATAGCAATACAACATTAGTGATCTGTACAAATTATACAGCGTGTCAATGGGTAAAGAAACATATTAAAAAAATAAAAATAAAAACAAAACATTATCTTTGATTTTTAAACAGAGCGTGATACTGTGGATGCTCCAGTATAAATGTGTGAATGGCCCTTTGTGTGTGATTATGAATTTATATAATTAAAATTACATGTATTAAAAAGACCATGCCACTACGTCGGCATCTATATAATCCCTATGTTTAGGGGAAGGTCACACCTGGTCTTGGTGTACATATGTGTGTCACCTTTCTGTTACCATACGGTATACTATTGGTGTGTCGGCATATGTGTCGGCATATTGGCAGCAATTAATTTTAAAACAGGCATGTAATGCTCTATGGAGTTGCGGGTGCATAAAACTCATCCATGCTGTGCATGTGTTATAATGTTGCATCTGAGTTCACTCTATGATCATCTCATATACATATTATTTACGCAAGAAGAAATCTAAAGGATAGAGAGAAAGATTAAGATGAAGAAAAAAGCAAACAACGATTGGCTTGGCAACCGCCAGTTGGCAGATGTGAAGATTTATGAGCATCTCAATAGGGACCCGACGGTGGAATTCAAACGAGAGCTTGATACTTTATTGAAGCAGGCAACTAAAGATGGACACATCACTGAGCAATTACAACAGGCTCTAACACAAGATAATCCATCCGTCCCCATTTTCTTCACATTGCCAAAAATCCACAAAAACATCACCCACCCCCCTGGATGCCCAATCATCTCTGCTCAGAACTCCATTTTTCAACCTGTTTCCCAGTTTTTAGACAGCATCCTACAGCCAATCATCCGCACTCAACCAACTTACATCAAAGACACGACGGACTTTCTTAACATCTTGAAAGAGACGCCTAATGTTCCCCCAGGTACAGTGCTGTGTGTCATGGACGTAACCAGCCTGTACACAAGCATCCCCCATGAAGAAGGCCTGCAAGTAATGAGAGAGTTTCTGATTCAGAATGATTTGCAGACACTAGATGTGGAGCTCTTCGTAAGTTTATTACGCATGACCCTCACTAAAAATTACTTCCTATTTAACGGAAAATTCTTCAAGCAACTATCAGGATGCTCAATGGGCAGCAATGTTTCGCCGTCTTTCGCCAACGTATACATGTTTAGGGAAGAAAAGTCCATGTTCTTCAACAATGTGTTGGCACAGGGTAAGATCATCAAATTTACCCGTTACATTGACGACCTGTTCATGGTCTGGGGAGGCACCATGAGTGAATTCGAATGCCTTATGGTGGACATCAACAACAGAAACTCACCTATCAAATTCACCTACCAGGCCTCTGAACAGTTAATCAACTACTTAGATGTAAGTGTCGAGTTAATAGATGGAAACATTGTCACCAATCTATATACGAAGCCCACAGATAAAAATAATGTACTGAGGGCGAGCAGTTTCCATCCGGTGACTTTAAAAAAAGCATTGCCCAAATCACAGATGATAAGGGCTGCTAGGATCGTCAGTGACAGGGAAAAGTTACCCACAGTGCTCAATGGAATGGTCGACAGATTCCTCCAAAGGGGCTATGACAAAAAACTTCTAGAAAAACAGAAGGAAGAGACTCTGGCATTATCAAGAAACACCTTATTGGCTCCTAAAAAACGTTCTCCCACAGAGATGCTAAAGTCTAAGACTGCTCTACCATTCGTCTCCAGATACAGTACATCCAGCTTTGTCCTACCAAGGGCGGCAAGGGCTCTGTGGCCCATTATAAAAACTGATTCTAACCTACCATCTCTGAAAGAAAAGACACCTTTGATTTGCCACACACGTGGGAGGAACATCAAGGATATCATAGTCCATAATGACATCACGGGGTTTGCCAAAAACCCTGATATCCCCACTGGACACTTTCTAAAAAAAACCAACGGGTGTTACAAATGTATAGGGTGTACATCATGCCAACACATGTTAACAGGCCCTACATTTGTACATCCCAGAGATGGCAGAACGTTTCCGATCAGACATGTGCTGACTTGCACCTCAACACACGTGATATATGTTATCCAGTGTCCGTGTAATCTCCTATATGTAGGAAAGACGGTGGTAACATTGAGGACAAGAATGGCACTACACAGGTCAGCGATAGGTAAGGCATTGGCAGGCAAAGAAAACGAACAGCCTGTCGCCAAGCATTTTGCAGCCAAGTCACACAAGCTATCAGACCTGAAACATACAATAGTAGACCACATCCCTGAGACCCTTAGAAGAGGAGACAGAGATGGAAACCTTCTAAAGAGAGAGGCAAGGTGGATACACCAGTTGAACAGCACCAAACCATCAGGCCTGAATGACAAACTACCTCTCAGTGTCTTTCTATAGAACCCTTTGGACCAACAACTGTCTCTACAGGATAGGATCTAACAAGCTCCAAGATAAAAGCCATCCGTCAACCATTGAACATTCACTGATGGACTATCACACATGGAGTCGGTGCCGCATCAAGATGGACTTTGATCATTATTAATAGTTCAACGTTATACATGAGTCTCAGTAGGCTTATTAGTGTGCTATAGTTTTCCTCTCCTTCTTATCTTTCTATCCTTTCAGTATTCTTCCCTTGTGATTAACATGCAACAAACTTCAGCCCATACAGGCTCATTTTGGTGTGCTTTAGCTTCCTCTCCATCTTCTCTTTCTGTCCTTACGATTTTCTTCCAGTGTAATGCTAACTATGACTCCCAGGCCCAATAGGCCGATCGCGGTGTGCTGTTGTTTCCTCTCCAGCTTATCTCTCTATCCTTTTATTATTCTTCTAATGTTGATAATATGTATCTGATACTATCCAAGAAGCCTTTCAGGCCGATCGCGAGTGTGCTTTTGTTTCTTCTCCAGCTTATCTCTCTATCCTGTTATTATTCTTCTATTGTTGATAATATGTATCTGGTACCATCCAGGAGGCCCTTTAGTTTCTTCTCCGTCTCATCTTTCTATCCCTTTTTATTATTCTTCTGGTGATATACTATTTGAGACAAAGGTCCAATTTTTAGTGTCACCTAAATGTCGACACAGCTTATTGATAGCATTAAATGGTAAAATAGACAAACCATTGACAAAAATAATATGATTGTTCAAGAAGAACAGCCTAAACGGAGGCTTAAGAACCTAATCCAAGCCAATCGTTGTTTGCTTTTTTCTTCATCTTAATCTTTCTCTCTATCCTTTAGATTTCTTCTTGCGTAAATAATATGTATATGAGATGATCATAGAGTGAACTCAGATGCAACATTATAACACATGCACAGCATAAATGAGTTTTATGCACCCGCAACTCCATAGAGCATTACATGCCTGTTTTAAAATTAATTGCTGCCAATATGCCGACACATATGCCGACACACCAATAGTATACCGTATGGTAACAGAAAGGTGACACACATATGTACACCAAGACCAGGTGTGACCTTCCCCTAAACATAGGGATTATATAGATGCCGACGTAGTGGCATGGTCTTTTTAATACATGTAATTTTATATAGCTGAATATACACTCATATTTTTCTAACTGGCACCAGTGAATTCATAATCACACACAAAGGGCCATTCACACATTTATACTGGAGCATCCACAGTATCACACTCTGTTTAAAAATCAAAGATAATGTTTTGTTTTTATTTTTATTTTTTTAATATGTTTCTTTACCCATTCACACGCTGTATAATTTGTACAGATCACTAATGTTGTATTGCTATGCATTTTACAGTCCCCGATGAACGGAGACCCAGCGACCAACCGGGTTAAGCGCCAGCCTGCAGGCTCACCATAGTAACTGGGGAAGCTTGCGTTCCAACTTGCGCTTCAACTTCCTTCCAGCCGTCTAACACATACGCGTCACTGATAACGTCATTTCCTGTATGACGTACTTCCGGCTGACAGCTCCCGGCGTCCCAGGGCTCCGTGATTCGGTAAGACCGTTCCTATTCACCTATTTAAGTCAGTTTGTATTGTTTTCACACTGTTCTACCTACACCTTGACAAAGGGGCTAGTCCCCGAAACGTTGGTTTGGTCACGTTTTTGAATACACTTTGAAAATTTTCCTACGAGTGCCGCTGCCTGTCTCATCATTTCTATATATATATATATATATATATATATATATATATATATATATATAAACACAGGGGGCCCAGCACTCACTAAAACAAACTAACTCACCTTAACATTCAAATAATCAATAAATAAATAATGGGGTTTTAGTTCATGAATTGATCAATGCATTTAAGCTTGCAGCCCATCGCCAAGGGACCCCATTTCACTGCAAGTCCTACACTAACTGGTTTTCTTGGGAACCTGGCACCTGCTTACACATCATAGCTAAAATGAACATGTGTTTTTTCTCTGGGTTAAAGCTCAACTGCCATGTCCTTATGGCTTTTATAAGGTGAGACAATCCCAAACACAGCACCTGAATTAGTATTAAAGGGGCAGCTGTCACAGGTTTCAGGTAAATGAGCTTATCAAGGGTGCATGAGAAAGCTATGATCACAGTAACAGAGGTTAATTAAAAATCAACCCAAATATATAGATACAGAAGTACCAACACACTCGCCATTCCTAGGAATGGGGTGCAAACAGCACCCACATCCCAGGGTGGGGTGCGGTGGCCTGTGACCACACACTAGTAAATACAAACACAGGGGGCCCAGCACTCACTAAAACAAACTAACTCACCTTAACATTCAAATAATCAATAAATAAATAATGGGGTTTTAGTTCATGAATTGATCAATGCATTTAAGCTTGCAGCCCATCGCCAAGAAAACCAGTTAGTGTAGGACTTGCAGTGAAATGGGGTCCCTTGGCGATGGGCTGCAAGCTTAAATGCATTGATCAATTCATGAACTAAAACCCCATTATTTATTTATTGATTATTTGAATGTTAAGGTGAGTTAGTTTGTTTTAGTGAGTGCTGGGCCCCCTGTGTTTGTATTTACTAGTGTGTGGTCACAGGCCACCGCACCCCACCCTGGGATGTGGGTGCTGTTTGCACCCCATTCCTAGGAATGGCGAGTGTGTTGGTACTTCTGTATCTATTTATTTGGGTTGATTTTTAATTAACCTCTGTTACTGTGATCATAGCTTTCTCATGCACCCTTGATAAGCTCATTTACCTGAAACCTGTGACAGCTGCCCCTTTAATACTAATTCAGGTGCTGTGTTTGGGATTGTCTCACCTTATAAAAGCCATAAGGACATGGCAGTTGAGCTTTAACCCAGAGAAAAAACACATGTTCATTTTAGCTATGATGTGTAAGCAGGTGCCAGGTTCCCAAGAAAACCAGTTAGTGTAGGACTTGCAGTGAAATGGGGTCCCTTGGCGATGGGCTGCAAGCTTAAATGCATTGATCAATTCATGAACTAAAACCCCATTATTTATTTATTGATTATTTGAATGTTAAGGTGAGTTAGTTTGTTTTAGTGAGTGCTGGGCCCCCTGTGTTTGTATTTACTAGTGTGTGGTCACAGGCCACCGCACCCCACCCTGGGATGTGGGTGCTGTTTGCACCCCATTCCTAGGAATGGCGAGTGTGTTGGTACTTCTGTATCTATATATTTGGGTTGATTTTTAATTAACCTCTGTTACTGTGATCATAGCTTTCTCATGCACCCTTGATAAGCTCATTTACCTGAAACCTGTGACAGCTGCCCCTTTAATACTAATTCAGGTGCTGTGTTTGGGATTGTCTCACCTTATAAAAGCCATAAGGACATGGCAGTTGAGCTTTAACCCAGAGAAAAAACACATGTTCATTTTAGCTATGATGTGTAAGCAGGTGCCAGGTTCCCAAGAAAACCAGTTAGTGTAGGACTTGCAGTGAAATGGGGTCCCTTGGCGATGGGCTGCAAGCTTAAATGCATTGATCAATTCATGAACTAAAACCCCATTATTTATTTATTGATTATTTGAATGTTAAGGTGAGTTAGTTTGTTTTAGTGAGTGCTGGGCCCCCTGTGTTTGTATTTACTAGTGTGTGGTCACAGGCCACCGCACCCCACCCTGGGATGTGGGTGCTGTTTGCACCCCATTCCTAGGAATGGCGAGTGTGTTGGTACTTCTGTATCTATATATTTGGGTTGATTTTTAATTAACCTCTGTTACTGTGATCATAGCTTTCTCATGCACCCTTGATAAGCTCATTTACCTGAAACCTGTGACAGCTGCCCCTTTAATACTAATTCAGGTGCTGTGTTTGGGATTGTCTCACCTTATAAAAGCCATAAGGACATGGCAGTTGAGCTTTAACCCAGAGAAAAAACACATGTTCATTTTAGCTATGATGTGTAAGCAGGTGCCAGGTTCCCAAGAAAACCAGTTAGTGTAGGACTTGCAGTGAAATGGGGTCCCTTGGCGATGGGCTGCAAGCTTAAATGCATTGATCAATTCATGAACTAAAACCCCATTATTTATTTATTGATTATTTGAATGTTAAGGTGAGTTAGTTTGTTTTAGTGAGTGCTGGGCCCCCTGTGTTTGTATTTACTAGTGTGTGGTCACAGGCCACCGCACCCCACCCTGGGATGTGGGTGCTGTTTGCACCCCATTCCTAGGAATGGCGAGTGTGTTGGTACTTCTGTATCTATATATTTGGGTTGATTTTTAATTAACCTCTGTTACTGTGATCATAGCTTTCTCATGCACCCTTGATAAGCTCATTTACCTGAAACCTGTGACAGCTGCCCCTTTAATACTAATTCAGGTGCTGTGTTTGGGATTGTCTCACCTTATAAAAGCCATAAGGACATGGCAGTTGAGCTTTAACCCAGAGAAAAAACACATGTTCATTTTAGCTATGATGTGTAAGCAGGTGCCAGGTTCCCAAGAAAACCAGTTAGTGTAGGACTTGCAGTGAAATGGGGTCCCTTGGCGATGGGCTGCAAGCTTAAATGCATTGATCAATTCATGAACTAAAACCCCATTATTTATTTATTGATTATTTGAATGTTAAGGTGAGTTAGTTTGTTTTAGTGAGTGCTGGGCCCCCTGTGTTTGTATTTACTAGTGTGTGGTCACAGGCCACCGCACCCCACCCTGGGATGTGGGTGCTGTTTGCACCCCATTCCTAGGAATGGCGAGTGTGTTGGTACTTCTGTATATATATATATATATATATGAGTTCGTTTGGATGCCGGCACTCCGTTGCTGACAAACAGTGAACGTCCGGTGCCCTCCTCGGGAATTACCCACAGTGTAGTGGGCTTAATACAAGGTGACCAGGGTGGCGGCACTCACGGACGGATGAAGAAACGACACAGAGTCGAAATAGTGATCAACGTTTCAAAGCTTCAATGGCTTTTTCGTCAGGATAAATGTGCAATGCAAAAAAACATACCTTATATACTGTGCATCACCCTTGTGCTTGAATGGAGGACGTCGCTGCAGACGTGGAGACGTCTCAGGTAGTGACGTCATGTGAACGTACCCATCACCATAGTGACAATGTATAAACAACGGAATCTTGAAAAAGGATATCGCATATTATCCGAAACGCGTTGATCAAGCCGTTCACCCCCATCATCCCACGAGGCAGAAGCAGTGGAATCTATCTGCACGGCGTCTTCTACCATCCCTGGACCTCCGACTCGGTTTGTCTGCAGCTAACCGCATCAGACGGAGTAAGCCGCCGGCATTTCTTCCACTTGCACCGTCCGTGCTGGGACCTTTTCCTTTCCTGTATTTGTCAATGTACGCTGTGGATCCTTGAACCTGTGAATAAATCTACTCTGTTACCCGTTCCTGGTTGTCCGCAGTAACCTGATTAAAGCAAAGATACCCTGATGTGCACACGAGACTGAAATCACATGTAAGTCAACTCCGTGTCGTCTGTTCAGCGTGTCGACTGTTATGTCCATATGAAGGTTACATAAAGAAACTGTTACGGGCAGGCGTGAGTTGAATTAAATTGTAAGTTCATTACCCATTGGCACCAGGAAGATTTATTGTTGCGGAGAATAAAAACACACTCCAGGAAAGATAAACTTTATTGATTATCTGTAATCAGCGCTGGTCACTTGTCCTTTTCTCCTCTTGTTTATAAACAACGGAAGCCTGGAGGTAAAATATTAGGAATAATAAATATAAATATATGCAATTACAATTTCGTGCAAAATGTAAATAATGTGCAATCAAGTGTATTAAAAAGACAATTATAAAAAGACAATTATTAAAAAGGGGGAGCAATGGATAGAAGTACATCGGGGAGGTTTCTGTGTTTTGTACTGTAGACGTATCTCTCTTTAGAGGGGAACGTCTTTTGCTTGTGCATTATGCTACTATGTTAATTTTTGTTTTTACAGTGTAGCAAACATTAATGCAAGATGTTACAGAAAGCTATACAGTCCCGCGTGCTCATTAAGGCCGTTAGGAGACAGAGTGCCGAGTCTGTGAATCCAACGTGATTCAGCTTGTAGCAATCTACGGCCTCTGTTACCGCCCCTTCGTAGTGGTGGAATTTGATCTATGATGCGGTAAGACAGGGATGCTAGGTTATGTTTATGGGAAAGAAAATGTTTTGATACTGGCTGGTCAGCTTTACCATTAGCTAGGGCTGCTCTGATTGTGCTCCTATGTCCTGCGATACGTTCTTTAAACATGCATTCTGTTTTTCCCACATATCCTTTCCCACACGGACAAGTTATAAGGTATATAACATATTTAGAGGTACATGTTAAGCGATGTTTTATGGGGATTCTTATACCTGTTAATGGGTGGGGGAATGAGTCGCCCATAACCATGGATCCACACGTAGTGCAGTTGGCACATCGGAAGCAGCCCTTTTTGTTGTACACAATTCCTTTTGTTTTTTGAGATGAAACATCTGTTTTTACTAGGAGGTCTCTAAGATTAGGACCCCTCTTGTGGCAATGCATGATGTTACTAGTTTTAAACATAGGTAGATCTTTATCTGTGTTGACAATTGGCCACAGATTTTTAGAGTGTTTTTTTACAATGTCACTCTTGGAATTGTAACAAGTGACCCAAGGTATTTTATTGGGATTTTGTGTTTTGTCTTTGGAATTGTGCAATAGCTGTGTTCTCGTTAGTTTTAATGCTTTGGTGCGCTGTTGTCTGAGAGAATCTATTTTATATCCTCTGTTCAAGAATTTTTTTGTGAGCTCTTCTAACTGTAGGTCACGTTGTTCTTCTTTATTATTAATCCGACAGCAGCGCAAAAATTGAGAATAAGGGAGACTAAGGACCAACGGTTTTGGGTGAAAGCTAGATGCCAACAGCATATTATTGCGATCTGTAGGTTTTACATACATGGTGGTCATTAATTTGTTATTCGATTTAGTAATTAGAACATCGAGATAGTGTATTTCATTTTGACTACTTTCAAATGTAAATTTCACAGGATGTGTACTGCTGTTGTGTTTTTCTAGCAACTCGATGAGAATCTCCAAAGGACCTGACCAAAAAATTAGGAGGTCATCTATATATCTCTGAAATAAAAATAGATGCTTGGAGATCTCCGGGTCACTGTAAAAAAGTTCCCTTTCAACTGAAAACATGTAGCTATTTGCTAGCGATGGTGCGACAGCAGATCCCATCGCACACCCCGCTGTTTGTAGCCAGTATTCATTGTTAAAGTAAAAGTAATTTTTGGTTAATGTCAACTCTAGTAATGTGATGAAGAGATTGATATCTGGACCTGTGTAAGCACTGTTATTGACTAATAACTGTCTTACCGCCTGCATACCTGCCCCATGTGGGATGCAGGTATATAGGCTTTTGACATCCACTGTGACGAGCCATAGATCAGGCGGTAAAGTGGGTAAAGTGTTGAGGAGTTGTAACAAAGTAGTGGTGTCCTTTAAAAAAGATTTTTCTTTTTGTACACAGGGCTGTAAAAAACTATCTAAATAGATAGCTACCGGTTGGTATAACGACCCGCGGGCGGATATGATTGGCCGCCCCGGGGGTTTACTAGTAGACTTGTGTACTTTAGGTACTGTGTACAATAAAGGAGTGATGGGAAAGTCAACAGTTAATGCATTTTTAATTTCAATGGTGATAAGTCCAGCATCATGGGCCATAGATAACACTTTGTCCAGTTCTTTTTTGAAAAAGTCTATCGGGTCTCCTCGAAGTTTGACATATGTCGACATGTCCGCCAATTGTGAATAAATCTCTTCTTTATAATCCGCCATGTTCTGGATGGTGATTGAGCCACCTTTATCTGATGGGCGAATAACTATGCTGTCATCTTCACTTAGTGCTCGCAGTGCTTGTTTCTCTGCCAGAGATAAATTGGAGCGACATGGAGGAGAGTCTTTAGTGTCTTTGAGGACATTATTTTTTAACATCCTGGAAAAGGTTTTGAGGGAAGGGTTATGTGATGGAGGATCATATTTAGAGTTTGGTTGGATCGCCTTTAATTTTGGAGGTAATGGAGTCTTAGCTGTCTGAGGAAGGGTGGGATTTTTGTAAAAATGTTCCTTTAATCGTATTTGTCAATGTACGTCAATGTACGTTTTTCGCGGCAGCGGGAAACAATGTCATCACTGCGAGACATTAACCAGCAGGAGTCATGGCAACGTCTCTCAACGTCGCCATAGAAACCGGCTACGGAAGATGACATCACCCGTTCAGACATAACACTGCCGGAAAACAACGCGAGAAAGACTCTTGTGCGAGGTTATGACCTTGATCTCCTCAACAAGGCCAAATTGAAAGCATTAGCCATTCCTAGGAATACCCTTCTAATTCCCAAGGGTCCTGTTGATGCGTCTGGTATTAAGCGTATGCCCTGGGTTAATCACTATAATACCCTTAGTGGTTCCATTAGTCATATTGCTAAACGACATTGGCCCCTCGTTGGCACGGACCCTGACCTTGGTCTTGATAGGACCAGGTTAATGCCCTGCTATACCAGGGGCAAAAATGTCCGTGACTGGGTGGTCCGGACGGACATTTCTTCCATCTCCCGTAATACATCTACTGATACTGTTACCTTTTTGGGCCGCAAAAATGGCTGCTTTCGGTGCCTCAATTGTATCACCTGCAGGAGTCTTACTGTTGGTGACAGTTTCTGCCACCCGTTTAGTGGCAGACGCTATTTTATCAGACACAGGGTCACCTGCACCACTCGTTACATCATTTATCTTATATCTTGTCCTTGTGGGCTCCATTACGTGGGGAAGACTGATAGGACCTTACGTGAGAGGATGGCTGGCCACCGTGGGGCTATTAGAGCGGCTTTGGCATCTGGCACTAGTGACCAGCCTGTCGCGAGACATTTCGCGCAGGCTGGCCATAGTATGGCCAATTTTAGATATATGATCATTGACCATATGCCACAAAGACTACGTGGTGGCAATAGGTCCCTTGCGCTCATACAGTGTGAATCCCGATGGATCCATCGATTGCGTACGATGGTTCCATACGGGCTCAACGACCATTTAGGTTTACATGCGTTTATTTAATAATGTTTTGCCTCTATATATTGTGTCTTATTGTGCCTTGTTACTTTCCTGGTATTTTGCTTGTCATTATGTCATTTTCTAGCCTTGTTTTTTAATATACACGCGCGCTGTCTTTCTCGCGTTGTTTTCCGGCAGTGTTATGTCTGAACGGGTGATGTCATCTTCCGTAGCCGGTTTCTATGGCGACGTTGAGAGACGTTGCCATGACTCCTGCTGGTTGATGTCTCGCAGTGATGACATTGTTTCCCGCTGCCGCGAAAAACGTACATTGACGTGCACGCCGGGTGTGGGGATATAAGGTGAGATGTTTTCATTATGTTTTTATGCCTGATGACGATTGAATAAATAATCGAAACGTTGCAGATTCCTGCCTACTTTTGCCTTCATTTCCCGTGTGCTGCTGCTGCCATCGTGCAGCGTGACTATATATATATATATATATATATATATATATATATATATATATATATATATATATATATATATATATATATATATATATATATACACTTGTTTACACATGCAGCAAATAGACACTGCAGATGGAAGGACCAGCACATCCAGCATATAATGCAAAAAACCGAAGGTGTTTAATAGTAATAAATCATGATACTCATCATAACATGGGTAGACAGCAGCCTTATAAGTCCACATCAAACAAGTGGCAGCAGCACAATGAAAGTCCACTCCATGACAGGTGTCCTGACGGACCGTTTCGGCGTGCAAACGCCTTTCTCAAAGGGTAACCCTTTGAGAAAGGCGTTTGCACGCCGAAACGGTCCGTCAGGACACCTGTCATGGAGTGGACTTTCATTGTGCTGCTGCCACTTGTTTGATGTGGACTTATAAGGCTGCTGTCTACCCATGTTATGATGAGTATCATGATTTATTACTATTAAACACCTTCGGTTTTTTGCATTATATGCTGGATGTGCTGGTCCTTCCATCTGCAGTGGATATCTATTTGCTGCATGTGTAAACAAGTGTTTATAATATTACGACCTGGCACTCACCTTTGCTAAAGGAGCGGTGTGCGTTCCCTACACGCAACTTATATATATATATACATACATACATACATACATACATACATACATACATACATACATACATACATATATATATATATATATATATATATATATATATATATATATATATATATATATATATATATATATATATATATATATATACAGGGGCATCAACAGCAGTGTAGACCCCTGGGCATAGCAATGTATTGTGGCCCCTACCAATCCTCCAGTGGTAGGGGTGGGGGAAGCTTTGATGTCACGTGGGTGGTAGGGGGTATTATATCAACCGCTCTGCATGTAGGGCCTGGATCAGTAATTTCCACTAATTACCCCTTTACTGCACAGATGGTGGGAGATGGGGTGGGAGAAGGGGGCACTGGGCTGATTGAAGGGGCCCTGATACATAACTTCCAGGGTGGTAGAGGATGTTTAATATGCAGAGGAGGTGTGCATAGTGGAGTGGGCTTATTATTCATAATTTTCTGGTGGGAGGACAGCTTGCTTGACTGCAGATATCTCCAGTTCCCATAAATAGATTTCTTAGATTTTAATGGAATTAAAAACTAGAGAATCCCACCTACTATATGGTATTGGGGACTAGGGGATCAGAGTTCAGGAGGCAGAGCAATCTGCCAACGATAATATAAAACTACATACCAGGTGCGTGGAGATGGAACAGTAACCAGCTGCTGGAAGGCTGATATCTCTGGTTCTGGGTAAAGTAGAGACAAGCTGCTAGTGTCCATCAAAGGGAGAGAGTCCCAGCTTTTGGAATACACCCTCATAAAAACTCTAAGTCAGACAGAACCTGAAATATCTGACTGGGAAGAGCTATTAACAGGCTTGGATGGGGACCATTGATTTGAAGTCAGATATCTCTGGTTACCAAGGGCCGATTTTTAAAATTCTTGTACCCATGGAAAGAGGGGACCCTCAGCTTTTAGACTAGGGCCCTTAGACTCCTGAGGGGTTTCTGGGTACTCAGAAACCGCCCCTGCGTGCGCCACTGCTGATGAATCCAGAACATCTCCCGTCTTGACAGAAAATTTTCCCTTTCCCCTCCCCTAGGGCCCAGAGTCACATGTTCCAAGACTTTAAATTTTAACTCTTTCACATTACCATTATGATGTTGCTTAAAATGTATTGGTACCGTGTGACATTTAATTTTAATTCCTCTCACATGTTCTTGGATTCTTAACTTCAAATGACGTTTTATCTTACCAATGTACTTGAGGCCACATGTACATTCTAGCATGTAGACCACCCAGCCGGTATTACAGTTGACTAGACTCTTCATTTTATATGTTTTTTGATCCATTAAAATAGCTAAAACTTCTAAAATCTGAGTTTGCAAATCTGCAGATATTGCACTTATTACATTTAAAAAAAAACTTTTGCTTGGTCCCAGGGGTTACTTACTTTTGTTTTCTTTTGTGGAAGCATGCTGAGTGCTAGGGTGCACTTAAAGTTTCTGGCCTTTTTAAAAACGAAATCCGGTCTTGTTGGAAGAAGTTTACTTAAGACCTGATCTGTGTGTAAAATGCCCCAGTGTTTCACCCAAATTTTCCTAATTTTTTGTTCTTGAGAATTAAAAGTGGTGATAAATTTAACTCGATCCTCTCTTGCACTTTTACTTTTATATTTAAGGAGATCCTTTCTATCCATCCTCTTAGTTTTTTCCACAGCTTCCTTAAGAACATCTTCCGGATAGTCCCTCTCCATAAACCATTTTCTATACAGTTCCATTTGGTCCTCACAATCTAATGTCTCTGTACAGTTCCTCTTTTTGCTTGAGAACTGTGAGAGTGGGGTGTTCATCTTGGGTGTTTCCAATATAGTAATGCAAAAAGGCGAGAACCCTGTGGAGGATAGTGGATCTTCTCTAATGGCTAACAACAGAGAATAATAGATACTGTAGACCCAATCTTTTCCATCCTTATCTGCCACATTTTTAAGCATATTCTTCAGAGTTATATTAAATTGATCCAGTTTGAAGATTATACACAGAGGTTTTAATCTACGTAATCTTAACCCATTGCAGTCCAAAAAAATTTTTGGCAATTCAAACAGTCTGGTTTAAACTTTAAAATTGTCATTTTTTTTAAATTCAAAAATGGTCTACATTGAATGTTGAACGATGTTAATGTTCTTAATTTTAAAGTGGCTCACCATTGGATCTGCTACTAGCGCTAGGGCTGGTGAGCCTGACTAGACGTTGGACCTGAAAGGGTTAAACTGTTATATTATAAAGGGTTCACAATGTCTATATAGACAGACAATACCAGATGATCGATAATGTCAACATAGACAAAAGACAAAAAACAAATTGTCAACATGAAACTGTCACATGAAAAGATCCACATGAGGTTTATCATGTTTTTATGGCGTCAGTTTGTAGATTTTATCCCATAGACCACATATGATTGTACATGTACCCGTGCATGGCTTGCTTCACCCACCATACTTTGAGCAAGTTGTCCTGATGAGCTCAGAATACACCTTTACCAATCCTAATTGAAATCCATGTGGATGGTAAAGTATGAAAAACCTAAAAAACAAAACAAAATAAAACTCTTTTTCATGTGTTAGCAGCAATGCACTGTGCTGGTACCAACAGTGTGCTACTCAGATTTCTGTTTTCATTTATAATAATCCAGCGCATGACTAAGGCTTAGGTCATTATAGGACTTTTGTGGATCTCCTGACAGAAAAAGTACCCAAATTCCAGCATATTGAGCTTCAGGCCAGTGCTACCAATTGGCCGCTCTTTTAAACATTGCCAAAAAGGATTCCACATTATCATTTTAGTTCATCTTCTGGAAGAAGTGACTAATCTGTACAGGTAGTAAAATCTGTGGATCCATTATCAGACCAGGCTGTTAGAAGCACCACTGCTCTTAAGGCCTCTCAGGTTTTTGATGGCCACTTGCTACTGCTTCTCTTCATTGTAGACATTGGCACTGGCATTTTGTGGGTACTATTTAATGAAGCTGCTAGTTGAAGACCTGTGAGGCGTCATTTTCTTAAACAAGAGACTCTAATGTATGTGTCTTCTTGCTCAGTTGTGCATGTGTTTTCCCACTATTTCTACTCTGGTTACAGGCTGTTTGTGCAGTTCTCTGAAGGGAGTAGTACACATCATTGTAGAGAATGTTCAGTCTCTTGGCAATTTCACACATGGAATAGCGTTAATTTCTAAGAACAAGAATAGACTGTCAACTTTCACATGAAAGTTATCTTTTTCTGGCCATATTGAGTGTATAATCGAACCCACACATGTGATGCTCCAGATACTCAACTAGCTTAAAGGAAGTCCAGTTTTATATCTTCTTTAACCCATTTTCAGCAGTGCTTACATAATTGCACAAGGGTTTTCAATTGTTTGCTAATCATCTGTTAGTCTTCTAAAACAATTAGCAAACACAATGTACCATTAGAATACTGGAGCGATGGTTGCTGGAAATTGGCCTCTATACACCTATGTAGATATATATATATATATATATATATATATATATATATATATATATATATATATATATATATATAGTGGGAAATTTACTAAGACTGGAGAATATGGCCGATGCCGGGTGCGACTCAATACGACCAGCATCGGTCATATTTATGGATTCGTATTTGCCCAATGGCATAGGTGGGCGCATGCCACCATATTAATTTTTGGTGGCTGTACCAGTCTCCCCATGGCCATAACCAGTCTCAGATTCAAAAAGCCGGTATTGGTTTTAGAAATTCACGGGTTCAACTGAGATGGGCATATCTGGAGTTTTTCAAACCAGCACCAGGCTGGATGGCCGGTCCTGGTTGCCAAAATATGGGGAAAAATTAGTAGGGGTCCCCCCTATTTTGAAAACCAGCACAAAGCCCAACCAGCCAGCAGGGTAATGCCACATGCAGGGGAAAATATTTACAGTATATTAGTTCCCCCGTCTGAACCATTCACCCCCTGACTGGTCAGTCCACGCAGGGACCCCCAAGAAAGGTGTCCCCCCACCAGGATTAACCCTGCCCAGGCTGAAGCCTGGGGATGTCCCCAGTGCTCCAGCGTGATGGGTACATGGCTGATCACAAATGCTGATCGTAATGTTTACATTCAGCGCTTCTCACCCCGAAGTGCACTTTTGGCCACCTAGCAGCCAATCAGGAGCAGAGTTTCTGTCAAAGTTTTTAAATGTTTATTTTGAACCATTTTTTTTACACTGAAGACTGCACAGATCTGATTGATCTGTGCAGACTTCACCCAAATACGCCTGAAATATAACATATTCATGTTGTAAGTAGTTAAAACTAATTCATTGTTAGTCTCATTTTAGCCGTAATATTTTAAATAATCACTGTGACATCTAGTAATCATTAGTGTATCACACAGTGATCTTGCTAATTATTTACATGAGCTACATCTGTAAGGATTGATAGAGTGGGGAGTGGTTCATTATGTCGACAATGTCGGTTGACTATATATACTGTAGGTCAACACAAATGTTTGACATGAACAAGATGGACACTGGAAAAAGATTGCTACAGAAAAGGTTGACAAATGAAATGGTCGACACCTGAAAAGGTCACCATGAGCTTTTAACCATGTTATGGTTAAATGCTGACACCTGAGCATGGACACTCCCATGTGGAGGGTAATATATGAAAAAGGAAAGAAAAAAGTAATGAAAACTAGTGTCGATCTTTTCATGTATTGACCATTGCCATGCCGACCATTTGTTGATGTCAAACATATGTATGTTGACCATAGAGTGTCGACATATTCACTGTCAATCTAGACCATCTAGTTACCGAAAGAATGGCAGAAGTGTGAAGATGGCAATCACACCTATGCCAATTGGCAGTGGCATTACTATCCGGGTACTGGGGGTGCAGCTTGCACCCAGGTGATATCCAGGTGCTGGCTGCAGTGACAGAAGCTGGTGTGATTCTCTTTGCAGCACTCGGCTACCACAGATATATAGCCGGCACTGCAGACAGCCCCATCTCTGGGGGTGGTGGACATGCCCAAGTAGTGTTGACAATAGCCTCCACCCCAGTGAGGCCACACCCCATTCAATTAGTCCACACCTTCCAGCACTGCGGAGAGTGGGGTGTAACCACACCCAATGAAGCCTCTAATTGGTACTTACTAATTGGTACTACTTGCTGACGTAGTTGGCATCATTGGCGTATTCAGGGGGGCACCTGGGCACATGCCCCCCTGTCATTTCATTTTGTAGCTGAGGACCAGAGCTTTCCAACGAGCCCAGCCCTGTGTCACTAGCGCCCCGGGAACCGGAGATTTCGTCTGGCAAATCTGTAACGTTTTTCTACATAGGATAATATGTGACCCGGTAATTCCAACCCCCACCCGGTTCCGACGGCTGCCAGTTCCCCCCCTGGCATCACAGAAGCTTGTGATTGATCTCATTTAATTTCAATCGCTGGGCCTTCAATTTAATACCAGGCTGGTCCATATTGGTCAATCAGTTCCAGAGATATTGCGGGTAAACCGATTTTTTTATTTTTGAAATGTAATTTCGGTACTCTTTACCTAGCACGGCGCCCGCGATTACAATCGCGGGCGTCGGGGGTAAAAAATCGCGGGCATCGCGGGTAAATCAAAAACGGGTGCGACGCGATGCCCGCGATGCCCGCGATTTTCCCATAGGGATCAATGTTAAAAGTCAGATTGGTCGCGATTTTAGCGTTAATTGGCTCAATGCCCGCGATTTTTACATAGGAATCAATGTTAAATGGGCCACAGAGCCCTAATAGTCCCCCTGAAGTGTGAAATGGCCCCCACAATTTTTAACGCCACCCCACGATCAACGTGAACCCGAAGCGTGGCGAGCGGCGGCGTTACGCGTCCTCCGACCTTTTCATACCCCCACTATCCACGTCGGCGTGGAGTTGAGAATAGAATAGTGTGGCGAGCGCAGCGAGCCCCGCGAGGGGACGCGGATACCTTCACAGTTATACGCGTCCCCTCACGGGCTTCACAGGTGTCCGTGGCGACGCGGACACCTGTGAAGCCCGCGAGGGGACGCGTTTACCTGTGAAGGTATCCGCGTCCCCTCGCGGGGCGCGCTGCGCTCGCCATGCTTCGGGCTCGGTGGCTCGCTGCGCTCGCCACACTATTCTATTCTCAACTCCACGCCGACGTGGATAGTGGGGGTATGAAAAGGTCGGAGGACGCGTACCGCCGCCCCTCGCGGGCTCGCTGCGCTCGCCACGCTTCGGGTTCACGTTGATCGTGGGGTGGCGTTAAAAATTGTGGGGGCCATTTCACACTTCAGGGGGACTATTAGGGCTCTGTGGCCCATTTAACATTGATTCCTATGTAAAAATCGCGACCAATCTGACTTTTAACACTAAAATCGCGACCAATCTGATTTTTAACATTGGTCCCTATGGGAAATCGCGGCCATCGCGGGCATCGCATCGCACCCGTTTTTTAGTGCATGCGATGGTCGCGATGGTCGCGATGGGCGCCGTGCTAGGTAAAGAGTACCGTAATTTCCTAGCTGTTCATGTTCTTTGAGGGCAAATTACCCTGGAACCAAATGTTCCAGTTTCATTGGAACAAAATCATTCAAAGCCCACTCAAAAGTTCTTCAATATGATACTTGCCTCATGTAAATGGGTCAGTTGGTTCCTAAGATATAGCCGGACTAGGCTGGTGTAAAGGGGGCCAACCTGGGAATGCATTTTCTGGTGTGAAAGGGGTATTATTTCAAATAGCCGGGACCTGCAGTGCTCTGAATACAGACAGGCTCTGCCACTGTCAGTGGCTATCACTTCTGCCTGGCGGCGGCTGTCCCCATTTACCGCGAGCATGTATTCCCCCTTGGCAATGAGCATGTAATCCCACATGGCAACGAGCATGGAACCTCTGGCAATGAGCATGGAACCCTTGGCAATGAGCATGTAGATAAGCAGCACTTATGTAGCATTATTTTTAATAGGCATTATGTTGTTTGACATAATGGACATAATGGCGTGTAACTTAACTTGTAACGGACATTATGGTGTAAATGTTTAATGCGCGCCCTCGGTGGACAATGTCCCTGTTCATGAAGCGTATTGTGAATTTTGGCTTAATCTGTGGGGCATTATGTGAATTCTGACTCAATCCGTTTGGCATTATGTGAATTTTGGCTCAATCGATGTGGCATTATGTGAATTTTGGCTCAATCCGTGTGGTATTATGTGAATTTTGGCTCAATCCGTGTGGCGTTATGTAAATTTTTGGCTCAATCCGTGAGGCATTATGTGAATTTTGGCTCAATCCGTGTGGCATTATGTGAATTTTGGCTCAATCTGTGTGGCATTATGTGAATTTTGGCTCAATCCATATGGCATTTTATGAATTTTGGCTTAATCCGTGTGGCATTATGTGAATTTTGACACAATCCATGTGGCATTATGGGAATTTTGGCTCATTCCATTTGGCATCATGTGTAATGGGCAAGTACAATGGGGTCTAGTATTTTGTTGCATAATGTGTAGAAGTTGTATATGGTGTGGTCACACACCCTTTTCCGGAGCGCGCCTTCGGTGCGCGCACAACTACATCCTTCACTTTTGTCGCCATGGTGGGCCTGCATACTTTAAATGCCAGGGCCTGTTTTTAATCCCATTGCCACCCTCTCTCTGTCGCTCTTTTAGCATGTACACTGGCACCACTAACACCCACCCCCCCCACCCAAACCTCTTTTATCATGGTGCCCCCCCTGTCATTTTATCCTGGATCCGCCCCTGGTTGGCATCATGTTCACACCGACTTTTTGTTTTCTGGGAGAATGGCCTGCTTAATCCTGAAAGGTTCTCACTCCCCGTTCTGGAGTCTCCTAGAAATTCTATGAGAGTAGCTATGAGTAACTAGGAATTTAGGGGATTTCATTTATTTGGTATGTAGGTTGGGAAAAAAGAATCTAAGACTGTATTTATGTCCTTTTTTAATTGATTTCCATTTATGTCTAGATTGGGTATGATGATGAATCAGACTCTCTCAGGGTAACACTGTTGTCACAATTAAGCTTCCAACTTAGGTCTTGGACAATGCATTAATAGGCATACTTGGGCACAGTGTCTGATAATGGGGTTACCATGGGTAAATTGTAAGTAGTCACAATGCATTCATGGGTCAGGTGTTGGAGCGCTGTTATTTTATCTCTGAAGTATATAGGGGAAGTGGTTATCATCCCATAAGACATAACGCCAGAAGTCAGAATAATGATGCCAGCATCCCAACTAGCAAGACCTGAGCTGGAATTCTGGCATCAATGAGGACACCAATGCCAGAATCCTGACTGCTACATCAAGATTGTCAGTATGCTGGGCGGTCTAGCATTAGATCAGGGGAAGGGGGAAGTTAGGGTTATGCTTCGGGGGAGGAGAGAGGCTGCAGGGAGGATTAGGGGAGGGGAGGGAAAAGCTGACCCCCTTCATGATTCCCTGCAACCCTAGTGGGGTTGCCGGCATCGGTTTTCTGACTGCATGAACCCCACCACAGGTCACCCGGATGTATGTTCCGCAAAAAGAAGAGATGAGGGAGGGTTGAAAAAAATTAGACCTGAGAAAGCCTCCAAGTATAATTCAATATTGATAAGGTACACTTCTGTAGGGGTGTCACACAGTTCCAATATTGATACGGTATACTGCTGTAGGGGTGTCACACGGGCCCCATATGGTAAATAGAGTTGGTTATTTGGATTTAGCAAACAGGAATATTCTCTGGTGCAGCCCATCTCCTCTTATATAAACTGCAGAACTCCTGGGAGTGAGGTATACCACGCTTGGAGAGACCGCGCCTGCAGAATCTTCTATTACAGTAAGTAATCATCCTGCTCTGCAGCCTTCAGCAATGTCTTACTGTAGTTACATTTAGGGAGTGCACCGGCCACTTTTCGCTTTTTGGGTTCTAATTACCTTCAGGTTTTGGGTTCTAATGGGTTGGCAAAACACTCCCTCAAGGTTTTGGGTTCTGAATTTTTTTAAAAAAAGCATAAAAAACGTTAAAATCATAGAATTTAGTTTTTTTTTTTCTCCAACGCTATTATTAACCTCAATAGCATCCATATCCACTCATTTCCAGTCTATTCCAAATATTCCAAACACCTCACAATATAGGACATGCACACTTTAACAAACCAATCATTTCAGTAACAGGGCCTACCAAACTACTGTGGCCGAAATGATTGGTTTGTTTGGACCCCCACACAAAAAAGCAATTCCTCTCTCCCTGTACAAATTGGCCAGGTTCCAAACTCTTTTGGAGTACACACTGGAGGGCATGGGCAGGCTGGGCCGGGGGACAGGGTGCCATGTGCCCCCCGGGCCGCTTACCTAGTTACTGGCTGCAGGCCGCGCTGCCCTGTCCACCACCTCCAGCGCTGGCCGTGGCTTCCAGATTCCAGAACACGGCCATGGCTACAGGAAAATGGCGAGGGGACCGGCGGCCATTTTCCTGTAGCCGCGGCCGTGTTCTGGAAGCCGCGGCCAGCGCAGGAGGGCTGTCTGTAGCAGGGATGTGTTGGGTGACTGGTTCCAGTGCAGGAGCCCTACACTGACATGACCCCAACTCCATCCACCCCTCTCTGACGCATGGGGATCAGTCAGGCGGGCAGAGATAAGCGGGAGCCGCAGCAAAGACCCGGAGGAGACAGGTGACACTCAGGGGGAAATTTACTAAAGGAAATTTGTAAAAAAAAATAGGTGTATTTGTATCCAGAAATACACTTATTTTTGACATTTACTATCCTGAAAATACGGCAATTCATATTTGAATTGATGTGCTATCAATACGAATACGAATTGCCGTATTTTTGGGATAGTAAATGTTAAAAATAAGTGTATTTCTGGATACAAATACACCTATTTTTTACAAATTTCCTTTAGTAAATTTCCCCCTCATTATCTAAATGAACAAATATATAAGATTTCTTCCATTTACATCCTGTGGTGTCCTGTTATTATGCAGGATGAGCAGCCTGTGTTGTCCTGTTATTATGCAGGGGGAGCAGCCTATGGTGTCCTATTATCATTATTATTTTTATACAGGGGGAGCGGGGAGTTTTCCCAGCCCTTAGCAGCGCCGCCTCCCTCACCTCTGATGGAGCAAATGTTTGAATTTAATTTTTTTTATCTGATCATGCATTTCGATCGTAGCTCCACCATCGCCCTCTTACTGAATTTTTCTCTGCCCACTTGTGGCAGTATTTTATTTTCCCCGGGGGAGGAGGGGGGGTGTTATTTTATGGGCCAGTGCTCTGCACTTGCCCCCTAGGCTAAAAGTTGCCTCCTGCGCTGGAGAAACTGCCTTTCTTGTACAGTACAGGTAAGGACTGTCTGACATGTCTACTTGGATGCTGTCACCAAAGTAATCCTCCACCATTTTTTCAACAGTGACAGCATCCAATGCAGTGACAGTGGACATTAATATTATTATTATTATATTTATAGGGCGCCACAAGTGTTTCGCAGCGCAGTACACAGGAACAGTACAGGGAGACCAAACTTAACCTTACATTAAATAAATAACAAAATTAGAGTACAGGTAAAGAGCGCCACAGTTCAATACACATTACAGCTTAAATATAAGTAGTGAGGACTTGATCAACGAACTACTAGAGGCTTGTGGCCAATGATGGAGATGAGTATGCGGACAAAGATGGTTACTGAGTGTTTGAGTATGGGAGAGCTGTGAAAAGAAGAGGGGGTACTTGTGTATTTTAGCGGCGATCCGATGTTGGTCGCGCGATGTTTTAATCGCATTGCATCGCATGCCATGTACCACATGGCATGCGATGCGATGCGACGCGATTTTGGCCCCCTATACGATTAAAAATTGTATAAGCACCCTAAAGGGTTCTTTTAAGCACCCAAATGGGTGCTTACGATGTTAAATGCAGCCCACGCCAACCCCCCCACTATAAACATGAACCCGAAGCGTGGCGAGCCCGCGAGGGGCGGCGGTACGCGTCCTACGACCTTTTCATACCCCCACTATCCATGTCGGCGTGGAGTTGAGAATAGAAAGTGTGGCGAGCGCAGCGAGCCACTGAGCCCGAAGTGTGGCGAGCGTAGCGAGCCCCGCGAGGGGACGCGGATACCTTCACAGGTATCCGCGTCCCCTCGCGGGCTTCACAGGTATCCGCGTCCCCTCGGTGGCTTGCTGCACTCACCACACTTTCTATTCTCAACTCCACGCCGACGTGGATAGTGGGGGTATGAAAAGGTAGTAGGACGCGTACCGCCGCCCCTCGCAGCCTCGCTGCGCTCGCCACGCTTCGGGTTCACGTTTATAGTGGGGGGTGGCGTGGGGGTGCATTTAACATTGTAAGCACCTATTAGGGTGCTTATACAATTTTTAATCGCATCGCATTTTATGGCATTGTATGCCATATACAATGTCATACAATTTTAAAATTGTATGACATTCTACAACATCGCACGATATCTCATTGCATCATATACCATCGCATGCCTTTTGGTATGCGATGCGATGGGCGCCGCTAAAATACACAAGTACCGAAGAGGGTTTTGACAACAGGAGGGAAGAGGCCCTGTGAAGAGAAGAGGACTATGACAACAAGTGGGAAGAGGGCCCTTTTCTGATGAGCTTACAATCTCGTAGGATGGGGAGACAGATTACATGAGGTGCACACAAGTGGGAGGTGGCTTGATTGCATGATGTAAGCAGGCAGGGGGTCGAAGAACCAGCCTCAGGACTAGTTTATGCAGGGTAGGGTACGCTTTGATGAATAGGTGATTTTTCAGTGCCCGTTTGAAGCTTTGCAAGGTCAGGGAGAGTCTAAAGGAGCGAGGGAGAGTGTTCCACTAAAGAGGTGCAGCAGGGGCAAAGTCCTGAACTCTAGCGTGGGAAGCATTGATCAGGGTGGAGGAGAGACGACAGTCATCAGCTGACCGTAGAGGGTGTATGAATGGTGAGGATGTTAGAGATATATGGAGCAATGGAATTAGAGATGGCCCTGTATGTGAGTGTGAGGTGTTTGAAGAGGATTATGTATGAGAATGGGAGCCAGTGCAGATTACAGTATGTTGAAGGGGAGTGGCAGAAGTAGAGCATCGGGAGAGGAAGATAAGCCTGGCTGCAGAGTTTAGGACACATTGGAGAGGAGCCAGTTAGGATCGAGTGAGGCCAGTGAAGAGAACATTGCAATAGTTGAGCCGTGAGATGACCAGTGAGTGGATGATGAGTTTAGTTACACTCTGTGAGAGAAAAGGCCTGTTGCGAGCAATGTTATGTAACTGGAACTGACAAGAATGGGCCAGAGCTTGGATGTGGGGTGCAAAGGAAAAGAAGGAGTCAAGAGTGACACCCAGGCAGCGGAGGTGGGTAACGGGGAGATGATGGTGTTGTTAACAGTGATAGAGTTGTTAGTAGGGGGTGTGGCTCTGGGTGGGGAAAATATAATGAGTTCAGTTTTGTACATATTGAGCTTCAGAGAGCACTCAGATATACGATTAAAAATTGTATAAGCACCCTAAAGGGTTCTTTTAAGCACCCAAATGGGTGCTTACGATGTTAAATGCAGCCCACGCCAACCCCCCCACTATAAACATGAACCCGAAGCGTGGCGAGCCCGCGAGGGGCGGCGGTACGCGTCCTACGACCTTTTCATACCCCCACTATCCATGTCGGCGTGGAGTTGAGAATAGAAAGTGTGGCGAGCGCAGCGAGCCACTGAGCCCGAAGTGTGGCGAGCGTAGCGAGCCCCGCGAGGGGACGCGGATACCTTCACAGGTATCCGCGTCCCCTCGCGGGCTTCACAGGTATCCGCGTCCCCTCGGTGGCTTGCTGCACTCGCCACACTTTCTATTCTCAACTCCACGCCGACGTGGATAGTGGGGGTATGAAAAGGTAGTAGGACGCGTACCGCCGCCCCTCGCAGCCTCGCTGCGCTCGCCACGCTTCGGGTTCACGTTTATAGTGGGGGGTGGCGTGGGGGTGCATTTAACATTGTAAGCACCTATTAGGGTGCTTATACAATTTTTAATCGCATCGCATTTTATGGCATTGTATGCCATATACAATGTCATACAATTTTAAAATTGTATGACATTCTACAACATCGCACGATATCTCATTGCATCATATACCATCGCATGCCTTTTGGTATGCGATGCGATGGGCGCCGCTAAAATACACAAGTACCGAAGAGGGTTTTGACAACAGGAGGGAAGAGGCCCTGTGAAGAGAAGAGGACTATGACAACAAGTGGGAAGAGGGCCCTTTTCTGATGAGCTTACAATCTCGTAGGATGGGGAGACAGATTACATGAGGTGCACACAAGTGGGAGGTGGCTTGATTGCATGATGTAAGCAGGCAGGGGGTCGAAGAACCAGCCTCAGGACTAGTTTATGCAGGGTAGGGTACGCTTTGATGAATAGGTGATTTTTCAGTGCCCGTTTGAAGCTTTGCAAGGTCAGGGAGAGTCTAAAGGAGCGAGGGAGAGTGTTCCACTAAAGAGGTGCAGCAGGGGCAAAGTCCTGAACTCTAGCGTGGGAAGCATTGATCAGGGTGGAGGAGAGACGACAGTCATCAGCTGACCGTAGAGGGTGTATGAATGGTGAGGATGTTAGAGATATATGGAGCAATGGAATTAGAGATGGCCCTGTATGTGAGTGTGAGGTGTTTGAAGAGGATTATGTATGAGAATGGGAGCCAGTGCAGATTACAGTATGTTGAAGGGGAGTGGCAGAAGTAGAGCATCGGGAGAGGAAGATAAGCCTGGCTGCAGAGTTTAGGACACATTGGAGAGGAGCCAGTTAGGATCGAGTGAGGCCAGTGAAGAGAACATTGCAATAGTTGAGCCGTGAGATGACCAGTGAGTGGATGATGAGTTTAGTTACACTCTGTGAGAGAAAAGGCCTGTTGCGAGCAATGTTATGTAACTGGAACTGACAAGAATGGGCCAGAGCTTGGATGTGGGGTGCAAAGGAAAAGAAGGAGTCAAGAGTGACACCCAGGCAGCGGAGGTGGGTAACGGGGAGATGATGGTGTTGTTAACAGTGATAGAGTTGTTAGTAGGGGGTGTGGCTCTGGGTGGGGAAAATATAATGAGTTCAGTTTTGTACATATTGAGCTTCAGAGAGCACTCAGATATCCAATAGGAGATAGTGGAGAGGCAGTTGGAAACCTGAGAGAGAACAGTGGGGGACAGATCAGGAGAGGAGAGTTAGATTTGTGTGTCCTCCGCATAGAGGTGGTATTGGAGGCCAAAGGAGTTAATGAGTGCACCCAGAGAAAAGGTGTACAGGGAGAACAGAAGGGGGCCAAGGACAGAACCCTGAGGGACACCGACAGGAAGGATGGAAGGTGGTGAGGTGTTGCCAGAGACAGAGACTGAGAAGGAAAGGTTGGTGAGGTAAGAGAAAAACCAGTCAAAGAACATGCCAGAGAGGCCAATGTTTTGGAGTGTATGGAGGAGGAGAGGGTGACCCACAGTGTCAAAGGCAGCAAAGAGGTCCAAAAGGATAAGCAGAGAGAAATGGCCCCTGGATTTGGCTGAGAGCAGGTCATTGGTGACTTTCACCAGATCAGTCTCAGTGGAGTGTAGTGGGAGAAAGCCAGATTGAGGATCAAGGATGGATTGGTCAGAGAGGTAGCTGGTGAGATGCCTGTAAACCAACTGTTCAAGTAGTTTAGAGGCGAATGGGAGAAGAGAAATAGGGCGGTACAGATGGGTCAGATCCCATCTTGGCAGGGGATGGCGCTGGCGTCGCCAGCCGCCATCCCCCGCCAGGGCCATGGCGATGGTGAGAAGGGGACGCGCTTCCATCCGTTCCCCCGGGTCCACGCCGGCTTGCCGGCGGTAACCCGGGGTCCCCGCCGCATGCCCGCATCCCCCCCTAACCCTGTCCGTCTCCCTGAGGCGGAGACGGACAGGGTTTCCGTCGCGCTGGCGACGGAGACTGAGACGCGCGTGCGCGTGAGACGCACGCGCGTCTCAGTGTATTCGCTGGCGCGGCTGCTGGCGGGTCGCCAGCGCGGACGTTCTGGCGACCCGCCAGCCAGGATGGGACCTGACCCATCTGTAGCTTGTGGGTGATAAAGGGTCCAGGTTGGGTTTTTTAAAAATAGGTGAGACCAGAGCATGTTTGAAGGGTGTGGGGAAGATGCCAGTAGAAAGTGATAGGTTAAAGAGGTGAGTAAGGTGGGAGCACTCAGTGGGGGAGAGGGAACGGAGGAGACAGGAGGGGAGGTGGTCCAAGGGACAGGGAGAGGATGAGCTGAGGGAGTGGACTTCCTCATCTGTAGTGGGACTGAAGGAAAACAGAGTTGGCAAGCTGCAGGGGGAGGATGACTGGGGTGGGTGGGCAGCTGAGCGGGAATGGGAGGAGATATCATGTTGGATTATCTCAATCTTAGAGAGGAAGAAGGCGGCAAAGTCAGTGGCAGTGAGGGATGATGGGAAGAGGGCAAAGGAGAGTGTTGAAAATTCAAAGACACGGCAGGACTGGAGAACTGAGAAGAGATGAGCGATTTGAAGAAAGATTGTTGGCAAGGGAGAGAGCAGTGCTGTAGGAGAAGAGAAGAAACTTGAAACGGAGGAAGACTGCCAGAGTGAGAATTCCTCCAGAGGCGTTCAGCAGAGCGTGCACTTTTTTGTAAAAGTCATGTTAGTTTGTTGTGCCAGGGTTGGGGTTAAGAGCATCGGAGGGGGACAGTATAGATGGGGCCACAGATTCGAGAGGTAAGAGAAGAGTAATAGAAAGAGGCAGCCTGGTTGGGGCAGGTCATTGTGGAAAGAGGAGAGAGGAAAGTCTCCAGGAAGGACAGGATAATAGGGTCAAGAGACCCGAGGTTGAATCTGGTGACTGTGGGTCTGGGCAGTGAGGGGGGAGGGGAGGATGATAGGGTGAAAGATTAGATTGTGGTCGGAGAGTGGGAAGGAAGAATTAGAGAAAATCAGAGAGATTACAATGGTGGGTGAAGATGAGGTGAAGGGAGTGTCCGAGATTATGAGTGGGGGTGGATGTCCATTGTGAAAGTCCAAAGGAGGCGGAAAGGTCAAGAAGGTTAGAGGAGGCAACATTATTG
Source organism: Crinia signifera (assembly GCF_055691185.1). Taxonomy (NCBI): domain Eukaryota; kingdom Metazoa; phylum Chordata; class Amphibia; order Anura; family Myobatrachidae; genus Crinia; species Crinia signifera. Next base: position 310,838,214 of record NC_139221.1, read on the forward strand.
ATGTCAATAGGAATGTTAAAGTCACCGAGGATGATAGAGGGGAGGTTGGAGGCAAGAAAGTGTGGAAGCCATGCAGCAAATTTATCAAGGAAATGGGAGCAGGGACCAGGGGGGCAGTAGATCACAGCCACAAGGAGGTGAATGGGGTAGAAGAGGCGGATAGTGTGTATCTCAAAATGTGGAGAATGTGAGGAAAGGTTCAGGTGGAATGATGTGGAAGCTACAGTTGAAGAAGAGGAGGATGCCCACTCCTCCACCCTGGTGTCCATTAGGTCTGACCGAGTGTGTGAAGGAGAGGACTCCATAGGAGAGGGCAGCAGGGGAGGTAGTGTCAGAGGAGGAGAACGAGGTTTCAGTGATGGCAAGAAGGTTAAAAAAAATGGGAGACAAAGAGGTTGTGGATATTTTGAAATTTGTTGCAGATTGATCTAGCATTCCAGAGAGCACAGGAGAAAGGAAGGGACAGGTGAGATAGGAATTAGGTTTTTTGGGTTGTGGGTGCATGTGAGAGGTGTGGAAGTTGAGAGGGGGTGAGACCTGACAGTGAGGACTGTTATGGGACAGGAATGAGGAGCCATATTTTAGTAAAAAAATTGATCAGAGTAGCAATATAGAATGGAGTTGGTGTGGCCTAGAATAAGCAGTGAGAAGGTGATGTACTGGAAGCGAGGAGTGCCTAAAGAAAATATAGTTAGTGTATAAGGGAGCCAGAAGCAGTGTGGGACAGAGATTAGTTCAGTGTCCAGGCTGTGCGGACTGTAGGTGATGCTGGATTTTCAGTGGAGGATGATAAGTTTTATGTCCTTCTGTTTCTCTTCTGTTTCTGTACAGAGAATATAAACTAGTCTGATTGGGCAACCAAGAGGTGTGCTGCACATAATGTTTGTACTGTCTTTTTATCGCATTGCATCATATTGCATGCACATGTCAGAAGGTAGGCACCGACAGACAGGATTTATATGTCAGTAGGCTAGGTAGGGACCAGCAGACTGGAATTACAGTTTACGCCACTGCTAGGTAGGCACTAGCAGACTGGTATTATATACACATTAGTAGGTAGGCATCAGCAGACAGGAAGTATACATCAGTAGCAGTGACGTGCCGGGAGGTCAGTCACGGGTGAGGCTCTAACTGATACCAAGCACCCTGATATTATTGACAGAAGACTTCATAGGAGACTAGAAGACATTTTCTCAGTCTTTGAAGGAATACTGATGTGTATATATATATATATATATATATATATATATATATATATATATATATATATATATATGTATGTATAAATATATATATATAGTATTAGGTTCAGTGGTGCCAAGTCTGTCTGATTGGTCTCCCACTGGTGCATCGTTCCTTGACCTCCTGCAATCACCTTTAAACAGCAGCAGCAGCCAGTTACCGCAGAACAGCTGAGTGCACCCGGCAACCGCATGCTGTGCTCCCCCGAGCTGCTAGCACACAGGATAAGGATAGCTACCGTCCCGGCCCCTGCTTTTTATGGAGACAGGGATGTGTGCTGTGCCGTGAAGCAGAATTCCGCTCCCACCGCCGCCACTGCCCGCTACTATTGCCGCCGCTGCCCGCTACTATCGCTGCCAGTGACTGAAATGCAGGTCATACCTCCTGGGGAGGGAGGGGGTGTCTGGTGATGAGTGCCCCCCGGCTGGTCCAGCTGCTACAGGCTGTGATCACGGATGATAGGGCCGGCTCTGAGATCGGATACAGGCTGTCAGTGTATGACAGCCTGTATCCGCTGTCCTATCACATCTGTCTCAGTGACAGCCCTGTGTGTAGATGCCGCTTCCACGTTGTTTTCTAATGGGCTTTTCAGCCTCTTTTTGTGCTCATCCTAAGCTCTGCCCCCCGCTGCTGTCAATTTTTAATTGTGAACAGGAGGCACAGCTCCCGATGCCTCCCAGCCTGCCCACAGTGTTCCACCACATTAATTATTTAAAAAAAAAAGACAAATAAGATATTTATTGCACACTCTATGTGTTTTAAATATCTTTGTATTTTTTTAAATCATTTATGACAGGTGAGGCACAGCCTCCCCTGCCTCCCCTGACTGCACGTCGCCGATCAGTAGGCTAAGTAGGCACTAGCAGACTGGTATTATATACCCGTCAGTAGGCTAGGTAGGTACTAGCACACTGGAATTATTTATACGTCAGTAGGTAGGCACCAGCAGACTGGAATTATATAGAATAAATATACTGCACTAGGATGTCACCTGCATACTCTATATACAGCAGTAGGTAGTAAGTGGCACCAGCGACTGGAATTATATACTGTATATAATAAATATACTGCACTAGGTAGTCACCAGCAGACAGTATATACAGCAGTAGGTAGTAGGCACCAGGATATGGTTGGTTGGTCGAACTTAAGATGGCCGACAGTCATTAGGCATGGCGAGCGCACTGAAAACTGTGTCCATATCGACTGTGTTGACATTCGGGGCAAACAACAGTGACAAACCCCATGTCGACCTTTTGACTGAGGCAGTGACGCGGGCGCGGAGGGCTGGCAGCGGATGTCAGCTGCCCGCCCATATCCGTCCCAGCGTGCACGCATACGGAAGTGACTTGAAAGTCACTTTTATATGCGTGTACCTTCCACATCTTCCGATGGTTGGCGACCATCGAGAGTTGTGGGAGGTTACCTGCAGCATACGAATGGATGTTTATGCTAAACATCCATTTGCAGCCTGTGCGGGTGAACCTGCGCTGTGAGGGGGGGGGGGCGGGTGGGCGGACATTCGTTGGGTGGGGTCTGGTGGATTTGCAAGGCTGCGGATTATCCCTTAGTACACTCAGTAACACAGAGAACTGTCAGCCACTGACAGTGCAGGCACCAGCAGACAGTGGCACTAGGCAGTGGCACCAGCGGAAGTAACAATTTCCCTTCTAGGCCCCAGCATAGGAGAGGCAGCACAACACACCCTAACCCTTCTCTTCCCAAGACTGGAATGAAGATGACGGAGCGGGAGGAGCTATTTAAGCATATCCGGATCTCGCGAGAATCCAACGCTCAGGTCCCAGACGTTCGGACGGGCTCGGTTCTTCGCAATCTGAGCCCGCACGTCTCTAGTTACATTGGAAAACTTGCATTGATTGTGTCAGATTCTTTCTGAGCGGCTACACTGAGATACTGTGCTGGATTTATTACTAGCATTGTACTAGATTGTAGCATTACTAGATTGTAAGCTCCTCCGAGTAGGGCCCTCTTCCCTCCTGTTGTCAAAGCCCACTTCTCTTCACATTTCACTCACAGCTCTCCTTTACCCAACACTCAGTGACCATCTTCATACTCATCTCCATCATTGGCCTCAAGCCTCTAGTTGTATGTTGATTGGGTCCTCACTACTTACATTTAAGCTGTAATGTGTATTGAACTGTGGTGCTCTTTATTTGTACTGTATTTTTGTTATTGATTCAATGTTATGCCAAGTTTTGTCTCCCTGTATTGTTCCTTTGTACGGCGCTGCGAAACACTTGTGGCGCCTTATAAATAAAATTATAATAATAATTATAATAGCATTGTGCGTGCAGGGCTATCAAAATAAATCCTACGCCCCAGTATATACACACACACACACACACACACACACACACACACACACAGTGGTCAAAGTAGAAGTTTTGAAGTGGGAGTATGGAAAAGTGAAGGCTGTAGTTATGTGTGTGCTTTGGAAAAAAGGATGTGGCCTCTCAAAAGGGGGTGTGTCCTCAGCTATTGTGTACCACACCACATACCCCTTATACACATTATGCAACATGATAGTAGACCCTGGAATGAGTAAAAAATTCACATTATACCACACAGTGGCCCTTATTCTGATCGGTGCGGATATATCCGCGTGCGTTCGGGCCGCCGATGTTTTGTGTCTGCGCATGTGCAGAGGCGTCTCTGCGCATGTGCGAGCGGGGCGTACGGCCAAATCCCGCATGAAATGTGAACACTCCGAACAGGGGGTGGAGAGGGGCGTGAAGGGCTATTTGGGCTCATTACCATATGCATACGCCCCGCGTTTCATGGGAGTTCCCATGAAAACGCTGGGCGTTCGTATGGTAATGCGGCCGTGACGCACGTGTAGGGGGCGGACATATGACATCGCCGGATGTCTGCTGCCCGCCCAGATCCCTGCTTTTGCACGGAAAAATGTCCGTGTGGTCTGAGGTTGCGGGAGCTGGTGGAGCACACGGTCCTGCATTCGATGGTCTGCGACCATCGAATGATGGGGGAGGTTCCCTTAGATGGAGGAGGCGTATTCCGTGAAAAATACACGTGCGGTCCGTTCGGACAGCTTCTTACCGCATACGGACGGAGTTGGCGATCCGTATGGAAGGCGGGGTTTCGCACGCACGGTCCTGGCCGCATAATCGGCTCCGGCCGCACCGATCAGAATAAGGGCCAGTATGAGCCAAAATTCACATGGCACCCGCCACCAAATAAAAAAATGTGTGTGTCCGGACCTAGTCCCCCATGACAGGCCTAGGCCTGGGTAAAATGTACCCGCTCCCCCCCTCTCGGCAGCCGTGTACATGTGTGTGTTTATTTGTGGATGCTCTGTTTATGTGTTACTGATCCTGCTGACTGACACTTCTTATCTTCTCAGAGACAGTGTGAGCCCATCTTGTGAGGTTCTTCTCAGAAAAAAGGAGTCATGAAAATCATTGTAGTTCTCGCTGTCCTAATGCTGGTGTCTGCTGAGGTGTGTCTGGTGTCTGCCGCAGAAATGGGACATAACAGTGACACCGAGCTTTCTTCTAGTGACCTTGCCAAGGTAAGAACCTCAGATTCACAATACTGTAATAATCATCAAGTTTACAGTTAAACATGATTTCACTCCAAACTGGTGCCGCTGCTATTGTTGCTGCATAAGGCGATACATCTACCCAGTGGGCTGCCACAGTAATATATTCCTTAGTTTGCCCTTTACCACTTGTCCATATGTCCTTGGTAAAGTGGACAGTGGGTACAACCGCATTTTTTTTATATTCCAACATTTTTATTGAGTGAAGATTCAGTAATTAAAAAAAATTGACAAAAACAGAAAAGTCACAATTAGATTGAAGTAATGTACAAACAATTTGAACTGAGTGCAGGTAAAGCGCACACATCCCAGGAACAGATTCATTTCACTACATTTCAAAATGATTATATCAATTATTTTTTCCTGTTTTCAGCAACACTGCAATCCTGTGGGCCTATTTTAATGGGAGGCCTGGAGCTGCAGCTCCATCTAGCCCATTGTTAATCCGGCCCTGCCTTTAGTTGGAGCAAACACACAGTACTGCATCACCCAATTAACACAGGTTGAACCCCTTTATTTGGAAAATACACTGTGCAGCGCACTGCTACAGAACACGAGAGAATAACTTAATTTTTTGGGAATGAGCACACAGCACAGCTTCCAATAAACATGGCTGGAACCCCTTTATATGGAGCGAACCCACATAGGGCAACACCCAATTTACAGGGGAGGAACTCCTTAATTTGTTTGGCGTGAGCACACTGGGTAATGCCCAATTAACGCGGATGAACCCTTTTATTTGGAGCAAACACACAGGGCAGCAGCACCCAAATAACAATGGTGGAACCCTTTTTATTTAGAGCAAATATAGGGCAGGGCACCCCGACAGCACACGGGAGAACACCTTAATTTTTCTGGAGCAAGCACACAGGGCAGTAGCGCCCAATTAACATGGGTGGAACCCCTTTACTTGGAGTGAACAAACAGGGCAGTGCACGCCTACAGCACATAGGTGGAACCCCTTTATTTGTATGGACCGAGCACACAGGGCAGCGCACCCCTACAGCACATGGGAGAACTCGTTAATTTGTATGGAGAGAGCACACAGGGAAGCGCACCCCTACAGCACATGGCAGAACACCTTAGATTGTATGGAGCAGAGCACACAGGGAAGCGCACCCCTACAGCACATGGCAGAACACCTTAGATTGTATGGAGCAGAGCACACAGGGCAGCGCTCCCCTACAGCACATGGGAGAACCCCTTAGATTGTATGGAGCAGAGCACACAGGACATCGCATTCCTACAGCACACGGGAGAACCCCTTAATTTGTATGGAGCAGAGCACACAGGGAAGCGCACCCCTACAGCACATGGCAGAACAACTTAGATTGTATGGAGCAGAGCACACAGGGCAGCGCTCCCCTACAGCACATGGGAGAACCCCTTAGATTGTATGGAGCAGAGCACACAGGGCAGCGCTCCCCTACAGCACATGGGAGAACCCCTTAGATTGTATGGAGCAGAGCATACAGGGAAGCGCACCCCTACAGCACATGGGTGAACCCCTTAATTTGTATGGAGCAGAGCACACAGGGAAGCGCTCCCCTTCAGCACATGGGAGAACCCCTTAATTTGTATGGAGCAGAGCACACAGGGAAGCGCACCCCTACAGCACATGGGTGAACCCCTTAATTTGTATGGAGCAGAGCACACAGGGAAGCGCACCCCTACAGCACCTTGGAGAATCCCTTAGATTGTATGGAGCAGAGCACACAGGGCAGCGCACCCCTACAGCACATGGGTGAACCCCTTAATTTGTATGGAGCAGAGCATACAGGGAAGCGCACCCCTACAGCACATGGGAGAACCCCTTAATTTGTATGGAGCAAGCACACAGGGCAGCGCTCCCCTACAGCACATGGGAGAACCCCTTAATTTGTATGGAGCGCCCCCCCTAATCCCAAATCCGCACAATGCTCTTCTGCATGAGCCTCATTTAACCTTTCGCAGCTCCAGATCCTGCTTCCAGCTAGTACAGGCAGTGGCCGTGCTGGGGCATGGAAGCTCTGGGGCCCTTTAGTTCTCTGGGGCCCGTCACACTTGTCCCCCTTGACCCCCCCTGTCGCCTGCCCTGCCTACAGCACATGGGAGAACCCCTTAGATTGTATGGAGCAGAGCACACAGGGCAGCGCACCCCTACAGCACATGGGAGAACCCCTTAGATTGTATGGAGCAGAGCACACAGGGCAGCGCTCCCCTACAGCACATGGGAGAACCCCTTAGATTGTATGGAGCAGAGCACACAGGACATCGCATTCCTACAGCACACGGGAGAACCCCTTAGATTGTATGGAGCAAAGCACACAGGGCAGCGCTCCCCTACAGCACATGGGAGAACCCCTTAGATTGTATGGAGCAGAGCACACAGGGCAGCGCACCCCTACAGCACATGGGAGAACCCCTTAGATTGTATGGAGCAGAGCACACAGGGCAGCGCTCCCCTACAGCACATGGGAGAACCCCTTAGATTGTATGGAGCAGAGCACACAGGGCAGCGCACCCCTACAGCACATGGGAGAACCCCTTAGATTGTATGGAGCAGAGCACACAGGGCAGCGCTCCCCTACAGCACATGGGAGAACCCCTTAGATTGTATGGAGCAGAGCACACAGGGCAGTGCACCCCTACAGCACATGGGAGAACCCCTTAGATTGTATGGAGCAGAGCACACAGGGCAGTGCACCCCTACAGCACACGGGAGAACCCCTTAGATTGTATGGAGCAGAGCACACAGGGCAGTGCACCCCTACAGCACACCTGTTCTGCTTTCACTTTTTACCATTTGTAACTGAACAGAGAACAAATTCTGCTGGCGATACGCGTGACATTGTCAGCTGAATGGGGAAAGGTGCAAGTTTTCATTTAATTTGAAAAATGTCACTTAGCTGTACTCATTGGCATATTAGGACTTGTCAGTTATTGTAAATTAAAATCTCAAGGAAATGATCTTTAATTGTATACATTGTTACTCTATAACATATATATTGATTTATATATACACATCAGAGCTCTCAGTAGGAAACACTAAGAAGCCCATTTAGCTAGAGCAAACCGAGAGACTATTTATCAATCAGTATATTAACTATTTATGTTGCTACTGCTACCAGTGACACTATATTGGTGCCTTACAGTGGCGGATCCCCTCCCCTCCAGTAAAATCTGCATCCTATGCTCATGTCCATGACTGCACTGGCTTCTCTGTGACTTCCTGTTAGTTGTCCTACCTTTCATGCACCTGCAGGACAGGATGTACCATTGGGAAGCAACTCCCTGCCTTTTGGGTAGCCCTAGCTGGCTTCTATGGTCTGAAGCCAATGCACATGTGTAGTAGCGTAGTAGCCACCACTGCTTCCATATGTGTTTAATTTTCAGTTACGTCACTACTGTATCTCCAAAAAATAATAATTATTGCCAAATTCATCTGTTCAGTAGAAGATATTTCAACCAAGCCAAATACATGGCTACTGTATACTGTATCTGTCTGATGTAATGATCATATGTGTCTCTTCTGTACAGAGAGAAATGCTTCCCTACTGTTTTTTACATGGGACATGTGGAAAACGGAGCATTGGTAAGTCTTGGCAGTGGTGGGATTTATTGTCTCATTTTTTAACAAGAATAATAATAATGTACATGTACACCACCGAAAATCCGGCACCCCCGGTTCCGACACTATGCTGGATAGTCCAGTTTAACAGATTATTGGTGGCATCTGCTTTGCTGCACAACTCCCCCCCCCCCCCTCCACTCCCCACACACACACACACACACACACACAGAGACACACACACACCTTCAGTGTCCCCATTGCAGCGTTGCTCTTTCACCCACTGACCTTTGCCCACCGCTGATCTCTACCTGTTTAACTAGGTTTCATTTACTATCTCTCCTGTACCAGGCAGCAATGAATGTGTTTGCCAATGGCACAAGATGGGATTATTTACGGTTACAAAATAACTATAAATTCAGTGTTTTTTTTTACAAATAAAATAATTTAAAATTAAAAAGTCGTACCTGTAATTAATAAACGAAATTCTTATACAGTATGTTAAATATTTAATTTGGATTTTGTACCTAATTAAACCATTAAACAATCATATGAATGCAGCGCAATCACTTCATGGCTTAATGATGTCACTGATACTGAGCCGTGGTGCATCACACGCAGAGGGTATGGATAGGTAGAGATCAGTTGGCTTCTCTCCGCAGCGCTGTGTGAGGGATCTGTCATGGATACCTCCCAGCATGCCCTGCAGCTGGTGCCATCACTCGGCACATGTGTAGAGGGAATCCCAGGTCTCAGTACCAGATTTCCAGGGACGGTGACACATCCCACCCTCCTTGTGATACTGAAATGCAGATTGTGATAAATATGTCCCCAAGGCTTAGTACATTGGTCCATAAGTACCAACCAATCAGCCAATCAGTACCGAGCTGTGGTTTTTCAAACCCAGTCTGTGACATGACAGTTAGGAGCTGACTGGTTGGTACTTTGTATAAGATCGACTAAGCCTTGGAGAGAGATAAAGTGGAATGAGGTACAATACCAGCCAATCAGCTTGTAACTGCCATACTACAGGCTGTGTTTGAAATCGAACAGGGGCTGATTGTTTTGGTATTTTATCTTACTCTCGAAGGCTTAGTAAATCTCCACCTTTACTTCTCTCCACTTTATCTCTCCCTGAGCTTTGATACATCTTACCAAAATGTGGTACATGGTTCTGATGCTCTCTGTTTGTGGCTTTTTCACATTTGGTTGATCAAAAGACTGAAGTGTTGATATCTGCTCATAGTGCTTGTGTCTAACTACAAATCTATTCTCTTTTCTTCATAGAATCTTCTGAAGAGGATGGGGCGGAATAGATGAGTAAAGACGATGCAAAGAGAACCCCCGACTGTTACCTTGGACAAACCTTACTCACTACAACAGAAGATGAAGTATAATATATTATATCCAGTATACAACTAATAGTTTGAATTAATTTCTTTAAATTGATTGTATTAGCCACCATGACCTATCTGGTTCAATTATAACTGAATAAAAAGCTTTAAGCAAAGCTGTCTGTGTATCAATGACATTATTTCATTTAGATAAGTTATGGTTAATTTTGGTTTAAGTTATTGGATGATTTTAAGAGGTAAATTAGGAATAAGGAAGCAAGACAAGTGAAAGCAGCGCTAACAAATACCATGAAGTATATGCATCAATGAAAATATAACAATTTTAATAACACATTAAGAATACACATGTATAATAAATAAAAATACTATAAAAGAATAATGGACCTATTGGAGTATTATAATAACCACTGGTGAGTTGATGTAACCTGCACTGATCGGGGGCTTACGTCCAAGATGGTTCAGATGAAGTCCTCAAGAATAATTGTGGAAACTGACGCGTTTCGCTGTGTTTAATCACAGCTTTATCAAGGCATGCTCATCCTTGCTGTCGTTTCACCATACATGCATCTTAGTCATAAATATTGCCCAGGTTTGCATGGTAAGCCCAGTGCTTGATTAAGGGTTCCAGCCACCCTCGGCAACCACCTTTTATTAATTATACTTTTTCTTACCAATGTGATCATTGCCAGGGGTTATGTTCTTGTTGCCAGGGGTTACATGCTCATTGTCAGGGGTTACATTTGCTCATTACAGGGTTTACTTGCTCACTGCCTGGGTTACATATGCTCATTTCTTGAGGTTACATAGAATTTGACGGCAGATAAGAACCATTTGGCCCATCTAGTCTGCCCCTTTTTTACCCTTCAGGTAAACTCAACCCTTTTTAATCCTTATTTCTTTGTAAGGATATTCATATGCCTATCCCATGTTTAAATTGTTCTACTGTCTTAGCCTCTACCACCTCTGATGGGAGGCTATTCCAATTATCCACTACCCTTTCTGTGAAGTAATTCTTTCTAACATTTTCCCTGAACCTACCTCCCTCCAGTTTCAGTGCATGTCCTCGTGTTTTATTACTTCTTTTCCTTTGAAGAAAATCTCCCTCCTGTACTATGTTAAAGCCCTTGATATATTTGAAGATTTCTATCATGTCCCCCCCTTTCCCTTCTCTGCTCCAAACTATACATGTTAAGATCTTTTAGTCTATCCAGGTAAGTTTTTTGATGTAGGCCATGCACCATTTTAGTTGCCCTTCTTTGTACACTCTCCAATGTATTTATATCCTTCTGAAGATATGGTCTCCAGAACTGGACACAGTATTCCAGATGAGGTCGTACCAATGACCTATAAAGTGGCATTATTACGTCTTTTTTTCTGCTACTGATTCCTCTCCCTATGCAGGTTCAATACTTATTGCCAGGTGGTTTCTTACTCATGGTCAGGGGCTTACATGCTCCTTTGTCAGGAGGGTTACTGCTCAGCTCTGTCGGAATCCACACTTTTGGGTAGCACTGGAAGTGCTGCCTTTTCCTGACAGATGCTTGTAGGACCTATTGCATCTGTCTCCTTGAAGAAGGAGGTCAATTTTGGGAGTCTGTTTCTGAAGATTCCATGGCATCTGCATAGAACCTGCAGACTCCCGCCTCCCCCGCCATGGCTTCCAGTAGTAGGTAGAGCCACAGTGTCTATTGTGCCAATGCTGCCCCCCAGGAACAATCGCTCCAGTCTGCAGCCTGATCAGCCTATTGGTTGATCAGGCCCTGGGTAAGGCATGCTACGGTGTACCAAGGTGCAGCATGCAATACACAGCTTCCCCACTTGGTGTCTCTTACTCCACTAATGAAAACTAATGTGCTGAATACAACAGCATCTGGTGATATGGTATTACAGAATATTGGTCCTCATTCTAGTTGCTTCGCTCCACTAGGCATTCGTTCAGGGGAGCGATGTTTAGCGACTGCAAACTTTTATGCGCATGTGCAGCCTTTTTGTGCAAGCGTCGCCTACAGGGAGCCCGCAGATCTAACCCACCAGAAAGTCTTAGATCCGCGAGCTCTAGAGAAATCATTCAATGGTCGACTTCCCGCCCAGGCTCGGAGCACTCGTTTCCGGTGCTCGCGATCTCCAGCTGTCGGATCTCACGAGATCTGAACCCTATAAAGGGGCGGGCGGGTGCCATCTTCACTCCAGTCTTAGAGAGTGAAGTGATAGGACATCCTGGCCGCCTGCCCGTCCGCGTGCTTACTCGCCTGCCCGCTGCCTGTGTGCCTGTGCCTCATAGATAGCTTAGCTGTAGCAGTTTTAACTACTACAGTTACTTCCTTCTGTAGTCCGGTCCGGTGGCACTGACAGCTTGTGCCTGTGCCTCATAGATTAGATACATGTAGGAGTTTTGACTACTACAGTTCTGTAGTCCAGTCCAGTGTTACTTACAGTCCATTTGGGAAGTACTGCACTGCTGCTGGATAAGTGCATACTGCCGTTAAGTATACTGATATATTGCGGATTGATTCCAGTCCAGTGGCACCGACCGTAAAGTCCATTTGGGTAGTACTGCACTGCTGCTGCATAAGTGCATACTGTCGTTAAGTACACTGATATTGATATATATTGCTGATTAAGTCCAGTGGCACTGACGTTAAAGTCCAGTGGTACAGCCGACAGCTGTATATCTCATGACAGTACAGTGTACACTGTATAAAAAAAATAAAGATTTATTTTTCTGATTTTTTTCTGTCTCTGCCATGTGTGTGTAAGGGTACACTACTCTCCTGTGCAGCCCACATAATATTTTACAAAAAAAAGGGGTTAAATAAACCCTTTAATTTTTTTCTGTCTCTGCCATGTATGTATGTATGTGGTTTAGGGGTACTATACACTCCTGTACCACCAGCATAATATTTTTCAAATAAAGGGGTTATTTTTATTATTAATCCTTTAATTTATTTTCTATCACTGCAGTGTGTGTGTGTGTAAGGGTACACTACTCTCCTGTGCAGGCTGCATAATATTTTTCAAATTAAGGGGTTATTAATAATCCCTTTAATTTTTTTCTGTCTCTGGTGTGTGTGTGTCGTTTAGGGGTACACTACACTCCTGTGCCACCAGCATAATATATTTCAAATAAAAAGCTTGATTCAGGTGATTCCCCTGATCAGGCCGTTGCAGCAGCAGCTGGAGAAAGTGAAGGAGGAGCTAAAGCATTGCAATTCCGCAAAGCATGTAGCTCTTGTGGATGAAGCCCTACATATGCTTTGCCAGTATACGAGGGTGGTCAGTCTGTTAAAGTCAGAGGAATACATTCTGGCCTCCGTGCTCGATCCTCGGTTTAAAAGCGTATGTTGTGTCTTTGTTTGCACATGGTGCAAAGACCTGCTGGTCAGGAGATTGTCATCTGAAGCGGACTGTGACACGGCAGCAGCTCCTCCCTCATTTTCTCCCACACCTGTGGCTGCGAGGAAACAGCCATCCTGTGTGCCACTGCAGTGCCACTCCTAGATGAGCCACTTGTTTGTGCTGCACACTTGTGTGGCTTAGCATAGTTATCCAGCTACTGTACCTCAGTGCAAATATTGTCCTAAAAACAGTATTGTGAAATGAGTGGAAATGAATGATATTGAGGTTAATAATAGCGTAGAAGCAAAAACAAAACAAAAAACTTCTGCAATTTTAGTGATTTTTTATGTTTTTTGGCAAAAAAATATAGATCCAAAACACGAAACATGAAACACGAAAATAGTGGTATTTTGGAACAGATCCAGATCCAAAACACTGCCCGAGATACAGACCCAAAACACGAAAAGTGCCCAGTGCACATCCCTAGTTTCAAGTTTCAAACTCTGCTTGTATGAAGAGCTCATTGTGTGCATTTCTATGCAAACAAACTAGAGATGAGCGGGTCCGGATCCCCGAGATCCGACAGATCCGAATATCGGGGATCCGGGCCAGATCCGAGCCGGCTCGGGTGTTCCCGCCTGAATTCCGGACCAATAACGAGGCCGAACGTCATCATCGCGCTGTCGGATTCTCGCGGGAGCGGGATCTTATAAAAGACGCACGCGCGCCCGCCATCTTCACTCCAATCTTGGAGAGGGAAGAGGGTGGTTGGGAAGCTCCGTGTGCTCCGTGCTGTGCTCTGTGCCATGTGCTCTGTGACCTGACCTGTGCCCTCACTGCCCTGTGCTGTGCTCCGTGCCATGTGCTCCATGCTGTGCTCCGTGACCTGCCCTCACTGCCCTGTGCTGTGCTCCGTGCCATGTGCTCCGTGCTGTGCTGTGCTCCGTGACCTGCCCTCACTGCCCTGTGTTGTAGACTTGTAGCCTGAGCCCTGTAGTGTGATTTAACTAACTAGGTGCTGCAGTGCTCACACGCAGGGGCTGCAGTGTCCACTGTCCAGGGGCTGTCCTGTGGCCCGTGCCCTGATGTGATTTATTTAGCCCTAAGCCCTGTGTTGTGATTTATTTTATTTAGCCCTGAACCCTGTGTTTTTTTTGTGATTTAACTAACTAACTCAGTGCTGCAGTGCTCACACACAGGGGCTGCAGTGCTGCTGAGTAGTACACTGTGTACAGGGGCAGCATTAATACAAGGGGCTGTGTCCAGTGTGACGGCCTATATCTTATCCATTGTCCAGTGTCACAAGTCACTCACGACATTTATCCTGTGTCCTGTCCTGTGTGACGACTGACGACATATCCTGTGTCCAGTGTGACGACATATATCCTGTGTCGTGCTGCGGTGCTCACACGCAGGGGCTGCAGTGTCCACTGTCCAGGGGCTGTCCTGTGGCCCGTGCCCTGATGTGATTTATTTAGCCCTAAGCCCAGTGTTGTGATTTATTTTATTTAGCCCTGAACCCTGTGTTTTTTTTGTGATTTAACTAACTAACTCAGTGCTGCAGTGCTCACACACAGGGGCTGCAGTGCTGCTGAGTAGTACACTGTGTACAGGGGCAGCATTAATACAAGGGGCTGTGTCCAGTGTGACGGCCTATATCTTATCCATTGTCCAGTGTCACAAGTCACTCACGACATATATCCTGTGTCCTGTCCTGTGTGACGACTGACGACATATCCTGTGTCCAGTGTGACGACATATATCCTGTGTCCAGTGTGACGACATGTGATATAACCGAATCACGTGTAGGTGTATGTGGCCGGTACCTGAGACTCCGGACTCCTCTTCTGGCGCTGCTCTGCTGTGTCTTGCCGGCTTCACTCGCCTGCAGTTCGGAGGGTGGAGGGACAAGGTTCCCCGGAGAAAACAATACCTCAAAACAACCCCACAAATCGGTCAGCACTCGTTAGGGCGGTGATCAGAATATTTATTTAAACTGCTATGAAGTGCAAGATCACCGCTACAACAGAAGAATTTATCAGTGTAATGACAATAAAACCGAAGATCAATAACAGGTACACAATCTGTACACTAAAGTTGCCAAGTATTACTAGAGTAATAGGAAATGTTCTACAATAGAAATATTGTGCGCAATGGGGCCAGCTATAATACCCGTAGGCCACAACTCACACAATATTCTGTTTCAACAATACAGCCAGCAATCTGTGCACAGCAGAAAGTGAGGATTACACATTGAAAAGGGTTTGCAAATGAATTTCTATAAAACTGTAACACTGTACACTTAGCACCAACAATAACGGAGGTCCATAGATCAAAAGATACTGAGTCCCTGAACTGCGCAGTTCATTAAAGTAGTAGGGTACCCTTTGGCCTAGGTGCACCGTGGATAAGTCAAAAGCTGATAGGGGTCCTGTGATCCACAACAAACAGTCCCTTGGGTATTGGAGGCTTAACTTTCCATTAAAACAAGATCCCAGAAAAGTACTCTGTCTCTCACACTGTAGGGTGGCCAGGCTCTTAATCAAATGTCCCGCTTGTGTATGTGAGTATACTCACGCGAGTAAAGGGGCAATGGGACAACTCACGGCAGTGCAGGCCTAGGTAGAAGAGGGGCTCCTGATAGTGCGGCCCTGGGCAGGCAGTTTTTCTGGGTTCGGGCTAGTCGGTGTAGTTGTTTCTGGGAGGCCTTGGAGGCAATGATACACAGTTCCTGGGGCAGGATAGGGCAGCTGGCAGGGCCTGTGGGTACAGTGGCTGTAAGTTTAGCAGGGGTGCTGTCCAGGGGTTAGGGATCGCTGTGGGACACCAGGTACCTGATTTCTCATACAGGGTGACAGCGCCTGCTGGTCGCGATGCTGCAGCTCCTGGGCGTCTTCTGTGCTGACGGTGAACCCTGCGGCTGCACTCTGTGTTGGACGGCATGCTGCTGCGGTTCCCCACGCTGTCGGGTCCTGTCAATCACCGCCGGCGTCTTCTTCCAGTCAGACACGCGTCGCTCTCTCTCTCCTCCCTGCGTTGCTGGCTGTCGTGACGATGCCGCGTCTCCGTCCTGCTTCTCCTGCCCTGCGCTCCGGGTAGGAACGTCTCTGCCTTCCGCTCTGCTGTCGCGCTCAGCACGTGGAGAATCCCCCTGCCTCGATCTCTCCTCTCTGAACCCTCCTTCCTCGCACTCCGCTCCTCCTCTCTTCCAGCCCCGCGCCACTTGCTACATTATCTTCTGCCTGGCAACAGGCTAGGACGACCCCCGCCATTTCGCGCCCCGCTGAACCACCAATCAAAGCGGTCCCTCGCTGATGTGGGCTACAGCTGAGCCCCGAGTCCCTGGCCACCATCTTGACAAAGGGCAGGCTGCCCATCCATGTCGTTCCGGGGCATCAGATACCCCAATTTTAGAGTGCCACACGCTCCCCCGCTTGAAGAATGCCAGTCCGCGGGCATTATCGCGGAGGTCTAATGGTCTACGGGTTACTAAACAGCACGTTCAGTACCACAAATGTCCATGACAGGGTGAACAACTGTACATTCAAATGGAAACAGTCCAAACACATACAAAAAAAACTTTCAATGACTGATAAAGATAGGCACTTTACTGTCTATACCTCAAGGGTGGGACACCCTTGGTCGTGCGCTCCGACTTGCGCGTCCAGATCGTGGGCTGAGGTACCTCCGGGGAACCGTGTTCCGGCACCGGTGAAGGCTCTTCTGCTACGGGGTGGCCAGTCACCGGAACAGGGGACTCCCATGGGAGGAAAGGCACTGGAGCGCTCATGAAAACTAACAGATCAGTAGGATTATCCCAAGGCATGCCCCCCCAGGTTCCCTGCCCCTCCACCTCAGGCGAGACTCTCGGTGCTGTTGGGGCTTCAGCAGTGCAGAGTTTGAGCTGGTCCCTTGGCACCACGCTGATGGGCCCCTCGGGGGTCTTCTGGATCTCATAGGTGTGGCGGTCACCCGTGGGGGTTCTCACGATGGTGTACGGTTCCGCCTCCCACATGGCGTTGAGTTTACTTGAACGGTGGTTCCGCTTCTTCCATACAGGATCTCCAACCTTCAGTGACACTGGTCGATTGCCAGAGTTGTAATCTCTACTTTGCCGGCGCTGGGCGCCCTCCATTCGTTGCGTAACGATTTCTCGAGCAGCGTCAATCCTCTGCTGATGCTCACAGACCCAGTTGGTCTGAGGCCGGATTGGGGGGCCCTCTATCGGGGAAAGTTCCAAATCTTGTGGAAGCCTGCCCTTGCGGCCAAACATTAGGTAGTACGGAGTGAAGCCGGTGGAACAGTGTTCAGCGTTATTGTAGAGGTACGCCAGTTCTGGAAGCAAGGTCGGCCACTTATTTCGATCTTCAGCGGACAGGCTGCGGAGCATGCCGATGATGGTCTGGTTAGCCCGTTCGCAGAGCCCGTTCCCCTGGGGGTGGTAAGCTGTCGTCCGGATTTTTCGGCAGCCGTAGTAGGAGCATAGCTCGTGGAAGAGTTGGGACTCGAAGGCGGGCCCCTGGTCCGTGAGAATGCAGTCGGGGTAGCCATAGGGTCGGGCGAAATGCTTGAGGAATTGCTCCGCGGTGGTCTTGGCGGTGAGGTCTCGAACTGGAACGACCACCAGGAATTTACTGTAGTGGTCGGTGATGGTCAAGGCGTATTGATGGCCACTGGAGCTGGGTTCGAGCTTGACGTGGTCGAGAGCCACGATCTGTAACGGGCGTTGGGTGGTGATGGAGTGCAAGGGGTCCCTCTGGGAAGCGTCAGGGGCCCTCTTTAAACTGCAGGGGACACAGTCTCGGCACCATGTCTCCACATCCTCTCGCATACCCACCCAGAAGTATCGAGTGCGTAGTATGGCTTCAGTCTTCTGCACCCCGAAATGACCGGACTTGTCGTGGTATGCGGTCAGGAGCACTGGGGCCTGTCTTCTGGGGACAATCACTTGAACCACAGGGTGGTGCGTGCCAGGATCTACGCTGTCCCGAATCAGGATACCTTCTTCCTCACGAAATCTGTCGCGGTGCCTCAGCAGTTTCACAAGCTCAGGGTCAGCGTCTTTGCGTTGGTGCCTGTCTAGCTGACGGCGTTGGCGTAGCAGCACCAGGAGTTCTTTCAATACCGGGTCTTGGCGCTGAATCTTCCTCCAGTCGACTGTCGGGGTGTCTAGTAGCCCACCTCCCTGGAGGCGTGGCTCTGTGACGGACAGGGGGTCCGAGGTGACCACATTCTTTGCTTTGTACGCCCCGAATGAGGGCATCTCCACCTCTTCGCTCGGGTCCCCTTCCTCTTCGGGAGCGTCGATTACAGGCAATCTGGAGAGAGCGTCGGCATTAGCGTTGGCCTTGCCGCTGCGGTAATTTGTCGTATACCTGTAGTTAGCGAGGCGCGACATCCACCGCTGTTCTAGGGCTCCAAGTTTGGCATTTTGTAAGTGGACTAGCGGGTTGTTGTCAGTCATGACCACAAACGGGGTGGCAGCTAGGTAGTGCTTAAATTTTTCCGTCACGGCCCACACCAGGGCGAGCATCTCTAGCTTGAAAGCACTATAATTTTCACAGTTCCTCTCGGTCTTGCGAAGGCCTCTGCTGGCATATGCTATTACGCGTTCACGCCCATTCTGGGTCTGGGAGAGCACAGCACCGAGCCCGCGGTTGCTGGCATCCGTGTAAAGTTGAAACGGCTTGTCGTAATCGGGGTAGGCCAATAATGGAGCGTCTATCTTTTCAGTTGGTCGAAAGCCTGCTGCTGGTCTTCGCCCCAGGCGACGGAGGCCGACCCCCTTCGTTCATGGCCCGACTGGCCTCTCAACAACTCATGCAGGGGGGACGCTACCTTTGCAAAATTCTCAATGAACCTTCGGTAGTAGCCCACGAACCCCAGGTAACTGCGGACCTCTCTGACGGTCTTGGGCGCTGGCCAGTCTTTGACGACAGTGATTTTCTCTGGATCGGGCATCACGCCTTCCGCACTAACAACGTGTCCGAGGTACTGTATCCTGGGTTTTAGCAGGTGACATTTGCTGGGCTTCAGCTTCAGACCGCTTTGTATCAATCGTTTGAAGACCTCATCCAGGTGCCGCAAGTGGTCGTCATAGCTCTTTGAGAAAATTATCACGTCGTCTAGATAGAGGAGCACCATCTCAAAGTTGTACTGCCCAAGGCAGTGCTCCATCACACGTTGGAACGTGGCGGGGGCGTTACAGAGTCCGAAGGGCATCCTGTCGAACTCGAACAGGCCCATTGGCGTCGTGAAGGCCGTCTTCTCTCTATCTTCTGGGGCCATCTGGACCTGCCAGTACCCGCTGGTCAGGTCAAGGGTCGAGAAGTATTCCGCCGTCTTCAGGGCCGTGAGCGATTCCTCGATCCTGGGAAGTGGGTAGGCGTCCTTGTGTGTTACGGCGTTCAATTTGCGGTAATCCACGCAGAAGCGTAGACTACCGTCCTTCTTTTTGACGATCACAAGGGGAGCCGCCCAGGGGCTATGGCTTTCTTTGATAACACCAGCCTCCTTCATTTCGGTGATCATATTCCGGACGGGCTGGTACATAGCCGGTGGAAGGGGTCGGTGCCTTTCTTTGACCGGGGGAGCCGATCCTGTAGGGATGTGATGGTATACATTCCCGGCTTTGCCGAAGTCACTCGGGTGTTGGCTGAACGCGGCAGCATTCCGTTCTACAACACGGAGGACCCCCTCTCGCTTTTCGGCCGGGGTGTCCCCATCTCCGATCTGTATGGCTGCGTGCCAGGGGGATTCTCTGTCGTCTCTCTCCCCTTCCGTCACCCCCTGTTGAGCCGTCGTGACGCTTCGCCCCAGGATGTCCTGGAAGTCCACCCAGCTAATCCTGGCCACTTGACAGTACTTGTATAGTTTGACTGCGTACGGGTGTGGGTTCAGCAGCCTCACTGGTACTCTCCCTTGGACTACCTTCGCCAGGGTTCTGGCAACTGTCTGATCGTAGGATTCGACCAGGGCTTCGTAGTCCCTGCCTCCCGGGCCCGTCCTGGCCTTGCACCAGACGACTTGCTCTGAGTTTGGTCGCAGGAGAATCGGGCGGTGGTCTGCGATTCGGGCCTTCCCCACTTCTCCTTGTTTGTTGATGAACTTCTGCTGACCCGTGATCAGTCGCACTGTTTGCTGCAGAGCCTTCCTCTCCTGGGGGGGAGCTGTTCTCATTTCCCACCGTAATGCTTCTACTACTTCATCCGGGCAATTTCTTAGCACATTCATGCCCAGTATCACCGGAGGTAGGTATTCATTGGAGTTAGTGGTGACTAGGAACCCCTGTTGGTCCAGGGTGGCTTTTCCCACTTGTACATCGGTTTCCCAATATCCTTGAAAGGTGATGGGTTGGCCGTTGCTGGCTAGTAGGTGTAACCAGGTTGCGGGGGGAGACACAATGTCTTTCTGTGCCCAGTGCTGTAGGAAATCTGCGATTCTGATGGTGGACACCTGTGACCCTGTGTCCAAGAGGGCTGTCAGCTGTACCCCGTTCACCCTGATACTCAGGTGGGGGCATTCCCCGACGTACCGGGGCCACCATTCTGCTGGTGGTGCCGGACCGGTTAGTGCGTCTCCTCCCGAGGGTCGGTCCCTTGCCTCGGGGCCCTCTCGTTTAAAGTCGCTTCTGGGCAATTTCTCTCAATGTGTCCGCTCAGCTGACACCTTCGGCAGATTGGTCGCCCCTGCTGGTCGAATTGATCAGATGATCTTCGGCCGGACTCGCGGGTAACCTCCCATCTTGGGCGATTCCTCGGGCCACGGTCCTGCCGCCATTCCCCCTGCCGACTTCTGCCTTGATTTCTGTCCAAGTCTTCTAGTTTTTGCGACATGCGCGTCACATTACTCGTTAATTCGGACATCTGGCGGGTCAGCACTTCGAGTGGGCTTGGTTCCGCGGGGGCTTGTGCCTGTTGGGTAACGGCTCTGTTCGGGTATAGGGTGTCTGTGATTTGCCCTTTTGGGGCCTGGTAGCAGGCTTCCCCTTCCATCGAGTCCTCATCTTCATCCCGACCACTCTGGTTCATGCCCAGGATCTGTAGGACAGTCTCTTTAAATTTGGCGAAGGAGCTGTCAGGTTGTTGCCGCCTCCACATGCGCAATTGCGACTTGACTGCCTCCTCCCGCGCTCCTTCGATGAAGAGGTTGGTCAATGTTTCGTCCACCTGTTCCTTCGGTGTCTTTTCCCTCAGCTGTATGGCCTTCATGGCTTCTTGTAAACTTAGCGCGTATTCCCGCAGAGGCTCGTTCGGTCGCTGTTTTCTTGAATACAGGCGGCTCTTCAAATCGGCTATTGTCTTTGATTCGAAGATCTCCCGCAGTTTTTCAAAGATTTGTTCTGCTGTTTCTTTTTCGTCGGCCTCCCACGTTCTTACTTCCCGTAGCGCTGGGCCTCTCAGTTGCCCCACCAGTATTTCTACCGCTTGTTTGTTGCCGAGCCGGTACAGCTGTGTCATGGAGAGTATCCGATTTTTGAATTCCTTCAGCGTGTGCGTCCCTGGGGTGTTGTTTCCCGAGTACGTCGGTACCCAGGGTGCGCCAAAGTAATATGGCATGGTGATTGGTGCCGCTGGATTTCCTTCCCCAGGTGATGCAGGAAGTCGTCTCCTCCTTCTGGTTGATGTGGGCGCCTCCAATTGGTCCGAGTCCGACATCATTGAATCCTGTTCGCGGACGCCAAGTGTGATATAACCGAATCACATGTAGGTGTATGTGGCCGGTACCTGAGACTCCGGACTCCTCTTCTGGCGCTGCTCTGCTGTGTCTTGCCGGCTTCACTCGCCTGCAGTTCGGAGGGTGGAGGGACAAGGTTCCCCGGAGAAAACAATACCTCAAAACAACCCCACAAATCGGTCAGCACTCGTTAGGGCGGTGATCAGAATATTTATTTAAACTGCTATGAAGTGCAAGATCACCGCTACAACAGAAGAATTTATCAGTGTAATGACAATAAAACCGAAGATCAATAACAGGTACACAATCTGTACACTAAAGTTGCCAAGTATTACTAGAGTAATAGGAAATGTTCTACAATAGAAATATTGTGCGCAATGGGGCCAGCTATAATACCCGTAGGCCACAACTCACACAATATTCTGTTTCAACAATACCGCCAGCAATCTGTGCACAGCAGAAAGTGAGGATTACACATTGAAAAGGGTTTGCAAATGAATTTCTATAAAACTGTAACACTGTACACTTAGCACCAACAATAACGGAGGTCCATAGATCAAAAGATACTGAGTCCCTGAACTGCGCAGTTCATTAAAGTAGTAGGGTACCCTTTGGCCTAGGTGCACCGTGGATAAGTCAAAAGCTGATAGGGGTCCTGTGATCCACAACAAACAGTCCCTTGGGTATTGGAGGCTTAACTTTCCATTAAAACAAGATCCCAGAAAAGATCTCTGTCTCTCACACTGTAGGGTGGCCAGGCTCTTAATCAAATGTCCCGCTTGTGTATGTGAGTATACTCACGCGAGTAAAGGGGCAATGTGACAACTCACGGCAGTGCAGGCCTAGGTAGAAGAGGGGCTCCTGATAGTGCGGCCCTGGGCAGGCAGTTTTTCTGGGTTCGGGCTAGTCGGTGTAGTTGTTTCTGGGAGGCCTTGGAGGCAATGATACACAGTTCCTGGGGCAGGATAGGGCAGCTGGCAGGGCCTGTGGGTACAGTGGCTGTAAGTTTAGCAGGGGTGCTGTCCAGGGGTTAGGGATCGCTGTGGGACACCAGGTACCTGATTTCTCTTACAGGGTGACAGCGCCTGCTGGTCGCGATGCTGCAGCTCCTGGGCGTCTTCTGTGCTGACGGTGAACCCTGCGGCTGCACTCTGTGTTGGACGGCGTGCTGCTGCGGTTCCCCACGCTGTCGGGTCCTGTCAATCACCGCCGGCGTCTTCTTCCAGTCAGACACGCGTCGCTCTCTCTCTCCTCCCTGCGTTGCTGGCTGTCGTGACGATGCCGCGTCTCCGTCCTGCTTCTCCTGCCCTGCGCTCCGGGTAGGAACGTCTCTGCCTTCCGCTCTGCTGTCGCGCTCAGCACGTGGAGAATCCCCCTGCCTCGATCTCTCCTCTCTGAACCCTCCTTCCTCGCACTCCGCTCCTCCTCTCTTCCAGCCCCGCGCCACTTGCTACATTATCTTCTGCCTGGCAACAGGCTAGGACGACCCCCGCCATCTCGCGCCCCGCTGAACCACCAATCAAAGCGGTCCCTCGCTGATGTGGGCTACAGCTGAGCCCCGAGTCCCTGGCCACCATCTTGACAAAGGGCAGGCTGCCCATCCATGTCGTTCCGGGGCATCAGATACCCTAATTTTAGAGTGCCACAGACATATATCCTGTGTCGTGCTGCAGTGCTCACACGCAGGGGCTGCAGTGTCCACTGTCCAGGGGCTGTCCTGTGGCCTGTGCCCTGATGTGATTTATTTAGCCCTAAGCCCTGTGTTGTGATTTATTTTATTTAGCCCTGAACCCTGTGTTTTTTTTGTGATTTAACTAACTAACTCAGTGCTGCAGTGCTCACACACAGGGGCTGCAGTGCTGCTGAGTAGTACACTGTGTACAGGGGCAGCATTAATACAAGGGGCTGTGTCCAGTGTGACGGCCTATATCTTATCCATTGTCCAGTGTCACAAGTCACTCACGACATATATCCTGTGTCCTGTCCTGTGTGACGACTGACGACATATCCTGTGTCCAGTGTGACGACATATATCCTGTGTCCAGTGTGACGACATATATCCTGTGTCCAGCGTGACATATATCAATTGTCCAGTGTGACGACATATATCCTGTGTCCAGTGTGACGACATATATCCAGTGTCCAGTGTGACGACATATATCCTGTGTCCAGTGTGACGACATATATCCTGTGTCCAGTGTGACGACATATATCCTGTGTCGAGTGTGACGACATATATCCAGTGGCCAGTGTGACGACAATATATCCTGTGTCCAGTGTCACAAGTTACAACATATATCCTGTGTGCAGTGTGACATGTAATGTGTGCCGGCATATATCCTGTGTCCAGCGTGACCTATATCCATTGTCCAGTGTGACGACATATATCCTGTGTCCACTGTGACGACATATATCCTGTGTCCAGTGTGACGACATATATCCTGTGTCCAGTGTGACGACATATATCCTGTGTCCAGCGTGACGACATATATCCATTGTCCAGTGTGACGACATATATCCTGTGTGCAGTGTGACGACATATATCCAGTGGCCAGTGTGACGACAATATATCCTGTGTCCAGTGTCACAAGTCACAACATATATCCTGTGTCCAGTGTGACATGTAATGTGTGCTGGCATATATCCTGTGTCCAGCGTGACATATATCCATTGTCCAGTGTGACGACATATATCCTGTGTCCACTGTGACGACATATATCCTGTGTCCAGTGTGACGACATATATCCTGTGTCCAGTGTGACGACAATATATCCTGTGTCCAGTGTCACAAGTCACAACATATATCCATTGTCCAGTGTGACGACATATATCCTGTGTCCAGTGTGACGACATATATCCTGTGTCCAGTGTGACGACATATATCCTGTGTCCAGTGTGACGACATATATCCTTTGTCCAGTGTGACGACATATATCCAGTGTAACGGGCTGTGTCCAGGGGCAGTGTCCAGTGACCAGGGGCAGTGTCCAGTGTCACAGGCTGTGTCCAGTGTAAAAAATCAGAAAAATAAATAAAAGTATTAAAAAAATTTTTTGGGGGGGAGGATGATGGAGGAGGAAATAGTGGGAGATCAGCAACCTGATAGAACTTCTGAAGCTGCTACCACCAGTCAGATTCATGATGGCAAGGCCGATGGTCAAAGGCCTAGAGGCCATGTAAAAGCAAAGCAGAAATCAAATTTTACAATGGTCCATAAAAAAAAAATTAAGTCACGTGCGGAGAAAAATAAAATTGGCAATATGCCGTTCACCACACGCAGTGGGAAGGAAAGGCTACGGCCTTGGCCTTTGTTTCTGACTGATGGTACAGCGTCTCAGAAGAATGATGGTAGCCCTTCTGCTACTACAAAAAAAAGAATGAAAGTTTTTAAGACAAAGGCGAGTTCACAAATGTCACAAATCCCAGAGGAGAGTCTAAGTGTGTCCGTGGATGCCATATGTGAGCCGGACCTTTCAAATACTGTTTGTGAAGAGGAGGTTCATTCCACCATTTGCATGCCCTCTGCAAGTGTGTGCAAGAGCATCCCCAGTCAATATTTTGACCTGGTTATTGAGGATGCTTCTGAGGAATTGGATGTGGATTCTGTTGGTGAAGCTGGCACACAGAGGGATGCGGATGATGACGATGTTGGGGATGATGTTGTTTGTTTTAAGGCACCGACGGAGACAGTTGTTGTCCGGGGTGTGGAAAAGCCCATTGTCATGCCAGGGCAAAAGACCAAAAAATCCACCTTGTATGTATGGAATTATTTCTACCCAAATCCGGACAACAACTGTCAAGCCGTGTGTAGCGTTTGTAAAGCTATTGTAAGTAGAGGTAAGGACGTGCAGCACCTTGGGACCTCCTCACTGTTACGTCATTTGCAGCGCATCCATCAGAAGTTTTTGTCAAAAGAAACTGTGAACAAACATGTAGCAGCCCGCCCAGCGTCACCGTCCTGCTCCCCTTTCTCTGTTAAATCCAAGGTCCTGCAATCTCCTCAAACATCTGCATCATCCCCATCCTCAGAGATTATGGGATTGGGAAGTAGTCCTGCACCCAATGTCATGATCCTGACTGAATCCTCTCCTATCCTGGATTCCTCAGAAGCATCCTTATCAGGTACACCTGTTGCTTCTGCTGCTGCTGGTGCTGCTGCTGCTGCTTCAAGGAAAGGGACCAGGAATGCTAGTCCTGATCACTTAGCCAAGCAACTGACTGTAAGTCAATCCTTTGAAAGGGGGATGAAGTATGCCAGCAGTTACCCCGTTGCACAGCGTATTACTGACGCCATAACAACTATGTTGGTAATAGACGTGCGTCCAGTATCCGCAATTAATTCTGTGGGTTTTACCCAGTTGCTAGAGATCCTGTGTCCCCGTTACCAAATTCCATCTAGGTTCCACTTCTCCAGGAAGGCAATACCCAGGCTGTACACGGACATTAAAAAAAGCGTTGTTACTGTCCTTAAAAATGCCTCTGTACCCACTGTCCACTTAACCACGGATATGTGGACAAGCGGAACAGGGCAAACAAAAGACTACATGTCTGTGACTGCTCACTGGGTGGATGTATTGCCTTCAGCAGCAGCACCAACAGCAGCAGCAGCAACAGCAACATCATCTCCCATTGCTATTCAGAGGCAGGCTACACTGTGTATCACCGGTTTCAGTAAAAGGCACACAGCGGAAAACCTCCTAGAAAAACTACGGGAAGTCATTGCGCAATGGCTTACCCCACTTGGACTCTCCTCGGGATTTGTGGTATCCGACAATGCCACCAATATTGTGAGTGCATTACATGTGGGCGAATTCCAACATGTCCCATGTTTTGCTCACACAGTAAATTTGGTGGTGCACCATTTCTTAGAAAAGGACAGGGGTGTTCAAGAGATGTTGTCCGTTGTTCGGAAAATTTGTGGACATTTTCGCCATTCTGCAAGTGCGTGCAGGAGATTGCAAGACTTGCAAGAAAAGCTAAATTTGCCCTGCCATCAGCTGAAGCAAGAGGTGGTCACAAGGTGGAATTCCACCCTCTATATGCTTCAGCGGATGGAGGAGCAGCAAAAGGCCATCCAAACCTACACCTCGACCTATGACATAGGGAGAGGAACGGGAATGCACCTGAGTCAAGCTCAGTGGAGAATAATTTCCGTGGTGTGCAAGATCCTGCAGCCCTTTGAGGCTGCTACACGCGAAGTTAGTTCTGACACTGCCAGCTTGAGCCAGGTCATTCCCTTGATAGGCCTTTTGCAAAAGCAGTTGGTGAAATTGAAGGAGGAGTTGAAGCACAGTGAATCTGCAAAATATGTAGGACTAGTGGATCACGCTATTAGTTCACTTAGCAAGGATCCAAGGGTCGTCGATCTCTTACAATTAGATCATTATATTTTGGCGACAATACTACAATTTCTACCACTGGGGTTGCGAGGAAAAAGCTAAATTCTCCTAGGAGACCCACTGCTATTCAGTCCGGAAATATATTTGACACCTGGTCCGGACTGAAGGAGCTTCCTAGCATAATGGACATGTCGACTGCTACTGACTATGATGCTATCACAATTGAAAGAATGGTGGATGACTACTTTGCCGATAGCATCGATATAGGTATGTCAGATTGTCCATTCCATTATTGGCAAGAAAAGAAGGCAATGGGGCGTCCTTTGCACAAACTGGCTTTGCTTTACTTAAGTTGTCCACCCTCCAGTGTATATTCTGAGAAAGTCTTCAGCGCAGCTGGGAACCTTGTAAGCGATCGGCGTAGGAGGTTACTTCCCCAAAACGTGGAGAAGATGATGTTCATAAAAATGAATTTCAAATTCCACGAACTTGACCTCCTTCACCAGCACTTATGTCCTCCTAATACACACAGTCCTCCTGTATTGGTTGATTCCAGCGACGACGAATTAATTGTGTGTGAAGAAGAGGATGAGGCTGAGGAATCTGATGCTGAGCATGACATCTTGTAAAGCCAGTTTGTGCAATGGCCATTGCCATTTATTTTTCGTGGGGGCCCAAACAAACCAATCATTTCAGCCACAGTTGACAGTCCCTGCCGCTGAAGTCCCTGTCGCTGAAATGATTGGTTTGTTAAACTGTGCATGTCCTGTATACTACATAAGGGTGGGTGGAAGGGCCCAAGGACAATGTCATCTTGCACCTCTTTCTGCGTCGTTTTGTTGGCTGTTGTAGCGTCCTAATTTTTTTACCTCTTTGGTGGATGAATGTTGGGGAGATGGGTGATTTCTCTCTCCACATCATCTATTATGGATGAAAATATGTCCTCATGGACATCCATGGTCTCATCCATTCCTATCGTACTTCTTTTTTGGATGGGATGTCCCGGATGGATGGCTGGGTGGCAGGGCCCCAGCAAATCTTTTTCTTGCACCTCTTTCTGCGTCATTTGTTGGCTCTTTGTAGCGTCCTAAATTTTTAAATCTTTGATGGATGAATGGTGGGGAGATGGGTGGTGTCTTTCTCCACATCATCTATTATGGATGAAAATATGTCCTCATGGACATCCATGGTCTTATCCCTTCCTATCGTACTTCTTTTTGGATAGGATGTCCCGGATGGATGGATGGCTGGGTGGGTGGCAGGGCCCCAGCAAATCTTTTTCTTGCACCTCTTTCTGCGTCATTTGTTGGCTCTTTGTAGCGTCCTAAATTTTTAAATCTTTGATGGATGAATGGTGGGGAGATGGGTGGTGTCTTTCTCCACATCATCTATTATGGATGAAAATATGTCCTCATGGACATCCATGGTCTTATCCCTTCCTATCGTACTTTTTGGATAGGATGTCCCGGATGGATGGATGGCTGGGTGGCAGAGCCCCAGCAAATCTTTTTCCTGCACCTCTTTCTGCGTCATTTGTTAGCTCTTTGTAGCGTCATAAATTTTAAAATCTTTGATGGATGAATGGTGGGGAGATGGGTTGTGTCTTTCTCCACATCATCTATTATGGATGAAAATATGTCCTCATGGACATCCATGGTCTTATCCCTTCCTATCGTACTTTTTGGATAGGATGTCCCGGATGGATGGATGGCTGGGTGGCAGGGCCCCAGCAAATCTTTTTCTTGCACCTCTTTCTGCGTCATTTGTTGGCTCTTTGTAGCATCATACATTTTTAAATCTTTGATGGATGAATGGTGGGGAGATGGGTGATTCGCTCTCCACCCCATCCATAATGGATGAAAACATGTCCTCAGGGACATCCATGGTCTTATTCATTCCTAGACCGAGTGCGTGGCTTCGGGAGGAACACATGTGATTTGGTGAAGTGGTGAGGGAGGTAAGGGAAAACACACCTAGCCAGCCAGCTCAAACAAATTAACCTTAGCGCTGAATTGGGTGACAGATGTAGCAGACTAATTGACCCTACTACATAGATAGCGGTCTATAAGGGTAGACCTATATAGGGATCTCCTAACCTGGGGTCCTAGAGAGGTGGAGGCCACCAATTACCCCACCCCTGCCACCAATTACCCCACCCCCCTCCACCCATTAGGTGATGGATGAGGAGGCAACTGGTAATGCTCCCAGCGTTCAGAAACCACGTGACCTCACGCCAGATAGGGGTCTTGTTAGATATTAAACTGATATAATCAGATACTACCTTGCAGACTAAATAAGTGCTGCACGAAACGCCCACTGCTCCTTGGCTGAACATGAGGAAGAGTGCTCAATCAAGCCAAACAGGGGTTTTGGTACTTGATTGGATCTTCTACCAGAGGAGCGCAGCTACTAGTATAGCTTTGAACGAAGATCGGTCCTTCTCTATTGGGGAAGAATAGATGTCATCAGTGACATCCAGAGTATATCCTCCTTTTGGGATAGTATGGATGGATTGATAAATGTTTGGGAAGAAGTAGTCCCAACAGCTGCTGATGGTCAGTGTACTAGACCAAGTGTGTGCCTTCGGGAGGAACACATGTAATGTGGTGAAGTGGTGAGGGAGGAAATGGAAAACGTACGCCTAGCCTGTCTGATCAAGTTTGATAAGGAGGTATCTTCACAAACCACGTGACCTCACGCCAGATAGGGGTCTTGTTAGATATTAAACTAATCAAATGTTCTCTTCTCTTGCTAATGGTGTGGAGGTTCTAAAAGAGGAGTGCAGCTACAAGGGGGGGGGGGGGTTATTAAACTGCCACAATGTCTGCCCCTGTAGTGCTGCTCTGCTTCCGACATGTGCCAGGTTGGAAGTGTAAGGTCCACATGTATGTGATGCCCACTGCTGTCGCCTAGCTTAGTCATCCAGCTACATCGGGATAACCTTATGGCCCTACTACAGTAAATGAAAACGATTTTGTGAGCTGTGAAGTGATCAAAATTGTCTAGAAATGAGTGGAAACTAATGTTATTGAGCTTAATAACACTTTAGGGGCAAAAACAGGCCTGAAAACTATTATTTTAGCAATTTTTAGCATTTTTCCAAATAAATCCAGATCCAAAACCAAAGCCCGCAAGGGTGGTTTTGCCAAAACCAATCCAGATCCAAAACACGAAGGGAGATCCAGATCCAAAACCAAAACCAAAACCCCAAAAAGTGGCCGCCGCACATCTCTAAAACAAACAGGTACTGTTTATACTGTATATGGTTGGTGCTTTCATGCTGGCTTAAAGTAACTACACAAAAAGGTATTTTTGCATTAAGCTGACTGTGCATCTTTTGCCCATGTGAAAAAGACAAGTGAAGAATACCATAGAGACTCAGAGAAAGGTAAATCAGTGGTGTCACTGCACGAAATCTCAGCTGTATAGGCAGAGCCGGCCCTAGCCTAAATGACGCCCTAGGCAAGATTTTGGCTGGTGCCCCCTAGCACCGCCACTAGTTCCACCTCTGACCCTGCTCCCCTTTCCCAGCACCATCAACCCTCATCATAGCAGTCATCATTTTGGTGCTCCTACCCGCAATATTTTAAATAGAAACAGTGCACACATTTGGTGCGCAGCCCAAACAGGGGTGTGTTCTTCAACGATAGTTTGGGGTGAGACAGCGCTATCCTGTTTGCAATGTCACTATGAAAATATGTATGTGAGCAAGGCAAAAAAAGGGTAGGAAAGATAGATGTATAAAATAAGGTTTATTGAAAGGTCAATAATAAGGATATATTTCTAAGCAAGCAACTAAAAGTGTGGTATCTTTGATATGTGCTTATACCAGACTCTGGGGTGGTATTTTCCCTAAGGGTAAAAAGGGGGGGGGGGGGTTTGTACCTCTATGGGTATTTACTTGGTGTTTTAATTACACCTCTGAGGGGTCCCCCAAGTGGGGTTTCCTGTGGCAAGTGTCACCAGGAGAGTGTTCCCAAACGGGTGTTCCAGATAGTCTTTACTAGACTTCTTTAGCTACCGTAGGCCCTGCACCAGAGCCTACGGTCTCTCCTAGTGATTTGTCCCAGGAATGGAGTCTGGGTGATATGGTGGGGATGTTTGTGTTTCTCGCAGGGAGGTGCCTTATGGGCTTCGGGCGATTCCAAAAAGAACCCCCTTACAATCTCATAGGTTGGTGACCTATGCCCTCTCTGCTGAACACTGTCCAGAACAACTTTCCTATGTCTCAAAAAAATGTTTCAATATCTCAGTTATGTCTGCTGCTATAACTGAGATATTGAAACATTTTTTTGAGACATAGGAAAGTTGTTCTGGACAGTGTTCAGTAGAGAGGGCATAGGTTCAAATTATGCCACACATGAATGAAACTTTATTCACATTATATCATGCAATGGTGTTCCTTATTCATGTTACATCACACTGTAGTACCACTTTACCTTATATACATTACTCCTTACATTCTTCACATTATACCCTTAGAAAAAAATCCTGAGAAAGTATTGTATTTTAGCCACCTCCATGGCCACACTGCAAGCCAGCACAAAGCTGTGTGTGCTGGGCAGAGGAGAAGAGCTGCAGCTGCTGCTGTCACTTAAGGAGAGGGAGCCCAGGGCCCCCACTGGGCCCTCCCATCAGACTTTGGCCTGGGTAATTTGTACCCCCTGCCCCTTTCTCTCGGCACCCCTGATAATACCACACAGTAATGTCTCTTACACATGACACACATTGTTAATGTCCTTATAACCATAATGCCCCTTATACATTATGCCAACCTTTATTAATGCCCTTCATACACATAATGACACACATAATGCACCTTACACATGTGTTGCACACTATTAATGCCCTTATACATATGACACACATAATGCCCATTACACATATGTTGCACATTATTAATTCCCTTATACACATGACACACATAATGCCTGTTACACATATGTCGCACATTATTAATGCATTTATACATGACACACATAATGCCCCTTACACATATGCCGAACGCTATTGCACAACCAACGCACCCGCGGACAGCACTCGCACAGCCGCTAACACTGTGACCTCTGCCTCTGCTTGGATACAGATGTTTCCTCATACATCTTGCCTCAATAGGCCATGCAGCTCCTGGCCAGTTCTGCTAACATTGGGTGCCTTTTTTGCTGAAAATTCGTCTTATTTGCATTGTTATGACCAGCACACACAAGGAGCTTCCGATGATTAAAATGATATGTGGCATGCCTATATTCTGTGAGCGACTGTGGCTGTACCTGCATACGGAATGCTATGTTACAGTGATTTCCATGAATACACTATTTCATATGCAGATACAGCCTCACTCACACACAGAATATAGGCATGCTGCATATCATTTTAATCAGCAGAAGCTGCTGATGCCCCTAGGCATTCCAAATGCCCTAGGCAATTGCCTAGTTTGCCTATGCCTAAGGCCGGCCCTGTGTATAGGCCTTTTGATTCATTCTAAATTTTTATTTATTGGAGAAATAACCAATAAAAAATGTTTATCTTTGCAAAATAGATACTAACTATACTGATTTGCAGCCAGTCAGGAGGAATACAATGGTAATTAAAATACTAGAAGGATTAATTACATTAGTTATGTATTGCATCAATAACCAATAAAAATTGTGCAAACAAGACCATCCCCAACGTCCCCCCAAAATATAACCCCTCATAAAATAAAAGTGGTGCAAGATGGAACTGTCTTTGGGTCCTTTGGGTACTTTGGTTGGTTGGTTTTTGTCCCCACAAAACAAATTTTGGAAGGAATAGCTCTGATGAGTAGGTTGATGATTAGAAGATGAATTTCATTAAAATTTATTCAAATATATAACTCTCCTATATAACTCTCCTGACTGTAAAAATATTCTTAAACCCAAAAGGTGGCTTTTTTGGTCATATAACCAAGCATCACAATGGCTTTCTTTTTAGCATGGTCAGCCCCAGGTGTAAGCGGACACAAGTATTGTCAGGTGACCTGCTCCACTTGGAGAAGCACTGTATACACTACAGAAGTCGAGGCTCAGTTTCCAGAAAGCAGCCCATCCAACCTCCAGGGATCTGAGTGAATCTGAGCTCTGATTCTGGTTTTCCCACTTTACTTGGATTCCACAACAACATCATGGGTGATACTGGTGCCAGTTTACAGCAGACTCCTAAGAGCTGCATGGTGCTGATGTCTGTGCTGACTCCATGCTCACTCCAATTGAAATATCTGACCATCCACTCCAGTGTTCAACCGCTCCAGTTCTGATGAACTGACCTATTGTCAGAAAATGCGGTGCGCGTTCGCATCTGTACACACGTCCGCGTTCCTTACCCACTCACTGGTGTGTCTTGTGGTGCAGGTCCCTGTCCTGTGCCGTCACCAGGTACTCTCCATGGCAGGATCTGAGTGGCATTGCCCTGAAATCTTGCCAGCATCCCATGCTGGTTCCGGGCCAGGTCCACGCCACATGGGTGCTGCCATGACACCTGCAATCATATGACTCTGTTGTCCAATGCTTTCCCTGTGACCTTGATGCTTTGACATGTGCACTAACCCATGTGACCAAAGGTGTGCCCAGGTACTTTCTAGACTCAATTGCTGCTGCGGCTTGCAGCCAATCACAGGCCAGCAGGGGGGATATAGCTGAGGCCTCTGGCCGATTACCCATGCCTTGAACAAATTGTCTGATTTCTGTGTATATCCAGTCCTCAGCATTCCAAGGCGCCAGGATCCTGTTCAGAGTCTCTGTGGATACCCTGTGCAATCTGCTGCTGATATCAAAGCTCCCTGGCTCTCCTCACCTGCCAGGTTACCTTCCTCACTGTCTACCATCTCCAGTTCCCAAGGGAAGAGGATAGAGCACTACAGCATTCCTCAGCAGAGTTTGCTACTGCCCTTAAAGGGCCATACCATCTGCTACTCCCAAGTTGAAACAGGTGTCAACACTGTAGTTCCTGCAAGCAAGCAGCTGCACTCCGCAGGATCTATCAAAAACAGTCAAACTTTAATGTCAAAACCGACGTTTCGGGGCCATGAAAAAAAAACCTTCAAGGTGTACAGACAATACAGTGTTATAAGATCCTACCTTAAATACCAGAGGAATGTAATTGCCTCTTCGTCCATGCAGGGAGTCAGCTGCGGTGTCAACAAGGTGGAGCGCGAAGAAAACTGGATCAACTGGTTAATTGTAAAAAACAATATGTATTATTTATTAATAAAATATATTATATTATCAATTGGTATGGTATAAAAACATATATAATCAACAATTGTATACTTGTGTGCTCAATTAAAATAATTATGGGTTTTTACACTTAGTGTATCACAAAAAGAAAGGAAAATCTAGTACCCCCCTGGTTGGAGAGGGGGAAACTATGGGAAGCGCTTGATATGGGTGGCTGTCTCAGCAGCTGCTAAAAAACAGGTTAGTGAGACCTGTATACTGACAAGCAAAAAGGTGGGGGAGGGGTAGCAGCGCTTAAGGGATAGATCCCAGAATTGAATAAAATAGTAAATTGGATGATCTTTACAAAATTTAATAAACCACATATATTTCCGATTACACAATTAAAAACATCAATGATGCAATTTAATAACAAACAATGCCCAGACCCCTGATGGATAGTAGATAGGGAGAGTCCGTTCCTATTATGCCCAAACTTGTAAAGTTAAAGTTGGATAGTTACCACTCCTGATTGGATGAAAAGGTAGTTCTGTAGACACCGTCCATAAGTCCAAGTGGCCGGCCCAGAATGGCACAAATAACCGGAATCCACTGGTAGTTTCAAGAATGGTGGGTCTTTTTTTGCAGCAGGAGGGAAATGTGCTGGTGTACAGCCAATATGGTGGCCTCCAAATGGAGGTAGATGAAGAAGCAGGTACAATCCTGTAGGGCTGGTCCGGACTGCAATCCCAAGTGGGTAGGTGGGTGTTGGGCAGGCACTACCTTGTCTGGGCATTGTTTGTTTTTAAATTGCATCATTGATGTTTTTAATTGTGTAATCGGAAATATATGTGGTTTATTAAATTTTGTAAAGATCATCCAATTTACTATTTTTTACATTTAGTGGTATGGAGTCCCGTATATGGGGGTTTATTCTAGTTCATTCTTTCTGACAAAATCCTTCTTAGATGGACAAAACCATGTGCACTGCAGGGGGGCAGATGTAACATGTGCAGAGAGAATTAGATTTGGGTGAGTTATTTTGTTTCTGTGCAGGGAAAATACTGACTGCATGATTTTACACTTCAATATAGATCTCACTTTGAAGAAAAACCCCACCCAAATCTAATTCTCTCTGCACAAGTTACTTCTGCCCCACCCGCAGTGCACATGGTTTTGTCCATCTAAGAAGGATTTTGTCAGAAAGAATGGACTAGAATAACCCCCATAGTCCTGATTGGAGGTCCCTGGGGATGTTAGTTTCCCTTGGGTGGATCCATCTTAAAACTGGATGAATTGAGGGTCCATAAACCTTGCTGGATTTCAGTAACTTTGGAGGACGTGGATCTGGGTTTTCATACCAGTAGATAGGAAGTGTATTGTCTAATAAGCATATCAATTAACCAGATTAATCCAATAAAAACAAGCTAATAAATCATATAACAAGTAACAATAAAAGTAATCATACATTTATATGTAGACATAAAGGAGGCAGACCTAGAATATATATCTAACACTATGTAATTTAAATAGATAATAGTTTAGAGGGAGATTGCCGGTTCCCACGTTCCATTTCTGGGTGTTGGCACGCACGCCGCACTATAACTTCCTTTATTTGGAACGCATATGACACGCGTACTACACGTCACTTCCGTCTCAATGTTGGGAGATGGAGGCCGGATGCGCTGTTTGGCCGATGAAATGCAAGTAAGTTCCTGCTTGCGTGTCAGCGTAGTTAGACGCTCTGTTATCTAACAAATGGCCTGCAAGGCACTGCCAGATCTATGGTGTCTATAAAATAGTTTGTAAGTATCGGCGGCCGGGGGTGTTCATATCACAATTTTTATATGGGATTGATGGCTGACATAGCAGATTTAATTATACAGTTAAAGGTGGTAAGACTGAATATTAAATAATGGTAATACGCAATAAAAATGCATAATAAACAATGTACTGAGAAAGCAAGACGTAAATTTAATAAAACAGTTTGAAGTGGTAGACCATAAAAAATAATAATAATCTACAATAGTAATACACAGTAATAACAATAAGAATAGAAAGTAAGGCATATACCACCACTGCCGCTGAAGTCCACTCTATCCTTCAATCTGCTTCTCCCTCCACCTGCCCGCTCGATCCTATCCCCTCCAATATTATCCGTCGTCTCAGTCCGTCAGTCTGCTCTCACCTGGCTCACCTCTTTAATCTTTCCCTATCCTCTGGGATCTTCCCTTCCTCCTTCAAACAAGCTCTTTTCTCCCCAATTCTCAAAAAAAGAAATCTACACCCCAACTCTACATCCAACTACAGGCCCATCTCCCTCCTCCCTTTTGCGTCCAAGCTCCTAGAAGGTCTGACCTATAATCGTCTCCTAAGCCACCTAACTGCTAACTCCATTCTAGACCCCCTCCAATCTGAGTTCCGCCCTTTACATTACACTGAAACTGCCCTGACCAAAGTCACTAACGATCTACTATCAGCTAAATCCAAAGGCCTCTTCTCTATCCTCATCCAGCTTGATCTGTCGGCTGCCTTTGACACTGTTGACCACCCTCTCCTGCTCAATACCCTCCGCTCCTTTGGCATCACTGGCACGGTCTTCTCCTGGTTCACCTCATACCTCTTCGATCGCTCCTTCTCCATCTCCACTCCGAGCTCCTCCTCTCCTACTACCCCACAGCTAGTCGGTGTTCCCCAAGGGTCAGTCCTTGGCCCTCTCCTCTTCTCCCTCTACACCCCCTCTCTGGGCACCCTCATCAGCTCCTATGGTTTCCATAACCACCTTTATGCTGATGATACCCTAATCTATCTCTCCTGAGTGATGATCCCCATCACTCCTGTCCAAGGACTCTGAATGCCTCACGGCCATCTCAGCCTGTATGACCCAACGCTTCCTGAAACTAAACATGGCTAAAACTGAACTTCTAATCTTCCATCCCCCGAACATCCCCTCTTCTTCCACTATCTCCATCAGCATTGGTGAAACCGAGATCACCTCCATCGACCAAACGCGCTGCCTCTGTGTCATCATTGACTCCTCTCTCTCTTTCACCCCCCACATTCGTGCTCTCTCACAGTCTTGGCGCTTTCACCTATGCAACATCTCACGCATCAGAACATTCCTCTCCACTGACGCGACCAAAATTCTCATTTTCTCTCTTGTCATCTCCCGCCTCGACTACTGCAACATCCTTCTCTATGGGCTACCTCTAACCCGCCTCGCACCTCTCCAATCCATTCTTAATGCAGCTGCTGGCTCATCCTCCTCTCCCGCCGCTCTACCTCCGCCTCCTCCCTCTGTCTA
Source organism: Crinia signifera (assembly GCF_055691185.1). NCBI lineage: Eukaryota > Metazoa > Chordata > Amphibia > Anura > Myobatrachidae > Crinia > Crinia signifera. The sequence goes on from NC_139221.1 coordinate 310,875,765, forward strand.
TCTCTTCACTGGCTCCCCATTCCTTTCCAAGTTCTCTTTAAACTTCTATCCACCACCTACAAGGCTCTCTCCTCCTCCACCGCTCCTTACCTCTCTTCACTGATCTCTATCCACACTCCCTCCTGTCCTCTTTGCTCCATCGCTGACCGCCGACTGACCTCTCACCTAATCACCTCCTCAAACTCCCGTGTCCAAGAATTCTCTCGCGCTGCCCCCCTGCACTGGAACAACCTCCCGCCACCCATCAGGCTTTCTGATTCCCTTACCTCCTTCAAGTGCTCCCTCAAAACCCACTTTTTTCGACTAGCCTATCCCTCCTCTTTTGATCCTCCTATCCTGCCTCCGTTCCCATCCGTTCCTACTTATCCTATTGTTTTTCGTTCGTCCACCCACCTCCTTTTAGTATGTTAACTCTTATGAGTAGGGCCCTCCTTCCTCATGTACTCACCCTACCTTTTTACCTCACCTGTGCTCCTGTCCTGTTCTTCCCTTCCTCTACTTAATCTTCAGTCTCCTCGACAATTTCGACACCTACTTCTGAACTGATGCTGATTTTAGTTCTACCAGCTATACCCCTATTTATGCTGTATTTTATCAACACACCCTGTACGTTACCTTGAAATTTGTTTTTTTTTTGCTATGTACGGCGCTGCGGACACTTTGTGACGCCTTATAAATAAACGTACTACTATATTAAGTCATTTGTAATAAATTATATTTTTATTTTGTATATATACAATTTTTTATATTATCTAATTTTGTTTTTATTTATATTTTTATATCTGAACAGTGATGAATACATGACTAAATGTGCCACATGTATAAAGTTGTTTATAAGGATATCGGCAGTACGGATGGTGTAATGGTTTGCATAACTGCCTCACAGCACTGAGGTCATGGGTTAATTTCCCACCATGTCCCTAACTGTGCGTAATTTGTATATTCTCCATGTACTTGCGTGGGTTTCCTCCGGGTACTCCGGTTTCCTCCCACAATCCAAAAATATACAGGTAGGTTAATTGGCTCCCAACAAATCAACCCTAGAAAGTCTGTGTGCGCGTGTACATGTGGTATGGAATATAGACTGTAAGCTCCACAGGGGCAGGGACTGATGTGAATGTTCAAATATTCTCTGTAAAGCGCTGTGGAATATGTATGCGCTATATAAGAAACTGTTAATAAATAAATAATAAATCAATATCGGCAATCGGAAATACTTATTTAATTATTATTGTGTTCCTTGCTAATATAAACTATAAAGCTGACATATATAGTTCTGAACACCCGGGAATATCAATACTAGGGATGGCCATCGTTGCCATTGCCATCGATGGTTGCCATCGATGGCAATTTGGCATCGATGGCAATTAGTGCTTAACTATGCAATGGATGACCATCGATATTTTTACACATCGATGGTCATCCATTGTGTTTGATTGATTGGCCTCTGGGCCAATCAAAACACGGGGGTGGGGCTTCGCGGGTGTCGGGGGCGGAGCTATGCTCCGTGTCCCGGCACTTTGGAAGAAAAAAAACAGCAAAACATCGTTTTGCTATTCCATCGATGGAGGGAAACCATCTGGTACTCCCCCATCGATGGCAAAAGTATTCGATATCGGCCATGAACCATCGATGATTTCGAATCATCGATGGTCGATGGCCATCCCTAATCAATACTACACAATGGGACATATAGTGATCGTGGACGGTAACAAAAATGTTTATATACAAAACAATGGAAATAGAAAGGTTATTAAATCACCTACATCGGTCAAAAGAGAGATATGAGGTTACTGAAAAAATATCAAAATTGGACATGAATAAAAATAATTTATGGTGAACAGGTGCATTTGATGTTATCTGTTTTGCTTTTTCAACTTGGTCATTTAGTCCCTCTGGATGTATTGAATTCATTTTATGCAGATTCCAGTAGATCACTTGCCGGCATGACATTACGGAGGAATCCCACCGGGCGTGCTACTGCAGGAGTCTCCGGGCAGCGTGAGCATTCCCGGATGCTCTCTACCCTGTGCGGGTACAGGATTCTCTGTGTGCACGTTACCAACGGTCAAGGTGCAGTATTAAGGGCCCCATACATCAGCAATTAATTGTGACAATTTTCAGATATGGAGATGATTGCCACAATTAATTTTAGATGTGTGGGCTCCCCCTTTTTGCAATCCCAATCAAAATCGCCAATCGATTGCTTAATCAGGTTTTTAAACATGTTTAATAATCTGGTATTATCTGCAGATCTTTTTTAGATGTGTGGGCATTCCCAATTCGTCTTCTTCATCTATTTACATTATGAACAGCTGAAATGACAATCGATTGGGGCAATTTCCAGATATGAAGATGCAATCTTTAGATGGAAAAATCTGCCGATCATTGAAATAAATCTGTAATGTGTGGGCAAAGTCAGATAGATTGTAAAATCCATTTATCTGGCCAAAAAATCCCTGTATCTGGAAATCCATAAATTGTGATTGCTGATGTATGGGGCCCATTAGTGTGTATTGATGATCGCTGGAACTGTTTATATTCCCAATATCAGCTATAATTAATTTACCATCCAGAGCGGTTATTATACCTGTTTATAATACCCTCCGATATAACGGGAACCTTTACCATTATTCTTGCAATAAGTCCAGAGAATATCACCATCATTATTTCTGGGACTCTTTAGTATATTTCTTAAAGGTGGACATTAAAAATACTACTCCGGAGCTGGCCTAGACTGAACGCTATTTACAACAAATATTTCTGTGAGGAGTTCATTTTATTTGATTAAGTGATTTTATTGTCATGAATATATGTGATTGGTCAGTTTACCATAAACAGTTGTTTATACATTATAAGGAATGTTTTCTTATATTACATTTTGATATATTTATTTACTCTAATCCTGTGGCGCTCTCAAGTACATCACTGGGTGAACTGCGCACTCGTGAATATTTGTTGGCATTCCATTACTTGTGGGTGTAACTGCTCTCACATATATATATATATATATATATATATATATATATATATAGGAGAAAAAACCAGAAAGCGCACGATGTGATTATAAATGTAAAGAACACTTTTACTGTAGTAATATAGTCACATACATGTAAGGTTTAAAACAGCAGGCATGCAGAGGTATATTAACCCGGAGAAGCAGTTCAGGCATCAACACGCTGACACGAATAGCGCGGCGGCAGCTGAGAACTCCAAGCCGGGACCAAGAACAGATCAGACAACGTCACAGCGTCAACACGTCATCCAGGACCGCCCCAACGCGTTTCGTCATGAGATGACTTCGTCAGGAGGCGTATCCCAACATAATCATGGATGCATTTAAATACCTTCAGCTAGCTAATTGACATGAGGTAAAATTTACATTTAAAGTGACCATGCATAAAAATAACAATAACAAATAATGTGCAACATACTGCGATACAATAATACATGAATGGTATCAAACAATATACCAGAATAATTCGCAAAACATTTAGATACCGTATATCGGAATAATTCACAAAATATATAAATACAATATTTTATATATTATGTATTTATATATTTTGTGAATTATTCCGATATAGCTGAAGGTATTTAAATGCATCCATGATTATGTTGGGATACGCCTCCTGACGAAGTCATCTCATGACGAAACGCGTTGGGGCGGTCCTGGATGACGTGTTGACGCTGTGACGTTGTCTGATCTGTTCTTGGTCCCGGCTTGGAGTTCTCAGCTGTCGCCGCGCTATTCGTGTCAGCGTGTTGATGCCTGAACTGCTTCTCCGGGTTAATATACCTCTGCATGCCTGCTGTTTTAAACCTTACATGTATGTGACTATATTACTACAGTAAAAGTGTTCTTTACATTTATAATCACATCGTGCGCTTTCTGGTTTTTTCTCCTACATGTGCTGCTTCTTGAGGTCTTGGTGTTACCTCTCGCCAGAATTCAGCTGCACTACATGACCTACCAACATATGGACAGTTCTCCTATTGTTATAAGGGATCATTTGCGCTCATTAACCGGATCCTTCTGTATGTATATATATATATATATATATATATATATATATATATATATATATGTAGCACAGGCATCCCTGGCACTCGTCCGGAATAACAGCGACGGAATATGAAAAAAATCAGCCCAATACAGTGGGTGCTTTAGCCAACGTTTCGGGTTCTAGACCCTTTATCAAGACATGCAAAACACAAGTGAGGTACTTACATATATAGGTGATCAGTGACATTGAACCCAGTGAATGCGGCAGCTCCCAGTAAGTGCGCCAACCCAGAGCACCGTGACGTCATCGGGGCGCCCGTGCGCCGGCTAGATCTGACAGAGCAGGGCAGGGGGCGTGTTGAAGTTCAAGGGAGAATGCAAAACAAGTGCCCGCAACCTAGTGAAATAAAGTGTACATAAACATTAAAAACGGCTGCGGCTGCAAGCACAAAACGGGTCATAAAGTGACAAAAGTATTCATGTCATACAATAAAGCATAAAAATAAACAGTTCATGCGCCAACAATAGTTGCATAATATATGTAAAACCAAGACAGTAAGGGGCGCAGAGAGCAAAAATTGCAAGGAGGGAGACCAAAGGTAATGTCATTGACTACACGGCAACTGCACTGATTCTGTCAGTGGTAAGCGCACGGCAAAAGTCTGAGCTGTCAGTGATCACTGAGGTGTAGCTGTGCGTGGTGCTGAAAAGGTCATGTCTAATTTAGAGAAAGCAAGTTAATGATAATTGCTCGTTAAGGCCAAGGGGTTGCACTGTCTGTAGGCGATGAATCCAGAACGATTCACGTCTCAGCAGTGCATTGCCTCTGTCACCCCCTCGCAGTGTGGGGCTCACGCTGTCAATCATCTTATAACGGAGAGAAGGCAGGGTATGGCTACGTTCCTTGAAATGTCTGGCAACAGGCTGGTCAGAACCTTTACCCTCAAGGGCAGCTCTAATGGCAGATCTGTGGTTAGCGATCCTTTCTTTGAACTGTGTGGTGGTCTTTCCTATATAAAGGAATCCACACGGACATTTAATATAGTAGACCACGAATCTACTGCTGCAAGTGAGTGGGAATCTGATGGAAAATTTTTCACCTGTTCTAGGATGGTAAAAACTGTCACCCACCTCTAAGTTTGAGCATGTAGTGCAACCTAGGCACTTATAATTCCCGTTTTTGCGGGATAAGAAATGGCTTTGGGGTTTGATGTTAAAATTACTGACATCATTATGCACAACATAGTCCTTCAAGTTTTTTCCTCTTCTGAAGGATGGGAGGAATGAGCTACCCTGAAGGCTGGGAAGTGTTTTGTTGGATGCAATAATCGGCCAAATTTGTCTGGCCAATTTAGTCAATGATTTGCTCTGTGTGTTGTATCTTTGTGTCCATATTATTTTATTACCAAGATTTTTATCGGTGGTAGAGTTCAGGACTGTAAGCCGGTCCAAATTAAGGACTTTGCTCTTGGTCTGTGTTAATAGTTTAAGTGGGTAACCTCTGGACAAGAAATCAATGGTCATTGCATCAATTTCCTTTTCAGCATCAATTAATTTACTGTTAATCCTAAGAGCCCTTAGGAACTGGGAATGTGGTAACCCCCATTTCAAGGAGGGGGGATGATAGCTTGAGCTCAACAGGATAGTGTTTCTATCTGTTGGCTTTTTATACAAAGTGGTGACAATCTCATTGGCGGAATTGATGGTCAATTTTACATCTAGAAAGTTAATAGATGTGGGGCTACAGGTGTAAGTAAATTTAATTGATGCATCACAGGAATTAGCAGTTTGCATGAGTAAATTAAATTTGTCTTCTCCCCCACCCCAAATCAAGATTGTCACCACTTTGTATAAAAAGCCAACAGATAGAAACACTATCCTGTTGAGCTCAAGCTATCATCCCCCCTCCTTGAAATGGGGGTTACCACATTCCCAGTTCCTAAGGGCTCTTAGGATTAACAGTAAATTAATTGATGCTGAAAAGGAAATTGATGCAATGACCATTGATTTCTTGTCCAGAGGTTACCCACTTAAACTATTAACACAGACCAAGAGCAAAGTCCTTAATTTGGACCGGCTTACAGTCCTGAACTCTACCACCGATAAAAATCTTGGTAATAAAATAATATGGACACAAAGATACAACACACAGAGCAAATCATTGACTAAATTGGCCAGACAAATTTGGCCGATTATTGCATCCAACAAAACACTTCCCAGCCTTCAGGGTAGCTCATTCCTCCCATCCTTCAGAAGAGGAAAAAACTTGAAGGACTATGTTGTGCATAATGATGTCAGTAATTTTAACATCAAACCCCAAAGCCATTTCTTATCCCGCAAAAACGGGAATTATAAGTGCCTAGGTTGCACTACATGCTCAAACTTAGAGGTGGGTGACAGTTTTTACCATCCTAGAACAGGTGAAAAATTTTCCATCAGATTCCCACTCACTTGCAGCAGTAGATTCGTGGTCTACTATATTAAATGTCCGTGTGGATTCCTTTATATAGGAAAGACCACCACACAGTTCAAAGAAAGGATCGCTAACCACAGATCTGCCATTAGAGCTGCCCTTGAGGGTAAAGGTTCTGACCAGCCTGTTGCCAGACATTTCAAGGAACGTAGCCATACCCTGCCTTCTCTCCGTTATAAGATGATTGACAGCGTGAGCCCCACACTGCGAGGGGGTGACAGAGGCAATGCACTGCTGAGACGTGAATCGTTCTGGATTCATCGCCTACAGACAGTGCAACCCCTTGGCCTTAACGAGCAATTATCATTAACTTGCTTTCTCTAAATTAGACATGACCTTTTCAGCACCACGCACAGCTACACCTCAGTGATCACTGACAGCTCAGACTTTTGCCGTGCGCTTACCACTGACAGCATCAGTGCAGTTGCCGTGTAGTCAATGACATTACCTTTGGTCTCCCTCCTTGCAATTTTTGCTCTCTGCGCCCCTTACTGTCTTGGTTTTACATATATTATGCAACTATTGTTGGCGCATGTACTGTTTATTTTTATGCTTTATTGTATGACATGAATACTTTTGTTACTTTATGACCCGTTTTGTGCTTGCAGCCGCAGCCGTTTTTAATGTTTATGTACACTTTATTTCACTAGGTTGCGGGCACTTGTTTTGCATTCTCCCTTGAACTTCAACACGCCCCCTGCCCTGCTCTGTCAGATCTAGCCGGCGCACGGGCGCCCCGATGACGTCACGGTGCTCTGGGTTGGCGCACTTACTAAGAGCTGCCGCATTCACTGGGTTCAATGTCACTGATCACCTATATATGTAAGTACCTCACTTGTGTTTTGCATGTCTTGATAAAGGGTCTAGAACCCGAAACGTTGGCTAAAGCACCCACTGTATTGGGCTGATTTTTTTCATATTCCGTCGCTGTTATTCCGGACGAGTGCCAGGGATGCCTGTGCTACATATTACTTCCTATTGGAATACCGAGGCACCGTCTAAGCTGACTCTCTCAAGCCTGAGTGCCGAGTACATTGTGCAGCATATATATATATATATATATATATATATATATATTTATATATATAGTGCAAAATCCCAGCACCCACACAAGGGTATAGAGTTGCCGCGGTGCCGGTATAAGTAAAATGACAAGCGTCCAATCAATACCGCACCCGTCGGTCTTTCTCATACACAAATAAAGATCACCATGACCATGCCTGCAAGAGGAACTCAAAAGCTTAAAAAGAACCAACTTAAGGCACTGTTACCAGAGGGGTAAAAGTATAAGAGATTGGGTGGTACACTCAGATGTGACAAAATCGGTCAGAGATAACCACATGAGGACCAGAAAGGCCAATGGATGCTACAGATGCACAGGATGTGCCACATGTAGCCACATGGCCACAGGAAAAAATTTTTGTCATCCCCATACAGGCCAGAAATATACCATCAACCATAGCTTAACTTGCTCCAGTTCATACATTGTATATTTAGCAAAATGTCCCTGCGGGCTCAATTATGTTGGTAAGACCATGCATACCTTTAAGGAGCGCATGGCACAACACAGGTCCGCCATTAGAGCAGCCATTAATGGCAAAGGAGGGGACCAACCGCTTGCTAAGCATTTTGCTGAAGCTAAACATAGCTTGGCAAGCTTCAGATATATGGCCATCGACCATATCCCAGACAATGGGAGTGGAGGTGATAGGCATCTTAAACTATTAAAGTGTGAATCCAAATGGATTTTCACTCTTGATACTGTGAAACCAAAAGGACTTAATTATCAACTCAATTGGAACATATTCCTTTAAATATGCATACATACTGTATAATGATTAAAATCTAATTGTATCCACTGACAGAGATCGAATGAGAGTTAATGGTTTCCAATATAAACAGTTTGGGTGACATTTATTAGAGATCGATGTTGGGTTTTTGGCGATTTTTTATCGCAAAAACGGCCGTTTTGGCACTTTTTCCCGAATTCGCATAATTAATGAGATGCGAAAATCGGCAAAAAATGCGGGATTTGCAGCGAAATCGCACTTTCTGAAAGTGCGATTTTTTTTAACTCCGGAATTCGCATCCAGATGTTTTCCCCATTGAAAAATATACAATTCGCATATTTAATGAGATGCAAATTTGGAAATCGCCAAAAAAAATGGTCTAAACAGCAAAGAAAAAAATAGACCTGATCCTGACTGGCGATTTTGTCAGAAACATGGCGATTTTGTCAGAACCATGCACAGATCATTGTGATCTGTGTATGGTTCTTTGGTAAAATATGTGTAAAAGTTACAAAAAAAAATACAACGGCGTGGGGTCCCCCCTCCTGTACATAACCAGCCCCGGGCTCATTGAGCCGGACCTGGTTCCAAAAATACGGGGGACAAAAAGCGTAGGGGTCCCCCGTATTTCTGAAACAAGCCCCGGACTCTTGGACCGGTCCTGGTTCCAAAAATCTGGGGGACAAAAAATCTGGGGGTCCCCCGTATTTTGAAACCAGCACCGGACTCCAACAGCCCGCAGTGTCATGCCACAACCGGGGGGACACTTTTTACACAAGGTCCCCCGGCCGTACCATGAGCACCATGGCTGGTCAGCCTTGGACGGGGTACCTGGAGGAGTGGGGACCCCCCCCAATAAAGGGGTCCCCCCCCAGGCTTCACCCGTCCAGGGCTGAAGCCCGGGGCTGTCACCGGCGTCCCTGGCCATTGGACGCCGGCCTGATAGTGTTAAATTCACATTCCTAACATTGCTTAATACAGGAGAACTACTAGTGCCAGCAGACCTCCCCCGCATGCTGGGACTTGGAGAACCACAAGTCCCAGCATGTGGGGCATTAATGGGCCCGCTGGGAATTGTAGTCCACCTGTAAAAAGAATGTTAAAATAAAGCACACACAGAAAAGTAAAACTTTATTACATACACACACACACACACACCTCACTTTTACACCAATATACTCACTGATCCAGGATCCAGCGCTGGTCTCCCTTCTGCTGCAGAGCCGGCTACCCCCGCACTGACAGCGGGGACAACCGGCTTTCTCTGATGCAGCTAACAGCTTCTGTCGCGTTGTCCCAGCACGACACAGGCTGAGAGCGTGATTGGGCGATGCATCTCCATGGAGACGCATAGCTCAGCCCTGATTGGCTGAGCTATGCATCTCCATGGAGACGCATAAGCCGAAGACGCTCTCAGCCTCTGTTGCGCTGGGACAACGCGACAGAAGCTGTTAGCTGCATCGGAGAAAGCCAGTTCAGCCTGCTGATAGTGCGGGCTGACCGGCTCTGCTGCAGAGAGACCAGCGCTGGATCCTGGATCGTTAAGTATGTGGTTGTAAAAGTGAGGTGTGTGTGTGTGTATGTAATAAAGTTTTACTTTTCTGTGTGTGTGCTTTATTTTAACATTCTTTTTACAGGTGGACTACAAGTCCCAGCGGGCCCATTAATGCCCCGCATGCTGAGACTTGTGGTTCTCCAAGTCCCAGTATGTGGGGGAGGTCTGCTGGCACTTGTAGTTCTCCTGTATTAAGCAATGTTAGGAATGTGAATTTAACACTATCAAGCCGGCGTCCAATGGCCAGGGACTCCGGTGACAGCCCCGGGCTTCAGCCCTGGACGGGTGAAGCCTGGGGGGACCCCTTTATTGGGGGGGGTCCCCACTCCTCCAGGTACCCCGTCCAAGGCTGACCAGCCACGATGCTCATGGTACGGCCGGGGGACCTTGTATAAAAAGTGTCCCCCGGCTGTGGCATGACACTGCGGGCTGTTGGAGCCCAGTGCTGGTTTCAAAATATGGGGGACCCCCAGATTTTTTGTCCCCCGTATTTTTGGAACCAGGACCGGTCCAAGAGTCCGGGGCTGGTTTCAGAAATACGGGGGACCCCTATGCTTTTTGTCCCCCGTATTTTTTGGAACCAGGTCCGGCTCAGTGAGCCCGGGGCTGGTTATGTACAGGAGGGGGGACCTCACGCAAATTTTATTTTTATTTTTTATCACAAAATCGCACCTTTTACCAAAATCGCACCTTTTTATGACTAAAAAATCACACTTTTCATCCCGAAAATCGCCCTATATCGCATTTTCTCTCACTTTTCTTGCCGGAATACACACCTCATTAAATATGCAAATTTGCGGCAAAAATGCGATTTTAAAAAACGGTAATATAGGGCGATTTGAGCAAAAATCAAATTTTCTCAAAAACGGTCAACCCCCTAAATCTCGCCCTTTGTGTGCTAACAAGAACCTGATACACTTTATATGTCTTTTATAATGTTTTGTTTTTGTGTTTTCATTTTTCATTCATGCAGCCACTTTGTAACACCTTTCGCTGCAGTCGCCGGTCTCCCCTGACGTCAACAACAGTCTGACAGGAGGGGTGGAGCGATCCTATCCCGGAAGTCGATTGGAGGAGGCGGAGGGTGGACACCGAGCGGATGGCGCGAGACGTGAAGGTATATGTAAGTGTGGCACCCCACTGAAGGTGCCCCTGTGCCCCTTAAAGGACCTAGGAATGGTAGCAAGAGCTGCCCAGTAAAACCCCTTCCCTGTAATCAGGGCTGCAAGGGGTTAAACTAACCTGGCCAGCACTAGGACCCTGCTGGCTGCTCTGATCATGTCCTGCAGAGAGAAGCCTGCTGGGATGCAGGAAGGAGAGGTGAGAGGTCTAGAGATGGGCAAAACGGATCATTAAGCTGAGCCGGGAACCGGCGGATCTCTCGATGAAAAAAAACGGATCTTTTCAACGGATCCTCGGCTCGCTTTTAAAAAAAAATGGGGAATATACATGACCGAGTAAAAACACTGATCGATGGCTGGGTGCGGAATCGCCATTGATGTCAACCATCGATGGCGTCTGCACCGATGGCCATCCCTGCACCGATGGCAGCTAATCTTTGTATCACTTGTAGTCACAGCATTGTATGCAGTCTACAGAGGTAGTACATCTCAGCTGCCACAGGTGGCAGCACCGAGATCAGGAAAATGCATTGTAAACTGAAACGGATCACCTTTTTGGGATCGGTGGCTCATTCGTCCTTGGATGGGACCCGTTCAAAAGATCCGGTTCATTCGCGAACGACCCATCTCTAGAGAGGTCAGCCAGGCAGGCAGCACATGTAGGAGAGAGGGAAAGAAGCAGCAGCATGGTGTGTGAGCTGGATGGAACTGAAGTGTGACAGAGAGCCCATGTGAGATACTGGAAGGATCACAGAAGCCAAGACTGGTGATGCATGTGGGGTCAGTGTTGAGACATCCCCAGACAGAGTGCTGATAGCAGTGTCACTGTAGCCATCTGCTTACAGCCCTAAAGAAGCATTGAAAGCAGTTCAAGAGAAACCCCTGTCACGGCGTGTATCTAACAGCTAGTGCAGAGTGGGAAGTCCTGTTCACAGAGAGGAATCCTGCAGCCGGAAACAGTGTTGTGTGGGAGACTGAGTGAGTACTATCAACAGATGTCTGTGATCCCTGATCAAGCCATTTAAAGGGAGTGTTTGGGCCAGCTACCAACCCATCTCAAACTAAAAGAACACTTGCACAAGTTTGTGGAGGGGAGATTGCCGTTCAGAGAGAAAAGTGTGTGACTATTGCCCAAGATTCTAAATGATATTGTTTATTTCTACACGTGACCTTAAACTTTGGATGTATATATATATATATATATATATATATATATATATATATATATATTTCTCCAGCCACTTTCTACACACATTGGTGAGAGCTGTTATTGCAAAGTGCCCTCAATTGGTAGGAACTGTCATTGCCTACATCCAATGCGCCCTCTATTGGTGACTCTGATATGACATGCATGATCTACAGCGCCCCCTATTTGTGGATTACAAACAATCGTGCACAGTTCCAATTAAACTCTTCATTATCCTTGGAGGACATTTAAGAGCAGGACAGTTCATGCTCTGAATAACTTTAATGGTATAGATCAGTGGTTCCCAACCTGGGGTACTAGTACCCCTGGGGGTACTCTGCAGACCAGTTGGGGGTACTTGAAAATAATATTGGTAATGGCGGAAGATGAGAAAGTATTTTGATGGCAGAAGAAGACCCATTGCTATGGAGAAGAACCATGTTGTGTCATGGTTCTGTCTTCAGCATCATCAGCGTCTCATTGTGCTTTTGCCTGACCAGTAATCCAATTAGAGCTACCCGTGCTGCCCTCAGACATCTGCGATCATCTGCCCAACACTGACATAGATGGAGGAAGCAGCGGCATTAATCCTACAGGTGTGAGTGGGAACCCTGGAGACAATACACAACCAGCGGCCAGACACGGAAGGGCACGATTCCTGTCCGCTACTCCTTAATATAAGGACATGCATAGGATACGCATACCACTCGTAATTATTGTCTATATTTTAAATTGAGAGGAGGGGGTACTCATTAATGAAAAGCCTAATCAAGGGGTACGGGAAAGAAAAAAGGTTGGGAATCACTGGTATAGATAGTATAGTGACTGTTTGCCTGAATGATTAATTGTTATCATATTTACCACCAAAGCCTTATTAATTGCATTGCCTTTAATTGTATATCTTGTAACGTGATGCTTGTTGCATCTACCTAACTTTTAACCTAAATTGACTTGCAGCGGCGACCAGTTCCCTAGTTAATAAATATTATTGTCACCACCTTTGTGTATGTTAGTTATTGTGTGTATTGCTTGGGGTGATCATCCTTCTGCCACAGGCTCCTGCTAAGGTAGAAGAAGTTACTGAGTGCTGAACCCACCCATCATCTGGAAACCAGGTACAACACCACACCATGTCAGTCAGCCTGTCACATAAGTAATCTTTTGTGCACTTAAATGTTTGTTTGTCTAGCCTGAGGAAGGGACAATAAAGAAGTCCCGAAACGTCGCTTTAAAGGCATGGTCATGGTGATCTTTATTTGTGTATGAGAAAATAATCGATATATTAGTAGAGCGGACACACAGTTACAGCGCCTGATTTGCTCCTTTGGTCTTTCTTAAGGAATTAAACACAATCACAATGCTGATTGATTATTTTTACTTTACTTTTATAAACACCATTATATCACTTTTATTGATAGGGTCCGCACATGTTTGTTGTCTAGGGCCCTCTCAGACCTTATTCCGGCCCTGCTTCTCTGTGTAGCTCAGGTTCCCTGACACTGCTTGTGTCTGTTTATGCCCGGAGCTGCCACCTGACACATACAGTCACTATGTACAGTACACACACACACCGGGGTCACATTACTGTTACTGAGTACACTGATGGCTGTTTGTTTGCTGTAAATAGTTCATGTCAATTTATTTTATACTATGTGACTATATTTACTTCTCTCATGAGCAGCTCTTGCAAAACACAATGGGCCAGATGCACTAAGCTTCAAAAATGATAAAATGGAGAGTGATAAACAGCCAGCCAATCAGCTCCTACCTGCCATGTGTTTGAAAAATGTCAGGCAGGAGCTGATTGGCTGGTTGTTTATCACGCTCCATTTTATCACTTTGATGCTTAGTGTATCTGGCCCAATATTACTTATATGTTGCAAGGATTTTTTTATTTTACACAAACATTAATAACTTCTTGTGCAGACAAAGGCTAAATTGATATGGGTGATTAGGTCAAACTAATCAGGGTCATCATACATTATACTAAGGTGAGTGCTGAGCCCTCCGTTTCTGTATTTATTTGAACATGTGGTCACAGGACACTGCTCCCCAACCAGGAAATGGTGAGTGCAGTTTGTACCCCATTTCTAAGAATGGCAAGTGCGGTGGTAACCTGTGACAAAGTCTTTGAGTGGATAAAATGCGGTGTGTATGGCCTAACCTTGCGTAGCACATTGAAACTGTCCATCTGCCACTGTCCCTGCGTGATTGCTGTGTCCACTTAGCCATCCTGCACACCATACTGGAGACCCAACTGCAGCTGCCTAATACCGGAGGTCTGCTAGAATGCTGTTGGAGATACATCACTCTGATGAGACCGGAGTGCGGCATACGGCGAGACCATTTTGGCGGTGATAGCCAGCTGGCAAGCCTATTATATTTCCCCCTACTACTCTCATTTGGTGCGCCCTCCTGTGTATTCTCTCTCTCATATATATATATATATATATATATATATATATATATATTTGTGGTACGGTCCGGCACTCCCTCTTGGTAGTCAACTGCCCCGGTGCCCGTCACAGCAGTCAATGTAGTTGAAGAAAAAGACTGGCACTCGTAGGTCTTTTAAAAGTTGTATTAAACAAACAGTGGAACAACCAACGTTTCGGGGCTGTGCCCCTTTGTCAAGGTGTGTGTGAACAATTTGCAATAAAACAGTGCTTACCTTAAATAGGAGTGAGTGATTAGGAGGCAGCGTGATGTGCTGGGCCAGGCCTGCTCCATCCGCGGGTCGTAGCGCCGGAAGTGACTCACAGGAAACTGTCACTAACCTGCAGAGGCGAGAGGCTATGGAGCGCAAGCTCCAGCAGCGCCGGAAGTGTCAGGAGGGTGTGATGGAACGCAAGCATAGTTGCTGCCATGGCGACAGGACGCTGCAGTGAGGCCCGGGGGGCGGCACTTAGGCTCCAGCAGCACACGCGACCTAGGGTGAAAACAACAGTGAAAATGCATTAATACAAACCAATAAGTGCATAAAACAAATTCATGTAAAAATACATACAAAATCGGGCACAATTTATCAATATTAAAGTGTAGTCGTAGTGCTATAGTAACGTGAAACACGTAGGGTACTGTGTGCAGCTGACTATAGGTCCAGTGCAGGCGCTGGGACCTCCAAATGCAAGTAGATGATACTACTGTCAACACTGCCCGTGTCGACTGTTCATAATGTTAACACGAAAAGACAAGATAGAGATAGGATGAAGGAACAGTGGAAGGGCTAAGCGGGTCTGGAGTGCATGGGGGCAGTGAGACCATCGTGGTCTTAATTAGTCACTGCTTCCTATCCGGGGATATGTAGTCCCATAATGTGATAGTATAGAGAGAAGCCAGAGTATAGTAAGGGGAACGAGACGTACCCTGGGGGCGCAGGAACGTCTGTGACTACAGTACAGTGAGGGCAGCTTCATGGTTAACTACATGTTGATATCGTGCGCTAGGACGTAGATCCCAGGGGCAGTAAGAGATTTCACACTCTGACCTTACCTGCGCCCTCTCATTCATAATTGTGGGGGACAAATGCTAATATAAGGAAGTCAAATTCCTACGGATACCCATACGTGGAAGGGGACAGTAGGAGGGACTGGACCACACAGGTCGGTATGCTTTTGCCGATGCTGTGTGTGTGGTCCCTACCCACACTATAATGTGGATATACATAAGATATTAATACAATGAGAAGAAAATCACAGGGACAGTAAGAGTACAGTAGAGAGAAAGAAAAGCACACTGGTCGCGTGAAAGTGTCATACGATCCCATTGGCTGAAAGGCTGCATATTATTATCGTACACAGTGAAGAAAATCAAAGGGACAGTAAGATATAGCAGAGGGAAGAAAAAAGCACACTCTAAGCGCGAATACGCTAACTGTGGCCCTAGGTGGAAAGACAAGTAATACTGCTGAAATACAGTTACTGTATATGCATATATAATAATATTACACTCGGAAGAAAATCAAAGGGACAGTAAGGAGAAGCGGAGAGAAGAAAAAGCACACTATATGGGCGCCTGAAGTCTGATGCACCTGTCTTATACATTTTAACATTACACTAGAAGAAAATCAAAGGGATAGAAAGAGGTAGCAGAGAGAAGGAAAAGCACACAATCAATAGGCCCATTATCTAGGTTGTGGAATAGGCTCTTGCATCGGGTACTCTATCCCCCGAGACATTGCTCATAGAAAGACATTTAGTGGTAGTCTGTCATTGAGTCCCCATGGCTTCATTGATTTTAAGCGATGAATCCATCTGGTTTCTAGGCGTAGAAGTTGACCGCCCCTATCTCCTCTCCTTAGACTCTCTGGGATGTGGTCAACTGCCATATGTCTCAGGTCGCATAATCTGTGCTTCTCCTGTGCAAAATGTTTCGCCACGGGTTGTTCGTTGCCCTTGCCCATTAAAGCTTGACTGATGGCCGAGCGGTGTAATGCCATACGTTCCCGCATACTCCTGATGGTTTTCCCCACATATGTCAACTTGCATGGGCAAGTAATTACATATACAATATGAGTTGAGGTGCACGTTAGCACCTGTTTGATGGGGAACCTCTGCTGGGTCTTGGGGTGTATGAAATGGGTTCCTATATCCATATGCTGACAGGTGGTGCATTTTATGCATCTATAGCATCCTGGTGCCTTACTAAGGAAGTTGCTCTTGGCACTGCCCGCAGTCAGGAAGCCTGTGACGTCGTTGTGCACCAATGTATCCTTTATGCTTTTGCCCTTAGTGTAGCATAGCATGGGTCTCTTGTTCTTAAACCCTGGGAGTTTTTTGTCCGTTTTGATAATGGGCCACAATGCTCGTGTCGCCCTAGGTAAGATGGCGCTGGCTGTGTTGAACCTAGTCACGAATGGTAGTATTTCCTGCTGGGATTGCTCTTGGTTCTGTGCCCTCTTCAGGAGGCTCTTACGTTCCATGGCCAATACCTCCTGTTTCTGCAGCTTGAGTGTTCTCGTGTCATAGCCCCTTTGTTCGAACTTAGTCACAAATTTGTCCAGAACCTGTGGCAACACGGTCGGATCGCTGGTGATTCTGGCAGCTC
Organism: Crinia signifera; assembly: GCF_055691185.1. Taxonomy (NCBI): domain Eukaryota; kingdom Metazoa; phylum Chordata; class Amphibia; order Anura; family Myobatrachidae; genus Crinia; species Crinia signifera. The sequence continues at coordinate 310,892,942 of NC_139221.1, forward strand.
GTACCATTTGGGACTTGGGTAGGCCCCTTTTCAAGGCCCTCGGGTGGAAACTATTCGCCCTGAGAAGGGTGTTTCTATCCGTTGGTTTAGAATAGACAGCCGTACTTATTAGCCCATTGTTGTTCGTAACCAGGACATCAAGGTAATTGATTTTTTGATGTGACATGGCATAGGTGAGTTTTATGGGCGAAGTCCGTGCGTTGATGTTGGCTATAAGTGCTGCTAACGGTTCCTCCCCTCCTGTCCAGATCATAAACAGATCGTCTATGTACCTGGTGAACATGACGATATACTGCTGTATGTTAGGATCATCCAGGAACATGTTTTTCTCTTGTTTAAACATGTATACGTTGGCAAATGAGGGCGATACACAGCTCCCCATTGCACAGCCCGATTTTTGGCAAAAGAACTGGCCATTAAAAAGAAAGTAGTTCTTGGTCAAGGTTAGCTCCAGTAACTTCATGTATAAGTCCAGATCTAAGGTGTTCATGTTGTTTTCTATAAGGAACTCTCGCATGACCATCAAGCACACGGCACAATTGCTCTTTTCCCAGAGCTTAAATAATATTAAATAATATTGAGGAGCGGCCCAATTCCGATACTATTTACCGGGACTGGTTTAAATTGAGAAAGAGAGAAATCGACTATCTCCTTCATGGAGTCTCACTGTCGGATTACGTGCGGGATCGCATGATACCGCGAGGCTTCAGAGTGAGGAACATGCCCACCATCGGTCGGCACAACCCGGAGTTTTGCCGACGATGGGTGGGCATCCTAAACAAATGCAGCCATGACCTCATGGTTTTGGTAATAGAGGAGGCGGGCCAAGAATTACAACGTACCAAAGGCAAGCTCACAGCTTATGAATTACAACATAAGGACACGCTTGTGGCCGACACCAGCACCGACTGGCTGTCCAAGCTGCAGGAACAATGTAACAACTACCAAAGTGACTTGATTAAGTTCAAGAAGAATAAACTAAGCATAGTGAGAGATGATTACGAGCACAATGCCGTATACCGGTGGCTATCTGGCAACACCTCCAGTGCACAACCCCCCCAACAAGGTAGGGGCAAACCGTTTAGACGTTCCAGAAGCACCAACTCCAGGAGACTACCTAATCGGTCACAAAGCGACAGTGACTTTCAGATGGATTCTGACACCCCTGACGCACCTGACACAGAAGTCCCTTTAGGGAACCCCACAGTGGCCAGCACATCCAAAGGTACCAAAAGAGGAGGTCGACCACCCGCAGGGGGCGCCAGAACGCGCGAATCGCCAAGGGTAAAAGAACAGCGGAATCGCTAATTTATAACCTCTCCCACAGGCAGTTCACAGAAGTCGAACAGAGGGTACTCAATTTAGGACTGTCTTACGTGCCCACCACACCCTACGATGAACTTACCTGGAGGTGTGACCTGCACCGCTTTGGGAGAAAACTCCGATTACAGGAGCACTTCCAACACGTCCCAAAAATGCCCAGCGTGGACCCACATCAGGGTTTTATACAAGCGCATAGTAGGTCGACATTTGACCCGGTATCCACTAACTCTTCCATAGACTCCTACCTACGCCTGATGGAGGAGTCAGTGAATAGATACACTGCCCCACAACACCCCACTCACTGCAACCTCAGCAAGGAAGAATCTGAAGCCCTGAAAAATATGGGATCATACAGAGATGTGGTTTTCCGTGCAGCTGATAAGGGGGGAGGGCTGGTAGTCCTCAACACGACTGACTACATCCAGGAGGCCTACCGCCAATTGGATGACACCAGTGTATACGAAAAACTATGCAATGATCCCACCATAAGCTACAAAAATGAGCTGGACGGCATTCTAAAAACGGCCCATGAGACCAACTTGATCTCTGAGAAATTGAAGGTCACCCTCACACAACCTCACCCTGCAGTACCCATTTTCTTTATGGTTCCAAAAATCCACAAATCCCTGACAGATCCGCCCGGACGTCCTATCATCAGTGCCTACCAGTCCATTTACCAACCCATATCCCAGTTTCTGGACAGTATCATCCAACCCCTCATTACCAGCCAACCTTCCCATATTAAAGATACCACCGATTTTTTGAACAGGCTGGACCAGTTATCCATTCTTCCTACAGGAGCTCTGCTGGTGACCATGGATGTCACCAGTCTGTACACCAGCATCCCCCAACAAGACGGCTTGATGGTCATGCGAGAATTCCTTATAGAAAACAACATGAACACCTTAGATCTGGACTTATACATGAAGTTACTGGAGCTAACCTTGACCAAGAACTACTTTCTTTTTAATGGCCAGTTCTTTTGCCAAAAATCGGGCTGTGCAATGGGGAGCTGTGTATCGCCCTCATTTGCCAACGTATACATGTTTAAACAAGAGAAAAACATGTTCCTGGATGATCCTAACATACAGCAGTATATCGTCATGTTCACCAGGTACATAGACGATCTGTTTATGATCTGGACAGGAGGGGAGGAACCGTTAGCAGCACTTATAGCCAACATCAACGCACGGACTTCGCCCATAAAACTCACCTATGCCATGTCACATCAAAAAATCAATTACCTTGATGTCCTGGTTACGAACAACAATGGGCTAATAAGTACGGCTGTCTATTCTAAACCAACGGATAGAAACACCCTTCTCAGGGCGAATAGTTTCCACCCGAGGGCCTTGAAAAGGGGCCTACCCAAGTCCCAAATGGTACGAGCTGCCAGAATCACCAGCGATCCGACCGTGTTGCCACAGGTTCTGGACAAATTTGTGACTAAGTTCGAACAAAGGGGCTATGACACGAGAACACTCAAGCTGCAGAAACAGGAGGTATTGGCCATGGAACGTAAGAGCCTCCTGAAGAGGGCACAGAACCAAGAGCAATCCCAGCAGGAAATACTACCATTCGTGACTAGGTTCAACACAGCCAGCGCCATCTTACCTAGGGCGACACGAGCATTGTGGCCCATTATCAAAACGGACAAAAATCTCCCAGGGTTTAAGAACAAGAGACCCATGCTATGCTACACTAAGGGCAAAAGCATAAAGGATACATTGGTGCACAACGACGTCACAGGCTTCCTGACTGCGGGCAGTGCCAAGAGCAACTTCCTTAGTAAGGCACCAGGATGCTATAGATGCATAAAATGCACCACCTGTCAGCATATGGATATAGGAACCCATTTCATACACCCCAAGACCCAGCAGAGGTTCCCCATCAAACAGGTGCTAACGTGCACCTCAACTCATATTGTATATGTAATTACTTGCCCATGCAAGTTGACATATGTGGGGAAAACCATCAGGAGTATGCGGGAACGTATGGCATTACACCGCTCGGCCATCAGTCAAGCTTTAATGGGCAAGGGCAACGAACAACCCGTGGCGAAACATTTTGCACAGGAGAAGCACAGATTATGCGACCTGAGACATATGGCAGTTGACCACATCCCAGAGAGTCTAAGGAGAGGAGATAGGGGCGGTCAACTTCTACGCCTAGAAACCAGATGGATTCATCGCTTAAAATCAATGAAGCCATGGGGACTCAATGACAGACTACCACTAAATGTCTTTCTATGAGCAATGTCTCGGGGGATAGAGTACCCGATGCAAGAGCCTATTCCACAACCTAGATAATGGGCCTATTGATTGTGTGCTTTTCCTTCTCTCTGCTACCTCTTTCTATCCCTTTGATTTTCTTCTAGTGTAATGTTAAAATGTATAAGACAGGTGCATCAGACTTCAGGCGCCCATATAGTGTGCTTTTTCTTCTCTCCGCTTCTCCTTACTGTCCCTTTGATTTTCTTCCGAGTGTAATATTATTATATATGCATATACAGTAACTGTATTTCAGCAGTATTACTTGTCTTTCCACCTAGGGCCACAGCTAGCGTATTCGCGCTTAGAGTGTGCTTTTTTCTTCCCTCTGCTATATCTTACTGTCCCTTTGATTTTCTTCACTGTGTACGATAATAATATGCAGCCTTTCAGCCAATGGGATCGTATGACACTTTCACGCGACCAGTGTGCTTTTCTTTCTCTCTACTGTACTCTTACTGTCCCTGTGATTTTCTTCTCATTGTATTAATATCTTATGTATATCCACATTATAGTGTGGGTAGGGACCACACACACAGCATCGGCAAAAGCATACCGACCTGTGTGGTCCAGTCCCTCCTACTGTCCCCTTCCACGTATGGGTATCCGTAGGAATTTGACTTCCTTATATTAGCATTTGTCCCCCACAATTATGAATGAGAGGGCGCAGGTAAGGTCAGAGTGTGAAATCTCTCACTGCCCCTGGGATCTACGTCCTAGCGCACGATATCAACATGTAGTTAACCATGAAGCTGCCCTCACTGTACTGTAGTCACAGACGTTCCTGCGCCCCCAGGGTACGTCTCGTTCCCCTTACTATACTCTGGCTTCTCTCTATACTATCACATTATGGGACTACATATCCCCGGATAGGAAGCAGTGACTAATTAAGACCACGATAGTCTCACTGCCCCCATGCACTCCAGACCCGCTTAGCCCTTCCACTGTTCCTTCATCCTATCTCTATCTTGTCTTTTCGTGTTAACATTATGAACAGTCGACACGGGCAGTGTTGACAGTAGTATCATCTACTTGCATTTGGAGGTCCCAGCGCCTGCACTGGACCTATAGTCAGCTGCACACAGTACCCTACGTGTTTCACGTTACTATAGCACTACGACTACACTTTAATATTGATAAATTGTGCCCGATTTTGTATGTATTTTTACATGAATTTGTTTTATGCACTTATTGGTTTGTATTAATGCATTTTCACTGTTGTTTTCACCCTAGGTCGCGTGTGCTGCTGGAGCCTAAGTGCCGCCCCCCGGGCCTCACTGCAGCGTCCTGTCGCCATGGCAGCAACTATGCTTGCGTTCCATCACACCCTCCTGACACTTCCGGCGCTGCTGGAGCTTGCGCTCCATAGCCTCTCGCCTCTGCAGGTTAGTGACAGTTTCCTGTGAGTCACTTCCGGCGCTACGACCCGCGGATGGAGCAGGCCTGGCCCAGCACATCACGCTGCCTCCTAATCACTCACTCCTATTTAAGGTAAGCACTGTTTTATTGCAAATTGTTCACACACACCTTGACAAAGGGGCGCAGCCCCGAAACGTTGGTTGTTCCACTGTTTGTTTAATACAACTTTTAAAAGACCTACGAGTGCCAGTCTTTTTCTTCAACTATATATATATATATATATATATATATATATATATATATATATGATATATCAGCGCTGTGAGCAGCGGTGATGTATGAGTCCAGAAATTAGGGAGTCCAAAACCCGACTTTAACAAGAAGGGTATTACATAAGCACCAAGTCCAATGTAATGAACTGCAGCAACCTCTCTTATGAATGGGCATCCAGGGTCAGGATGAAACAAATATCTAAAATAAACAGAAGAGAGAGTTAAGCCTCATAGTGCAGATAAATGAATGTAATGATAAACAATAAAAGACTCCAGGCATAAATAGACAATTGCAAGATGTGGGTGTTCCCGGAAGCATGCGAATGGATGTTGATATTAAACATCCATTCGCAGTCTGTGCATGGGGAAACACACTGGAATGGGGAGGGAAGGCGCCTGGGCAATCCCCGGGTGGTTCGCAGCCTTGCGAATCAACCATAATAACCCCCATAGTTTCCCTAGATGCCGATAAGGCATTTGATTCTATGAAGTGGGAACTTCTTTCAGAGAGAAGTTTTTTTTTTTTTTTTTTTGGGGGGGGGGGGGAATCCGCACTATTAATCAAAATTTGATATTCATTTTTGATATAAGTTTTATATGAAAGTTATGAAAATCATTATAGATGAAACCTCTATTTTGCATCACTATCCTGACCCCTAGGTCCTTTAGTGGTCTAGTGATGGTCACTGGTGCACCCCCGAGTTATGAAACATCATTACCCCAATCTAATAATCATTTTTAGTGGATCTCCAATTATTTTTTAATTTTTATTTTCAGTGAACTTTGGTGAAACCCTAATTGGTATAAAGTGGATACACTTAGAGCTGGCGAATATAGATAACGTCTTATTGGTTGTACCAAAAGGATGGATAAATGTCTAAATATTATGGTTATTGACCATCATATCGCCTCATTATTTATATACCATCGATGGTATCAATTTACCACTCTAGATTGGGTCAATGATAAGGATATAATCATTGACCCAATGAAACCATGCATAAAGTATATACAGTTTTAAAATATGTGTCCCTCCAAATGAGTCTTACTGTATATTTTTATATTTTTAGAATAACTTGTGTAGGTAGGTTAGTGAATATATATATATATATATATATATATATATATATACATATATATATATATATATATATATATATATATATATATATATATATATATATATATATATATATATATATATATATATATATATATATATATATATAGAGGGAGACAATGGTGCGGCACTCACGACGAATAATTCAGTCAGCACGATGGGCCAATTTGCGGTCAACGTTTCAAAATTTTTAATTTTGTCATCAGGATAAAAAACATAAAATAACACCAACCTTATAAAGACGTACACCACGTGCAATTCTTTCAGGAGTGAGCGGCATCTCACACCCGCCCCTCCGTCCAGAGAGTGTAGATGACGTCATCTCCTTCAGACGCGCCATCCAATGACATAACCCATCACCAAGGTAACAAAAGATACGCAGGAAACGGGGCATAATCTGCATATAAACACAATGAAAGAGCAGTTAAATATAATCATATAGCAGTACATATGTTAATGTCACATTCAGCGTCTAAATACTCCCAATGGGAACTGCTCGTTTAAACCCCGTGGGTAAATAGTGTCTAGCTGATGTATCCACCTAAGTTCTTTTTGTAACAGGGCTCGTGCCCTGTCTCCACCCCTCTTAGACGGGGGGATACAGTCAATGGCACGATATCGCAAACTAGACAGGGGGTGTTTTTTAATGGCAAAGTGCCTAGCGACAGGTTGCTCACTTTTGCCGGTCTCCAAAGCACTGCGGATGGAACATCGATGCATGGCTAATCGTTCCTTCATTTTCCTCTCAGTTTTACCCACGTAGTATAAACTACACGGGCATATGATGACATATATAATGAAGGAGGAGTTACAGGTAAAGTGATGGTTGATATTAAACACCTTCCCTGTATGAGGGTGGTTAAAAGTGTTGCCTGTCAGTAAGAACTGACAGGTCACGCATGTGCATTTGAAATTACCGGTACGTTGTTCACCAAGCCATGTTTTTTTAGCAGAAATAGGACGATAGTTGACATTGGTTTTAACCAATAATTGCTTGAGGTTTGGACCTCTGGTGAAACAAGGCATGGCTCTCTGACCAGCGAAAGGCAAGTTTTTGTCACTTTGCAGAATCGGCCAGTTCCTTTTAACAGTGGCCATGGCGGAGTTGGATGTTACATTAAATCGTGTCACTAGAGGTATGACATTCTCGAGGGTTTTTTTAATAGTTTTAGTCCCAAAGAACAATTGATCTCTATCTAAACGGAGTACCTTTTCTTTGCAATTCAATAATTCATGTTTGTTATACCCACGTTGGCACAATTTCTCTATGAACTCATTAAGTTGACGGTCACAAACCCCAATATCGCTATTAATTCTTCTGTACCTAACCATCTGAGAGTATGGAAGGCTATTAATTAATTTCTTGGGGTGACAACTCTGCGGTTGTAAAATGGTGTTACGGTCCGTGCTTTTTATGTAGACACTAGTAACCAACCTATTTTCCTGTCGACTAATGTCGACATCTAAGAAATGAGCTTTTTCAAAATTAATATCGAAGGTAAATTTAACAGGACTGTCAGTGGTATTATGAGTGTCGATCAATGATTTAAGTAATGAGGGGTCACCTTGCCATAAAACAAATAAATCATCGATAAATCTCTTAAACAATAAACAATGACTGGAAAAAATAGGTTTGGAAAAAAATACATCTGATTCAATAGAAAACATAAAAATATTAGCATATGACGGAGCGACAGAAGATCCCATCGCGCATCCGCGTAACTGTAAATAATAATCATTGTTGTATAAGAAAAAATTGTTCTGTAACAGAAAATCCATGCATAAAACAATAAACTCAATCTTGTTGGGTTCAAAATTACTATGCTGGGAAAGAAACTTACTGAGGGCGACAAGTCCTGTAGAATGGGGAATCACAGTATAGAGATTTGTAACATCAATGGTAGCCAAGTGTACATTATCGGCAGATTGTAAAAACGGTTGTAGGTCCTTTAAGAACGCTGTGGTGTCCAAGAGAAAGGACGGCTGCTCTTTAATCAAAGGTTGAAGCCAATCGTCAATCAAGGTGGCAAGGGGTTGCAAAAGGGACCCTTGGGCTGCCACAATAGGGCGTCCAGGTGGAGGGTTGATGCCCTTGTGGACTTTCGGCAGTGTGTAAAATATCGGTACCTTAGGTGCCGCAGGTAGTAGTACAGATCTTGTAGGCTCCGTGATGATAGATTGGTCCACACCTAGTTGTAATAATTCATTTAGCTGATTTCTGCATACTTGCATGGGGTTGACAAGCAGTTTTTTGTATGTCGACACATCTGAGAGATGACGCTGTATTTCTGCATCGTAGTCTCCAATATCCTGGAGTACTACGGCACCCCCCTTGTCGGCTGCACGTATAATTAACTGATCATTTGCCATCAGGCTTTTGAGCGCATATCGCTCATCAACAGAAAGATTAGGATGTATACTTCTTTGTGTCTTCACCTCCGTGTCGACTTGCTCGGTTAAAACCTGTGCAAAAGTTTTGATGGTCGGGTTCAGTGAATATGGTTCAAAGGAAGAAGGGGCACTACATTTTTTAATAGCAGCTGGAACAGGGACGCTTTCTGAGGCCACATTCAGATTAGGTGGCTTATTCGCAAAGTATTCTTTCAATTTCAGTTTTCGTATGAATTCATGCTGCTCGATCTTCCACTGTAGATCGTTATAGGGTACAGTGGGAATAAATGAAAGTCCATGGCATAATAATTTTTCTTCACTAGGTGATAGCTCATAGGATGATAAATTAAAGATTAGGGTCTTGTCGGGGGTCGACCCTGTCTTCTGCCGCCTGTGTTGCTGTCCCCTCCGGGTGTAGCGCCGCGGCCGCGACCTCCTCTCATGCGACCCCGTCTGGACTCTCTGTCTAAAGGGACCCTCTGCCTTTCACCATCACTGGAACTTGGGCCTTCTTGTGATGATTCGGTGTCGAATCGATTGTAGGTATTCTTATTACGTGGCTGTCTCCGGAAGAAGGGACGTCTTGGACCATCAGATGGATTGCCTGAGAGCCACCTGTACACGGTGTGTCTCTCATAGTCACCTTGGACTTTAGACAATTTCTCTTTCTTAAACTGAATCAGTTCTTGTTTATAAGAGGTTATTTGTAGTTTCAATTTATCTAGCCAATTAGTGTTCAAATCGGTCGATAAGGTAGCCAGATGTAGGTCCTCAAACTTGGAGATTTTTTCTTTGATTAATAACAATTCCTTGGAGGACTGGTCAATCACAAGGACCATAAGGTCCAAAGAGCAGCGATTGAGTATCCCCACCCATTTTTTGCAGAATACTGGGTCAAAGCGACCGATATTAGGACAATTCTTTACTCGGAAGCCCCGAGGGATCATCTTCAGCTTGTAGTAGTCGCTCAGGGAGACCGCATGTAGGTGGTAATCTACCTCCTTCTTCTTGAGGCGCAGTAGATCCCTGTAGACCGTCTCTGCTGTCATAGATTCAGCTTCATCTACAAGTCCTTTTTGTAATACGATGGCGTTCACCTCTACATCGGAGAAGGTGTATATGTCACCAGCAGAATAGTGAAAGGCACCCGGTTGGGGATACAATCTCGCAGGGAATGTCAGTTTCCTTTCACCAAAAAGTGAGAAAAATGTGAAAAATGTGAAAAACACAGATATACACAGAAACGTTGACCGCAAATTGGCCCATCGTGCTGACTGAATTATTCGTCGTGAGTGCCGCACCATTGTCTCCCTCTACATTGCTTACCCTAGCTGTGAAGGCACCGACACAGTTACGCCTGGTCTTTGGGAGTGCCGGACCCTCATTGTACTACATGAGGCTGACTGCATCTGCCTAAGTGCTGTCACCCTGTCCTATTGGCACCCAGCCGCATATAGCGAGATTGTCACACCACTGCAGGTTATATAACCCTATTGAAGGGGACTATCTGTGTTTTTCACATTTTTCACATTTTTCTCACTTTTTGGTGAAAGGAAACGGACATTCCCTGCGAGATTGTATCCCCAACCGCAGCCCAAACATGACAGAGGAGGAATTACCGGGTGCCTTTCACTATTCTGCTGGTGACATATACACCTTCTCCAATGTAGAGGTGAACGCCATCGTATTACAAAAAGGACTTGTGGATGAAGCTGAATCTATGACAGCAGAGACGGTCTACAGGGATCTACTGCGCCTCAAGAAGAAGGAGGTAGATTACCACCTACATGCGGTCTCCCTGAGCGACTACTACAAGCTGAAGATGATCCCTCGGGGCTTCCGAGTAAAGAATTGTCCTAATATCGGTCGCTTTGACCCAGTATTCTGCAAAAAATGGGTGGGGATACTCAATCGCTGCTCTTTGGACCTTATGGTCCTTGTGATTGACCAGTCCTCCAAGGAATTGTTATTAATCAAAGAAAAAATCTCCAAGTTTGAGGACCTACATCTGGCTACCTTATCGACCGATTTGGACACTAATTGGCTAGATAAATTGAAACTACAAATAACCTCTTATAAACAAGAACTGATTCAGTTTAAGAAAGAGAAATTGTCTAAAGTCCAAGGTGACTATGAGAGACACACCGTGTACAGGTGGCTCTCAGGCAATCCATCTGATGGTCCAAGACGTCCCTTCTTCCGGAGACAGCCACGTAATAAGAATATCTACAATCGATTCGACACCGAATCATCACAAGAAGGCCCAAGTTCCAGTGATGGTGAAAGGCAGAGGGTCCCTTTAGACAGAGAGTCCAGACGGGGTCGCATGAGAGGAGGTCGCGGCCGCGGCGCTACACCCGGAGGGGACAGCAACACAGGCGGCAGAAGACAGGGTCGACCCCCGACAAGACCCTAATCTTTAATTTATCATCCTATGAGCTATCACCTAGTGAAGAAAAATTATTATGCCATGGACTTTCATTTATTCCCACTGTACCCTATAACGATCTACAGTGGAAGATCGAGCAGCATGAATTCATACGAAAACTGAAATTAAAAGAATACTTTGCGAATAAGCCACCTAATCTGAATGTGGCCTCAGAAAGCGTCCCTGTTCCAGCTGCTATTAAAAAATTTAGTGCCCCTTCTTCCTTTGAACCGTATTCACTGAACCCGACCATCAAAACTTTTGCACAGGTTTTAACCGAGCAAGTCGACACGGAGGTGAAGACACAAAGAAGTATACATCCTAATCTTTCTGTTGATGAGCGATATGCGCTCAAAAGCCTGATGGCAAATGATCAGTTAATTATACGTGCAGCCGACAAGGGGGGTGCCGTAGTACTCCAGGATATTGGAGACTACGATGCAGAAATACAGCGTCATCTCTCAGATGTGTCGACATACAAAAAACTGCTTGTCAACCCCATGCAAGTATGCAGAAATCAGCTAAATGAATTATTACAACTAGGTGTGGACCAATCTATCATCACGGAGCCTACAAGATCTGTACTACTACCTGCGGCACCTAAGGTACCGATATTTTACACACTGCCGAAAGTCCACAAGGGCATCAACCCTCCACCTGGACGCCCTATTGTGGCAGCCCAAGGGTCCCTTTTGCAACCCCTTGCCACCTTGATTGACGATTGGCTTCAACCTTTGATTAAAGAGCAGCCGTCCTTTCTCTTGGACACCACAGCGTTCTTAAAGGACCTACAACCGTTTTTACAATCTGCCGATAATGTACACTTGGCTACCATTGATGTTACAAATCTCTATACTGTGATTCCCCATTCTACAGGACTTGTCGCCCTCAGTAAGTTTCTTTCCCAGCATAGTAATTTTGAACCCAACAAGATTGAGTTTATTGTTTTATGCATGGATTTTCTGTTACAGAACAATTTTTTCTTATACAACAATGATTATTATTTACAGTTACGCGGATGCGCGATGGGATCTTCTGTCGCTCTGTCATATGCTAATATTTTTATGTTTTCTATTGAATCAGATGTATTTTTTTCCAAACCTATTTTTTCCAGTCATTGTTTATTGTTTAAGAGATTTATCAATGATTTATTTGTTTTATGGCAAGGTGACCCCTCATTACTTAAATCATTGATCGACACTCATAATACCACTGACAGTCCTGTTAAATTTACCTTCGATATTAATTTTGAAAAAGCTCATTTCTTGGATGTCGACATTAGTCGACAGGAAAATAGGTTGGTTACTAGTGTCTACATAAAAAGCACGGACCGTAACACCATTTTACAACCGCAGAGTTGTCACCCCAAGAAATTAATTAATAGCCTTCCATACTCTCAGATGGTTAGGTACAGAAGAATTAATAGCGATATTGGGGTTTGTGACCGTCAACTTAATAAGTTCATAGAGAAATTGTGCCAACGTGGGTATAACAAACATGAATTATTGAATTGCAAAGAAAAGGTACTCCGTTTAGATAGAGATCTATTGCTCTTTGGGACTAAAACTATTAAAAAAAACCTCGAGAATGTCATACCTCTAGTGACACGATTTAATGTAACATCCAACTCCGCCATGGCCACTGTTAAAAGGAACTGGCCGATTCTGCAAAGTAACAAAAACTTGCCTTTCGCTGGTCAGAGAGCCATGCCTTGTTTCACCAGAGGTCCAAACCTCAAGCAATTATTGGTTAAAACCAATGTCAACTATCGTCCTATTTCTGCTAAAAAAACATGGCTTGGTGAACAACGTACCGGTAATTTCAAATGCACATGCGTGACCTGTCAGTTCTTACTGACAGGCAACACTTTTAACCACCCTCATACAGGGAAGGTGTTTAATATCAACCATCACTTTACCTGTAACTCCTCCTTCATTATATATGTCATCATATGCCCGTGTAGTTTATACTACGTGGGTAAAACTGAGAGGAAAATGAAGGAACGATTAGCCATGCATCGATGTTCCATCCGCAGTGCTTTGGAGACCGGCAAAAGTGAGCAACCTGTCGCTAGGCACTTTGCCATTAAAAAACACCCCCTGTCTAGTTTGCGATATCGTGCCATTGACTGTATCCCCCCGTCTAAGAGGGGTGGAGACAGGGCACGAGCCCTGTTACAAAAAGAACTTTGGTGGATACATCAGCTAGACACTATTTACCCACGGGGTTTAAACGAGCAGTTCCCATTGGGAGTATTTAGACGCTGAATGTGACATTAACATATGTACTGCTATATGATTATATTTAACTGCTCTTTCATTGTGTTTATATGCAGATTATGCCCCGTTTCCTGCGTATCTTTTGTTACCTTGGTGATGGGTTATGTCATTGGATGGCGCGTCTCAAGGAGATGACGTCATCTACACTCTCTGGACGGAGGGGCGGGTGTGAGATGCCGCTCACTCCTGAAAGAATTGCACGTGGTGTACGTCTTTATAAGGTTGGTGTTATTTTATGTTTTTTATCCTGATGACAAAATTCAAAATTTTGAAACGTTGACCGCAAATTGGCCCATCGTGCTGACTGAATTATTCGTCGTGAGTGCCGCACCATTGTCTTCCTCTATATATATATATATATATATATATATATGTATATATATATATATATATATATATATATATTCACTAACCTACCTACACAAGTTATTCTAAAAATATAAAAATATACAGTAAGGCTCATTTGAAGGGACACATATTTTAAAACTGTATATACTTTATGCATGGTTTCATTGGGTCAATGATTATATCCTTATCATTGACCCAATCTAGAGTGGTAAATTGATACCATCGATGGTATATCAATAATGAGGCGATATGATGGTCAATAACCATAATATTTAGACATTTATCCATCCTTTTGGTACAACCAATAAGACGTTATCAATATTCGCCAGCTCTAAGTGTATCCACTTTATACCAATTAGGGTTTCACCAAAGTTCACTGAAAATAAAAATTAAAAAATAATTGGAGATCCACTAAAAATGATTATTAGATTGGGGTATTAGCGTGCACCCCACCTGAGTTTCTTTTTCTTTTAGTTACTTTCAGTAATGATGTTTCATAACTCGGGGGTGCACCACTGACCATCACTAGACCACTAAAGGACCTAGGGGTCAGGATAGTGATGCAAAATAGAGGTTTCATGTATAATGATTTTCATAACTTTCATATAAAACTTATATCAAAAATGAATATCGAATTTTGATTAATAGTGCGGATTCCCCCCCCCCCCCCCCCCCCCCCCCAAAAAAAAAAAATCTTCTCTCTGAAAGAAGTTCCCACTTCATAGAATCAAATGCCTTATCGGCATCTAGGGAAACTATGGGGGTTATTATGGTTGATTCGCAAGGCTGCGAACCACCCGGGGATTGCCCAGGCGCCTTCCATCCCCATTCCAGTGTGTGTCCCCATGCACAGGCTGCGAATGGATGTTTAAAATAAACATCCATTCGCATGCTTCCGGGAACACCCACATCTTGCAATTGTCTATTTATGCCTGGAGTCTTTTATTGTTTATCATTAAATTCATTTATCTGCACTATGAGGCTTACCTCTCTCTTCTGTTTATTTTAGATATTTGTTTCATCCTGACCCTGGATGCCCATTCATAAGAGAGGTTGCTGCAGTTCATTACATTGGACTTGGTGCTTATGTAATACCCTTCTTGTTAAAGTCGGGTTTTGGACTCCCTAATTTCTGGACTCATACATCACCGCTGCTCACAGCGCTGATATATCATATATATATATATATATATATATATATATATATATATATATATATATATATATATATGAGAGAGAGAATACACAGGAGGGCGCACCAAATGAGAGTAGTGGGGGGAAAATATAATAGGCTTGCCAGCTGGCTATCACCGCCAAAATGGTCTCGCCGTATGCCGCACTCCGGTCTCATCAGAGTGATGTATCTACAACCGCATTCTAGCAGACCTCCGGTATTAGGAAGCTGCAGTTGGGTCTCCAGTATGGTGTGCAGGATGGCTAAGTGGACACAGCAATCACGCAGGTACAGTGGCGGATGGACAGTTTCAATGTGCTACGCAAGGTTAGGCCATACACAACGCATTTCATCCACTCAAGGACTTTGTCACAGGTTACCACCGCACTTGCCATTCTTAGAAATGGGGTACAAACTGCACTCACCATTTTCAGGTTGGAGAGCAGTGTCCTGTGACCACATGTTCAAATAAATACAGAAACGGAGGGCTCAGCACTCACCTTAGTATAATGTATGATGACCCTGATTAGTTTGACCTAATCACCCATACCAATTTAGCCTTTGTCTGCACAAGAAGTTATTAATGTTTGTGTAAAATAAAAAAATCCTTGCAACATATAAGTAATATTGGGCCAGATACACTAAGCATCAAAGTGATAAAATGGAGCGTGATAAACAACCAGCCAATCAGCTCCTGCCTGACATTTTTCAAACACAGTCTGTGACATGGCAGGTAGGTGCTGATTGGCTGGCTGTTTATCACTCTCCATTTTATCATTTTTGAAGCTTAGTGCATCTGGCCGATTGTGTTTTGCAAGAGCTGCTCATGAGAGAAGTAAATATAGTCACATAGTATAAAATAAATTGACATGAACTATTTATAGCAAACAAACAGCCATCAGTGTACTCAGTAACAGTAATGTGACCCCGGTGTGTGTGTGTACTGTACATAGTGACTGTATGTGTCAGGTGGCAGCTCCGGGCATAAACAGACACAAGCAGTGTCAGGGAACCTGAGCTACACAGAGAAGCAGGCCGGAATAAGGTCTGAGAGGGCCCTAGACAACAAACATGTGCGGACCCTATCAATAAAAGTGATATAATGGTGTTTATAAAAGTAAAGTAAAAATAATCAATCGGCATTGTGATTGTGTTTAATTCCTTAAGAAAGACCAAAGGAGCAAATCAGGCGCTGTAACTGTGTGTCCGCTCTACTAATATATCGATTATTTTCTCATACACAAATAAAGATCACCATGACTAGAGATGTGCGGCGGCCACTTTTTCGGGTTTTGGTTTTGGATCTGGATCACCCTTCGTGTTTTGGATCTGGATTGGTTTTGGCAAAACCACCCTTGTGGGTTTTGGTTTTGGTGTACTTGTGTATTTTGGCGGCGCCCATCGCATCGCATACCATAACGCAAACGATGGTATGCGGTGCAACGCGATATCGTACGATAGTGCACGATGGCATACAATTTTGAAATTGTATGCCATTGTACATGGCATACAATGCCATACGATGCGATGCGATGTGATTAAACATTGTATAAGCACCCTAATGGGTGCTTATACAATGTTAAGCACCCAAATGGGTGCTTACAATGTTAAATGCACCCCCACGCCACCCCCCCACTATAAACGTGAACCCGAAGCGTGGCGAGCGCAGCGAGCCCGCGAGGGGCGGCGGTACGCGTCCTACGACCTTTTCATACCCCCACTATCCACGTCGGCGTGGAGTTGAGAATAGAATAGTGTGGCGAGCGCAGCGAGCCACCGAGCCCGAAGCGTGGCGAGGGGACGCGGATACCTGTGAAGCCCGCGAAGGGACGCGTTTACCTGTGAAGGTATCCGCGTCCCCTCGCGGGGCTCGCTGCGCTCGCCACGCTTCGGGCTCGTTGGCTCGCTGCGCTCGCCACACTATTCTATTCTCAACTCCACGCCGACGTGGATAGTGGGGGTATGAAAAGGTCGTAGGACGCGTACCGCCACCCCTCGCGGGCTCGCCACGCTTCGGGTTCACGTTTATAGTGGGGGGGTGGCGTGGGGGTACATTTAACATTGTAAGCACCCATTTGGGTGCTCAAAAGCACCCTTTAGGGTGCTTATACGATTTTTGGTCATATAGGGGGTCAAAATCGCGTCGCATCGCATCGTATGCCATCGGGTGCATGGCATGCGATGCTATGCGATCTGTTCGTCGTACGACGGACATCGGGGGCGCCGCCAAAATACACAAGTACCGGTTTTGGTTTTGGATCTGGATTTTTATGAAAAAATGCTAAAAATGGCTAAAATAACAGAATTTGGGCCTGTTTTTGCCCCTAAAGTATTATTAACCTCAATAACATTAGTTTCCACTCATTTCTAGTCAATTTTGATCACTTCAAAGCTTACAAAATTGTTTTCATTTACTGTAGTTGGGCCAAAAGGGTATACCGAGGTAGCTGGATGACTAAGCTAAGCGACAGCAGTCGGCTTCACATACATGTGGACCTTACACTTCCAACCTGGCAGAGCGGCACTGCAGGGGCAGACAGGGTGGCAGTTTAATAAACTATCCCAAAAAAAGAGAAATGCTCCAAACAGCAAATACAAAGAGGTATCGGCCTTGTCATGACTGGTGGTAGCAGCTTCAGCACTCCCACTATTTCCTCCTCCATCATCCTCCAAAAATGTGTTTTTATTTTATTTATTACTTTTATTTATTTTTCTTACTTTACACTGGACACAGCCTGTCACACTGGACACAGCCCCTTGGACACTGGACACTGCCCCTGGACACAGCCCCTGGACACTGCCCCTGGACACTGGACACAGCCTGTCACCCTGGACACAGCCCCTGGACAATGGACACAGCCTCTGGACACAGCTCCTGTACACTGGACACAGCCGTCACACTGGACACAGCCCCTGGACAATGGACACAGCCGTCACGCTGGACACAGCCTCTGGACACCGCCCATGGACACAGCTCCTGTACACTGGACAATGGATATATGTCACGCTGGACAATGGATATATGCCGTCACACAATGGTTAGATGTCACACTGGCCACTGGATATAAGTCGTCACACTGGACACAGGATATATGTCGTCACACTGGACAATGGATATATGTCGTCACACTGGACACTGGATATATGTCGTCACACTGGACAATGGATATATGTCACGCTGGACACAGGATATATGCCGGCACACATTACATGTCACACTGGACACAGGATATATGTTGTGACTTGTGACACTGGACACAGGATATATTGTCGTCACACTGGACACTGGATAGATGTCGTCACACTGGACACAGGATATATGTCGTCACACTGGACACAGGATATGTCGTCACACAGGACAGGACACAGGATATATGTTGTGAGTGACTCGTGACACTGGACAATGGATAAGATATAGGCCGTCACACTGGACACAGCCCCTTGTATTACTGGAGCCCCTGTACACAGTGTACTACTCAGCAGCACTGCAGCCCCTGCTTGTGAGCATTGCAGCACTGAGTTAGTTAGTTAAATCACAAAAAACACAGGGTTCAGGGCTAAATAAATCACAACACAGGGCTTAGGGCTAAATAAATCACAACAGGGCACGGGCCACAGGACAGCCCCTGGACAGTGGACACTGCAGCCCCTGCGTGTGAGCACTGCAGCACCTAGTTAGTTAAATCACACTACAGGGCTCAGGCCTATAAAAGAGAATGAGCTGCAAATAGCAACGAATGAGTATAAACGCTCAGCCTGTGCCCCACAAAAAAGAGACATAATTGCTGCAGGGGGGAAGGCAGGTAGGGTAGGTGCCAGCTTAAAGCAAGAGGGAAGATAAGGTGAAGGACAAAAGGTAAATGGCCCCTCCCCAGGGGATAGGCCATACTTAAGGAAGGGGGAGGATGGGGGTCATTACACTCAGAAGCAACCCCAGCAAGGATCATCCAGCAGCAAGAAAAAGGAACCAGAAATTATGCTAAGTATCTGGGGGATATTTATTTACAAGTATTCCTTCTTATTCTTTTACTTAATCTCCTATTCGGCACCCTGCCACCCTCTATAGTCGCCCGTCACAAACTCCCAATGTACGTTATGAATTCAATAGTCAATGTAACATACAGAGGTTCTGGTTCTGCCTGGTCACAGTGGGAATGATTACCTTTGCTGCTCTCTTATTATGCATCTGTCCTCTCTCAGTAATACCACATACTGTTTGGGCAACTTTCCCCTAAGGAATAAAGGCACCTTATGGGGTTTGTACACCAATTACCTAACAGTACAGTTGGGATTCAGGGCAGGAGTTGTTCAATGCTGCTTAATAGGAGGTTACTACAAGGGACAAGGCCAAAATATAAGTACTTTATATATATAAGGGATTTAAGATTATACTCCCTGCAATCTTTAGCAAAGCAGCAGAGAAATAGACCCAATGTACACAGGCAGGTTTTAAACAAGTCCCATGATCCCCCCACCCCCTTAATGAAATTACTGAGGGCTTGTTTACATGAAATAGCAGGGGGGATTTTCTTTGATAGAGATGATATCGCCTTTCACTCAAACCCCTTTATCTACTCCTCCCAACATGAACCATGAACCAGGCTGCCTAGCAATGGAAAACAAATGTATAGTTTTGTACAGATAAATGTTGGCAAAACTGAATTGTTTTTTCAGTAACATAATATAATATTGCGTAGCAGTGTTATTAAGATGCGGCTTATCAATAATGTAAGAGGCAGAATGCAAATATGGGAATGCATGGTTGCAAGTGTATATTTATAATGTTAATACAATGCAATATAAGGCAGGAGAATTAATATGGTGGCACATTTTTCAGCGTGCAAGGCATCATAGGATTATAATATACAGTATTAGAAAGATGTTGCTGAATGGGGGAATGATATATTGTATCAGGTTAGATTAAGCTGCATTCAGAAGTATAATATGATGTTGCATACAAAATAGTAACTTCATTGTTACATGTTATATGTACAATCATAATGGTAGTACATGATATCAATAAGTGAATTCATTGTGTTTGTGCATGTTTAGCATTTTACTTCAGTATTAGACTGAATGTTCAAATATTCTCTGTAAAGCGCTGCGCAATATCTAATGGGTATTATTAATAAGGGCACAGGGATGGAACCATAGTTCTGATAGCAACTACGTTTGCGGTACATGCATGGCCTTCGCATGGAAGAAATATTACTGATGCTGGGTGCAAAGGTAGATGGATCCTTTAACAGATAAGGCAAAATAAATAAGTAAATAAATAAATAAAAATGGGTGTACGCATAATCTTCCCTCCAAGTCTAGCTGTTGTTACCCAGTTTGTTTTATCTCTGTTTACAATTGTAAAGCTCAATGGAATCTGCTGCGCTATATAAGAATCTGTTTATAAATCAATAAATTAACAAGTACAGGTAACTGCTCAGTGGGCATTAGCTTGCCAATTAGGAGGAATGTGCTGGAAATTCTGACATGGAATAAGCAAAGCAAAATAATTATAAGAAAAGCTATGTCATTTTATGTAACTTGGGTAGTAAACCATCATAGCTGCAATAATGACAGGGATCAGAAGGGTGCAAGCAGACATATGCGCAGTGCACCTGCCAGCAAGGTGATGGCAAAATCTTATAACCTTTATGCAAATACGAGGGATAACAGCCCCTTCAACAACATGCTAGCAGTTTAGCAACCCCAATTTTCATTAGGAAATTGGGTTCTCTGTTTAAGCTTAGTACAAGTTCTCTGTCATGGTCATTTAGAACAAAGGTAATGAACTATTTACTGAATAAGTTTAGTGAAATGTCTAATGCCAACGGGGCTTAAGGGGATGTTACAAATTCCATGGGGGTAGTTATCAGCGCAAATTCAGTCACTTGTATATGGATAGAGGCAGTTTAGGAAACGGAAAAAGGAGAATGCATGGAGGTGGCATTATAGGATTATTGCTCAGGTTTGGGAGGCTGCATGGTCCAACGTATTTACACACAGTACAAACTAACATGCTTTATGTCACCTCGCAGTGCAACCCTTCTTCTTCCACATGCAGATGCCTAATGATCGGAGGAGGCGGGCAGGCAGATGACCTGGACGGACACTGTGCTACGACAATGCAGAAAGCGTAGTATGCAAAAGTACTCTTCCTTGACAGGAAGGAGGGGTGAAGTTAGCATGGCCATTCATGGGGCCCCAGGAAAGAACAAGTTAAGGCCAGCATGGAGGAGGTATGAGGTACCCGGCATGCAGGCAAGAGGAGGGTCTGCTACTGGAGCTGCCCCCAATAATGCTTCACATACAACAGCACATATTGCACCAGGGGCCAGTACTGCAAATACAGGCACGCATATACACACTGCGGCAAAGGGCACCCAGCAAAGGAATGCTACAAGAGAGCAGGCGGTTACACAGTGCCTAAAACAGAAGGACATCAGCGCAATAAGTAAGGCCGCAACCCTGATACAACTAAAAAACATGCAAAAATGGCTAGGATGGTATCACAATAAAGAAGATGCAGTATTTCTGGAAAAGGAACCCCCTTTACAGCAGCTAGTAGTGCCCCCCTTGGGGGTAGTACCAAAAAAGACGCCTGGAAAATTCATATAAATACAGCACGTCATACCCCACAGGAGGGTCGGTAAACGATGCTATAGAAAAACAGCAGTGCCGCGTGGCTTACCGGTCTTTTAAGGACGTGCTCAAAATAGTGCGCAGCTGCGGGGAAGTGTCCCTTATGGGGAAGATAGATATTGAATCAGCATTCAGGCTCCTTCCGCTTTACCCCCAGAGTCAAAGATTCATGGGCCTCAAATTTGAGGGCAGTTATTTCATTGACTATGCTTACCAATGGACTGCGCCATTTCATGCGCTTTCTTCGAAAAATTCAGTACGTTCCTGCCTTGGTGCGTGGAAGCCGGAACAGACATTAAGACAATGGCACACTACTTGGGGGACTTTCTAATGGTCGGCCAGGCTAATACCGATAGATGCGAACAGCTGCTCAAATTCACCCAGGTGCTATTCCACACATTTGGGGTACCCATAGCAACCAAAAAAAACAAACAAACAAACAAAAAAAAACCGGAAGGACCAACAACAAGGCTCTCCTACCTATGCATAGAAATAGACACCTCAGACAAGCTGTGCAGGTTACCAGAAGACAAGGTGTCCAACCTCCTGGGGCAGATTAGCGAGCACGCAAGGGCAAAGAAATTGACACTAAAACAGCTCCAATCATTGCTGGGGTCACTAAACTTTGCGTGCAGGGTGATCCCCATGGGCAGAATCTTCTGTCGCAAACTGGAAAGGGCCACAACAGGGACGAAAAGGCACATCACTTAGGTTAACAGCAGAGATTAGAGAAGACATGCTCATGTGGGAAACCTTTTTGTAGAAAGTAAATGGAGTAAGGATCCGGCCGGCACCGACTGTGCCAAACAAGAAGCTGCAACTATACACTGATGCAGCGGGGTCCTGGGGCTTCGGAGCTTACCTAGAGGGAGAATGGTGCACTGCACTGTGGCCCCAGAGCTAAGCAGAGGAGGGACTGACTAAGAACTTGCTGCTTCTGGAGCTGTTCCCAATAATAGTAGCAGTGGAATTGTGGGGCAGCAGGTTAGCCAACAGGGAGATAACTTTCTGGTGTGACAACTTGGGGGTGGTGCATGCAGTAACCAAGCAAAGTGCCTCCTCCCCACCAGCGAATAACCTGATCAGGCACCTGGTATTGGGGTGTCTGCAACACAACATTAACTTCCGCACCAAGCATGTGCCAGGGATACACAACAAAATAGCCGATGCCCTCTCCAGGGAAAATGCGAAGCCTTTAGGGAGGCAGCACCGCAGGCTCAGCTGCAAGGTTTACCCTGTTCTCATCACTTATGGCAGATTGTGAAGACGAGGTGAACAAGATGGTGAGAGATTCATTAGCAACCCTTGCTACAGGCCACTCCCACCCACAACCCATTTTACTACAACAACAGGCAACAAAGGTCAGAGCGCAGTATGGAAAAGAACATAGCTCGGTCACAGCCATCTGGGCAGAGAGTAAGCTGGGGAGTAGGACACCAGCAGGCATTAGGGGACAGAAAAACCCATCAGACTAGAGTCCAGGGCGAGGTAGGGTCACGGTAGGGTGGCGGGCTACGGTACGAGGACCTAGCGTTGGCGGAAGTACTGCGGGCCAGCCAAGGTGGGCGCCAGACCTGGCGTCGGGGGGCAAAACGGGATCACCTGTCGGTTACAGGTCATCAGTTGCGAGAAGGGGATCCCGGCCCCCCAGGCGGTTACATGATTCAGTTGATAAGGGCTGGTGGACCGCAGTGCTATCTTTGCCACCCAAATTAAGTAACAGTAAATCTGAAATCAAGTTAATAAATTGTGACCATTTAATTCGCCAAAAATACTAGACTCTGACTGGTTATTTCAGGTACAAGGGGAAGGTTACAAAAGGGTAAAGAAGGGAAGGAGATGGTGCTTTGGGTTCAAGGTTTGTTGACTGGCGAGGGGCATCAGGCGCTCAGCGGTTTAACAGTCACTGACTCTCAAGTCTACAACACAGGGCAGTGAGGGCACAGGGCAGGTCACGGAGCACAGCACAGGGCAGTGAGGGCACAGGGCAGGTCACGGAGCACAGCACAGGGCAGTGAGGGCACAGGGCAGGTCACGGAGCACAGCACAGGGCAGTGAGGGCACAGGGCAGGTCACGGAGCACAGCACAGGGCAGTGAGGGCACAGGGCAGGTCACGGAGCACAGCACAGCACAGGGCAGTGAGGGCACAGGGCAGGTCACGGAGCACAGCACAGGGCAGTGAGGGCACAGGGCAGGTCACGGAGCACAGCACAGGGCAGTGAGGGCACAGGGCAGGTCACGGAGCTTCCCAACCACCCTCTTCCCTCTCCAAGATTGGAGTGAAGATGGCGGGGCGCGCGTGCGTCTTTTATAAGATCCCGCGAGAATCCGACAGCGCGATGATGACGTTCGGCCTCGTTATTGGTCCGGAATTCAGGCGGGAACTCCCGAGCTGGCTCGGATCTGGCCCGGATCCCCGATATTCGGATCTGTCGGATCTCGGGGATCCGGACCCGCTCATCTCTAACCATAACCATGCCTTTAAAGCGACGTTTCGGGACTTCTTTATTGTCCCTTCCTCAGGCTAGACAAACAAACATTTAAGTGCACAAAAGATTACTTATGTGACAGGCTGACTGACACGGTGTGGTGTTGTACCTGGTTTCCAGATGATGGGTGGGTTCAGCACTCAGTAACTTCTTCTACCTTAGCAGGAGCCTGTGGCAGAAGGATGATCACCCCAAGCAATACACACAATAACTAACATACACAAAGGCGGTGACAATAATATTTATTAACTAGGGAACTGGTCGCCGCTGCAAGTCAATTTAGGTTAAAAGTTAGGTAAATGCAACAAGCATCACGTTACAAGATATACAATTAAAGGCAATGCAATTAATAAGGCTTTGGTGGTAAATATGATAACAAATAATCATTCAGGCAAACAGTCACTATACTATCTATACCATTAAAGTTATTCAGAGCATGAACTGTCCTGCTCTTAAATGTCCTCCAAGGATAATGAAGAGTTTAATTGGAACTGTGCACGATTGTTTGTAATCCACAAATTGGGGGCGCTGTAGATCATGCATGTCATATCAGAGTCACCAATAGAGGGCGCATTGGATGTAGGCAATGACAGTTCCTATCAATTGAGGGCAAACTTGTGCAAGTGTTCTTTTAGTTTGAGATAGGTTGGTAGCTGGCCCAAACACTCCCTTTAAATGGCTTGATCAGGGATCACAGACATCTATTGATAGTACTCACTCAGTCTCCCACACAACACTGTGTCCGGCTGCAGGATTCTTCTCTGTGAACAGGACTTCCCACTCTGCACTAGCTGTTAGATACACGCCGTGACAGGGGTTTCTCCTGAATTGCTTTCCATGCTTCTTTAGGGCTGTAAGCAGATGGCTACAGTGACACTGCTATCAGCACTCTGTCTGGGGATGTCTCAACACTGACCCCACATGCATCACCAGTCCTGGCTTCTGTGATCCTTCCAGTATCTCACATGGGCTCTCTGTCACACTTCAGTTCCATCCAGCTCACACACCATGCTGCTGCTTCTCTCCCTCTCTCCTACACGTGCTGCCTGCCTGGCTGACCTCTCTAGAGATGGGTCGTTCGCGAATGAACCGGATCTTTTGAACGGGTCCCATTGAGGAACGAATGAGCCACCGATGGCGATTTCGCACCCAGCCATCGATCAGTGTTTTTACTCGGTCATGTATATTTCCCATTTTTTTTCCAAAGCAAGCCGAGGATCCGTTGAAAAGATCTGGGTTTTCATTGAGAGATCAGTCGGTTCCCGGCTCAGCTTAATGATCTGTTTTGCCCATCTCTAGACCTCTCACCTCTCCTTCCTGCATCCCAGCAGGCTTCTCTCTGCAGGACATGATCAGAGCAGCCAGCAGGGTCCTAGTGCTGGCCAGGTAAGTTTAACCCCTTGCAGCCCTGATTACAGGGAAGGGGTTTTACTGGGCAGCTCTTGCTATCATTCCTAGGTCCTTTTAGGGGCACAGGGGCACCTTTAGTGGGGTGCCACACTTACATATACCTTCACGTCTCGCGCTATCCGCTCGGTGTCCACCCTCCGCCTCCTCCATTCGACTTCCGGGATAGGATCGCTCCACCCCTCCTGTCAGACTGTTGTTGACGTCAGGGGAGACCGGCGACTGCAGCGAAAGGTGTTACAAAGGGGCTGCATGAATGAAAAATGAAAACACAAAAACAAAACATTATAAAAGACATATAAAGTGTATCAGGTTATTGTTAGCACACAAAGGGCGAGATTTAGGGGGTTGACCGTTTTTGAGAAAATTTGATTTTTGCTCAAATCGCCCTATATCGCCGTTTTTTAAAATCGCATTTTTGCCGCGAATTCGCATATTTAATGAGGTGTGTATTCCGGCAAGAAAAGTGAGAGAAAATGCGATATAGGGCGATTTTCGGGATGAAAAGTGTGATTTTTTAGTCATGAAAAGGTGCGATTTTGGTAAAAGGTGCGATTTTGGGATAAAAAAAAAAAAAATTGGCGTGAGGTCACCCCTCCTGTACATAACCAGCCCCGGGCTCATTGAGCCGGACCTGGTTCCAAAAATACGGGGGACAAAAAGCGTAGGGGTCCCCCGTATTTCTGAAACCAGCCCCGGACTCTTGGACCGGTCCTGGTTCCAAAAATACGGGGGACAAAAAGCGTAGGGGTCCCCCGTATTTCTGAAACCAGCCCCGGACTCTTGGACCGGTCCTGGTTCCAAAAATACGGGGGACAAAAAATCTGGGGGTCCCCCATATTTTGAAACCAGCACCGGGCTCCAACAGCCCGCAGTGTCATGCCACAGCCGGGGGACACTTTTTATACAAGGTCCCCCGGCCGTACCATGAGCACCGTGGCTGGTCAGCCTTGGACGGGGTGCCTGGAGGAGTGGGGACCCCCCCAATAAAGGGGTCCCCCCCCCAGGCTTCACCCGTCCAGGGCTGAAGCCCGGGGCTGTCACCGGCGTCCCTGGCCATTGGACGCCGGCCTGATAGTGTTAAATTCACATTCCTAACATTGCTTAATACAGGAGAACTACAAGTGCCAGCAGACCTCCCCCACATGCTGGGGCTTGGAGAACCACAAGTCCCAGCATGCGGGGCATTAATGGGCCCGCTGGGACTTGTAGTCCACCTGTAAAAAGAATGTTAAAATAAAGCACACACACAGAAAAGTAAAACTTTATTACATGCAAACACACACACACACACACACACACCTCACTTTTACAACCACATACTTAACGATCCAGGATCCAGCGCTGGTCTCTCTGCAGCAGAGCCGGTCAGCCCGCACTATCAGCGGGCTGAACTGGCTTTCTCCGATGCAGCTAACAGCTTCTGTCGCGTTGTCCCAGCGCAACAGAGGCTTATGCGTCTTCGGCTTACGCGTCTCCATGGAGACGCATCGCCCAATCACGCTCTCAGCCTGTGTCGCGCTGGGACAACGCGACAGAAGCTGTTAGCTGCATCGGAGAAAGCCGGTTGTCCCCGCTGTCAGTGCGGGGGTAGCCGGCTCTGCAGCAGAAGGGAGACCAGCGCTGGATCCTGGATCGGTGAGTATATTGGTGTAAAAGTGAGGTGTGTGTGTGTGTGTATGTAATTAAGTTTTACTTTTCTGTGTGTGCTTTATTTTAACATTTTTTTTACAGGTGGACTACAAGTCCCAGCGGGCCCATTAATGCCCCGCATGCTGGGACTTGTGGTTCTCCAAGTCCCAGCATGCGGGGGAGGTCTGCTGGCACTTGTAGTTCTCCTGTATTAAGCAATGTTAGGAATGTGAATTTAACAGTATCAGGCCGGCGTCCAATGGCCAGGGACGCCGGTGACAGCCCGGGGCTTCAGCCCTGGACGGGTGAAGCCTGGGGGGGGGAGACCCCTTTATTGGGGGGGGGTCCCCACTCCTCCAGGTACCCCATCCAAGGCTGACCAGCCATGGTGCTCATGGTACGGCCGGGGGACCTTGTGTAAAAAGTGGCCCCCGGCTGTGGCATGACACTGCGGGCTGTTGGAGTCCGGTGCTGGTTTCAAAATACGGGGGACCCCCAGATTTTTTGTCCCCAATATTTTTGGAACCAGGACCGGTCCAAGAGTCCGGGTCTTGTTTCAGAAATACGGGGGACTCCTACGCTTTTTGTCCCCCTTATTTTTGGAACCAGGTCCGGCTCAATGAGCCCGGGGCTGGTTATGTACAGGAGGGCGGACCCCACGCCGTTTTGTTTTTTTTTGTAACTTTTACACATATTTTACCAAAGAACCATACACAGATCACAATGATCTGTGCATGGTTCTGACAAAATCGCCATGTTTCTGACAAAATCGCCAGTCAGGATCAGGTCTATTTTTTTTTTGCTGTTTAGACCATTTTTTTTTGGCGATTTCCAAATTTGCATCTCATTAAATATGTGAATTGTATATTTTTCAATGTGGAAAACATCTGGATGCGAATTCCGTAGTTAAAAAAAATCGCACTTTCAGAAAGTGCGATTTCGCGGCAAATCCCGCATTTTTTGCCGATTTTCGCATCTCATTAATTATGCAAATTCGGGAAAAAGTGCGAACGGCCGTTTTTGCGATAAAAATCGCCAAAAACCCAACATCGATCTCTAATAAATGTCACCCAAACTGTTTATATTGGAAACCATTAACTCTCATGTCGATCTCTGTCAGTGGATACAATTAGATTTTAATCATTATGGCCCTTATTCTAATCTGTGCGGTACGGCCCGCGTGCGGCCGTACCGCCGATGTTTTCACTCTGCACATGCGCAGAGGTCACTCTGCGCATGTGCAGGCGAAATCGCCGCACACAAAAATTATACGCCGCAAAGGGGGCGTATAGGGGCGTGAGGGGCTTGATAGCCTCATTTACCTATGTATACGCCCAGCGTTTCATGGGCGTTCGCATGCAAACGCGGGGCGTATGCATGGTAATGAGGCTATGACGCCAGTGATGGGGGCGGAAAGCTGACATCGCCGGATGTCAGCTCGCCGCCCCCAAACAAGCTTTCACACGGACAAGTGTCCGTGTGGTCTCAGCTTGCGTGAGCTGGTGGAGCGTGCGGCCCTGCCTTCGATGGTCGCCGACCATCGAATGCAGGGGGCAGCTCCCACCATGGTGGAGGCGTACGCCCCACCATTTTTCATGTGGATCGCCAGCCGTCCGCGTACGGACGGCCGTGGCGATCCGTATTGTAGGCGGGGATTGATTTGTGCGGCCGGAGCAACGTATGCGGCTCCGGCCGCACAGATCTGAATAAGGGCCTATATGTATGCATATTTAAAGGAATATGTTCCAATTGAGTTGATAATTAAGTCCTTTTGGTTTCACAGTATCAAGAGTGAAAATCCATTTGGATTCACACTTTAATAGTTTAAGATGCCTATCACCTCCACTCCCATTGTCTGGGATATGGTCGATGGCCATATATCTGAAGCTTGCCAAGCTATGTTTAGCTTCAGAAAAATGCTTAGCAAGCGGTTGGTCCCCTCCTTTGCCATTAATGGCTGCTCTAATGGTGGACCTGTGTTGTGCCATGTGCTCCTTAAAGGTACGCATGGTCTTACCAACATAATTGAGCCCGCAGGGACATTTTGCTAAATATACAATGTATGAACTGGAGCAAGTTAAGCTATGGTTGATGGTATATTTCTGGCCTGTATGGGGGTGACAATTTTTTTTTCCTGTGGGCATGTGGCTACATGTGGCACATCCCGTGCATTTGTAGCATCCATTGGCCTTTCTGGTCCTCATGTGGTTATCTCTGACCGATTTTGTCACATCTGAGTGTACCACATAATCTCTTATACTTTTACCCCTCTGGTAACAGTGCCTTAAGTTGGTTCTTTTTAAGCTTTTGAGTTCCTCTTGCAGGCATGGTGATCTTTATTTGTGTATGAGAAAGACCGACGGGTGCGGTATTGATTGGACGCTTGTATTTTTACTTATACCGGCACCGCGGCAACTCTATACCCTTGTGTGGGTGCTGGGATTTCGCACTATATATATATATATATATATATATATATATATATATATATATATACACATTGATGTGATAGCTATGTGTATTGTAGCCATTTTCAGCGATAGTGTTAGGACCTGCAGAAAAGTGGGGTCCCTTGAAGGGGGCTGCAGGCTTAAATGCATTGATCAATTCATGAACCAAATCTCCTCTATATATTATCAGTTAATTTAGTGTGTGCAGAGCCCCTACAATGTCTGTTTAAACAATGTGGTCACAAGCCATAGAGCACCCCAAAACTAGGAAAGGTGAGTGCCGATGTTAAGTGTATATATTGTTTATTAGATTTTTTTTTTTATTAGTCTTATTGTGGTCACATTCTCTCATGCACCCTGTTTTTAACTAAGATTCCATAGCTTATGTTAACCATTTCCCTAGATGATTAGTGACAGGTGTGTTGGTAGCTGCTCACCTATAAAAGCAAAGTGTGCTGTGAGCTTCAGACCAGATAGCATGCCTGGAATTAAACATTGATGTGATAGCTATGTGTATTGTAGCCATTTTCAGCGATAGTGTTAGGACCTGCAGAAAAGTGGGGTCCCTTGAAGGGGGCTGCAGGCTTAAATGCATTGATCAATTCATGAACCAAATCTCCACTATTTATTATCAGTTAATTTAGTGTGTGCAGAGCCCCTACAATGTCTGTTTAAACAATGTGGTCACAAGCCATAGGGCACCCCAAAACTAGGAAAGGTGAGTGCCGATGTTAAGTGTATATATTGTTTATTTGATTTTTTTTTTATTAGTCTTATTGTGGTCACATTCTCTCATGCACCCTGTTTTTAACTAAGATTCCAAAGCTTATGTTAACCATTTCCCTAGTTGATTAGTGACAGGTGTGTTGGTAGCTACTCACCTATAAAAGCAAAGTGTGCTGTGAGCTTCAGACCAGATAGCATGCCTGGAATCAAACATTGTTGTGATAGCTATGTGTATTGTAGCCATTTTCAGCGATAGTGTTAGGACCTGCAGAAAAGTGGGGTCCCTTGAAGGGGGCTGCAGGCTTAAATGCATTGATCAATTCATGAACCAAATCTCCACTATTTATTATCAGTTAATTTAGTGTGTGCAGAGCCCCTACAATGTCTGTTTAAACAATGTGGTCACAAGCCATAGGGCACCCCAAAACTAGGAAAGGTGAGTGCCGATGTTAAGTGTATAATATATATATATATATATATATATATATATATATATATATATATAGATAGATAATGGAGAAGGCCTGGCACTCCCACAGCTGGGTCCGAATACCCCAGTGCCTTCCAGGACAGGTAGGTAGAGGAATGGAAGAGGCGGCACTCAAATGGGATTTTTCAAAAGTGTATTGTGGCAAAAGAAAGGACCAACGTTTCGGGGGTCTTAATCACCCCTTTGTCAAGGTGCATGTGGAGATATATATATGAGAGCAGTTACACCCACAAGTAATGGAACGCCAACAAATATTCACGAGTGCGCAGTTCACCCAGGCCCTTATTCTGGTTGGTGCGGCCAGAGCCGCACACGGGGCTCCGGCCGCACAAACCAATCCCCGCCCACCCTACGGATCGCCACGGCCGTCCGTACACGGACGGCTGGCGATCCGCATAAAAATGGTGGAGGCTACGCCTCCACCATGGTGGGAGCTGCCCCCTGCATTCGATGGTCGTCGACCATCGAAGGCAGGTCCGCACGCCGCGGCAGCTCCCGCAAGCTGAGACCACACGGACAATCGTCCGTGTGGTAGCTTGTATGGGGGCTGAAAGCTGACATCCGGCGACGTCAGCTTTCCGCCCCCATGAGTTGCGTCATGGCCTCATTACCATGCATACGCCCCGCGTTTGCATGGGAACGCCCATGAAACGCGGGGCGTACACATAGGGAAATGAGGGCATGATGCCTCTCACGCCCCTATACGCCCCCTTTGCGGCGGACGAAATACGTCTGCGGCGAAGGGGGCTGCACATGCGCAGATTCACCTCTGCGCATGTGCAGAGTAAAAACATCGGCGGTACGGCCGCACGCGGGCCGTACCGATCCGATTAGAATAAGGGCCCCAGTGATCTACCTGAGAGCGCCACACGATTAGAGTAAATAAATATATCAAAATGTAATATAAGAAAACATTCCTTATAATGTATAAAAAACTGTTTATGGTAAACTGACCAATCACATATATTCATGACAATAAAATCACTTAATCAAATAAAATGAACTCCTGGCAGAAATATTTGTTGTAAATAGCGATTAGTCTTGGCCAGCTCCGGAGTAGTATTTTTAATGTCCACCTTTAAGAAATATAATAAAGAGTCGAAGAAATAATGATGGTGATATTCTCTGGACTTATTGCAAGAATAATGGTAAAGGTTCCCGTTATATCGGAGGGTATTATAAACAGGTATAATAACCGCTCTGGATGGTAATTTAATTACAGCTGATATTGGGAATATAAACAGTTCCAGCGATCATCAATACACAATAGTACTGTACCTTGACCGTTGGTAACGTGCACACAGAGAATCCTGTACCCGCACAGGGTAGAGAGCGTCCAGGAATGCTCACGCTGCCCGGAGACTCCTGCAGTAGCACGCACGGAAAAAGTCTTCTGCGGCTCAAGCTACACCCGCCCGGTGGGATTCCTCCGTAATGTCATGCCGGCAAGAGATCTACTGGAATCTGCATAAAATGAATTCAATACATCCAGAGGGACTAAATGACCAAGTTGAAATGAATGTTTGCTTATGAGCAAAACAGATAACATCAAATGCACCTGTTCACCATAAATTATTTTTATTCATGTCCAATTTTGATATTTTTTCAGTAACCTCATATCTCTCTTTTGACCGATGTACGTGATTTAATAACCTTTCTATTTCCATTGTTTTGTATATAAACATTTTTGTTACCGTCCACGATCACTATATGTCCCATTGTGTAGTATTGATATTCCCTGGTGTTAAGAACTATATATGTCAGCTTTATAGTTTATATTAGCAAGCAACACAATAATAATTAAATAAGTATTTCCGATTGCCGATATTTATTTATTATTTATTTATTAACAGTTTCTTATATAGCGCATACATATTCCGCAGCGCTTTACAGAGAATATTTGAACATTCACATCAGTCCCTGCCCCAGTGGAGCTTACAGTCTATATTCCCTACCACATGTACATGCACACACAGACTTTCTAGGGTTAATTTGTTGGGAGCCAATTAACCTACCTGTATATTTTTGGATTGTGGGAGGAAACCGGAGTACCCGGAGGAAACCCACGCAAGTGCATGGAGAATATACAAATTACGCACAGTTAGGGCCATGGTGGGAAATTAACCCATGATCTCAGTGCTGTGAGGCAGTAATGCAAACCATTACACCATCCGTACTGCCGATATCCTTATAAACAACTGTATACATGTGACACATTTAGTCATGTATTCATCACTGTTCAGATATAAAAATATAAATAAAAACAAAATTAAATAATATAAAAAATAGTATATATACAAAATAAGAATATAATTTATTACAAATGACTTAATATAGTAGTAGTAGTACGTTTATTTATAAGGCACCACAAAGTGTCCGCAGCGCCGTACATAGCAAAAAAAACAACAAATTACAAGGTAACGTACAGGGTGTGTTGATAAAATACAGCATAAATAGGGGTATAGCTGGTAGAACTAAAATCAGCATCAGTTCAGAAGTAGGTGTCGAAATTGTTGAGGAGGCTGAAGATGAAGTAGAGGAAGGGAAGAACAGGACAGGAGCACAGGTGAGGTAAAGAGGTAGGGTGAGTATGTGAGGAAGGAGGGCCCTACTCATAAGAGTTAACATACTAAAAGGAGGTGGGTGGACGAACAAAAAACAATAGGATAAGTAGGAATGGATGGGAACGGAGGCAGGATAGGAGGATCAAAAGAGGTTAGGAGGAGGGATAGGCTAGTCGAAAAAAGTGGGTTTTGACTGAGCACTTGAAGGAGGTAAGGGAATCAGAAAGCCTGATGGGTGGCGGGAGGTTGTTTCAGTGCAGGGGGGGGGGCAGCGCGATAGAAGTCTTGGACACGGGAGTGGGAGGAGGTGATTAGGTGAGAGGTCAGTCGGTGGTCAGCGATGGAGCAAAGAGGACGGGAGGGAGTGTGGATAGAGATCAGTGAAGAGAGGTAAGGAGCGGTGGAGGAGGAGAGAGCCTTGTAGGTGGTGGTGAGGAGTTTAAAGAGAACTCGGAAAGGAATGGGGAGCCAATGAAGAGATAGACAGAGGGAGGAGGCGGAGGTAGAGCGGCGGGAGAGGAAGATGAACCAGCAGCAACTTTAAGAATGGATTGGAGAGGTGCGAGGCGGGTTAGAGGTAGCCCAGAGAGAAGGATGTTGCAGTAGTCGAGGCGGTAGATGACAAGAGAGAAAATGAGAATTTTGGTCGCGTCAGTGGAGAGGAATGTTGTGATGCGTGAGATGTTGCGTAGGTGAAAGCGGCAAGACTGTGAGAGAGCACAAATGTGGGGGGTGAAAGAGAGAGAGGAGTCAATGATGACACAGAGGCAGCGCGTTTGGTCGGTGGAGGTGATCTCGGTTTCACCAATGCTGATGGAGATAGTGGGAGAAGAGGGGATGTTCGGGGGATGGAAGATTAGAAGTTCAGTTTTAGCCATGTTTAGTTTCAGGAAGCGTTGGGTCATCCAGGCTGAGATGGCTGTGAGGCATTCAGAGTCCTTGGACAGGAGTGATTGGGATCATCACTCAGGAGAGATAGATTAGGGTATAATCAGCATAAAGGTGGTAATGGAAACCATAGGAGCTGATGAGGGTGACCAGAGAGGTGGTGTAGAGGGAGAAGAGGAGAGGGCCAAGGACTGACCCTTGGGGAACACCGACTGGCTGCGGGGTAGTAGGAGAGGAGGAACTCGGAGTGGAGATGGAGAAGGAGCGAACGGAGAGGTATGAGGTGAACCAGGAGAAGACCGTGCCAGTGATGCCAAAGGAGCGGAGGGTATTGAGCAGGAGAGGGTGGTCAACAGTGTCAAAGGCAGCCGACAGATCAAGCTGGATGAGGATAGAGAAGAGGCCTTTGGATTTAGCTGATAGTAGATCGTTAGTGACTTTGGTCAGGGCAGTTTCAGTGGAATGTAAAGGGCGGAACCCAGATTGGAGGGGGTCTAGAATGGAGTTAGCAGTTAGGTGGCTTAGGAGACGATTATAGGTGAGACCTTCTAGGAGCTTGGAGGCAAAAGGGAGGAGGGAGATGGGCCTGTAGTTGGATGGAGAGTTGGGGTGCAGATTTGTTTTTTTTGAGAATTGGGGAGACAAGAGCGTGTTTGAAGGAGGAAGGGAAGATCCCAGAGGATAGGGAAAGATTAAACAGGTGAGCCAGGTGAGAGCAGACTGACGGACTGAGATGACGGATTATATTGGAGGGGATAGGATCGAGCGGGCAGGTGGAGGGAGAAGCGGATTGAAGGATAGAGTGGACTTCAGCTGCAGTGGTGGTATATGCCTTACTTTCTATTCTTATTGTTATTACTGTGTATTACTATTGTAGATTATTATTATTTTTTATGGTCTACCACTTCAAACTGTTTTATTAAATTTATGTTTTGCTTTCTCAGTACATTGTTTATTATGCATTATTATTGCGTATTACCATTATTTATTATTCAGTCTTACCACCTTTAACTGTATAATTAAATCTGCTATGTCAGCCATCCATCCCATATAAAAATTGTGATATGAACACCCCCGGCCGCCAATACTTACAAACTATTTTATAGACACCATAGATCTGGCAGTGCCTTGCAGTCCATTTGCTAGATAGCAGAGCGTCTAACTACGCTGACACGCAAGCAGGAACTTACTTGCATTTCATCGGCCAAACAGCGCATCCGACCTCCATCTCCAAACATTGAGACGGAAGTGACGCGTAGTACGCGTGTCATATGCGTTCCAAATACCGGAAGTTATAGTGCGGCATGCGCGCCAACACCCAGAAATGGAAGGTCGGAACCGGCAATCTCCCTCTAAACTATTATCTATTTAAATTACATAGTGTTAGAAATATATTCTAGGTCTGCCTCCTTTATGTCTACATATAAATGTATGATTACTTTTATTGTTACTTGTTATATGATTTATTAGCTTGTTTTTATTGGATCAATCTGGTTAATGGATATGCTAATTAGACATTCCACTTCCTGTCTACTGGTATAAAAACCCAGATCTCACATAGGGGCAGATTTAATAAGCCGTGTTTGAAAAAGACAGTTGGGAGTTGATTGGCTGGTGCTTTATCTCCTTTTACTGTACCTTTTCTCCGCTTTATCTCCAGTTTATTTCTTCTCCAAGCTTAATAAATCTGCCCCATATGGTGCTACACCTTTGAGAAAGCTGTCAGTCAGACAGTGAAACATGTCAGGGAGCACCTGCTGATTTTATCTTTTTGAGCTACTTTGATTGGTATTGGGCATCCCGTTCTTGGAGATCGACTTTGGAAACTATCATTCCTGGGCTAATAGCTGAAAAAGGCACCATCTTTATACAACAACTTTTGGGACACCACCACCTGCAAACTGCGGATTATAAGTACGTATCATCATTGAGGACACCCCTAATCCAACTGGGGTTCATCCACTTCCTCCAAAGTTACGGAAATCCAGCAAGGTTTATGGACCCTCAATTCATCCAGTTTTCAGATGGATCCACCCAAGGGAATCTAACATCCCCAGGATCCTCCAATCAGGACTATATACGGGACTCCATACCACTAAGTATAAAAACCCATAACTATTTTAATTGAGCACACAAGTATACAATTGTTGATTATATATGTTTTTATACCATACCAATTGATAATATAATATATGGTACTTGTTTCCTAGCACGGCCACAATCGCGGGCATCGGGTGTCATTTTTAGTGGTATACGACGCGACCGACGCGATGCCCCCGATTTTCACATTGAAATGCATTGAAAACAGTAAAAATCGCGTCGGTCGCGTCGTATGCGGCTAAAAAAGGCTTAAATGGTCCAGACGCGATGGCCACGATTTCCCCATAGGAAACAATGTTAAATGGCTCAATGTACCCGCGATGCCCCCGATTTGTCATAGGGAACAATGTTAAATACCTCAATTTCACCAAATCATCATAGGGAACAATGGTAAATGGGCCATAAACCCCCCAAAACACCCCAGAACAGTGAAATGTCCCCCCAAAAGTACTTTACGCCACCCCACGATCAACGCGAACCCGAAGCGTGGCGAGCGCAGCGAGCCCGCGAGGGTCGGCGGTACGCGTCCTCCGACCTTTTCATACCCCCACTATCCACGTCGGCGTGGAGTTGAGAATAGAATAGTGTGGCGAGCGCAGCGAGCCACCGAGCCCGAAGCATGGCGAGCGCAGCGAGTCCCGCGAGGGGACGTGGATACCTTCACAGGTAAACGCGTCCCCACGCGGGCTTCACAGGTATCCGCGTCCGCTCGCCACGCTTCGGGCTCGGTATTCTATTCTATTCTATTCTCAACTCCACGCCGACTTGGATAGTGGGGGTATGAAAAGGTCGGAGGACGCGTACCGCCGCCCCTCGCGGGCTCGCTGCGCTCGCCACGCTTCGGGTTCGCGTTGATCGTGGGGTGGCGTAAAATACTTTTGGGGGGACATTTCACTGTTCAGGGGTGTTTTGGGGGGTTTATGGCCCATTTAACATTGTTCCCTATGATGATTTGGGTAAATTGACCCATTTAACATTGTTTCCTATGGGAAATCGGGGGCATCGCGGCTAAATTGAGGCATTTAACATTGTTCCCTATGGGGAAATCGCGGTCATCGCGTCGCGGCCATCGCACCCGATTTTTTAGTGCTTGCGATGGCCGCGATGCCCCCGATTTTTCCTCACGATGCCCACGATCAAGATCTTTGTGGCCGTGCTAGGAAACAAGTACCTAATATATTTTATTAATAAATAATACATATAGTTTTTTACAATTAACCAGTTGATCCAGTTTTCTTAGCGCTCCACCTTGTTGACGCCGCAGCTGACTCCCTGCATGGACGAAGAGGCAATTACATTCCTCTGGAATTTAAGGTAGGATCTTATAACACTGTATTGTCTGTACACCTTGAAGGTTTTTTTTTCATGGCCCCGAAACGTCGGTTTTGACATTAAAGTTTGACTGTTTTTGATAAATCCTGTGGAGTGCAGCTGCTTGCTTGCAGGAACTACAGTGTTGACACCTGTGTCGACTTGGGAGTAGCAGATGGTATGGCCCTTTAAGGGCAGTAGCAAACTCTGCTGAGGAATGCTGTAGTGCTCTATCCTCTTCCCTTGGGAACTGGAGATGGTAGACAGCGAGGAAGGTAACCTGGCAGGTGAGGAGAGCCAGGGAGCTTTAATATCAGCAGCAGATTGCACAGGGTATCCACAGAGACGTGGACCTGGCCCGGAACCAGCATGGGATGCTGGCAAGATTTCAGGGCAATGCCACTCAGATCCTGCCATGGAGAGTAACACAGTAGACTGCCATGGAGAGTACCTGGTGACGGCACAGGACAGGGACCTGCACCACAAGACACACCAGTGAGTGGGTAAGGAACGCGGACGTGTGTGCAGATGCGAACGCGCACCGCAGTTTCTGACAATAGGTCAGTTCATCAGAACTGGAGCGGTTGAACACTGGAGTGGATGGTCAGATATTTCAATTGGAGTGAGCATGGAGTCAGCACAGACATCAGCACCATGCAGCTCTTAGGAGTCTGCTGTAAACTCGCACCAGTATCACCCATGATGTTGTTGTGGAATCCAAGTAAAGTGGGAAAACCAGAATCAGAGCTCAGATTCACTCAGATCCATGGAGGTTGGATGGGCTTGCTTTCTGGAAACTGAGCCTCAACTTCTGTAGTGTATACAGTGCTTCTCCAAGTGGAGCAGTTTACCTGACAATACTTGTGTCCGCTTACACCTGGGGCTGACCATGCTAAAAAGAAAGCCATTGTGATGCTTGGTTATATGACCAAAAAAGCCACCTTTTGGGTTTAAGAATATTTTTACAGCCAGGAGAGTTATATATTTGAATAAATTATAATGTAATTAACCTTCTAATCATCAACCTACTCATCAGAGCTATCCCTTCCAAAATTTGTTTTGTGGGGACAAAAACAAACCAACCAAAGTAGGTGGGAGGACCCAAGGACAGTTCCATCTTGCACCACTTTTATTTTATGATGGGTTATATTTTGGGGGGACGTTGGGGATGGTCTTGTTTGCACAATTTTTATTGGTTATTGATGCAATACATAACTAATGTAATTAATCCTTCTTGTATTTTAATTACCATTGTATTCATCCTGGGTGGCTGCAAATCAGTATAGTTAGTATCTATTTTGCAAAGATAAACATTTTTTTATTGGTTATTTCTCCAATAAATAAAAATTTAGAATGAATCAAAAGGCCTATACAGCTGAGATTTCGGGCAGTGACACCACTGATTTACCTTTCTCTGACTCTCTATGGCAGGCATTCCCAATTACGGTCCTCAGGGCACACCAACAGTGCAGGTTTTAGTGATATCCAGGCTTGAGCTCAGGTGACTTAGGACCTTATTTTGGTTGCGGCGGCCAAACGTACGTACGCTCCATATCAGCGTACGTTCCCCGTTCGCGGCCGGTGAGCAAAAGTCATACGGACGGCCACAAACACCGACAAAGGGGAGTGGCGTACACTTGAGCGTACGCCAATGTACATGGACGGATCACCGTTTAAACTCCGTTACAACAGAGCGTACGCCACCGTTTACGGACGTCTCTCGTCCGTCTTCCCACCGACTTCTTGCGTGCACGGACGGGTCTCTATTGTTTTCAATGGAAAACTCAGCGTATGTCACCGCTCATGAGAGTGAGCGTACGTCCGTGCACGCTGACATACCCTTCACATATATGGCCCTGCTAATCTAGCCTTTCAACTATGATTAAGACAATTAAAATAATAATTCTATTTGTTAATCATTGTTTTCTATTACCTCAATTGTCTACCTTAACGAACAGCCTAAAAATAATACATTTTAACCCTCCTTACATGTATATATTTTATGTTCTAATGTTGCATTTTAATCACTATCTATGGCATGTATTCAATGCTCCTATGTCGCTGTAAATAACGGTGAGTGTGCATGTTTTTTGGAGAGTAGTGAACTTTTCTCTCCTATTTTGTGCTTCCCTGTATTCAGCTCTGTTGCTTCTCCAAAAATATTTTGCGAAGCTAACTCAGTTCACCCTGCACTTTTCCCCGGTGTTCGCAATGTCTGTTCAATGGGGATTTTAGTGTCTCTCTCAAAAAGTGTATTCAATTCACAAATTGCGAGTCCTGCTGGTTTCTTTTTTTAGAGATGTTCTCCATTTTTCCCTCGGCATCTTTTTTAGGTGAACTGTAAGGTTATCTTTGTTAAAGTTGTTATTTTTTTTGTTTTTTAATGGCTTATAAATAAAAAAAAATGTACTCTAATGTATATATTGCAAGTGCCATAATGCTGTACTTCTATATTAATTTATTTGGAATTTAATAAGTTATTTTAATGGTAACCAATAAGAAATCATTTTGGAATGCTCCTAGTAATTTCCCATGCTTCCTCTCTTCTTCCTCACCTAACCCCCAAACAGGCTTTTAAACACGCTAACAAATATAAAATAAATTAAATAAAAACACAGGGCAAAGAAACAATGCTAAAAGCACAACACAAGGATAAAGGCCAAACAGAACAAAATACACCCGTCTGCACAAACCCAATTAAAAAACTCACACAGCCATTTGTTGTAAAATAAATACTTAACAAAACATTAAACTTTCTAAACCTTTGTAAAAAAATACAAGTCCACAAATGCGAGGAACACGCTGCTGAGATGAACACCCTGCTCAGGAATATCCCAGTCTGACCAGCTCACGTGGAGAGCAGGAGAAAACAAATGTCTCCAGTTACAGCACTCCCATTTGAACTCGCATAATTATGCTAAGTTCGCAAAAGGGGCCGGCGAGCTGGCCACAAGTTGAATACTGAGGAAGTCAGAAATGAGGCGATAAGAAAAAGTGCCGAGCACTTCAGCGAGATCACAGGGACACAGAACAGTGAGCGGGACTCTCAAAAAACATTGAATACTTATGTGTCCCCACATTGCAATTTACTTTTAAATAAAGTTATGTTGGTGTTTGTGTGTATGTACTAAATTATGTTCATAATTAGTGTGATCCAAATTTTTAACATGTATACCTACCCTGTAATCTAACAACATGAAACATTCATGCATTTTCACTATGTGTTATTTAACTAAAAAACACACACACATTCACACAGCAATCGTTACCCCTCACCTCAAATTACAAATATAAGTTACCTTACACATCTGTATGTACCTGCCCTTACAAACCCTATAACATATTTCCGATTTAAAACACATGCAACTTCTAACTGAACATAACCTTTTATTTTTTGTAAACATAATAATAAAAAAAAAAAAATTAAAGGAGGGCCTCCAGTCGGCCAAACAGGAGATTTAAATACAAAAGGGTGAGGAAAATTTCACATAAAATCTGGGCCACATCTTTCTGGTGCTGTTCAGTGTCTGTAGTGAAGGGAAAAAAAACGTATATTGATTATATAATATACACAAATGTTTGTTGTATTTGTACATAATAAGAAGTTGTGAGTTATGTGTGAAGGCCACATACATTTTTCAACTACATTGAAGAAGGGTCTGATGTAAACACAGTACTAAAAACTAATATGTTAACACACACATACTGTTCATATTACATAACATTAAATAAATTCCTCCTTCTTGGATGAATGTATGCTGTATCCCAATTGGTAGTTTTTTTTGGGGGGGCGGGACTCACCTCACAATTAGGCTGTGCTATTTAAGGGTAATGACATTGTTGGGGCTTAAGCACTCCTTACTAATTAAAATTTTGGACATTGCTGTACAAATTATAGTCCTAAAGCTATGTTTGTAAAGCATGCATCTGCATGGCCTCACACACTATTAACAAAACAATCTATAAATTAATGTTGCACATCATGCTGGGAAGTGGAGTTACACAACACCTGGACCCACATAACTACAACACCACTAATGTTGGATATGTCATTGGATGTACTGTTATGTCAATTATTCAAGGGGTGAGGCATGGCCACACTCAAAAAAACCACCAAGGGGACCCTTGTTCCTGGAGAAGGACAGGCCACACCTCATGGTCGACCTGCAGTGATATGTTGCAACTAATGATGATGTTGGATACACATATGTGGTTGTTGTGATTGTTTATGTGTTTATGTGTAGAAATGTGTAGGTAAACATTAGGCACATAATTTACTTACAGCTAGTTGAGCCATCCTGCTCGCCGCTGGTTGGGTGTCCGGTGGTTGGGGGGGTCAGGAGCAAGGGGGATGGGATTGGAGTTGGGATAGAGGTAGTGGGTTGGAGTGGGGACTGGAAAGGTTTGGGGGTGGGTGGTGGGGAGGTGTAGGGGGGTTGGAAATGGGGTGGGGGTAGGGGTGTGGGTGGGGGTAGGGGAGTGGGTGGGGGTAGGGGTGTGGGTGGGGGTAGGTAAGTGGGTGGGGGTAGGGGAGTGGCTGGTGG
The DNA here is from genome assembly GCF_055691185.1 of Crinia signifera. NCBI lineage: Eukaryota > Metazoa > Chordata > Amphibia > Anura > Myobatrachidae > Crinia > Crinia signifera. Next base: position 310,935,144 of record NC_139221.1, read on the forward strand.
AAGGGGAGGTAGATATGGGGTGGGCTCCAGCAGGCCCCAATGTTTCCTCCTCCTCCTCCTCTTCCTCCTCCTGGCCTTCCTCCTCCTCCTCTTCCTCCTCCCGGCCTTCCTCCTCCTCCTCTTCCTTCTCCCAGCCTTCCTCCTCCTCCTCTTCCTCCTCCCGGGCTTCCATGCGTGCCCTGGCGCGTGCTGAAATGTTCATGTTGATGGCATTGAAATCAAAGATTGGGTTTCATAAAAATGGGGGAAAGAAAAATTCACATTAGTCATGCTCATAACATTACAAATGATCATTTCAGTTATATTTAATACATTTATCATGCTAACTAATTGATATGCTACACCCAAAAACAGAGGGACTACATATACCCCCATATACCCCCATATACACCCCATATACCCCCATATACACCCCATATACCCCCCATATACACCCCATATACTCATGCACATGTTTTAAAACTACAGAACTCCTGGCTACAAAACGCATACATATTTGAAAATTATATACTTACATCGGGCAATATGGCGCCGAATGGAACATAGCAGCTGTGGCTGCCTCCGCTGCAGGTCAGACCAGCCCTGCTGAACCTGCCCCAGGCTTCTGCGGATGCCGGTCCGGCGGTAGATTAAGCGGCGGGTAGCGTTATACGCCCGCCGCTTATCTTGATTAGAAACATATGGGCCCCTGGGCCCCAGGCGCTGGTCCATTACTTGGACCAACGCCAGCAGCTCCTCATTTGTGAAGGGGTTACCCCTTGAGGAAAACATATTGGCAATGGCACAGTTACTAATTGCAGGTACATATATAACTTTTGGTGGTTGCTGATTGGTCTTAAACCGAGTTTTTTTTATTATTAACTTTATTAATCCATCTTACATTAACAATATGTATGCGAATAAAAACTTTTGCGGACCGTTCAGATATGCACACCATAACATACAGTATGCTTTCAATGTAGAGAGAGACGTACTGTATATACAGTGTGCGAAAAATTATACACGCAACCATCTACTAATACATACGCTGATAACAAGGCACATACAACATGTTGGTGTATGACAAATTTATCCTCATAACAAATGTAAGGAAAGCATTGTAATGTTGGTATGTTGATACATTTGTTTAAGAAAGCATACATGTACTGCCAACAGAGACCACCTAAAAACACTCATCATTGGAATAACATGTGCACACATTTCACCATGTAGCACACAATGGTCAACAACCTGTGTATGTGCATGTACAGGTGAATGCTCAAGTGCGTTGAGACTTGCGTAATTTCCGCGGTAATTAGCGGCGGAAATTATCGGCAGGAAATATCGGCGGGAAATATCGGCGAAAATTAGCTACTACATTGCGGTAAAAAATATACGCCCCCTTGTTCAAGGCGGGAGATTACCATATAAATATCCAGTCAGATGCTGACCATAATTGCTGCAAACATGTCTAGCTCAGATGATTCCGCAGCTGAGGACACCCTACAAAGAGCAGAAGCAGAATCCCTGCTTGAAAGTTTGAGGCAGAGGGAGCAGGAGTGGAGAAGGAGGGCCCAAGAGTAAGGGGGCCCCTCACTAACAACACCAGCAGCTCCACAAGGGCCAAGCAACCAGCCAGAACAAGAGGTTGCATCTTTCCAAACATGTGTGACCCAGCAACTGCATGGTGAGAGAGCTGGGGCCACCAGAAATCGACCTGCACCATCTAGGCCGAGTACTGAGCAGGATACCACCACCAAAAAAAGAAACCCTGCATTTCTAGAGGCAGAATTGCGTATTTTAGTTCCCAGGGCACGAGAATGGATAGAATTACCTACCAGGAAGCCGGGTGCCAGTGCAAGGAGAAACCTTTGGGAGAAGATCACAGAGGAAGTGAACCAGGTGTCAACAGTGGTCAGAGATTTGACATCAGTGAAGAAAAGGCAAGTGTCTTTCTCCCCCTAATACTGTCATATGTGTGTACATATGTTACATGTATGTTTGGAGAATAATAGAAAGGTGTGTTTGTAGATAGTGCTACACTTCCATGACACATGTGAACACAACCATATCTAATAACGTACATTTATATCTGAAACATGCACCATTGGTGTGATGTGAGGTTATGTGCACAGTTCTGCTCATGTGAAGTATGTGATGGGACAACAGAAAGTGTGTAGTTGAAAAAGTGTTGTAGTAACAAGTTCCAGATGATGCTACTGAAACAAGGATGTAAAAAATGTGCACATGTAGCTGGTGTGAAACTACACATCCCAGCATGCCTTCCCATAGTTAACTAACTCCATATTATCAACACTGTCAAGCTATGGTGGGATGTGTAGTTTCACAACAGGTGGAGGTGCATAATTTGGCCATGGATGATGTCATTTCTGCATAGTGATATATGTATGTGCATTTAGTGGCCTAATGAATGAGATGAGACACTAATGTGTGTGTGGGAAACATATGTATCAAAAACATAAGATCACCCACACTAAGAAATGTAACCTAGTCATGATGTTCAAAAGCACAGTGGTGCACATATGTCATGTTGATATTTGAATTTTTGATTTTGTAGGTGGTCAGACTTCAAAACTGTACTGAAGAGGAAGATGACTGACCGGTACAACCACAGCATGTCCACCGGGAGGGGGCCTATGCCAGAGAGCTTTGAATATACCCCCCTGGAGCAGGAGGCCTTGGATGTCATTGATGTGGCCGAGGTCAGGGGGATATCCAATATAGATAGTGAGCTCCCGTTGGAGGTATTTGCTGGTGCTTTTAATGGTAAGTCACAGTAATGCATTGTATTTGGTAAGAGAGATTTTTTGTGTATGTGATGGTGACATTGTTTTCAATTATTATCCTAGAAGAAGCAGAAGCACAGGATGAACCAGCAGCATCTTCCTCTTCAGAGCCACAGGTGGAGCAAGTGGTCCAGCCTCCACCAATACGGCCAACCCATTCACTGGCCTCATATGATGTGAGGTTGTTGGACATGCTGGAGAAGATAGAGCAGCATAAGATGGAGGCTAGAGAACATCAGAATCAGTTTTTCTATTTCATGGGGATTTGGAAGGAGAGCAACACCCAGCAGTTTGAGGCCTTGCAACGCCAGAATGACATTCTGGCGGCTTGGATGCAAAGCATTGCCCAACAACCCAGCCGCCAGAATGACATTCTGGCGGAGCTGCTCACCACCGCCAGGTCCCTAAGGAACAATCCCCCATCTGCTGCCCCACCCCAAGCTGCTCCACAAGCTACCACCTCTGCTGACCCTCCTCTGTCCACTGGGCCAAGCCTTCAGTGCCAAAGGCCCCTGTCCCCAAGCCCCCATCCAAAAAGGGGGAAAAAGGGCCAAAATAATGTCACCTGGGTCACTTCCTCTGTGTTTGGACCCCAAATTTTTAAATTGCACTGGACATCCACTTCCTGAGTTGGCCATCTATCCATTTTCGTGCAAAGGGAACTAAAGTGCTTATTTTGACCTCTAGAAATGCAGGTTTTATTTTTGGTGGTGTGTATCATGCTTAGTATTCTCCCTGGTTGTTGCAGGTCGTATTCTGGTGTCCACATTTCTTTCACCATTGCATTTGCAGGGTAACACATGTTTGGAGATATGCAACCTCTTGTTATTGCTGTTGGTTATTTTTGTCAATATTTTATATTTTATTTTAATTTATGATATTAAATTGTCTACTAAGCTGTGATGCTGAACAGCAAATAAATGTATTTTCACAATTAACACACAATTGTTGTATGTGTTATTTCTTGTGTCAAACAAATAATACATTTATGTGTAGTTACTGACCAGGGTATTTTTGTGCATTTATTGAAGTGTTGTAGAAGTTTCCCATGTGTAACCCTCTCCATGGCCATTCACATGTTCATATCCAACTTTTCCCAGCTAATTAGTTTGTGTCAGCACATGTGCAGAGGAACTTAATAGGTGAGAAAGCAGTTTCTGTTCAGGTGAGGTAACTCCTACATTAGTAGGTAAAAGCAGGTCTAGAACAATGAGTTCATCATGGAGTGGGTAAGGTAGGCAAACAAGGGTCAAAAGGGGCATTTGTGTAGGAATGCATATGTGTCCTTCCTAAAAAAACAGTAATGTCTTGGTACAGGTATGTTAAAGATGTGTGAGTCGACCAAACATGATAAAATTGCTTGTGAACAAACATGTTTAAATATTTTAATATATATGATTTTTCTGTGTCATAAGCAGATGTAGGAATCCTTTGCTATAGAGATGTGATTGCAATAATGTGAATGGTGGCATTTTACATCCAGAGTGTAGTAACATCCAATTCATAGCAGATCAGAAAGTGGTACAGTTATGTATTTTGGGTACTATACAAAGATTGTGTGCTAAATAGTGGCCATGGCCTTAGAACATCACTGGCACATCCTTGTAGCTCTTAGATGTGGTTTATATACTGTAAGTTTAGCTAAATTAAAAAATTAAAATGTTTGTATTAGAGTGAAAACGTTGACACATGTCGACTTGTGTAGATTGAGTGTGCTGCTGTTTAAAGTATATGATAACACTTATTGAATGTGTATAAATGTTGAAAAAATACCTACCTTAGCATATATAAGCAGGTCTTAAATTGATTCTTACCTTAAATGAAACCAACCTTTACATGTAGAGAAGTGTATAAAGATATGCTTCCAATGTGTTTGAGTGCTGTGTGTGGCTTGCAGGTAGTGAAATAATGGTTTGGACTTAATAGGCTGCAGCATTGCTTATTACATTCAGGTGTATGTGTTTGACCAGTAATCAGCGGTAATTAGCAGACCCAGGCGTCCGCTCTCATGCAGTATCTGTAGGGGTGGTCTGAGGTGGCGGTTGGCGGCCGCCTGTTTTGTGTCCGAAATGAACGGTGCTTTCGGTAGTAGCACCGTACATTTATTGTACACACCCCCGTGTACGCCCATGTTTACGCCCAGTTTCCCTCATTATTTTGGCCGCTCCCCTCAACACGCCCCAATGCCGCCCACAATGACCGTACTCTTGCGGACAGGTTTTTTCGCACGGAAAGACCCGTCCGTGAGCGTTGTGGAGTCGTCGTGCCTGCGCATTACGGAAGGTACGCATGCGCAGATAAAAAAAAAAACCAGGAACGTACGCTTATGGCCCAGCCGCCTGAACCAGAATAAACCCCTTAATTAGTACCTGAGTGATTCTGATTAAACCATCTGTGCTGAAGCCTGGACATCACTAAAACCTGCACTGTTGTTGTGCCTTGAGGACCGTGGTTGGGAATGCCTGCTCTATGGTATTCTTCACTTGTCTTTTTCACATGGGCAAAAGATGCACAGTCAGCTTAATGCAAAAATACCTTTTTGGGTAGATACATTAAACGAGCATGAAAGCACCAGCCATATACAGAATAAACTGTACCTGTTTGTTTGCATAGAAATACACACCATCAGCTCTTCATACAAGCAGAGTTTGAAACTTGAAACTAGGGATGTGCACCGGGCACTTTTCGTGTTTTGTGAAACGTGTTTTGGGTCTGTATCTCGGGCAGTGTTTTGGATCTGTATCTGTTCCAAAATACCACCATTTTCGTGTTTCATGTTCCGTGTTTTGGATCTATATTTTTTTGCCCAAAAAAACATAAAAAAATCACTAAAATCGCAGTAACCCTCCAGACAAATGAGCATGTAAGCCCCTGACCATGAGTAAGAAACCACCTGGCAATAAGCATTGAACCTTAAGAAATGAGCATATATAACCCAGGCAATGAGCAAGTAAACCCTGTAATGAGCAAATGTAACCCCTGGCAATGAGCATGTTACCCCTGGCAACAAGAACATAACCCCTGGCAATGATCACATAAGTAAGAAAAAGTATAATTAATAAAAGGGGGTCGGCCACTTCTGTATTAGCCGAGGGAGCCTGGAACCCTTAATCAAGCACTGGGCTTACCATGCCAACCTGGGCAATATTGATGACTAAGATGCATGCATGGTGAAACAACAGCAAGGAGATGAGCATGGCTACTGCTGTATGATTCAATAGTAACTGGTGCACTTTTATATAGTTTGTGATGCTTGTCATGTAACCAGGACCAGACTGCCCAATTCTGCTCGGGCTTATGACACAGAAAGACAGGGGCTGGCAAGAAAGCTCTGGCCTGCTCAGCCGGTGCAGAGAGAGTGTTAAGGCCCCCATACATTAGGCCGACTTGTCCTTAGGACAAGTCGGACCCAATTATTCTGCGAGCCGCCCGGCAGCTCACCGGGAAGCTCACATACACTTTGGCACTTGATGAGCCAATTTTTACATGTGTTAAATCGCTTGCGATTTATCACATGTAAAACAAATGGGGAGCTGCAGGGAGGTGAGGAGCAGTGGGGTGGGCAGCTTCGATGCCAATGAGGAGCAAGGCAGCGGCAGTAGTGGGGGCGGGTGGCGGCTCTCAAATGAGTTCCGGTGCGGCGAGTGCTGCTGACCTGGCCGGGCATGTGATCACAAATAGCAGCAGCGGGGACGGGCAGTGCAGTGGCGGCTATTAGATTTTCAAAATATCTGTCAAATGACCGGCCGTTCTCTAATTGGCTGAGAGAGCTCTCAGCCAATCAGAGAATGGCCAGTCATTTGACAGGTATTTTAAAAATCTAATAGCCGCCACACTGCACTGCCCGTCCCCGCTGCTGCTATTTGTGATCACATGCCCGGCCAGGTCAGTGTGTGCAAGTGCTCAGGGACCCGCTGCCTGCCGTGCTGCTCTCGGTCAGTCTGCATGCATATGCCTGTCAGGTGGGCAGGCATATGCATAGCATACAGTGAGGTCGGACGTAATCTTATGTGCTGACCGTCCGACCTCTCTGATCCGATGCGCATGGGTCCGCGCATCGGATCGGATCAGATGTCACACAACTGCGATTTTGGGCCGATTTCACCCAGGTATCATCCCAAAGTGCCGAAATCGTATGAAATCGTCCCAAAATCGCATAGTGTATGGGGGCCCTTAGGAAGAATCCTTCAGATTCTGGAGACCCTAAATCTGCCTAATTGGTAGAGCAGGCCCTGGAAAAAGATACGGTTACATTATACCCCAGCCGTGTGTACGAATGCTTTAACAAATTAATAATGAGGACATTTTGTACAATCTCAAGGGTTTATTTTAAGACCTCCATTGGTTTAATCCTCATTTACCCCTTAAAATTGTCTAATATTTTAAACCAAAATTAACCATAAATTATTGCAATGAAATAATGACATAGACAGCTTTGCTTAAAGCTTTTTATTCAGTTAGAATAGAACCTGAGAGGTCCTGGTGGCCAGTAGATGCTGTAAATCACTCCAAATCACCAAAGAGGCTGTCTGCAAGATCAGCCCCCACTTACATACCCCGAATAACAAAACACACCCCTTGAGCCCCTAATTGGCTCAAATTAATGATTGACACTGCAAGCCAGAACAGCGAATTTGCCCAGTAACAAAGGCCGTCACACTCAGCCAATCATGAAGAAAACAGGATTCTTATTTATCATCATGCCTAGTCGGCTAACACAATCAATTTAAAGAAATGAATTTAAACTATTGATTGTATACTGGATATAATGGTGGGAATTTACTAAGATGTGTATTCTACTGCAACCAATCAGATCCTGTCTACTATTTTCTAGAGGATGCCAAAAAAAAAAAGAAGTTGCCCATAACAACATCAAATGTGAAGTACAATACACACCTTAGTAAATTTCCCCCAATATATTATACTTCATCTTCCTTTGTAGTGAATACAGTTTATCCAAGGTAACAGTTGGGGTTCTCTTTCTGTTTTCTTTATTCGTCTATCGCGCCCCCTTCTGATGATTCTATGAAGAAAAGAGCATAGATTGCAGTTAGACACAAGCACTATACGCAGATATCAGAATTTCAGTCATGTGATCAATCAAACGTGAAAAGGCCACAGAGGTAGAGAAGTAAAGGTGGAGATTTACTAAGATTGGGAGAGTTATCAAGTGGAGAGAAAGATAAAATAGCAAATAATCAGCCCCTGTTCTCTTTGAAACACAGCCTGTAGTATAGCAGTTAGAACAGGGTTGCCTACCCTCCAGGAATGGCCAGGAGGCTCCCGAAAATTGGTTCCCCCTCCCAGCCCTGACGAATGATGTGCAACCCTCCTGAATACCACTGAAATCCCCCTAATCTCCCTGGCCGCAGTAGTAAATTACCGCAATTCGCAGCTTTTGGGGGAGGGGCAGGGATAAAGATGCAAATTGTGTCATTTAGACAAGCCCCCTCCTCGAATTACCGTGAATTGCGGGATTTTAAGTAATGGGGTTGAGGCTTGATGACATCTACATCAGGCCCCGCCCATTGAAGTGCTGCTTACAGTCTCCTCTCCGGGCTTCTCCGGTAGAGGAGATTTTATGAGTAGGCAACCCTGAGTTAGAAGCTGACTGACTGATATTGTACAGTAGAAGGAAAGGAAGGAAAAGACTCTCTCTTTTTTGGGGCACTCTTTAGTTGTGATTACGTACTGTAATCAGTTGAAAACATTTTTTCTGACTGTTTTAAGAGTCATATATAAAATGGGGGTGGGATATGAGTATACAAGCTTAACCTCGGGTACCAGTGGGGTTCCTTGGTTGGGGCCCTTTTACAAAGGTGAGATCCTTTTCATGGGGCTAAATGTGTACAATAGGAAATGCTAGTCACACTTCAGAAGGTGAGATGGAATGATCCATCTCCGGGTAAATTATATATATTAAAATTTAACTTTTATTTAAATTTATGTAAAATAAATACTAGAACAACCTTTTAACACACACATATACAAAAAGACATAATAGACAAACGTTCTACAAACGTTTAACACACAAACACAAAAACATATATCAAATCACACTCGTATAGCTGTGCCCGTAGGGCACTATGTCCTCTTGTTCAACCTCCGCAGAGGTTTATAGATACAAATATGAACAGTAAGGTCTCTGCCCCTGACACCTATGACTAACCCACCAGGTCAGGTATCACTGTTTCAGAGGATAGGGGTCAGAGGGTGTGCTGTTCTGACCTAAGCATTCTTATGTCAGACAGACTGAGTATTTATGTTCTCAATCATATAATGCACCTTCTGCATACAAAGCAGATACCAGCAGGCTGATATAGCATATCACCAGCAAAAGCTGGAGATTCCCTCTGCAGCCACGCCTTGACGGAGGGGCTTTACTGAGTACGAAAATGTGTAAAATCTCTGCCTGGACTGGCCAAGCTACTGTATGATTTGCGAAACAAAATGCTTAGCAACTGGTTGGGCATTAGGTTTATTATTAAGTGCAGCTCTAATGGCCGACCGATGAAGAGCGATCTGCTTCTTAAATGATTTGATTGTTTTCCGTACACAGAGTATTTAGGTAAGTGCTATATTCATTGCTGTTGTTCTTTCCTTGAAAATAGATTAAAATCCAAAATGTCGGCTGTACCTACTGTGTCCTCAGTCATCTTTTGCAAGTCCGAGTGAGTGCCACGGATCTCTGTCTGTCTATATTCTATCTATCTATCTATCTATCTATCTATCTATCTATCTATCTATCTATCTATCTATCCATCAACAGAGATAGGCCAGCATTCCACAGCTCAGTTCCTGAAATTGGCACCAGGTGCCCTCCATTGGTAGCCCCTCTGGGTTCCAATATGTAGAGAAGAGATCAGGCGGCACTCCGGCGATTTTGAAGAAATACAGACAGAGACCTGTTTCTTTATCAACGTTTCGAGAAATGTAATCTCGTCATCAGAAGGCATAGGAGTCAGATTACTGGTTCAGGTTATTGCCCATTATCCATTGGAAAAATCTTTTTTTCTACATCCCACTTGAGATTCATTTATCCTTTTGGAAAAAAAGTGTTTTTCCATATATACAAAGAACACCAGTAAGTGGATACACTACTTTCAAACTTTAAACCTATCTTCAATGGTTTAGATAATATAACCCCTGATGAAGTCATTTATGACGAAATGCATCAGGTATCATTACTTTTGGAAGAATTGGATTATGTAATCCTTGTCTGATTAATACATTTTATATGTTTTTAATCGTTTGGGCTACCCTTGAATTGTATAATAAGGTGGTGGACTGTACTAAGCGCACCCTATATCTTTTGTCTATCTATCTATCTATCTATCTATCTATCTATCTATCTATCCCTTCCTCCAGTAACAAATTTTCGTATTCGTATTGATGGGACATTCGTATTTGTATTTACAAATACGAATGAATACACCATCAAAAGAATACGGCAGGAATCGCCATTGAAAAGAATGGTGATTCCTTATTTACTAAGCGGCCGTATTGAAAATATGGCCGCTATTTGGTGTAAAACGGCCTCTCTGCGCCTCTCCTCCAAATGATTCTCTTGGCCGCCTAGTGGCCAATCAGGAGCCGAGAAAGTCGACTCCTGATTGGCCGCTTGGCGGCCAATAGAATCATTCGGAGGAGAGGCGCGGAAGATGAAACATCTGCACCTCTCCTCAGTCCGTCCCGGGTACCGGCCGGAATAGTCCGGTGTTTGTTATTTTCTGAAGACCTGATCTATGTTGGAACGAAGAGGACAGATCATTGCCGGAGGACCTTGGTGAGTTGGATTTCCTTCCACAGGTACCCCTATAGATTTCTTCAGATCCTGGAACCCCAGACTCTACAGCCCTGGAGACCCGGACCAGCCCTGGACCCAGGAACCGAGGCCCCGGACTATGCAGCCCCGGACCCAGGAACCAAGGCCATGGACCATGGAGCCCCGAACCCAGGGACCTACCGATGGGATCAAGATAGGTAAGTATCAGTATGAAAGGGCTTTGGATGTATTAAAGTTTTATTTTTCATGTGTCAGTGTGTGTTTATTTTACTATTTTTAATACTGTGGAACTACAAGTGCCAGAGGGCCCTTTAATGGCACGTATGCTGGGACTTGTGGTTATCCAAGTCCCAGCTTGCGGGGTAGGCTTGCTGAGACTCATAGTTCCACAGTATTACACAATAGTTTATTCTTTTTTTTTTACACTTAATCAGCCCGGTGACCACCACCCAGGGTCACCGGGGACAGCACCAGGCTTCAGCCTGGTCAGGTAGGTCCTGGAGGGGGGGACCCCTTTATTGGGGGGTCCCCACTCCCCCAGGGACCCTGGCCAGGCTGACTGGTCAGTAGGGTTAATGTAGGGTTAATATTTTGGCCGAAGGACCTTATATAATAAGTGTCCCCCGGCTGTGACATTACCCTGCTGGCTGGTTTGGCATGGTACTGGTTCTTAAAATACAGGGGACCCCTAGTCATTTTGTCCCCCGTATTTTGGGAACAAGCCACGGCCCTGGAGCCTGGGGCTGGTTTTAAAAAATCGGGGAACCCCCTATTTGCCGGGAGGGTAGTAAAGTATGTCACTGCCACATGGAGCATGGCCTGGGGGGAGCTGCATGCCAGCTCCCTCTACCTGCAGCCACCCCAGCAGCAGCCTGTGTCTCTGACAGGAGGCAGCTGCCAGCAGCCACAACGCCAGTCTGTTGGTGGCAGTTTAGTATGACAGCTGGGCCATTGAATAGGCAGGCAGGGGGGTTCTAGGTACTAGTAAACCCCCCATGCATTAGTTAATGTACATATTCACTAGGGATTCGGCATGAAAAGCCGGCGGTCGGGATCCCGGCGTTCAAAATCCCGACGGTGGAATCCCGAACGCCGAAATCCCGGCAAGAGGGTGACGTGGATCGCCCCCCCTTGCGTGCTCGCTGCGCTCGCCACGCAGCAGGCCCGGTGCCTCGCTACGCTCGGCGCGCTAATTTATTCTCCCTCCAAGGGTGTCGTGGACACCCACGGGGGGAGAAAGTGTCGGGATTCTGGCGTCCGGGATTCCGGCATCGGGATTCTGAACGCCGGGATCCCAACCGCCGGGATTTAAACTGCATCCCTTCACTAGAAACTAGTGACATCACTGATAATACAGTCTATCCATTCACTGGAAATCAGTGACATCATTAAGCCATCAAGTGATTTGATAGGCTCCATTCACACGAATGATTGATGATTTCATTAGGTACAAAATCCTAATTAAATATTTAACTTATAAGAATTTCATTTTTAATTACTGTTTGGCTACTATATTTGACTTTAATTTATTTGTAAAAAAAAAAACAAACACTGAATTTATAGTTATTTTGTAACCGAAAATAATCCCATCTTGTGCCATTACCATACACTTTCACTGCTGCCTGGTACAGGAGAGATAGTACATGGAACCTAGCTAAACAGGTAGAGATCAGCGACGGGCAAAGGTCAGTGGGTGAAAAAGCTGCACTGCAATGGGGACACGGAAGGTGTGTGTGTGTGTGGGGGGGGGGTGTGTGCTGCGAAGCGGATGCCACCAATAATCTGGCTAACCAGACTAACCATCATAGTGTCGGAACCGAGGGTGCCAAATTTTCGTTGGTGTACCTGTACATTATTATTATGCTTGTTAAAAAATGATACAATAAATCCCACCACTGCCAAGACTTACCAATGTCCCGCTTTCCACAAGTCCCTTTATATACACATGCGGGTATATAAATTCTCTGTACAGAAGAGATACATATGATCATTACATCAGACAGATACAGTGTAGCCATGTATTTGCTTGGTTGGAATAGTTTCTACTGAACAGATAAAACCAGCAGAATATATTGTTTTCTGAGATAGTGACGTAACTAAAACTCAAACATATTTGGAAGTAGTGGTGGCATCTGCTTGGGTAAAGGCCACCACTTGTCCCCACTGCTGACCAGGTCCCAACATCTACACAATGTAGCTGACAGGTAATAGGAATGGCTAATGTACATTGATAGCAGCAATGGTACTATGCATGTGCATTGGCTACAGCCCATAGAAGCCAGCTAGGGCTACCTGAAAGGGGGGCAGTAGCCACATAAATAGTTAATACTGTTTGATGAATAGTCTCTCGGTTTGCTCTGGGTAAATGGGCTTCTTAGTATTTCGTACTGAGAGCTATGATGTTTATAGTCAATATACAGTATATGAGTGTAACACTGTATACAATTACAGACCATTGCCTTGAAATTTCCTATACAGTTATTGTCCCACATTACTTACACTAAATGCATCAAACTGATTACATTACTTACTAGTACATATATGTGATAATACATACAGAGCGCACCTTGTCAGGGTATACATTACATATAGTAACAAGATAATTTGACTAAAGCAATAAATCTGGCATTTGGAACAAGTCCTAATATGACAACGGGTACAGCTAAGTGACATTTTCCAAATTAAATGAAATCTTGCACCTTTCCCCATTCAGCTGACAATGTCACGCATTTCGCCAGCAGAATTTGTTCTCTGATCAGTGAGAAATGGTAAAATGTGAAAGCAGAACATGAATATTGTGTCACTGTGAAGATGTCTTCAATATTTCACTTTGCAGTGACAAGTAGGATCCCTCTGGATGTAAAACAATGTTGTATCGCTGCAGCCTATGGAATTTTTATTAACTTTAAATGAAACACTATTATTTATTTCATTTATTTATTTACAGTTTTTTATATAGCGCAGCAGATTCCGTTGCGCTTTACAATAGTAATAGTATTAATAGTATAGTAATAGTATTAGGCAAGCTCCTGTGACCAGCGATTAGAATGGGGCAGAAAACGGGAGCGCGCACCCGGTGATTTACTTGCAATTCATAATATTTTTACACTACTTCAATCTAATTGTGACTTTTGTTTTTGTAAAAAAAAAATGTATTAGTGATTCTTCATTTAATAAAAATGTTGGAATAAAAAAAACATGCGGTTTACCACTGACATGTGGACAAGTGGTAAAGGGCAATCTAAGGACTATATTAATGTGACAGCCCACTGGGTAGATGTATCACCTTAGGCAGCAACAAAAGCAGCAGCACCAGTTTTGGAGTGAAATCATTTTACATTTTAATGATGATGATTACTTGTACAGTATTGTGAATCTGAGGTTCTTACCTTGACAAGGTCCCTAGAAGAAAGCTCATTGTCACTGTTATGTCCCATTTCTGCGGCAGACACCAGACACACCTCAGCAGACACCAGCATTAGGACAGCGAGAACTACAATGATTTTCATGACACCTTTTTTTCTGAGAAGAACCTCACAAGATGGGCTCACACTGTCTCTGAGAAGATAAGAAGTGTCTGTCAACAGGATCAGTAACACATAAACAGAGCATCTACAAATACACAGGTGAGCGCATTTGATTTTAACGATGAGAGAGAGATATATCTATATATAGATTCTCTCCACTGATATTTGTTGGAGGTTCACACCTCAAATTGAAGGCACCAGAGCCCGTCATAGACAGCATCCGCGTTCAAGTCCAGAGTGCCGGGCCCTCCCTCACACATATATATATATATATATATATATAATCGGACAAAAAAGGGGTTGTGTCCTTCCCTGCGCTGTGTAGCTAGCTGCACTTCTAAGTACCTCGCTGTTAATAGAGGTACAGAATAGGGATAGAGAAGAAAGGGTATAGAAGTGCGCTGATGGAAGTTTCACCAAAGATTTCACAAAAAAAAGATATAAAATGTATTTCTTACAACAATAAAAACAATAAAAAACAATAATATTTCGTACAATATTTTCACTTAGAATGGTCCTGTGTTGGATACCGCTTAGAGCCAATTTTCCTGAAATCATCCTACGCGTTTTGTCCCTAACAGGACTTCTTCAGGGTTATAGGTGTATCTAAAAAAGGTGAAACAATGCTGAACAGAGAGCTTTTACTATCTCGTCTGATATATTTTTGGGGAGGAAGTTAATAAGAGGATAGTAAGTGAGGAAGGGGGGTGGGGGGGGGGGAAGGGGGGTGGAGGAGGATGTTTAGAGGGAACCCCATTCACCAGTGTCTTATATCCAACAAAATACATACCAGTATGTTACTGGAATTTCGTATAGTTAGGACCCAAGGTGGGTAAAGCCAACGGATAAATCTGACAAGTGATCCAATGTATAATCAGAACATCTATAAGAGTATATATATATTGAGGGTCCATATCTTTATATATAAAGATATAGAGGTGCGCTAGAATGTGTTTTACCAGAAAGAATTTCTTACATAAGTAAAAATAGAATAAATTTATTCTGAACAATTAATAAAACATAAAATACATTATAAAATACATTTATTCTGAACAGTAGTTGTGAACTTTCCAATTGGTGATTTCACATAGAAGTTTTGATACCCGATTCGACCATAGATATATATTGGTCTGAGATCACCCTACACGTTTCGTCCCATGGGGACTTCTTCAGGAGTAACAGAGAATCAATCGATGAAAAATACTCTAAGGTACATCAATATGATGGGTACCAGAGCTTAATGTCTTATACCAAAGTATGGCTTCAATCAAGATATTGGAAATAATCATCATGATTAGAAAGTTTATCCAATTAGATGTCTTCACAAATTCAGTGGGATGTTCGGTAGCTGGGATGTGAAAGGTGTCCATAGTTAGAATACAGAGATACGATCGTATGCTAAAGTACATCATTATTGATCACGTGCCAAGTAGTATTCGCAAAAGGGCAATTATTACGTTGTGAGGCGCAGTGGATCCATAGACTCAATACGCTAGCACCCAGAGGGGTAAATGAGTCAGCTGGACTCCACTGTTTTATTTGACATTATGTTGCTCAGTATGTTGCTATTATACTTTAGTATATTCTGCCGCTATACATTATATTTTTTAGTACAGGTTTTTTCTATAATGCGGTGCTCATGTTGACATCCCTCTTCGTGTCGACTAATGCTATGCTTTATATTTGAGATCAAGTGTCTTTGTCTACAGACGCAACACGTTTGATGTTATCTATGCAGTTATCTTGTATCTGTATTTCACTCTGGTGGTTACTTCATGTTATTTTGTTACAATGTATTGTATTTTTACACTGTCTAGAATGTATTTCTTTTTATTTACTATGGTCTCCTCGGCAACAGCGGCATGTAGCCTACCATTGGAAGTGTGTGCATCGGGCCGGTGAATGAGTGACATTAGAGCGGCTTTGCCGGTAGGCGGTCTTGTCCGTCCTTGATGACGTCACCTTATTGGCGGGTGAAGTGTTTTTTCGGGCGCATGTGGGCGTATTGGTATGTATGTATATATTTCCTTTCTGTTATGTGCAGTTTTATCTTGTCCTGAAGAAGAAGCGTGTTAATATAGCTTTGAAACGTTGGCAATATGACGTTTGTTTAATCTCTTTATTGAGCGTGTGCCACCACTACAAAGACTATATATATATATATGTACCCAGAAGCTAGTGGTAAGATCATCCTAATCACACGCTACATAGATGACCTGTTCATGCTATGGGGTGGCAGCATCGATGAATTCGACCTCTTGATGGAGAATATCAACAGAAGGGACTCCCCAGTTAAGTTCACCCACCAATCATCATTGAGCACGATCAACTATCTGGATGTACAAATCAAGATTGCTGAAGGGTGTATCACCACTAGTCTGTTCACCAAACCGACTGATAAAAACAATGTACTCAGAGGTAATAGCTTCCATCCTACATCTTTAAAAAAAGCTTTACCAAGGTCCCAAATGATGAGAGCAGCAAGGATCGTCAGCAGTTCCGAAGAACTACCTAAAGTACTAGATGGTATGATAACCAAATTTGAGGCAAGAGGCTATAAAAGTGATACCCTGCAGACCCAGAAACTGGAGGTACTGAAGATGTCCAGAAAGTCCTTACTGTCAACCAATTCCAAAAAAATCCGACGTGATAATGCATTACCATTTGTGACGAGATTCAACACAGCATCATATGTTCTCCCAAGAGCCTCCAGGGCACTGTGGCCTATAATAAGGAGTGATACAAGTCTGACTAGTCTGCGTGACAAAACACCACTTATTTGTCACACAAGGGGCAGCAACATCAGCGATAAGATCGTCCATAGAGACATTACTGGTTTTTCCAAGAGCATTACAACTAGTGAGTCTGGCTTCTTACAAAGACCAAGTGGATGCTACAAATGTCTACATTGCACCACATGTCAGCATTTGTTGACTGGACCTAAGTTCCATCATCCAACAGATGGGAGATCTTTCCCCATCAGACATGTAGTCACCTGCACTACCACTCACCTGATCTATGTCATCCAATGCCCGTGCAAACTTTTGTACGTTGGGAAAACCATCAGAACATTACGCACTAGAATGGCCCTCCACAGGTCCTCAATCAGCAAGGCTCTTAGCGGTAAAGAAAATGAACAGCCCGTTGCCAAGCACTTTGCCCAGATGGGGCATACCCTTAATGATATGAAACATATGATCGTGGATCACATCCCTGAATCGTTACGCCGGGGTGACAGAGATGGACTTTTATTGAAGAGAGAGGCGACGTGGATACACAAACTGAACAGTGTCAAACCAAATGGACTTAATGATAAGTTCAGCTATGCGATCTTTCTATGAATTGGTCCAAAAAGAAACGTGACACTAAGCTTCAACATATGTGCTGTCCTTCTTCTATCTTCGTGATGCCATCATCACCATAGTATTGATATATACTACTTAACCTCAAAGAGGACATTTGTGTGCTTTTTCTTCTTTTCGCTTATCTTACTATCACTTTTCCCCTTCCGATTATCTATTCTTTTATCCCCATTGGATATTTTGTGTTATTCCTGCTAGACACTTCACTAAATGTGTCACTTGGAGCTGATTGATTATGTGACAGCATATCTTGCCCGTTAACCCTTCCAGGATGATAATCATCCTTATGTGTGTGCTTATTGATATATACTATTTAACCTCAATAAGGACATTTGTGTGCTTTTTCTTCTCTTCGCTTATCTTACTATCACTTTTCCCCTTCCGATTATTTATTCTTTTATCCCTATTAGATACTTTGTGTTATTCCTGCTATACACTCCACTAAAGGTGTCACTTGAAGCCTATTGATTATGTGACTAGATATCTTGCCCACTAACCTTTCTAGGATGATAATCATCCTCATTTGTCTGCTTTTTCTTCTTCTCCGCTTTACTTACTATCCCTGCACCCATTTCCGATTGGTTAATTTCTCCCTACATTTATCTTGGTTTTCCCTTAAGAGAATGACATTCACTTCCAGTGGGTACATGAAGACTATCCAGTGTGCTTTCTTTCATCTCTGGCTTATCTTACTATACTGCTCCTTTTCATTATATTTTTTTGTCCCACAGTTAACATTTGTGTTTGGACCTACACGCTTAGAGCAACGGGCCACAGACATACCGTTATACATAATGGGTTACACCACGATAAACATTTCTATAGAATATGTCTGCCACATGACTTTCTCATGCGAACTATTCCAGTCCCCGTAATATACTTAACTGGTCTGTTTCAATAGTTTATGCATAATGTCCTGGATGACATGTAAATATGCTAATGTAGACTGAAGACTACATGGTGTGCTTTATTTCTTCTTCTACTTATCTTACTATACTGCTCCTCTCATTATAATTAGTTGTCCCCCGTTTTCAATTTAATTTTGGACACATATAACTTACGGGCCACTTAGTGTACTGATAACATTACAGTAATAAGACAAGTCGGAAAGAGCGTGTTTCTTTAAACCATGCGCTCCATTTCTTCTCTGATCTATCTAACTATACTGCTCCTCTTATTACACTTACTTGTCCACCGGTTATAATGTTTGTTTGGACATATATTACTTGCCAGTATTAATCCTTGGAAGCAGATAATCCACAGTGATACTTGTTCCAAATTATGCGAGTACATTAGAATAAGCTGCATTAACTGCGAGATTTGACGACACAGACTGTGCCGACTATCATTATCTTTTGGACCTAAGCTGAGGGTACCCGGTGCATTTATCCTTTGTAATATGATTTAGAACATGCAACAGTTGACTGATGTCAGAAATTAGCCTTTTCCCCCATGTATCGTCTTGTGTATTAGTTTGATTATTAACACTCGTTTTTGTTTCTATTTTGCACTTGCTTTGCATCACGCTGTGTGATGCATCTTATTGTCTCACTTTTTGTTATTATCAAATGTAAATGCACATGTTTTATATATCACAGGGTGAACCAGTCACACCAGGGTAAACCTGGGATCTTAACAATAGAGGCGCGTCTGGGGCTCTTTCATAACGATCTCTACAGCAACCAGTAGCTTGCGCTCCACACTGCGTGTCATAGGCAGGATATCCGCCGCCTATCACCGCTGTCTAACTTCCTGTTTGATCCCAGCACGCCCGCAGACGTGACCTGCTCACCCTCTCACTTATTTGATAAAGGTAAGCACATTGATTTATATGTTATTGCACAGTATTCCTTGACAAAGGGGTGATACAGACCCCGAAACGTTGGAAGCTATTTTTGCTACAATATACGTTTTTTCTAAAATTCCCAGAGTGCCGCGTTTGTTTTCTTCTATCAACACCTATATATATATATATATATATGGAAAAAAGGGTGAAAAGAGCGCCTCCTAGTGTAATAGTTAATATATTCAAAATGACACTTTCACCAGTCATGCAACACCCCAAATCGTGAAGGTGTACCATTAATGGTGGTATCCAACCACCTCGTATGTCACGTTCTATCGTCACTCCCAGGTCACAGGCGGCAAGTAAAGAGAGCCTCCTCAGTCCAAAAGACAACAGTATTGTACCCTCACAAAGCACAGGGGGAAAAACAAAGAGGGAGAAATCCTAGTGTGATATTGTAATGCAAAGGATTTTATTTAAACCAAAGACAAAATTTGCCCGTACATGATATAAAAACAAATAGAGCTTATCTTAGTGTGCTTTTTTTCCCAAAAGCAAGTGCTGGATTCCAGGGTAACCTCCACGGTTTACCCCTCTGTCCAACGCGTTTCGTCCTTTTAAAATATCCTGAAACGTTGTTTAGAAAAAAGTTTAGCAGCTCCGTCTGCTCATCTTTATTGACGTCTATATGACCTGTGTGCCGCACCTACCCTATTGCTATTACCCGAATTGTAGAGGCACCGGGCAAAGTTTCTTTCATGTTTTGGGAGTGCCGGACCTACAATACATATATATAGATATAGATATAGATATTACAAACACTCATGTGCTAAACATGCTCCCAACATGCTGTCCACATGGGGCTCCGAGAAGTTGTTTTACTGGGGCCCAGGATTTCTCTTAGCAGCCCTGCACACACGATGCTAGTACAGGTTGAGTGTCCCTTATCCAAATACCCGTTATCCAAATAATTCCGAAAACCATACATACAAGGACATGACTGCTAACCATTCAAATTCAGTACAGAGATAGTACACAAACTTTGATTTACAGTATGTTTTGGAACCTTGTTTTATGCACAAATAAAATATACATCATTTGTGTGTATTTCATGTGTTTGTACAACATAAATGCAAGATAATTCAGGATACATCATTGAAATATAAAAAGATTCTGAAATACGGAATAATCCGTTATCCAAAATTCTTCTGGTCCCGAGCATTTTGGATAAGGGATACTCAACCTGTAATAAATCCAGCATAGTATCTCAGTGTAGCCGCTCTGCAGATAATGCATGTGACAGAATCTAACACTTATTCAGTGAAAGTTTTCCTATGTAACTGCAGTAAGACGTTGCTGAAGGCTGCAGAGCAGGATGATTACTTACTGTAATAAAAGGCTCTGCAGGCGCGGTCTCTCCAAGCAGGGTAGCGTGGTATATATATATATATATAAGAGGAGATGACAGCACCAGAGAATGTTCCTGTTTGCTAATCTAATACCCCAACTCTATTTACCATATGGGCCCGTGTGACACCCCTACAGCAGTATACCATATCAATATTGAATTATACTTGGAGGCTTTCTCATGTCTAATATTTTTCAAGCCACCCTCTTCTCTTATTTTTACGGAACATACATCCGGGTGACCTGTGGTGGGGTTCCTGCAGTCAGAAAACCAATGCCGGCATCCCCACTAGGGTTGCAGGAATTTATGAAAGGGGTCCGTTAAGTATATTTAGCTTTCCCTGCCCTCGCCTAATCCTCCCTACAGTCTACCCCCCTCCTCCCCCACAGCATAAACCTAAATCCCTGCTAGCACCTAAATCTGACCCCCTTCCCCTGGTCTACCGCTAACCTGCCCAGCATACATATAATCTTGATGCAGCAGTCAGGATTCTGGCATTGGCATCCTCATTGGTAACTTCCGGCATGTTGTCTTATGGGACAATAACCGCACCCCCTTTATACTTCAGGGAAAAAATGACAGCGCTCCAACACCTGACCCATGAATGCATTGTGACTACTTGCTATTTACCCATGGTAACATCGTTCTCAGACACTGTGCCCAAGTATGCCTATTAATGCATGGTCCAAGACCTAAGTGGGAAGCTCAATTGTGACAACAGTGTTACCCTGAGGGAGTCTGATTAATCATCATGCCCAATCTAGACATAAATGGAAATCAATAAAATAAAGGAAATAAATCCAGTCACAGACAGAGATTCTTTTATCCCAACCTACATACCAAATAAATGAAATCCCCTTAATTCCTATTTACTCATAGCTACTCTCGTAGGATTTCCAGGAGACTCCAGAATGGGGAGTGAGACCCTTTCAGGATTAAGCAGGCCATTATCCCCTAACAAATAAAGTGGGGCTAATTTCAACACTACGGGGGCAAGTCCTGCACCCCCGGAGATGAGACTGTCTGCAGTGCTGTCTATATATCTGTGGTAGCCGATTGCTGCAAAGAGTATTGTACCAGCTTCTTTCACTTTGATGTCACCTGAGTGCAAGTAGTACCCCCTGTACCCATATAGTAATGCCACTGCCAATTGGCATAGTTGTGACTGACATCCTCACACTCCTGCCACTTTATCAGTAACGAGATAGTCTAGAATGAAAGTGAATATGTGTACACTGTTCGGTCAACATACATATGTTCGGCATGGTCAATTGGTCAACATCAACAAATGGTGGGCTTGGCAATGGTCAATACATAAAAAGGTTGACACCAGTGTTTCATGACTGTTTTTTTACTCTTTCATAGATTACCCTCCACATGGGAGTGGCTATGCTCAGGTGTCGGCATTAACCCAAAAAAAGTGAAAAACGCATGTTGACCTTCATGTGTCGTCCTTTTCATGCATCAACCTTTTCTGTGGCAATATTTTTCCAGTGTCGACCTTGTTTATGTTGAATATTTGATGTTGACCTATAATTAGTCGACAGAGATTTTCAACATAATGAACCACTCCCCACTCTATCAATCCTTACAGATGTAGCTCATGTAAATTATTAGCAAGATCTCTGTGTAATACACTGTAATGATTATTAGATGTCACTATGATTATTAAACAAATTATGGCTAAAATGAGACTAACAAGTGAATTCATTTGAACTACTTTGAAAATTAATATCTTTATTTCCCACATTTGGTTCAATTCACAATGTTGCAATAATCACTTGTGATGGCTGAGAAGTTCCGTGAGCAGAAGACCCTAATCTACAGAAGGGGCCAGGCCCTGGCCGGACTGGCCATCTGGCACTTCTGGCAAATGCCAGAAGGGACGTTGGCCAGGTGGGCCGAATTTGAGTCCCCCTGGTCGCTGGCCGTGGCTGGGACTATCCTCTGTTCGGCAGCACTGGCCGCAGCTTAAAGAATATGACCGCGGTTTCAGGAACATGGCCGTTGGTCTCCTGCACTGAGGACCTGTGTAGACAGGCTGCGACAAAGGGCGGGGCAGAGGAGAAGCCAGGAAGGAATCAGCACAGACTGCCTGTGCTGTTCCTCACACGGCACCCTACTTCCTGTGGTCGGCTTGTGTGTGCACATTACTTCACCCTGCTAGTGCTGCAGCTTTGGTGTCCATCCGGCAGCGGCGAAATCAGTTTCACAGCCTCAGGTAAATAGCATATGTACAGAGGGAAAACAGGACTGAGGAGTCAGGACACCACAGGCTTCTCCCAGAGAACTTCTCTGAGAGAAGCCTGTGGTGTCCTGACTCCTGCCCGCTCAATCATATCCCCTCCAATACTATCCGTCGTCTCAGTCCGTCAGTCTGCTCTCACCTGGCTCACCTCTTTAATCTTTCCCTATCCTCTGGGATCTTCCCTTCCTTTTTCAAACACGCTCTTGTCTCCCCAATTCTCAAAAAAACAAATCTGGACCCCAACTCTCCATCCAACTACAGGCCCATCTCCCTCCTCCCTTTTGCCTCCAAGCTCCTAGAACGTCTGACCTATAATCGTCTCCTAAGCCACCTTACTGCTAACTCCACTCTAGACCCCCTCCAATCCGGGTTCCGCCCTTTACATTCCACTGAAACTGCCCTGACCAAAGTCACTAACGATTTACTGTCTATCTCTTCACTGGCTCCCCATTCCTTTCCGAGTTCTCTTTAAACTCCTCACCACCACCTACAAGGCTCTCTCCTCCTCCACCGCTCCTTACCTCTCTTCACTGATCTCTATCCACACTCCCTCCCGTCCTCTTCGCTCCATCGCTGACCGCCGACTGACCTCTCACCTAATCACCTCCTCCCACTCCCGTGTCCAAGACTTCTCTCGCGCTGCCCCCCTGCACTGGAACAACCTCCCGCCACCCATCAGGCTTTCTGATTCCCTTACCTCCTTCAAGCGCTCCCTCAAAACCCACTTTTTTCGACTAGCCTATCCCTCCTCCTAACCTCTTTTGATCCTCCTTTCCTGCCTCCGTTCCCCTCCGTTCCTACTTATCCTGTTGTTTTTCGTTCGTCCACCCACCTATTTTTAGTATGTTAACTCTTATGAGTAGGGTCCTCCTGCCTCACGTACTCACCCTACCTCTTTACCTCACCTGTCCTCCTGTCCTATTCTTCCCTTCCTCTACTTCATCTTCAGTCCCCTCGACAATTTTGACACCTACTTCTGAACTGATGCTGATTTTGAAGATTGCCGCCCATCACTGCCTGCCTACAGCACCCGCTCTAGACACCGCTGAAGAGAGCTACTGCCCGCTGCCAGCACCCCATGGCCAGAGGGCATCCCCAAGTACACCCCTCCACACCCAGAGCCGGTCGGTAGCTACACCAGTGCTCTGCGGGAGACGGGAGGCGGTGGGGAGGAAGAGAGCTAAAACGCAGCTGCCACATCGAGCCCATTACCTTGCAGCCGCCGAGGAGAGTTTCACGCCGCCGGAGAGAAGATTCTGCCTGGCGCCAGTAGCTGACGGGCTGCCCGCTACAACTGCAGTTGCCGCCCGGTGCCAGTGACAGCCAAAGCCACCCGCTCCTATCACGGAGCCGTCCGGACAGGAGACCGGGGAAGCGCCGCACAAGAGGAACTGCCCACCCGTCAGTCATAGGCGCACCCCCCTCAAGCCGCTCCCCTGTTTCATCAGCGGCCGGAGCCAAGGGGCATCCCCAGCACGCCCCTCCACACCCAGAGCCTGCTTGTCATCCAGCAGCGCTCAGAGGGAGACGGGAGGAGGCGCGCTGACAAGTGGGGGAAGGAGCCGCCCACCTGCCCATCAGCAGCAGGAGGGAGCCAGAGACTAGTGCAGAGAGCCTACCCCTTGATGTGCCCCTCTACACCCAGGCACTGCCTGCGGGAGACGGGAGGAGGCACAGACAGGGGAGGGGAGGAGTTAGATGCTCTGTTAGAAGGAGCACCAGAACTGGCAGCCAAGTTGCCCTCCTACACAGCCCAAGTAAAGGAAGCAGTATCACTCCCTACACAGTGCCACACATCCTATAAGCAAAGGGACACAGATGAAGACTGCCCCTATCACACCCTCCTACACCCTGGTGCTGCTTGTATAATAGGCAGCCTCCAGAGGGAGACGGGGAGTGGTGTAATAGGCAATCATCTCCAGGCTTACAGAAAGGTGAATACTGTAAAGCAGCCACAGTAAGGAAGAAAGTACAGGGACAGAGTCAGGAGCCAGATTAAAGTAAAGTGCAGGAAGAGAAGAGAGACAGAGAGAGAGACAGTTGCCTAGATAGACAAAGCTGCGAGAACGGGTGAGCTAACCTCCTTTATTCACTATAACACCACAGGAACCCCAGACATTGATGTTAGCTCCATTTAAGACAGCAGCTGTAATAGGAGTAGCTCAAGCTTCCTTCTGCACTGAATAAGAGACTTTGTAGCGATTGCCCCTAAGCTCACAGCCAAGCAATTTATAGGAGAAAGATAGAAAGTCTCAATCCTCTAAGGGAAAGCCAGAATATTGTATCTAAATCCAGTGACTCAAATACTTTAGGTGATTAATTTCACACATCAAAGGGACAGAGACATAGACTTCTACAGTGCTAGGAACACCTAGTGAAGATTAGTGGAGAGACTCATATTTAGACAGGTTGCTTATTAACCCTCTCACACCTTCAGCCAACCAAGAGCCCCAACGAGCGCCAACAAGTGTATTTATATGCAGTGTTTTTATGCTAGCCAGCGCATGGTAACTTTTTGTGTAAATGCATGCATTAATACATGTATAGGAAATATAGAGAGTATAGTTGTTTATTGAGGTTATATATGTCATGTAAAATTACCTACTGAATCGTCATACTGTGTAAAGTTAATATTCTGCTTGTTCTATGAAGTTATTGATGTGTTATGTTAAAGTCATTAATTGAAGCCGTATGTTATGAAAAAGTTATTTATTGAATTCAAATGTTTGCATTGTAATGTTATATTCATCACATTAAGAAAGTAAACTTACCCTTTTTTATATAAACACGCTGTACCTCTGTTCATTTGAGAGCCCTAAAAGGAAATAAGTATAATATCAGTATAGTTTATGTGGTAGCCACATACCTGCAATTAAAAGGTGGTTACATTTGGAGGCACTGGAACTGAGATTTGGTAGGATCTCCTGTTTACCAAACATATATAAAATGGAGAATTTAACAGGAGTAGATATACACGAGTGGTGTATACAAAAAGATAGGGACACTAGGAAATGCCTAGGAATAGCAGGAAACTTTTCGGAGTTCTCAGATGAAGAGGTACTAGAACAAGCAGACAAACTGTATGGTATGCTTAAACCAAAAATAGTGGACAAATGGAAGGGAGCCTTGGGGAAGGTAACGGCATTTATCATAGAGAATCTGAGGGAGTTAGACCCCAGCTTACTCCCGGCAATGGTTTTAGCTAGTGAAGAAACAGGGAGAAAGTGGCATATAATAGGGCCAGTAAAACCAGAAGGGCCTGCCAGTACAAAAAACTGTAACCCCACCACTAATGCAAATGTCAAAGGGAAAGAGGAAAGGGATGTAGAGGATAATGATACCCAAAGCCAAACCACCAATGTAAGTGGCGGACAATTTGAGGTTATAGTAGACAGGGTGGTAACACAACTTGAAAGATGGCATTACGAGGGAAGTTACCGTAGGCTGCGTATATTTTCTGGGATTATCCCAATACCCACGGGAGAGGAAGCCTATGAGGCATGGAAGGAGGCAGCCATACAGCAAGCTGAAGAGTGGCAGTGCCCAGATAAAATTAAAAGGCAAAGGGTGGTAGAAAGTTTGAGGGGCCCCGCCATGGGAATTATCCAGGCAGCCAGGCGCAGTAGCCCCAATGCCACCCTGGAAACGTATTTTGAGGCCCTGGATTATGCATTTGGGACCCTGGAGGACGTAGGGGACCTTATGTCCCGACTATACCATACATTCCAAGACCCTGGAGAGAAGCTAAGTACCTTCCTGATCCGCCTAGACAAGTTATTATATAAAATAGTGGATAAGGGAGGAATAGAGAAAACGGAGGTAGACAAACACAGGATGAAACAGCTTCTCAGAGGAGCATTAACTAGTGACCCTGTTGCGCAGAAGTTAAGATGCTCAGGGATACGAGAGCCTCCCCCTACTTTTAATGATTTACTTAAGGAAGTGAAGCAGGACAAAGTCCTAATTGAAATGAGGGAAAAAACTGTGAAAAAAGTAAAGGTAGTACAATCCACCCCTGACAGTAGCGAGTTTGAGGCTAAGATTCTTAAAATGTTAGAAGAACAAAATAAAAAATGAGAGGATTTTATTGTAAAACAGAATGCAAAGGCTCCCACCCCAAACGTCAACACCCCGATAAGAGGATTAGAAAGGGGGAGTGGCAGGGGGTGTTTTAACTGTGGAAGGTTTGGACACAGAGCTTTCGAGTGTAACCGGGGCACATACAGAAACCCTGGCAGGAGGACAGACAATAGCAACCTGAGCCAAGAGAGTCAAGAACAGGGAAACGGGAGAGGGAGGTCTGTGAACCCCGCATAGGCCCCCTAGAGATTACTTGCTGCGCCATGGGAAACTCCTGGTGGAATGGGGAATTACCTGAGGGATTAGTAGGGCCCACTTGCCACATGGATGCGTCCATTAACAACAAGCCGTGTAGGATATTAGTGGATAGCGGGTCCCAAGTGTCCATAATATTTGAGGAGTGGTATGAGAAGAACTTGTCAGAAGTACCTATTCAGCCACTCAGCGGACTTGTAATATGGGGCCTTAGTGCTGAAAAGTACCCCTATCTGGGCTATGTACAAGTGAACCTCAGTTTGCACAAGATGTCATCAAAAGAGACTGACACTTTAGAAACACCTTTAATCGCTTTGGTGTGCCCAGACCTGTCAAAAGAAAGGGGGGATTCGAAACACCTGTCATAATAGGGACAAACACCCACATATACCAGGTGTTACAGAAGTGGCAAGAGGGAGAAGAAGAGCAGGCGAATGCAAGTTCTTTCTATGTGGGGACAAGGGAAGATAAGTTTCAGGACTGTTTTGAGGGGAGTGATATTACACCAAATGATAGAGCCATGTTGATCAAAGAACTTGAAAAGCATAAGCAAGCCTTCTCTGAAGGAGAGTGGGATCTCGGCATGGCTAAGGGAGTGGAACACAATATAAGGCTCACGGATGAGACCCCATTCCGGGAGCGTTCTAGGAGAATTGCACCAGCTGACTTTGAGGATGTGAGGCAGCACTTAAAAGGACTATTAGAAAACCAAGTTATCATAGAGTCCCGGAGCCCTTATGCCTCCCTTATTGTGGTAGCTCGCAAGAAAAGCGGGAAGATCAGGATGTGCGTCGATTACCGCACTTTAAATCAGAGAACAGTAATTGACCAATATACAGTGCCAAAAATAGACGAAGCCTTAGACTGCTTACAAGGGAGCGCTTGGTTCTCGGTGCTCGACTTAAGGAACGGCTTCTATCAGATTCCTATGAAACCCGAAGATAGAGAAAAGACAGCCTTTATCTGCCCATTGGGATTCTTCGAGTTTCTAAACATGCCCCAAGGAGTCAAGGGAGCCCCAGCCACCTTCCAACGGACAATGGAAAGGATCGTGGGTGATATGGTGTACCGAGAAGTCATCGTGTACCTGGACGATATCATCGTGTTTGGGTCAACCCTTCAAAAGCATAACCAACGCCTGCTGAAAGTGCTGGAGAGATTGATCGAAGGAGGGCTGAAGCTATCGCTTGACAAGTGCCGGTTGTGCCAATCAAGAGTGAAGTACTTGGGGCATATTGTCAGCAGAGATGGTGTGGCGACCGATCCTGAAAAGGTAGAGGCAGTGAAGAAGTGGCCCCGTCCAAACAAGCTTAAGAAGCTGCGGTCGTTCCTGGGTTTCTGCGGGTACTACCGCAGGTTTGTCCCAAACTATTCCAGTATTGCAAAGCCCTTGACCGATCTGACCAAGGGATACCCATCGACTAACAAGAGGGTAAAGTCCAAGAAAGACTGTTATAAGACAAGTGAACCCTTTGGAGATCGGTGGACGGCTGCATGCGAGGCTGCTTTCAACTCCTTGAAACAATGCTTAACAGAGGCACCTGTCCTCAGCTACGTGGACCCAGAATTGACCTATGTCCTACACATTGATGCATCGCTGGATGGACTGGGAGGAGTGCTGTACCAAGAACACGGGAAGGAGCTAAAACCGGTGTCATTCGCCAGCCGTGGATTGAGCGAAAGCGAAAAAAAAATACCCGACGCACAAGTTGGAATTTCTAGCCCTGAAATGGTGTATTGTGGATAAATTCCATGACTACCTGTATGGAGCATCATTTACCGTCAACACTGACAACAACCCGCTTACCTATGTACATATCACAGCCAGGCTCGATGCTACCGGACACAGATGGCTAGCTGCATTAGCTCTCTACAACTTCTCGCTGAAATATCGCCCAGGTGTCAACAACACGGATGCTGACTCTCTTTCCCGCATGCCAGGCCAACCTGAAGAAAAAGGGGAAGATGAATGGATCGAAGTACCCGCAAGTAACATCAGGGGGATGTGCCACAGCATCGGAGTGAACCAACCACCCGAAAAGAGGTATGCAGATTGCTTAGGACTGCCACCACAAGTCTTACCACTATCCTACTGTTGGATTAGCCAAGTCGAAATGGAAGGGCTACCGAAGGTGAGACAGAGTCAACTGAGGCAAGACCAGCAAGCTGATCCAGGCATGAGGTGCGCTTTCTCTCACAAGCACAGCCCCAACACTTCCCCAGAGGTCAGGAAAGAAGCTGAACTATTGAAAAGACAGAGGAAGAATCGGATTACCAAAAAAGGGGTAATGTACCGAAAGCATGAAGCTGGGAGAAACCAATGGCAAATTGTGCTGCCAAGGAAGCACCGTGTTACAGTAATGAGAGCTCTCCATGATAAACATGGCCACATCGGGATAGAAAAGACTCTGAAATTAATAGCTGATCGGTTCTACTGGCCAGACATGAGGAGAGATGTGGAGGCCTATTGCAAGAACTGTGGTAACTGCATCGCCAGAAAAACTCTCCCAGGAAGAACAGCCCCACTGGTAAACATAAAAAGCCAAGGGCCCATGGACCTGGTCTGCATTGACTTTTTAACGCTGGAAGTGGAGTCGGGAAACAAATGCAATATTCTAGTAATTACCGACCACTTTACCAGATACGCCCAGGCATATGTCACCCCAAACCAAAAGGCTGTTACAGTTGCTAATGTGCTGTGGGAGAAATTCTTCATTCACTATGGACTTCCTAACAGACTGCACTCAGATCAGGGGCGTGACTTTGAAAGTAGACTAATCAAAGAACTGTGTCAAAGCTGCGGAATTAAAAAGTCACGAACCACCCCATATCATCCACAGGGTGACCCCCAGCCTGAAAGATTCAACAGAACCCTATTAGATATGTTGGGGACCCTGAATCCGCTAGACAAGCATCGATGGAAGCAACATGTATCCAGGCTGGTGCATGCATATAACTGCACACGTTGTGATGCCACTGGGTATTCGCCATACTACCTAATGTTTGGACGTGAAGCGAAGCTCCCCATTGACATCAGTTTTGGAACTTTGAACTCTGATCCGTCAAATACCTCGCACTTAAAGTATGTGCAAACCCTTCGGAAAGAACTCCAGGAAGCCTATGAACTGGCTGAAAGGGCAGCAGACAAACTTGGGGGAAAGAACAAAACCAACTACGACCGTAAAGTTCGTGATCATGTCCTGCACCCAGGAGACAGAGTGCTACTTCGACGACTGGGACACCCTAGAAAATTCTAAATCTCCTACCGCTGGAGAGAAGAACCATTTGTGGTGTTAGAAAAGTTTGAAAACTTACCTGTATACAAAATCCAGAGAGAGGATAGAGAAGGGGCTGTGTTGACCCATCATCGAAAGAATCTTCTTCCCATTGGACGGGATACCAGAATAGAGGACCTGAAAGACAGAGACACAGAACCTGTAAGGAAAGAAACGCATACAAATGACGCTGCACAGAAACCTCATTCTACAGAACCAGAAGAGAATGGAGATGAAATTGGCCAAGGCTGTTACTTCAAAGACTGTGAAAAAGACATTGCCAAAAGCCTTGAGGAAAGTGAAATTAAGGTACTCTTTACCTAGAACGGCGCCCATCGCGACCATCGAATGCACTAAAAAACGGGTGCGATGCGATGCCCGCGATGGCCGCGATTTCCCATAGGGATCAATGTTAAAAGTGAGATTGGACGCGATTTTAGTGTTCAATGCCTCAATGCCCGCGATTTTTACATAGGAAACAATGTTAAATGGGCCACAGAGCCACGTCGGCGTGGAGTTGAGAATAGAATAGTGTGGCGAGCGCAGCGAGCCACCGAGCCCGAAGCGTGGCGAGGGGAGGCGGATACCTTCACAGGTAAACGCGTCCCTTCGCGGGCTTCACAGGTATCTGGCTGCGCTCGCCACGCTTCGGGCTCGGTGGCTCGCTGCGCTCGCCACACTATTCTATTCTCAACTCCACGCCGACGTGGATAGTGGGGGTATGAAAAGGTCGGAGGACGCGTACCGCCGCCCCTCGCGGCCTCGCTGCGCTCGCCACGCTTCGGGTTCACGTTGATCGTGGGGTGGCGTTAAAAATTGGGGGGGCCATTTAAGACTTCAGGGGGACTATTAGGGCTCTGTGGCCCATTTAACATTGTTTCCTATGTAAAAATCGCGGGCATTGAGGCATTTAACACTAAAATCGCGTCCAATCTAACTTTTAACATTGATCCCTATGGGAAAATCGCGGGCATCGCGGCCATCGCGTCGCACCCGTTTTTTATGTGCATGCGATGGCCGCGATTTTTTACCCCCGATGCCAATCGCGCGCGCCGTTCTAGGTAAAGAGTACCGAAATTAATGATAAACCCCCTTCACCAAGTCCTGCCATAGCAGATTGGGATTTTACAATTGATGACTCTGACTGCCCTGTCCCTGAAGAATGGGTTGTGGGAGAGGAGGATGTAACAGAGAATTATCCCAGTGACTATACCTTGGAGGATGGGGAAGCATTTGGGGAAGTAACTACAACTAGGCCTAAGAGAGCATGTAGGCCCCCAAACATTGTTACCTATGATCAGTTAGGGGTACCCACATATATCCCAAGAGTGACCTACCCTGCCAACTTAGCAGTATGGCCTTATTTTGCAAATACTGAAATTGTATATTAATAGATGTAAATATTTCTATGATGATCCAAGTTCATTTATTGCCTTGTATCATCAGGGGAAGAATGTAACATTTACATGCTGTATAATTGTTAAAGTACAAGATAAGAGGTCACAAACAGTTTTTACTTCAGAAATGGTACTGTGTGGTGGACTTTTTCACATATATGGCAACGCTGACTGAGCAACAAAAATGTATATGTTGCTCAGAAACTGTTTAAAACCATGTGGTATAGATTCATATATATTAAATAACTATGGCCAGTGACAGACTCTGCCATAAATGTGTTTTAGTGTTAAGTTATTTGACAAAAGACATTGGTGGCAGTGGAATGTATTACTAACACATAGACTTTGGTTAAGCAGCACTAGTACTGTGTTGCCCCCTGAGTGACCTTACAGCTAGCTGTCTATCAAATAGGGCTAGTGAGTGTCCCCGAGGACACTAAATGTGCGGGAAAACAGCTGTTCTCGAGGACTGGGCGGGAGAACAGCTGTTCTCGCGCCGCACCAGCTGACCCACCAGCGGGGAGTTTAAAAGTGCTGTCAGCACAGCCACAGTCAGTCAGCTGTTCCCTCTTTCCCGTGCTCACCTCCCTGCTGACGGCTCAGGAGACTGTAAACTGAGCTTAAACATTGCCGCAGCAGGAGAGGCTATGAGCCAGAGGAAGAGCCCCCTTAAGACGGGCATTGGGCTCACAATATTTGGTAAGTGAGCGCTGAAATGCAGTTGAGAGCCACCAGACAGAAAATACAGCCTGCTCACCGGTAGGGAAGATTGCCGCCCATCACTGCCTGCCTACAGCACCCGCTCTAGACACCGCTGAAGAGAGCTACTGCCTGCTGCCAGCACCCCATGGCCAGAGGGCATCCCCAAGTACACCCCTCCACACCCAGAGCCGGTCGGTAGCTACACCAGTGCTCTGCGGGAGACGGGAGGCAGTGGGGAGGAAGAGAGCTAAAACGCAGCTGCCACATAGAGCCCATTACCTTGCAACCGCCGAGGAGAGTTTCACGCCGCCGGAGAGAAGATTCTGCCTGGCGCCAGTAGCTGACGGGCTGCCCGCTACAACTGCAGTTGCCGCCCGGTGCCAGTGACAGCCAAAGCCACCCGCTCCTATCACGGAGCCGTCCGGACAGGAGACCGGGGAAGCGCCGCACAAGAGGAACCGCCCACCCGTCAGTCATAGGCGCACCCCCCGCAAGCCGCTCCCCTGTTTCATCAGCGGCCGGAGCGAAGGGGCATCCCCAGCACGCCCCTCCACACCCAGAGCCTGCTTGTCATCCAGCAGCGCTCAGAGGGAGACGGGAGGAGGCGCGCTGACGAGTGGGGGAAGGAGCCGCCCACCTGCCCATCAGCAGCAGGAGGGAGCCAGAGACTAGTGCAGAGAGCCTACCCCTTGATGTGCTCCTCTACACCCAGGCACTGCCTGCGGGAGACGGGAGGAGGCACAGACAGGGGAGGGGAGGAGTTAGATGCTCTGTTAGAAGGAGCACCAGCACTGGCAGCCAAGTCGCCCTCCTACACAGCACAAGTAAAGGAAGCAGTATCACTCCCTACACAGTGCCACACATCCTATAAGCAAAGGGACACAGATGAAGACTGCCCCTATCACACCCTCCTACACCCTGGTGCTAGTTGTATAATAGGCAGCCTCCAGAGGGAGACGGGGAGTGGTGTAATAGGCAATCATCTCCAGGCTTACAGAAAGGTGAATACTGTAAAGCAGCCACAGTAAGGAAGAAAGTACAGGGACAGAGTCAGGAGCCAGATTAAAGTAAAGTGCAGGAAGAGAAGAGGAAAGAGACAGAGAGAGAGACAGTTGCCTAGATAGACAAAGCTGCGAGAACGGGTGAGCTAACCTCCTTTATGCACTATAACACCACAGGAACCCCAGACATTGATGTTAGCTCCATTTAAGACAGCAGCTGTAATAGGAGTAGCTCAAGCTTCCTACTGCACTGAATAGGAGACTTTGTAGCGATTGCCCCTAAGCTCACAGCCAAGCAATTTATAGGAGAAAGATAGAAAGTCTCAATCCTCTAAGGGAAAGCCAGAATATTGTATCTAAATTCAGTGACTCAAATACTTTAGGTGATTAATATCACACATCAAAGGGACAGAGACATAGACTTCTACAGTGCTAGGAACACCTAGTGAAGATTAGTGGAGAGACTCATATTTAGACAGGTTGCTTATTAACCGTCTCACACCTTCAGACGACCAAGGGCCCCAACGCGCGCCAACAAGTGTATTTATATGCAGTGTTTTTATGCTGGCCAGCGCATAGTAACTTTTTGTGTAAATGCATGCATTAATACATGCATAGGAAATATAGAGAGTATAGTTGTTTATTGAGGTTATATATGTCATGTAAAATTACCTACTGAATCGTCATACTGTGTAAAGTTATATTCTGCTTGTTCTATGAAGTTATTGATGTGTTATCTTAAAGTCATTAATTGAAGCCGTATGTTATGAAAAAGTTATTTATTGAATTCAAATGTTTGCATTGTAATGTTATATTCATCACATTAAGAAAGTAAACTTACCCTTTTTTATATAAACACGCTGTACCTCTGTTCATTTGAGAGCCCTAAAAGGAAATAAGTATAATATCAGTATAGTTTATGTGGTAGCCACATACCTGCAATTAAAAGGTGGTTACAATCATAGCTCCTCCTATCTCAGCTCTTACCCAGCTCAGCTCCAGCTCTCAGACCAGCTCTGGCCACATGGTACAACATATAACTTATAACCTTTAGCTATGGCCACAAGATAGAACGAGGGCTGCATAGGTTCGAGTGAATATAAGAGCCTGTGAATTTGATGGTTGTAAATAAAGATATAGAAGTGATTGCAAAGTGCCTAGGGGAAATAGGAGGTTGAGTGGCAGTTAGATCTGCCAATCAGGTAGCATAGGGGCATCAGTTTAGAGAGGGGTATATTAGGTGATGCTGGAAGAAAGTACTTCCTCTTTGAGTCTGGATCCCCACCTTCCCTATCCCTTTTCATCTGTGCTACCTGGCCTCAGGGCCATTCACCAAATTGGCTTCTATAGCGTCAATTATAAATCGTCGAGAAGGCGCTCTCGACCAGCAGTCAGGTGGGGTGTCAGGTGGTCTCTGTGTGGTAATGCCCCCCTTTGTCAGGACGGCGGGCGAGTCCCGGCTCAAGCGGCGGGACGTTGGACACTTCATGGAAGCGTCCTCGCCAGGCCATAGAAGGGCTGGTATGTCCATCACACAGCTGTACCCCACAAGAAGGGGTGTTGTCAGATTGGGGCTTTCGGTGGCTACCAGTTGCAACACCCGAGATATCTGGTGCTGGTCTCAAGCGCTTTCTTTGCCATCCCTTAGACAAATAGGGGTCATACCATTACAATAAATATTCATGACCTATTTAAACTTACGGAGTTGGTGTCCGTGTCATAGATTAACGCGTTTGTGTGATTTATTTCTAAGCATAAGAGTTAAGTAAAGGTATAGGCCAAGCAGCATAATTCATTAGGCGCCTTAATAGTATGGGGGTGGTATCATATATGGGAATATTCTAACTAACTTATTTAAGACATTTACATATATGGTGGAACACGCATTCAGCAGTTCTGGCAGCTTGCTGATGTAAAGCTTCATACTGCAATGTGTATATATAAAGACTATACGTAGCTCTTATATTGACAGGAGCAGGTGATGAGGATTCAGAATAGCAATGTCATTTTAAGTCCTTGAAATGAATCCTGAATGTTGCATATAATGTTCATTCATTTAAAATCTTCATCTTGTGCAGAAATACAAATATAAATTTAATCTTAACAGTAAAATGTACCCGCTCCCCCCCTCGCGGCGGCCGTGTGTGTGTGTATTAGTGGATGCTCTGTTTATGTGTTACTGATCCTGCTGACTGACACTTCTTATCTTCTCAGAGACAGTGTGAGCCCATCTTGTGAGGTTCTTCTCAGAAAAAAGGAGTCATGAAAATCATTGTAGTTCTCGCTGTCCTAATGCTGGTGTCTGTGCAGATGTTTGCCGCAGAAATGGGACAGAACGGTGACAATGAGCTTTCTTCTAGGGACCTTGTCAAGGTATGCACAATACATGTAATAATCATCTGTTGCCGCTGCTGTTATTGCTGCAAAAGGTGATACATCTATCCAATGGATTGTCACATTAATATAGTCCTTACGTCAATTTCTAAGTCTACCCAATGCCTAGTGTTTCTTGGGGAGTGCCATGCTATCAGCTGGCTCAGTCTTGCGGCATGTAAGTAGGGCCTAATTAACACAGGATGAACCCCTATATTTGGAGCAAACACACAAGGC
The DNA here is from genome assembly GCF_055691185.1 of Crinia signifera. NCBI lineage: Eukaryota > Metazoa > Chordata > Amphibia > Anura > Myobatrachidae > Crinia > Crinia signifera. The sequence goes on from NC_139221.1 coordinate 310,971,367, forward strand.
AGCAGCGCTCGTTAACACTGGTGGATCTCCTTTTTTTTTGTAGCAAACACAGGGCAGTAGTGCCCAATTAACATGGGTGAAACCCCTTTAATTTGGAGAAAACACACCGGTCAGCAGTGCCCAATTAACAAAGGTGGAACCCCTTTCTTTGTATGGAGCGAGCACACAGGCAGGGTCCAATTAACACAAGTGGAACCATTTTATTTGGAACAACCACAAAAGGCAACAGTGCCTAAATAACACAGTCGGAACCCCTTTATTTAGAGAGAACACAGGGCAGGGTACCGCTACAGGAAACAAGAGAAAACCTTCATTTTTTTGGACCGATCACATTGGACAGTGCCCAATTAACATAGGTGGAACCCCATTATTTGAAGAAAACTCACAGGTCAGCAGCACCAAATTGACATCGGTAGAACCCCTTTTTTGGAGCGAACTCAAGGAAGTGCACCTTTAAAGCACATGGGGAACCCCTTAATTTAGATGTAGCGAGCACACAGGGCAGCACTCAATTAACACAGGTGTGACTCCATTTTTTTGTGAACACACACAGGTCAGCACCCAATTTACATGGGAGAAACCCCTTTTTGTGTATGGAGCGAACACACAGGGCAGCAGTACCTAATTAACATGGGTGGAACCCTTTTATCTAGAGCAAACTCAGGGCAGGGCTCCCCTACAGCACAAGGGAGAACACCTTACATTTTATGGACAGACAATACAGGGCAGAGCCCAATTCACACAGGTGGAAACCCTTTATTTGGAGCAAACACACAGGGCAGCAGCATCCTATTAACACAGTTGGAACCCCTTTATTTGGAGCAAACAAACAGACAGGACAGCAGTGCATAATTAACACAGGTAGAACCCCTTTATTTGAAGTGAACATAAAGGCCAGAGCACCACTACGGAACAGGGGAGAAAACCTTAATATGTATGCAGTGAGAACACATGGCAGCACACCCCAAAACACAAAGGTGAAACCCCTTAATTTGTATAAAGTGTGCACACAGGGCAGAGCAACCCTACAGCACATCAGAGAACCCCTTAATATGTACAGAGCGAGCACACAGGACAGTGCACCACTACTGCACATGGAGAAGGTAAATTAGAGGAATGGTCAAGAACATGGCAACTAGAGTTTAATGCCAAAAAATGCAAAATCATGCACTTGGGACACAAAAATACAAAGACTAAATATAGTATACTGTAAATGGCACTATAATGGAAACTACTGAGGAGGAGAGGGATCTAGCTGTTACTATTTCAGGGAACTTAAAGGCAGGTAGGCAATTCAACAAAGCAATGAAGGAGGCAAGTCAGATGCTTGGAGAGGTATCAGCAGTAGAAATAAAGAAGTAATAATGCCACTGTATAGGTCATTGGTACGACCTCATCTAGAGTACTGTATTCAGTTCTGGAGGCCAATTCAAAATGGTGCATGGCCTTCATTACAAAACGTACCAGGAAAGACTAATGTAGTAGTAGTACGTTTATTTATAAAGGCGCCACAAAGTGTCCACAGCGCCGTACATAGCAAAAAAAAAAAAAATTACAAGGTAACGTACAGGCTGTGTTGATAAAATACAGCATAAATAGGGGTATAGCTGGTAGAACTAAAATCAGCATCAGTTCCTAAGTAGGTGTCAAAATTGTCGAGGAGACTGAAGATGAAGTAGAGGAAGGGAAGAACAGGGCAGGAGCACTGGTGAGGTAAAGAGGTAGGGTGAGTACGTGAGGAAGGAGGGCCCTACTCATAAGAGTAAACAGACTAAAAGGAGGTGGGTGGACAAATGAAAAACAATAGGATAAGTAGGAATGGATGGGAACAGATAGGAGGAGCAAAAGAGGTTAGGAGGAGGAGGGATAGCTAGTCGGAAGTAGTGGGTTTTGAGGGAGCGCTTGAAGGAGGTAAGGGAATCAGAAAGCCTGATGGGTGGCGGGAGGTTGTTCCAGTGCAGCGCGAGAGAAGTCTTGGACATGGGAGTGGGAGGAGGTGATAAGGTGAGAGGACAGTCGGTGGTCGGCGGTGGAGCGAAGAGGATGGGAGAGAGTGTGGATAGAAATCAGTGAAGAGAGGTAAGGAGCGGTGGAGGAGGAGAGTGCCTTGTAGGTGGTGGTGAGGAGTTTAAAGAATGGAGAGCCAGTGAAGAGATAGACAGAGTAACAATACACTATACAGGTACGGGCACAACCAAAATCACACTCAGATTTCTCCCTCAAGATGACAGTCTCTATATAGATAGACAGATAAAGAATACAAGACAGACAGAGTGCAAGATCAACTCGCCAGCTTCTGTTTCCAACTCACAAGTCCCTTAAGTATTCAAGCTTCACTTTAGTCTGCAAGCTTCTCTCTCAATGAGCAAACTCCAAATGAGTCTTCTCCCTACTTATATAGTATGTCAGGCACCTGTTTACACTCAGCTTCTCCCCCTAACGTCTCTTCACACCTAAATTTAGCTCCTCTTCCTAGTTTCTGTTTACACCTAGTAACAAAACACTATACAGGTACGGGCACAACCAAAATCACACTCAGATTTCTCCCGCAAAATGACAGTTTCTATATAGATAGACAGATAAAGAATACAAGACATAATGCAAGATCAACTCACCTGCTTCTCTTTCCAACTCACAAGTCACTTAAGTATTCAAGCTTCACTTTAGTCTGCAAGCTTCTCTGTCAATAGATCTTAATATGTATAGTCAGTGCTATTTTTGTAGGGAAATAGGTTCAGGAACTGTGGGCGGGGGCAGAAAGTGGGCGGTGATGTGGGAGGAGCTACAAAAGGGGCGGGGCACTACATTTAAAAAGAAAGAAAGAAAAAAAAGAACATAATTCCTCACTCCGTCACGCTTATTATACATATGCCACACACAGAGATTCCCATTATACATATGCCACACACCGTGATGGCCGTTATACATATGCCACACACCGTGATGGCCGTTATACATATGCCACACACCGTGATGGCCGTTATACATATGCCACACACCGTGATGGCCGTTATACATATGCCACACACCGTGATGGCCGTTATACATATGCCACACACCGTGATGGCCGTTATACATATGCCACACACCGTGATGGCCGTTATACATATGCCACACACCGCGATGGCCGTTATACATATGCCACACACCGCGATGGCCGTTATACATATGCCACACACCGCGATGGCCGTTATACATATGCCACACACCGTGATGGCCGTTATACATATGCCACACACCGTGATGGCCGTTATACATATGCCACACACCGTGATGGCCGTTATACATATGCCACACACCGTGATGGCCGTTATACATATGCCACACACCGTGATGCCCATTATACATATGCCCCACACCGTGATGGCCGTTATACATATGCCACACACCGTGATGGTCGTTATACATATGCCGCACATTGTGATGCTCCATTATACATATGCCACACACCGTGATGCCCATTATATATGCCACACACTGTGATGCCCATTATACATATGCCACACACCGTGATGGCCGTTATACATATGCCACACACCGTGATGGCCGTTATACATATGCCACACACCGTGATGCCCATTATACATATGCCACACACCGTGATGGCCGTTATACATATGCCACACACCGTGATGGCCGTTATACATATGCCACACACCGTGATGGCCGTTATACATATGCCATACACCGTGATGGCCGTTATACATATGCCACACACCGTGATGGCCGTTATACATATGCCACACACCGTGATGGCCGTTATACATATGCCACACACCGTGATGGCCGTTATACATATGCCACACACATGATGCTCCATTATACATATGCCCCACAATGTGATGCTACATTATACATATGCCGCACACCGTGATGCCCATTATACATATGCCACACACCGTGATGGCCGTTATACATATGCCACACACATGATGCTCCATTATACATATGCCACACACCGTGATGCTCCATTATACATATGCCGCACACCGTGATGGCCGTTATACATATGCCACACACATGATGCTCCATTATACATATGCCACACACCGTGATGGCCGTTATACATATGCCACACACCGTGATGCCATTATACATATGCCACACACATGATGCTCCATTATACATATGCCACACACAGAGATGCCCGTTATACATATGCCACACACCGTGATGCCCGTTATACATATGCCACACACCGTGATGGCCATTATACATATGCCACACACAGAGATGCCTGTTATACATATGCCACACACAGAGATGCCCGTTATACATATGCCACACCGTGATGGCCATTATACATATGCCACACACCGTGATGGCCATTATACATATGATGTATACAGAGAGACTCACAGTTCTGATGGACCTATTCTGATAAATCTCCGCTGTAGACTGCTCAGGGATCCAGGGGACGTTTGGGCAGTCAGCTCGGGGTCTCAGGGGGCAGTATACACTGCATCTTTCTGCACCTGCTGCCTGCATCAGTAGCGCAGCTCCCCCTGCCTCCTCCACTAGTCCAGTGGTCACAGCGCCGGCTCTGTGTAAGCGGCGGCTGGGAACTGCTGCCCGGTGGCTCGGAGGAGACTTTCCCCAGCCACTGCTTTCCACGAAACACACAGCTTCCACCGCAGACCTCCCTCCCAGCTCCCGCCACGGACCTGCCTCCTCCTGGCCACTGCTGTAGCCAGACAGCACCCAGCGGGACTAAGTAAAAACCGGACCCGGATAAGACACCGGAACCCCGGGACCAGACATCAAACTCTGCATTCCGGAGCTTATAGTGTCTGGTCCGAGGGGTGTCCCATGCGGGGGGTGTCTTGTCCGGGGGGATGCCTGTGATTGCTCACACCAGGGACATGGGGAAGGGGAGATTACAGCCTCCCCGTGTGGTCTGGACCGTTCCAGTTTTTATTACACCCCCAGACCATGCAGTGAGGCTGTATTCTCCCCCCTCTCCTCTCCCAGGTGACAGGTGCGAGAGCAGCCTCATCAGATGGAGCACCCCCGGACAGGACACCCCCAGACCGGATACTACAAGCTCCGGAAAGCAGAGTTTGATGTCCAGTCCGGAATTCCGGTGTCTTATCCGATTCCGGATTTTACCCATACCCGCACCCAGCTTCTGCAACCACCGCGGACCTTCCTCCATCCGTCCCAGCTCCCGCCACGGACCTCCCCTCCTCCTGGCCACTGCTGTACCCAGACAGTCCCCAGCTCCCGCGAATGCTGCAGACCTCCCTCCATACCTCCCACCATGAGGGAGAATGAGAACCTGTCTGCGGCTGCTAAGGGGGAGAGAGAGGGTGGGAAAGCTGGCTGCGGCGGGGCATAAGGGGAGAAGCTGGCTACGTCTACCCCACTACAAGGGGGGTGGAGCGGATCAAGGGGTCTGCGACCCCGCACTGAGATCAGATGGGGGGGCGGCCTTTGCAGGGTGGAGGGGGGTCACGGACCTACTCTGAGGACAGCCGGGCTCTCTGCCCGGCTGTCACTTCTCCCTGGCTGGCGGCGAATAGGCGGGGGAGAGATCGGGGGAGCAGGCTTCACGGCTCCGGCGCCATTTGATGTCCTGGCGCTTGGAGCTGGCCGGCTCCCCGCACCCCGGCCCGGACTCCAGGAGAGAGACGTGCTGCTAAAATTCATATCTCCCGCTGGACCGCTAGCCAATAGGCGCTCGCGGTCCAGCAGCCACCAGTTGATTGGCTGCTGGACCGCAAGCGCCCATTGGCTAGCGGTCCAGCGTGAGACGTGAATGTTAATGCTGCACGTCTCTCTCCTGGACTCAGCGGGCAGAGGAGCAGGGAGAGGGGTGCGGGAAGTGGGCAGGCGATACGGGTGCTGGGCGGCCTGGAGCAGGTTCCGGAACGCCGTTCCTGATGACGTCATTTTTAATTTGAGCTTCAGGAACGGCGTTCCGGACCGTTCCGGCTGAAAAATAGCCCTGTGTATAGTTTAGAGCAGAAAAGGGAAAGGGAGGATATGATAGAAACTTTCAAATATATCAAGGGTTGTAACAAGGTACAGGTGGGAGACATTCTTCACAGGAAGAGGAGCAGCAGAACACGAGGACATGCACTGAAACTAGAGGGAGGAAGATTCTGTGGAAATTTGAGGAAAAATAATTTCCCAGAAAAAGTAGTAGATAAGTGGAATAGCCTCCCATTGAGGTGGTAGAGGCAAATACAGTAGAGCAGTTTAAACATGGTTGGGATAGGCATAGTGATATCCTTACAAAGAAATAAGGATCAATTATGGTTTGAGGTAACATGTTTAAAAAGGGGGCAGACTAGATGGGCCAAGTGGTTCTTATCTGCCGTGTTTCTATGTTTAAGAACACCTTAATTTGTATGGCATGAGTACACAGCGCAGTACTCATCACATGACATGGAAGAACCCCTTAATTTGGAACATGGAAGAACCCCTTAATTTGTATGAAGAAGAGCACACAGAGCAGCACCAAGGAGAACCCATTAATTTGTATGGAGCGAACTCACAGGGCAGCGCACCCCTACAGAACACAGGAGAACCCCTTAATTTGTATGGAGCAGAGCACACAGGGCAACGTACCCCTACAGCACACAGAAGAACCCCTGTATTGTTTTAAGTGTATAGGACAGTGCCACTATACAGCAAAGGACAGCACAGGACAATTGCACCCTTTAACAGCACACACCAGCACCCCTGTATTTTCACAGAACATGGCAGCACCCACTTATGTTGCAGCTCACAGGACTATACACATCATAGCTCTCAGTAGGAAACACTAAGAAGCCCATTTAGCCAGAGCAAACCAAGAGACTATTCATCAATCAGTATATTAACTATGTATGTGGCTACTGCTACTAGTGGTACTATAATTGGTGCCTTCCAGTGTTACCCCTCCCCCCACAAGTACAATTCACAACCTCTGCTCATTTCCATGACTGCACTGGCTTCTCTGTGACTTCCTATTGGTTGTCCTGCCTTTCATGCACCTGCAGGTCAGGAAATACAATTGGGACGCAACTCCCTGCTTTTCAGGTAGCCCTAGCTGGCTTCTATGGGCTGTAGCCAATGCACATGCATAGTACCATTGCTGCTACTACTGCACATTAGCCAGTCCTATCACCTGTCAGCTACATTGTGTAGATGCCAGGACCTGGTTAGCTGTGCGGACAAGTGGCGGCCTTTGCCCAAGCAGAAGCCACCACTACTTCCAAATAGTTTCAGGAATGTCACTATCTCAAAAAAACATTATATTTTGCCAAATTCATCTGTTCATTAGAAGATATTCCAACCAAGCAAATACTGTACGTGGCTACACTGTATCTGTCTGATGTAATGATCATATGTGTCTTTTTTGTACAGAGAGAATATGGACCCCCCCCTTGTTATATGCAAGGGATAGGCGGAAAGCGGAGCATTGGTAAGTCGTGGCAGTGGTGGGATTTATTGTCCCATTTTTTAATAAGCATAATAATAATGTACAGGTACACCAACGAAAATCAGGTGCCCTTCGTTCCAACACTGTGACAGATAGTCTGGTTTGACAGATTATTGGTGGCATCCGTTTCGCAAAACATGCCCCGTAATTAATCAATGACATTCTTGTATGTTAAACATTTAATTAGGATTTTGAATAGATGCCATGCACAAGCGCACAGCACCTATTCTGTGTAGAGAGGGAGCCAGTGGCTGGGTACGCCCCCAAAAATGATGAAAATGTGGGTCGCTGCTTTAGGCTATGTCCCATCTACTCAATGTCACTCTCATTCACCCCTTAGCTCTGCCCCCTTTGCAGGTGACCCACACATGGCAGGTCCCCATTTGAAAATTACTAAAGTTGGGAGGTATGCGATCGCCACCGGTACCAACAGATGGCGTGCTGATGGAAACTAATAGGACGGCCCCATCTGTATCTACACACACATACACACATATAGATAGATAGATAGATAGATAGATAGATAGATAGATAGATCCTGATACAGATGGAGCCATCTTCACAGAGTACTCCAATGTGCCAGGGATACATTTCTGGTGGCTGGCATGCTGGTGAACATAGATGCGTGAGTGCTCATGCATCCATTGCTACGAATGGGGTGCATGAGTGTCTCAGAGGCATGTGCGTGACATTCACCGGCGGCCCTCGGCAAATGCCGCTCCAAGGCCTGGCTGGATGAACATGGATTCATCTGTATATATCCATGATCTTGATGAAGGGGATTTAATCCTCGAAATGTTGATCAAGTGCCACATACAGTATTTTTCTTGTCTGCTTCATTCCCTGGTCACAGGCCCAGCTTGAAGGCAACGTGGCAAGATACCCACAGGGGGTTTTCGGAGTGAAAACATAAAATATATATATATATATATATATATATATATATATATATATATATATATATATATATAGCAATTGGATGGCTGCGGCACTCCTCCTGGGTCAATGGGTATACAACTGGTGCCCCCCGCGGCAGATCCCCTGAGGGTGTCAATAGAGAGCGTGGTGAGAGCGGCGGCACTCAAATAAACAGACACAAAACGACCTGGATAACCCAACATTTCAAGACCTGGTGGTCTCTTTATCAAGGAGTGAAGTCTTCACTCCTTGATAAAGAGACCACCAGGTCTTGAAACGTTGGGTTATCCAGGTCGTTTTGTGTCTGTTTATTTGAGTGCCGCCGCTCCCACCACGCTCTCTCTCTCTCTCTCTCTCTCTCTCTATATATATATATATATATTTATATATATATATATATATATATATATATATAAACATACACATACACACACACACACACACTCACACACACACACACACACACACACAAAGAGAGAGATCAGCGGCACTCGCTCGGACTTGCACAAGATGACTCAAGACTTACTAGGTGCAGCCGACATTTTAATTCCTTTTCAAGGCAAGAACAACAACAATGAAAGTAGCACTTACCTAAATACTCCCACCACCGGAACAGACTCCAATGCGTCTCCACCCGCCGCCTGCTGGTGATCGACCAGTACTTCCTGGATGGTCTATCACGTGATGGAGTCATCATGGACACATACAGTACATCCGGACAACATGTCATCAATGTAACGTGTAAAGAATGGAATGCGATCCTAATGGTGGGATGTATCAGCCCTGACATGCAGGGACAGAGCTCCAAAAGGAGCCCTGTCTCTGCGATGTTCTGAGCTGGGTGCCAGGGGAGTCTGTACATGTGCAGTTAGCGCTGACCCCTTGCTGACCCCACTGACCGCTCTGCCCCAGCAGCCCTGATGTGTTTATCAGCCTGGGATGCGATGTGCTGCTGCCCAATTTTGATACATCGTGCAGCTTTGCATCATCCATGAAACCTATTGGGGAGGCAGCCGGCAGCAGTACAGGAAGGATTCCTGCTGCGGTCTCTCCTACATACATAGGGGTGATACTTAATATTTGCGGCTAACCCCTGAAAACGGGTGTTTTCGGGGAATAAGCCGCAAATATTGAATGATAAATGTGCCCCTTAGTGACTAAAATTGCAGATGACATTGAGCACGAAAATTAACTCAGGAAAGGATGTTGACAAACTACAAAGTGACTTAATTAAACTTAAAAGGTGGAAAATGCAGTTTAATGTTGATCAATGTAAAGTAATTAGTTATGGGAACAAAAATGAACAAGCTACTTATAGGCTAAATGGAGTTTTTATAGGGAATTCTGCTGTAAAGAAGGACTTGGGGGTCATCATAGATGATAAATTGGGTAATAGGGAACACTGCTCAAGTGCAGCAGCAAAAGCAAACCGGAAACCGAATACTTTTTGGCCACTAGGAGAATCTTATAGATAGGACATACTCAGGTTCGTAGTTACAAGTCAAATAGGTTGCACTCGATGAACTAACGTCTTTCAACCTTAATTACTATGTTACTATCATAGGGGCAGATGTATTAAGCCTGGAGAAGAGATAAACTGGAGACAAAGTGGAGAAAACTTGGAAGAGTTAACGCACCAGCCACACAGCTGTGTTTGAAATATGACAGTTGGGATCTGATTGGCTGGTGCGTTATCTCCTTCCACTTTATCTCCAGTTTATCTCTTCACCAGGCTTAATACATCTGCCCCAATGGGCTTTATTTTGGTTAACTCTTAGAGGCAAATTCCTTCTTAGATGGGTAAAACCATGTGCGCTGCAGGGGGGCAAATGTAACATGTGCAGAGAGAATTAGATTTGGGTGAGTATTTTGTTTCTGTGCAGGGAAAATACTGGCTGCTTTATATCTACACTGCAATATATATCTCTCTTTGAAGAAAAACCCCACCTAAATCTAATTCTATCTGCACATGTTATATCTGCCCCACCTGCAGTGAACATGGTTTTACCCATCTAAGAAGGATTTTGCCTCTAAGAGTGAACCAAAATAAGGCCCTATGTCTCATACACCTCAATCCATTTCTGCACATTGCCCATTACTCGCTGATACCCAATCTCATCAGACGAATGGAGCAGTAATTTAAAATTCCGCACCATTTTCTGCAAAAGCCATTGTTATACTGACCAATTGTTGGTGTATTTCTTATCCTAAAACCTCTAGGATTTTTTTTTTTTTCACGGAAATATTCAGAGAGTGTGACCCCCATGCATTCAAATTCCTTATTCTTGAGTTTAAATAAGTTATTGAATATATCCTCAGGGTAGAGAGCTCAACCTCCAATTCAAGGGAATAATATGCTGATGGCGATTCATCCTCAGAGAATTGTAACCGATCACCCAGCGCTAGTGTAGGTCTCTGAAAGCGGTCAGTAATATCGGTAAGCCGACCGGATTGAGATTTCCTGTTGCTGGTTGCTTCCAATAATAAACAGAGAAATTCACCTTCACCAGGGGATAATATATCAACCGCAGGAGCAACGGAGTCACAACTAATGGGGAAGCTAAACTTGGAATGTTCAGGTCTCTTAACGGCATAGAGATCATAATGGTGGTAGCGGGTAGGGTGCACAATCCAGAGGCATGGATCAAACAATATGTGTCCCTTATGTAGACAGACACAGATGGCACTCCAATTATCCTTAGATCAGGGGTCAGGGAACTTTTTTACCTATTACCCCAAAATATATTTAGATATGATGACATTACCCCCTTGATTTGAAAGGAAGGAAATCATATGATTGTAATACACACTGTACCCCCCATCATTGATGATGATAATTACTATGTATGGCTGTATTTGTTACAAATTTGGTACCACACACAGCCATACATGGTAATCATCATCATCATCATCATCATCAATGGCTGCCAGGCTGTGTGTGGTATAGCCATGTGACATCCAGGCAACTATTAGTGTCAGTATTTCCAGATGATATAAAGACAACCTGTGCAATTTTTTTTTCCATAGAGATGGGTATACCTTGCCCCTAAGTACCAACCAATCAGCGATTCATTACATCGCTGTGATTGTCCAAACCCAGTCTGTGACATGACAGTTAGGAGCTGACTGGTTGGAATTTTGTTTAAGATCTACTAAGCCTTGGAGAGAGATAAAGTGGAATGAGATACAGTACCAGCCAATCAGCTTCTAACTACCATAGTACAGCTGTGTTTGAAAGAGAACATGGGCTGATTGTTTGGTATTTTATCTTTCTCTCCACTAGATCAGGGTTGCCAACCCTCCCGGAATCTGGCGGTCCCCTCCCCCCCCACCTCTCATTTGCCTGGGGGCAGAAGCTTGAAATTGTCGGCAGAAGGGGGCGGGGCCAAATATGCAAATCGGGCATATTTAGCTCCTCTCCCTCATCGGAGACCCGCATATTGCGTGATTTGCATCAATGGGGGCAGGGACTGATGATGTCTCCATCAGGCCCCACCCCCAGAAGTGATGCTGACAGTCTCCTCTCCGGGGTTCTCCCAGAGAGGAGACTGTAAAAGTCGGCAACGCTGCACTAGATACAGTAATGCTCGAAGACTTAGTAAATCTCCACCTTTAATTCTCTTCACATTATCTCTCACTGAGCTTTAGTACATCCTGCCTGAAATGTGGTACATGATCCGGAAGCTCTATATCTGTGGCCTTTTCACGTTTTATTGATCAAAATACTGAAGTGTTGATATCTGCATATAGTGCTTGTGTCTAACTACAAATCTATTCTGTTTTATTCATAGAATCCTTAGAAAAAGGCAGATTGGGCGATATAGATGAGTAAAGAAGACGGAAAGAGAACCCCCAACTGTTACCTTGGACAAACCTTACTCACTACAACAGAAGATAACGTATAATATATTATATCCAGTATACAATTAATAGTTTGAATTAATTTCTTTAAATTGATTGTATTAGCTGATTAGGCATGAGGATAAATCCAGTTTTTCCTAATTGACTGAGTGTGACAGCCTTTGTTACTGGGCAGACTAGTTGTTCTGGCTTGCAGTGTCAATCATTAATCTGAGCCAATTAGGGGCTCAAGGGGTGTGTTTTGTTTTTTGGGGTATATAAGTGGGGGCTGTTCTTGCAGACAGTCTCTTTGGTGATTTGGGGTGATTTGTAGCATCTACTGGCCACCAGGACCTCTCAGGTTCTATGATAACTGAATAAAAAGCTTTTAGCAAAGTTGTCTTTGTGTCTATGTCATTATTTGGTACTTGTTTCCTAGCACGGCCACAACGATCATGATCGTGGGCATCGTGAGGAAAAATCGGGGGCATGCACGCATGCACTAAAAAATCGGGTGCGATGGTACCGACGCAATGCCCGCGATTTCCCCATAGGGAACAATGTTAAATGCATCAATTTACCCGCGATGCCCCCGATTTTCCATAGGAATCAATGTTAAATTGCTCAATTGACCCAATTCATCATAGGGAACACTGGTAAATGGGCCAGAAACCCCAAAAACACAGCTGAACAGTGAAATGTCCCCCCAAAAGTAGTTTACGCCACCCCACGATCAATGCGAACCCGAAGCGTGGCGAGCGCAGCGAGCCCGCGAGGGGCAGCGGTACGCGTCCTCCGACCTTTTCATACCCCCACTATCCACGTCGGCGTGGAGTTGAGAATAGAATAGTGTGGCGAGCGCAGCGAGCCCCGCGAGGGGACGCGGATACCTGTGAAGCCCGCGAAGGGATGCGTTTACCTGTGAAGGTATCCGCGTCCCCTCGCGGGGCTCGCTGCGCTCGCCACGCTTCGGGCTCTGTGGCTCGCTGCGCTCGCCACACTATTCTATTCTCAACTCCACGCCGACGTGGATAGTGGGGGTATGAAAAGGTCGGAGGACGCGTACCGCCGCCCCTCGCGGGCTCGCTACGCTCGCCACGCTTCGGGTTCGTGTTGATCGTGGGGTGGCGTCAACTACTTTTGGGGGGACATTTCACTGTTCAGGGGTGTTTTTTGGGTTTTCTGGCCCATTTACCATTGTTCCCTATGATGATTTGGGTCAATTGAGCCATTTAACATTGATTCCTAGGGGAAATCGGGGGCATCGCGAGTAAATTGAGGCATTTAACATTGTTCCCTATGGAGAAATCGGGGGCATCGCGTCTGGACCATTTAAGCCTTTTTTAGCCGCATACGACGCGACCGACGCGATACTGACTTTTTACAATGCATTTCAAAGGGAAAATCGGGGGCATCGCGTCGGTCGTGTCGTATACCACTAAAAATGACACCCGATGCCCGCGATTGTGGCCCTGCTAGGAAACAAGTACCCAATATTTTATTTGGATAAGTTATGGTTCATTTTGGTTTAAGTTATTAGACAATTTTAAGGGGTAAATTAGGAATAAACAAATGGAGGTCTTAAAATAAACCCTTAAGATTGTACAAAATGTCCTTAATTATTAATTTGTTCATTTGGAAGCATTCATACATACAGGTACTGAGGGAAAGTTGACAGCCAGTGAGAAACCTGCCAGTGCAAAGCTGGGGTATAATGTAACCGTATCTTTTTCCAGGGCCGGCTCTACCAATTAGGCAGAATTAGGGTCACCGGATGCTTCATAACACTCTCTCTGCTTCGGCTGAGCAGACCAGAGCTTCCTTGCCAACCCCAGTCTTTCTGTGCCATGAGCCCGAGCAGAACTGCTCAGGCATGCTGTTAGGCCAGACCGGCCCTGGTTATATGACATGCATTATCACAAACTATATGAATCATACAGAAGTAGCCATGCTCATCCTTGTTGTAGTTTCACCATGTATCTTAGGCATAAATATTGCCCAGGTTTTATTAATTATAATTTTTTTGACCAACGTGATCATTGCCAGGAGTTACATGCTCATTGTCAGGGGTTACATACTGTATGCTCATTATGGGTTTACTTGCTCATTGCCTTGGTTACATATGCTTGTTTCCTGAGGTTCAATGCTTATTGCTAGGTGGTTTCTTGCTCATTGTCAGGGGGTTACATGCTCATTGTCAGGTGGTTACATGCTCATTGTCAGAACTGTACATGCTCACTGTCAGAGTGATGTTATTGCGCAGCGCTTCCAGAATCCACATTTCTGGGTAACGCTAGACGTGCAGCCTTTTCCTGACAGACGTAAGAGGTCTAGTAGTACGTATAGCGTCTGTCTGCTTGAAGGTGGCGGTCAATTTTGGGAGGCTGTTTTTGCAGATTCCGTGGTTTCTGCAATCTGCATATAATCTGCAGAGACATCCCCCCCCACCACTTCCAGTAGTAGGTAGAGCCACAGAATCAATTGTACCAGCGCTGTGCTCCCAAGGAACCAGGCTGCAGTCTGATCAGCCTATAGGTTGATTGGGTCCTGGTTATTCATGCTAAGGTGTACTAAGGTGCAGCATGTATTAAAAGCATAATAATTCTAGACATAACCCGTTATTGTAATATAAGCACAAACTGCGTTCATTCACGTAGCGACCTGCTGCCGTGAGTATACAGATGTGGCCAAGTATATCGTGGTTTACAACGCGCTTTTGAGGGCTCTGAGTCGCGAGTTGTAGATTGCGTTATGTCCTGTGTTATGTACAGGACATAATAACCATGTAATACATAATTTAACCACTGGGTGACAAATGTTCCACGTTAAGACTACGGTGCTGAATACAATGATGTTGGAGTTGACATTGATCTGTGAAAAGCTGGCCAATCAACATTCTTCACTTTATAAAAGAATGTCAGGCTGCCACACAACTTCCCACTTCAGATTTTGTCCTTACTTTAGGGAAAAAGTACTTACAGTACTTTAGAGAAAGAGTACTTGGATTAAATTAAAGCAGATCTGTTTGGTTATACAGTTTGTTGGTACAGATTGCTATATGGAATACATGCTAACCTTTACTAATGCTGGAAACTTTCACATGGTATATTATTTACGGAAGTGTCTATCATTATGCTGTACTGTGCCATTAAAACAGTGCAATCTACTGGGCATGTCTCATACTTGACTGTACAGTATATTGTACACCAATGGAGCAACTGAAATCACAGGTTTCTGTGGCCTAGCGGTTAAAGACACAGGGCCTTATTCTGGTTGGTGCGGGCGGGCCGTATGCGTACGTTCCGGGGTTTTTAATGATCTGCGCATGCGTACCATATCCATTGCGCAGGCGCGAACACTCCACAACGCTTACGGACGGGTCTCTCCGTGCGAAAAAACCTGTACGCGAGAGTACGGGCATTGGGGGCGGCATAGGGGCGTGTTGAGGGGAGCGGCCGAAATAATGAGGGAAAATGGGCGTAAACATGGGCGTACACGGGGGTGTGCACCCAAAATGAACGGTGCTACTACCGCTCGATCGGCTAAAGCACCGTTCATTTCGGACACAAAACAGGCGCCCGCCAACCGCCACCTCAGACCACCCCTACAGATACCGCATGACAGCGTGCGCCTGGGTTTGCTAATTTACGCTGATTACTACTCAAACACATACACCTGAATGTAATAAGCAATGCTGCAGTCTATTAAGTCCAAACCATGATTTCACTACACACACACAGCACTCAAACACCTTGGAAGCTTATCTCTTATATATTTAGCCAGATCTGTCACTCAACCCCTCCCGCGATTCGCTGGACCTCCGCGACCACCCCCTTCCGCGAAACGCGGGACCCCAGTGACCCCTCCCTCCCGCGAGCCCCCTCCCGCGATTCGCAGGACCCCTGCATCCTCCCCTCCCGCGATTCGCGGGACCCCTGCGACCCCCCCTCCCGGCATTAAAAGGGCCCCCCGCGACCCCCCCTCCCGCGATTCACGGCACCCCCCCCTACTGCGATTTGCGACCCCCCCTCCCGCAATTCGTGCCGCCCCCTCCCGCGATTCACGGAACCCCCCAAAGCGCCCCCCTCCCGCGATTTGCGGGCCCCCTCGGCACTTCTCGCAATTTGCGACCGCCCCCTAATTCACACATTCGGGGACCCCACCTCCCGCGATTCATGCCCCCCTCATGCAATTCACGGCACCCCCCACACCCCCCTTCCTGCGATTCGCAACCCCCCACGACCCCCCCTTCCGCGATTCACGAAACCCCCCGTAGCGCCCCCCTCCCGCGATTTGCGGGCCCCCTCGGCACCTCTCGCGATTTGCGACCGCCCCGTAATTCACACATTCGGGGACCCCCCCTCCCGCAATTCATGACCCCCTCACGCAATTCACGGCACCCCCCACACCCCCCTTCCTGTGATTCTGAACCCCCCACGACCCCCCCTCCCGCGATTCATGCCCCCTCCCGCGATTCACGGACCCCCGCACCACCCCCCTGCGCCCACCCTCCCTTGATTCACGCCCCCCTCATGCAATTCACGGCAACCCCCCACACCCCCCCTCCTGCAATTCGCAGCCCCCCCACCACCCCCCGTCCTGCGATTCATGACCCCTCCCGTGATTCACGGACCCCCGAACCACCCCCCCTTGACTCACGGCACCCCACGCGCCCCTCCCGCAATTCACGGACCTCCGCAACCCCCCCTCCCGCAATTCACTAACCCCGACAACCCCCCTCCCGCAATTTGCGGACCCCCCTTACCACGATTCAAGCCCCCCCGCGCCCCCGCCCACGATTTGTGGACCCCCGCCCCCTCCCGCTAACCGCGGATCCCCACACACCACCCCCCCTCCCGCAATTTGCAGACCCCCCTGACCCCCTTCCGGCAATTCCACCCCCCAGCGGACCACCGCGGCCCCCGCTCCCGCATTTCACGCACCCCCGTGACAATGGGGGATCCTGTACCACCACAAGCAGGTACCGCCCCTAGGTGGGATATCCGGCCCTGGCTGCCGCACTGCAGGTTTCCTCACTGCCCTCTGCACCAGCGCCACAACTTTTATCAATGTCTTGCCCACATACCACTATTATACAGCCTCCTGCTCTCATGCACGCTCACTCCCTCCCAGTGGGAGGAGACGCTCACCCACTGCCGGGAGCTGCATACTGTCCCCCACCCTTCTCCAGTTCTAGGGATGCCCATCGACCATCAATGATTTTCAAATAATCGATGGTTTATGGCCGATGTTGAATACTTTTGCCATCAATGTGGGAGGACACTGCCCTGCCTCCTGTTCTCCTGACCCATAACTTCCGCCAGTGGAGACCCGCTCACCCTGTGTTGCCCACATTCCCCTATCATGCTTTACCGCCCAGCCTCCTGCTCTCATGCACCCTAACTCCCACCCAGTAGGAGGAGACACTGACTCAGGGCCACCGTCCGGTACTCCTGTGCTGCCACGCTGGACCCTCACCCACTGCCAGAAGCTGCAATACAGGGCATCTTTCATACAATTCTAACCATATTTCTCACAATACAAATGTTCACAAATTAAGGGGTGTAGCCCCTTACGCCGGTGTGAAGAGCGCCCGTAGGGCGCGATGAATCACCTAGTCTTTCTATACTACATTTAAAGGTTTGTTTAATTTAAGGTAAGAATCTTTGTAAGACCTGCTTATATATGCTAAGGTAGGTATTTGTTAAACAGTTATACACATTCACTACGTGCTTTCATAGACTTTACACAGTAGCACACTCAATCTACACAAGTCGACATGTGTCAACGTGTTCACTCTAATACAAACATATGTTTTGTATTTATGATACAATAACATAAACCACATCTAACACCTACAAAGGATGTTTCAGCAATGTTTTAAGCCCATGCCCACTATTTTGCACACAATCTTTGTATAGTACCCAAAATACCGAACTGTACCACTTTCTGATCTGAATTGGATTTTACTACACTCTGGATGTAAGATGCCACCAATCACATTATTGCACTCACATCTCTCTAACAAAGGATTCCTACATCTGCTTATGACACTGTAAACTCATATATATTTAAATAGTTAAACATGTTTGTTCCCAAGCAATTTTATCATGTTTGGCCGATTCACACATCTTTTTTTAGGGAGGACACATATGCATTCCTACACAAATGTCCCTTTTGAGCCTTGTTTGTCTACCTCACCCACTCCATGAGGAAATCATTGTTCTGGACCTGCTTTTACCTACTAATGTAGGAGCTACCTCACCTGCACACAAACTGCTTTCTCACCTATTAAGTTGCTCTGCACATGTGCTGACACAAACTAATTAGCAGGGAAAAGTTGGATATGAACATGTGAATGGCCATGGAGAGGGTTACACATGGGAAACTTCTACCACACTTCAAGAAATGCTCAAAAATACCCTGGTCAGTAACTACACATAAATGTAGTATTTGTTTCACACAAGAAATTACACATACAACAATTGTGTTGTAATTGGGAAAATAAATTTATTTGCTGTTCAGCATCACAGCTTATTTGCCAATTTAATGTCATAAATAAAAATAAAATATAAAATATACACAAAAATAAAAATCAGCCAGAACAAGAGGTTGCATATCTCCAAACATGTGTTACCCTGCAAATGCAATGGTGAAAGAAATGGGGACACCAGAATACGTACTGCAACAACCAGGGTGAATACTAAGCATGATACACACCACCAAAAATTTATCCTGCATTTCTAGAGGTCAAAATAAGAACTTTAATGCCCATGGCACGAAAATGGATCGATGGCCAACTCAGGAAGTGGATGTCCAGTGCAATTTAAACATTTGGGGTCCAACCACAGAGGAAGTGAACCAGGTGTCATTATTTGGGCCCTTTTTCCCCCTTTTTAGATGGGGCCTTGGGGACAGGGGCCTTTGGCTCTGATGGCTTGCGCGGCCTTCCCCTACTGGACACAGGAGGGTCAGCAGAGGTGGAAGGTTGGGGGGCAGCTTGGGGTGGGCCAGCAGATGGGGGATTGTCCCTTAGGGACCTGGCGGTGGTGAGCAGCTCCACCAGAATGTCATTCTGGCGGCTGATTTGCTGGACAATGCTTTGCATGCCAGCCGCCAGAGTGTCATTCATGCGGTTTAAGGCCTCACACTGCTGCCTCTTTGTGGACTTCCAATCTGCCAGAAATTCCACAACCTTCTGCTGACAGACCGTAGACTCCTCCACTCGCTGCTCCATCCTGGCATCCCATGTGTCCTGTGGCTGGGGGTGTCGTGTTGGTGGAGGCTGGACCACTTGCTCCACCTGTGGCTCTGCAGAGGAAGATGCTGCCGGTTCATCCTGTGTTTCTGCTTCTTCTAGGATAATAATTGAAAACAATGTCACCATCACATACGCACTAAAAAATATCTTTCCAAATACAATGCATTACTGTGACTTACCATCAAAAGCAGCAGCAAAGACCTCCACCGGGAGCTCACTATCCATATTGGATATCCCCCTGACCTCGGCCACATCAATAACATCCAAGGCGTCCTGCTCCAGGGGGGTATATTCCAAATGATCTGGCATAGGCCCCCTCCCGGTGGACATGCTGTGGTTGTACCGGTCAGTCATCTTCCTCTTCAGTGTACTTTTGAAGTCTGACCACCTACAAGTTTAAAAATACAAATATCACCATGAGATATGTGCACCACTGTGCTAGTGAACATCATGACTACGTTACATTTCCTAGTGTGGGTGATCTTATGTTTTTTAGCCATATGTTTCCCACACACACATTAATGTCTCCATTATGAGGCATTTCAGTGTCTCATCTCATTCATTAGGCCACTAAATGCACATACATAGATCACTATGCAGAAATGACATCATCCATGGCCAAATTATGCACCTCCACCTGTTGTGAAACTACACATTCCACCATAGCTTGACAGTGTGGTTATTATGGAGTAATTTAACTATGGGAAGGCATACTGGGATGTGTAGTTTCTCACCAGCTACATGTGCACAGTTTGGTCATTCTTGTTTCAGTAGCATCATATGGAACATGTTACAACAACTCTTTTTCAACAACACACTTTCTGTTGTCCCATCACATACTTCACATGAGCAGAACTGTGCCCATAACCTCACATCACACCAATGGTGCATGTTTCATATATAAATGTGGGTTATTAGACATGGTTGTGTTCACATGTGACATTGAAGTGTAGCACTATCTACAAACACACCTTTCTATTATTCTCAAAACATACATGTAACATATGTACACACATATGACATTATCAGGGGGAGAAACACACTTGCCTTTTCTTCACTGCTAGCCAATCTCTGACCACTGGTGACACCTGGTTCACTTCCTCTGTGATCTTGTCCCAAAGGTTTCTCTTTGCACTGGCACCCGGCTTCCTGGTTGGCAATTCGATCCATTCGCGTGCCCTGGGCACTAAAATTCTCAATTCTGCCTCTACAAATGCAGGGTTTCTCTTTTTGGTGGTGGTATCCTGCTCAGTCCTCACCCTAGATGTTGCAGCTCGTTTTCTGGTGGCCCCAGTTCTCTCACCATGCACCTGCTGGGTCACACCTGTTTGGAGAGATGCAACCTCTTGTTCTGGCTGGTTGCTTGGCCCTTGTGTAGCTGGTGGCATTGCAGTAGTGGCTGTTAGTGAGGGGCCCCCTTGATCTTGGGTGCTCCTTGTCCTCTCCTGCTCCCTGTGCCTCAACCTTTCAAGCAAGGATTCTGCTCTTGCTCTCTGTAGAGCGTCCTCAGCTGCGGAATCATCTGAGCTAGACATGTTTGCAGCAATTCTGGCCTGCATCTGCCTGAATATTTATATGGTAATCTCCCGCCATGAACAAGGGGGCGTATATTTTTCCCACAATGTAGTAGCTAATTTACGCCGATATTTCCCGGCGATAATTCCCGCTTAAATTACGCAGGTCTCAACGCACCTGAACATTCACCTGTACATGCACATACACAGGTTGTGGACCATTGTGTGCTACATGGTGAAATGTGTGCACCTGTCATTCCAATGATGAGTGTTGTCAGGTGGTATCTGTTGGAGTTTGTGTATGCTTTCTGAATCACATTTCAAAACATCACGTTATAATTAGAGATGTGCGGGCTCGGATTTCAGAGATCCGAGCCCCCACGGACGTCATCATTCTGAGCCCGATTCCGAGCAGCGCTCGGAGATTCCCGCCTGACTCGGTCCGTCCGCGTGATTAGAACGTCATCTCCCGGCGTCGGATTTCGCGAGGCTTTATAAGCAGCTGCCGCGCCCCGCCATCTTCACTCCAGTCAAGTAGTGGGTTGGGAGAGGGTGTGTTGGTGCTGCTGCTGGGGCTTAAACTTGAGCTTGACCTTGAGCTTTTGCAATCGCTGGTGCTGTCTCTCAGTGCTGCTGTGTAGTAGTCTAACTGTGTACTTGTAGTACTACTGTCTCCTCTGTGCGGTCTACCTCTGGTGTGCTGTGCTGCCTGTAATTGATTATTTTATTTGCTGGGGCTGTCTCCCTCAGTGCTGCTGTGTACTCTGTTCTCAGCTTAGGACAACAGTCTAACTGTGTACTTGTAGTACTACTGTCTCCTCTGTGCGGTCTACCTCTGGTGAGCTGTGCTGTAATTAATTATTTTATTTGCTAGGGCTGTCTCCCTCAGTGCTGCTGTGTACTATACTATGTTCTCCTCTGCTTAGAAGAACAGTCTAACTGTGTACCTGCCTGTAGTACTACTGTCTCCTCTGTGCTGGGGCATACATCTGGTGCTGTGCTGTGCCATTTATTATATATATAATTATTAATTATATTAAATATAAATATATATAGTCCACTGGTGCTGCACTGCTGCCTGCACTGAATCTGCCAGTCTGGCGGTCTGTGGTCTGGGGCTCACTGGCTATACTGCCGTATGTACCGTCTGGTCTGGGGCTCACTGGCTAATAAATAATTAAATACTGCCTGCCTAATAAATAATTAAATACTGCCGTATATCTCTACCTTTGTGGTCTGGGGCTCACTGGCTATACTGCCGTATGTACCGTCTGGTCTGGGGCTCACTGGCTAAAATAATTAAATACTGCCGTATATCTCTACCTTTGTGGTCTGGGGCTCACTGGCTATACTGCCGTATGTACCATCTGGTCTGGGGCTCACTGGCTAATAAATAATTAAATACTGCCTGCCTAATAAATAATTAAATACTGCCGTATATCTCTACCTTTGTGGTCTGGGGCTCACTGGCTATACTGCCGTATGTACCGTCTGGTCTGGGGCTCACTGGCTAATAAATAATTAAATACTGCCGTATATCTCTACCTTTGTGGTCTGGGGCTCACTGGCTATACTGCCGTATGTACCGTCTGGTCTGGGGCTCACTGGCTAATAAATAATTAAATACTGCCTGCCTAATAAATAATTAAATACTGACGTATATCTCTACCTTTGTGGTCTGGGGCTCACTGGCTATACTGCCGTATGTACCGTCTGGTCTGGGGCTCACTGGCTAATAAATAATTAAATACTGCCGTATATCTCTACCTTTGTGGTCTGGGGCTCACTGGCTATACTGCCTTATGTACCGTCTGGTCTGGGGCTCACTGGCTAATAAATAATTAAATACTGCCTGCCTAATAAATAATTAAATACTGCTGTATATCTCTACCTTTGTGGTCTGGGGCTCACTGGCTATACTGCCGTATGTACCGTCTGGTCTGGGGCTCACTGGCTAATAAATAATTAAATACTGCCTGCCTAATAAATAATTAAATACTGCCGTATATCTCTACCTTTGTGGTCTGGGGCTCACTGGCTATACTGCCGTATGTACCGTCTGGTCTGGGGCTCACTGGCTAATAAATAATTAAATACTGCCTGCCTAATAAATAATTAAATACTGCCGTATATCTCTACCTTTGTGGTCTGGGGCTCACTGGCTATACTGCCGTATGTACCGTCTGGTCTGGGGCTCACTGGCTAATAAATAATTAAATACTGCCTGCCTAATAAATAATTAAATACTGCCGTATATCTCTACCTTTGTGGTCTGGGGCTCACTGGCTATACTGCCGTATGTACCGTCTGGTCTGGGGCTCTCTGCCTAATACTGCCGTACCTGTGTGGTGTGTGGCTCACTGCCCAATACTGCCGTATCTACCCTCTGGTCTGGGGCTCTCTGCCTAATACTGCCGTACCTGTGTGGTGTGTGGCTCACTGCCCAATACTGCCGTATCTACCCTCTGGTCTGGGGCTCACTGCCTAAATACTGCCGTATATCATTATCTACCTGTCTGGTCTGGGGCTCTCTGCCTAATACTGCCATACCTGTGTGGTGTGTGGCTCACTGCCCAATACTGCCGTATCTACCCTCTGGTCTGGGGCTCACTGCCTAAATACTGCCGTATATCATTATCTACCTGTCTGGTCTGGGGCTCTCTGCCTAATACTGCCGTACCTGTCTGGTGTGTGGCTCACTGCCCAATACTGCCGTATCTACCCTCTGGTCAGGGGCTCACTGCCTAAATACTGCCGTATACCATTATCTACCTGTCTGGTCTGGGGCTCTCTGCCTAATACTGCTGTACCTGTCTGGTCAGGGGCTCACTGCCTAATTTTTTTTGGAGCCTTGAGACTTTTAGGGATGCTGTACTAGCCGACACCTTTAGGTGGACTCTGGTCTGTCTTGTATCAAGCACAGTGGTCTCATGTGCATGAGATTGTTCTCTGTCCTCTTTTAAAATTGTGTCACCATCTTCATGGGTGAGAATGTGATCTCCCTGACTTGGGGGAGTCAGGGCTGGGGCAGGAAGGGTACAGGCTGAGTGGGGGTAGGGCACCCTTGTACTCTGCTGCTTTTGCCGGCTCCGGCCGGTAGCGTCTCCCTGGTGTCACGGCTGGCACTCTGCAGGGCCTCCCTCTTGCCTTCCTCATGATGCTGGCTGCTGGCTCTCTCTGTGTGCGCTGCTGTCCATCACCGCCGGGTCTCCTGCACGGAAACGCTGCCCGGCTCTCTCCTCTCTAGCGGGTCTCACTTCTGCACGCTTCCAGGCTGCGCACTCTGCTGCTCTCCTCTCTGTGGATCTTTAGGGTGCCCAGCCTGTCTTCTCTCTCTAAGCACGTGTCATCCTCTCTCACGCTGCTGCAAACCCTCCTCCGGCACAGTTTCATTTCACCTCTGACCTCTCCTTTTGCGCTCCTGTGCCAGTGCCCGTGTAACGGTGTGGTGCAAAATAGTACCTGAATCTGGAGCTGATTACGGCGGCAGCTTCTGGATTCCTCACGGCTTCTTCCGGAGAACCTGTGGCAGGGAATGGCACAACCCAAGGAGAACCCACAAAAGACAAGGCTACTACGGCTAGCAGCAACAAATATTTATTTAAAGGAGGAAACGCTGCCCGGCTCTCTCCTCTCTAGCGGGTCTCACTTCTGCACGCTTCCAGGCTGCGCACTCTGCTGCTCTCCTCTCTGTGGATCTTTAGGGTGCCCAGCCTGTCTTCTCTCTCTAAGCACGTGTCATCCTCTCTCACGCTGCTGCGAACCCTCCTCCGGCACAGTTTCATTTCACCTCTGACCTCTCCTTTTGCGCTCCTGTGCCAGTGCCCCTGTAACGGTGTGGTGCAAAATAGTACCTGAATCTGGAGCTGATTACGGCGGCAGCTTCTGGATTCCTCACGGCTTCTTCCGGAGAACCTGTGGCAGGGAATGGCACAACCCAAGGAGAACCCACAAAAGACAAGGCTACTACGGCTAGCAAAGTCAAAGAAGAGAAGAAGAGTTTGTACGGATGCACTCCTTACTGGACAATCATGGAAAAGATATATATATGGTTTTATTCCTTTTCAAATATAGTTAAAAAGGTGGGGGTTCCTTTTATCTTTATTGGGACTGGAATGGATAAGGATACCACCACATGTAGCGAAATAAGAGGTTAAAAGATTTTTTACATTAAACAACAAACAGTGTTTTAAGATAGAAAAAATGTGAGTAAAGATTTTTAAAAGTGTAGGTAGATACGAGTGTTGGTGTTAGTATTCTGACATAAATTGGGGTGTATTCCCCTTGGAGTCCTTACATATATTTTCAATTCTGTACCAATAAAAGTTATTTCCACACGTGTTTATTTGTTATTGCTTTATAGGGGCTTTTCTCAGGTATTATTGATTGAATATTCTGAGATGTATCAGTGTAATATTCCACCCATAGGGGGTCCCTGGATATAGTTAGTAAGATTTTAGGGATAAATTTCCCATATGTCAACTGTGTATTGACAGAGGACGTTAATTAAAGGGGTAAATTCCCCAAAGGTATTCCCAACAAGATACAGTTGTTTATGAATTAGGGGTGAATTCCCCACTTAGGTTTTTGCCGGTCAGTCACAGATTAGTAACTTTCCCGGACAGTCACCGTATCTTGATATTGGTTCACCTATATGGGTAGATCGATTCTTTAAGTATTGTACTGGGGAGTACTTGGTGTGTATGCCTATATTCAGAGATAGATTCAAAAAACCCACAGGGAATGTAACCCTAAAAACCATATAGAAGCACACTTTCTGGGGAAAATACCCCTAATTTCATTGATTATATGCCATTATATTTCGTACCAGTGTATGTAACACTCTGGGGAATGTACCCCTAAATACACAGGTTCTGCATTGGTATATATACTGAAGGACTCCCACAGGGAATACACCCCGTTTTTTGAATCTATCTCTGAATATAGGCATACACACCAAGTACTCCCCAGTACAATACTTAAAGAATCGATCTACCCATATAGGTGAACCAATATCAAGATACGGTGACTGTCCGGGAAAGTTACTAATCTGTGACTGACCGGCAAAAACCTAAGTGGGGAATTCACCCCTAATTCATAAACAACTGTATCTTGTTGGGAATACCTGTGGGGAATTTACCCCTTTAATTAACGTCCTCTGTCAATACACAGTTGACATATGGGAAATTTATCCCTAAAATCTTACTAACTATATCCAGGGACCCCCTATGGGTGGAATATTACACTGATACATCTCAGAATATTCAATCAATAATACCTGAGAAAAGCCCCTATAAAGCAATAACAAATAAACACGTGTGGAAATAACTTTTATTGGTACAGAATTGAAAATATATGTAAGGACTCCAAGGGGAATACACCCCAATTTATGTCAGAATACTAACACCAACACTCGTATCTACCTACACTTTTAAAAATCTTTACTCACATTTTTTCTATCTTAAAACACTGTTTGTTGTTTAATGTAAAAAATCTTTTAACCTCTTATTTCGCTACATGTGGTGGTATCCTTATCCATTCCAGTCCCAATAAAGATAAAAGGAACCCCCACCTTTTTAACTATATTTGAAAAGGAATAAAACCATATATATATCTTTTCCATGATTGTCCAGTAAGGAGTGCATCCGTACAAACTCTTCTTCTCTTCTTTGACTTTGTATGCTAATGTTTGGGATAGCACCCCCACTGTTGTGAACCAATATACAGTGGTAGATTGCCCACCAAACAGAGGGCATTAATTGTCTATCTTTTGTGTGCAGAACCCCCCCAAAACCCCTATCCACTTTGTAAAACTTTTTTCTGCTTTATTGCGGAATTCTGGGGTCTAGCACCATATAAAATTACAGGAATACCTCCTAAAAACTGTATAGAAAATTACATTACACCACAAGATTGTTTCCCGTTATGGCTACTTTCAGCCTAGCAAAAGATCTCGAAATACGAAGAGATAAATTATGGAGCGATATGGACTCCATTTTCTTAGAAAACTCAGATACAGCAGGCAGTCCTACACAAAGTTGGGCTGAAGACTTATATGCCTTGAAAATAGCCTTAATGAAGCAGAGCAAAACGGTGTGGAACCGCACCACATTTGACAATTATCTTAAGAGCAATCTGGTGCCAAGGGGTCTGAGACCCAAAGTTTTCCCAGCATTTAAGCTGGCAAACAATGAATTAAAAACTGAGTGGGAAAAGACTCTCCTGCAATGTTTAAGGGATCTGATCAAAATTCTCATTAAACATGACGAAATAGCTCTGACACAAATATCTCAAGAAATAAACAAACTGGGTGAAAAACTCAAGATTCATGAAACATTAGATGCATTTCAAAACCGATATGATAAATATAAAAAAGAGATAGAAGCATATGAATTGGAGATAATAGAACGTAAGAAACGCAAATTTCAGAGAGACCGTACTGACTTCCAGAACAACAGAATTTTCCGATGGAACATAAGACCAGCAAGACCCCAAAATACTAATAATAAAGGGGGCTACACCTCAAACTATACCACCTCCGAACCAGACTCTTCAGACACTGATTCAGTGGACACAAGATTCTCACATCTTAATTTTTTAGGGGTAGGCCGCAACAGAGGCCGAGACACTGGAGAAGGATCAGGCGGGGCCAGGGGGGGAAGAAGAAGGAAGAGAGAAGCTGTGGATTGGAGGGGAGAAACCAGGGAGAGGAGAAGGTTCAGGGAATAGACCAACATGACCCTTCACATGAACCCACACCCCCAACTCCCCTCAAAATTATAAACCTTACCAATCGATCCCTGACCAGCGATCAGGAATCCATCCTCAAACGAGGCTTATCTTTCTCGCCAGTGGCAGTGGCAGATAGATTCGATGTGGAAAAAGACTTAAATCTATTCACGCGGAAAATTCTTCTGAAGAAATTCTTCACACAGCATAAAAAATCAGAAATAACCCCCGACTCCCCTGACCAGACAGAAGATCCCACCCATTCCATTGAATTGGACAATGAAGACAACTTAGCAGTACAAATGCTATATGATTTATCAACAGAGGGGGATGTATATACTCAAACCAATCTTGGCACTAACCCGGTACGCACCCCAGAACCATGGGATAAATCCAAGATTAAGAAAAAGTCGACATTCATACCTGATATGAAACTCTGTCCACAGGTCTCAGTTTTTCAAACCTTGGTATCCAACGACCTAGACCAACTCCTCACTAAACAATCGTCCCATCCACATAACATCACTAAAGGGGAAAATAAAGCCCTGAAAGAAATATCGGAATGGCAGGACATAATAGTGAAACCCTCGGACAAAGGGGGGAATGTGGTTTTGTGGCCGCGTGAGCTTTATGTACAAGAACTACAGAAACAGCTATCTGATGTCAAATGCTACTCTAAATTAATATTCAGCCCAAGTGCTGAATACTCTAGTCAATATCTGAAATTGATCAAGTCAGCACACGACAATAAAGTCATCTCAGACAGTGATTTTAAATTCCTTCAAGTGGATCAACCCAAAACACCAACCCTATACCTCCTCCCGAAATTCCACAAAAACTCCAAAACCCCACCAGGCAGGCCCATCATGTCAGGGAAAGGCAGTTTGACTGAGAAGCTCAGTATCTATGTGGATCAGTTCTTAAGGAAATATGTTATAGCACTACCTTCTCACCTCCGCGACACTATGGATGTTCTAAATAAACTTGAGAACCTCTCAGTAAATAAGAACACGTGGTTGGTGACCCTCGACGTTGAAAGTTTGTACACCAGTATCAACCATGAGAGGGGAATTGAGGCAGTCAAGTATTTCCTTGGGATGGATGCTAACTGTGAATTTAACAATTTCCTGACTGATGCCATTAGATTCATCCTGACGAAAAACTATTTCACCTGCCAGGGATCCCACTATCTCCAGGTACGGGGGACAGCTATGGGCACGGCATGTGCCCCGACATATGCTAACCTGTACCTGGGATGGTGGGAGAGAGAGGTATTTTTTAGAGATGTCAACACAAGGTATACGGATAAAATCCCATTATACCTACGATACATAGACGACATCTTGATGTTGTGGGATGGAGATAAGAACGAACTAGAGGAATTGATTGAGTTGTTAAATAGAAACGATCTAAACCTCAGACTGTCACACGAGGCAAGTCAACATCGAATCCACTTCCTTGACCTAACGATTAGCATTGATGAGACAGGTAACATATGCACAGATCTCTATAGAAAAGAGACAGCCACAAACAGCGTCCTTCACGCCACGAGTGCACATTTGCCTAGCACGATCAAAGCAATACCCAAAGGCGAAATGATCAGGGTTAAACGTAACTGCTCGAATACAGAGGCACATGATAAAAGAGAGAAAGAACTGTCGGAGAGGTTAAGGGAGAGAGGATATAGTCAGACTCTCATCAAGAAGTCACGTAATGCAGTGAGACAAATACCGAGGGAGACACTCCTATCACCTAAAACTCGTGTTGCCAATGAAGAAGAACCTATACGATTTATAGGGACCTTCAATAAAAATTGGAGAAAGATCAATGCCATTCTGCAAAAACACTGGCCAGTATTGCACACTGATGAGGATCTGAAGAGCATACTACCAGCAAGAGTTCAGACTAGTTGGCGAAGGGCCAGAAACATCAAGGACCGCCTAGTTCACAGCCATCTAACGGAGCCCACACCACCACCCAGGAAACAAGGTTCGGAAAAATGTGGACGTTGCAAAGCCTGTGCCCACATGATACCAACTAAAAGCTTTACAGACAAGTTCAACAAAACTTGGAAGATTCAGAATCTGATTACATGTACCACAATTGGGGTAGTATATCAACTACAATGCCCATGCAGTAAGATCTATGTGGGCAAAACAAAGAGACCACTCAAGGTGCGGGTCCTTGAGCATATTGGATCTATACGGAACGCCAAAAAAGATTCAGCGAATTTTAAAAAATTGAGTCCAGTGGCCAGGCACTTCATGCGAGTACACAACAGCGACTCTAAAGGATTGAAAGCCTTCGGCATGAGACACGTTCAACTGGGAATTAGAGGGGGAGATATGGACAAGGAGCTGTTAAAAATTGAAACTAAGATGATATTCTTAATGGACTGCCTGCAACCTAAAGGCCTCAATGAGTATAACAGCTATCTTCCCTTCCTTGGAGAATAAAATGTGAACATCTTATCTCTTAAGAGTGCCCGTGAAGGGTAATATCCATCTTTCTCCCTCCTCCTTCCCTGCTGTCTCTCTATATATATACAAAATTCCCCCCCCCCCCCCTCAATCTGAAACTCGATTGTACCCAATGGGGCAAAATGAAATAACTCTCTGAAATTAGCTCTAATTCTGTCTGTGACTGGATATATATACTTACCAAGACAACGCATTAAGAAATACAATGATACACTTACCTTATAATTAGTGTCAGTTTGGGTTTCTTCTCTATCCAGACAGAAGGGTATTATGTACTTACCTTTAATCCATGTCTTTATACATGCTTTTTGATGGTATCTTGGATATTAATGTCATCAAATATAGTATACTTACCCAATTTCCAGACAGGATGTCACGATACACTCATCTTTGAAATCATATCACTTATCTTTAAATAAATAATCTCTTGATATTGGAATTACAATATCACCAAACAAAATATATGGATTTATGCATCAAGAATGTGTGACCCATCTAATCATTTTGTTTAAAAAAACTCCAACTATAGCTTTGATGTGGATGCGGATAGGCACCGGATGTATATACCCACCAAGGCAACGAACGCTGGGATACATCTAGACTCATAACTACACACTGGCTCATAACGTGTGGACATTTGAATAGTAACAAAAGCCTTAAAATTTCAGTCTAAGAATAACATCCATAACCTAGAATACCCACCAGATGATACCCTTTAACAATCTGGGGCACATGACTTAGCCACATATGACAAAGATACTCAACCCATGACCCCTCAAATCTAGATGTTTTCAAACCAACACCTATATTCTTCCAATCGGAATTGAATTAGAATAATCAATAACATCGTTTAAATCCCGAATCCTTACACCTACCTATGTTGCCTAGCAACATGTGTACTAGTCACTTTGATCCCCAACAGGAGGGGACCACACCAATCACAAGATAGCGTCTCCAAATTATTTCACAGAAACTGCTCCACACACATGAAAAAGGAGTAGTCACTCATCACGCATACAATCACAATACCAGTCAGACTTACTGATCTGACTACACAGTAACATCTCTTTATGTCTTATTTTTATTTTTATTTTTATTTTTATATATTTATAATATTGCATCATCAGCACCACTTTGCTTGTTTTTGTGTGTTTTTCCTTTATTTCACC
Organism: Crinia signifera; assembly: GCF_055691185.1. NCBI lineage: Eukaryota > Metazoa > Chordata > Amphibia > Anura > Myobatrachidae > Crinia > Crinia signifera. Next base: position 311,002,707 of record NC_139221.1, read on the forward strand.
TGACTGTTTTCACATTTATTTTGTTTTATTTCTGATATGCACTCAATAAGGGAATTCTGTCATATCTATGCTAGAATCCCCGATATACACAAGTCTTCAACACATTATGGGATATTTCCATATCAACTGTTCTTCACTGTCATGTACCTACACTTTTGGGCACTACTGTCTCACCAAGATGTAAGGAGGGAAATTTGTACCATAGTAATAGGACAAAAGGAGTATATAACCAATACAGGTTCTAGGATATGCCTCGACTGAAGGCATACCACATACAGAGGAAGGGGCTCCCAATAGTAATAGGTATAACTAAACCCCACACATACAATATGCGCATTAATAAATGAGTCACGATCACCAGATGAAATGGTGGTTCACCTAGAATGATCTTTAAAGACCCACACCTGAAACGACCAGGAGAATTCAGCTGTAACAACGCTAAAACGGACTTACGATACCCTGAAGACTGTATTATACATAGCGCAGGGCGACTACAAACCCGGAAGATACTTCCGGGTTCTGGTAGACTCAGCAGACGATTGGCCGCTGTAGTGCATGTGATGGGTCACGGGGTGCGACGCAGGCACCACGTGATCAGCGCTATCACGTCAAGAAGGGCACCAGACATAAGAGGGCGGAAGTAATGACGCCGAATCATTGGCGCAGACGCCCCACGTGACGGAAACGAGTACCGTCATTGGCTGAACTATCCTGATAAATATCCGAGCCTGGGATCAATCAAGTGGTCAGCTTGAAGAAGCTCATATAGCGAAACACGTGTCCTGCCTGTGTAGCGTTAGATAGAATGTTTGGTGTTTAGTTTAGATATGTATTTTCTTCAATTACTGTGATATACTAAGCGTCCTTACAAAATCTGTATCCAGGAGGTTACAGCCCGAATATTGACAGCAGCCACTATCAATAGACCAAATAGTGGTCTTGCATGTTTATTCACCTCTGGTAACAGCTCAGCACTGTATACCACATAAAAAGTGCCTAAACAGCAGTACCCTGCATTTCCCAGTAGGTGTCGCTGCTGCACTTCAGAGCACAAAAAGTGTATGGAGACAAAGTATCAATCTGTCTCAGAAACTCCAACTGCAATGTGCAACATATTAAACACACTTCTTATCACCATTATAAATTATGTTTGATATTAAGATACATAAAGTGTGAATAATCTCTTTGTCGGGCTAAAATAACCTCTTGATCCACACTAAGTGGTCTGAGTCTTCATAGTACCAGAAGACTAAAAATTGGTATACAGCAATCTAAATAAAAGGAATACACCTTTATATCATAATAAAGCGATCCTATATGTATACTAAGACCAACTATTACCAATTCAAAGGGGAATATACACCCCATACGATAAAATATTGCTTGTCTATGTAAAAATTGTATTGGGCTATCTCAGCAGAAAAATTCTGAATTCATTTCTTAAAAAATCCTTTTAGGATTTCTACAGGGAATTTGACCCCAAAAACTGTATGAGAATACACGCTCTGGGGAAGATATCCCCAATTATATCAATTCTGTACCAGTGTATATAACACTGTTCGGGGAAGTTATCCCTAATTGTATTTGACTCTGGGCTAGTGGATGTAACACTCTCTGGGGAATACACCCCTAATTTTATAGATTCCGTACCGGTGTATATACCTAGGGAATTTAACCCCATAAAACTACCTAAGAGCACACTCCCTGGGGAAAATACCCCTAATTATATTCTGTGCCAGTGTATATAACACTCTCTGGGGAAGATACCCCTAATTATATAACACTCTCTGGGGAAGATACCCCTAATTATGTCAACTTTGTGCCAGTGTATGTAATATTTTTTGGGGAATATACCCCTAGGTACATAGAATCTGTACCAGTATATAACACGACTTGGGGAAGTTCTCCTTAATTGCATTAACTCTGGGCCAGTGGTTGTAACACTCTTTGGGGAATACACCCCTATTTTCATAGATTCCGTACCAGTGTATGTACCTAGGGAATTTAACCCCATAAAACTACATAAGAGCACACTCTGTGGGGAAAATACCCCTAATTTTCTGTGCCAGTGTACATAACACTCTCTGGGGAAGATACCCCTAATTATGCTAACTCTGTGCCAGTGTATGTAATAATTCTTGGGGAATATACCCCTAAATAGATTCTGCACCAGTATATATACCTAGGGACTCCCACAGGGAATGTAACCCTAAAAACCATATAGAACGACACTTTCTGGGGAAAATACCCCTAATTTCATTGATTATATGCCATTATATTTCGTACCAGTGTATGTAACACTCTGGGGAATGTACCCCTAAATACACAGGTTCTGCATTGGTATATATACTGAAGGACTCCCACAGGGAATACACCCCGTTTTTTGAATCTATCTCTGAATATAGGCATACACACCAAGTACTCCCCAGTACAATACTTAAAGAATCGATCTACCCATATAGGTGAACCAATATCAAGATACGGTGACTGTCCGGGAAAGTTACTAATCTGTGACTGACCGGCAAAAACCTAAGTGGGGAATTCACCCCTAATTCATAAACAACTGTATCTTGTTGGGAATACCTGTGGGGAATTTACCCCTTTAATTAACGTCCTCTGTCAATACACAGTTGACATATGGGAAATTTATCCCTAAAATCTTACTAACTATATCCAGGGACCCCCTATGGGTGGAATATTACACTGATACATCTCAGAATATTCAATCAATAATACCTGAGAAAAGCCCCTATAAAGCAATAACAAATAAACACGTGTGGAAATAACTTTTATTGGTACAGAATTGAAAATATATGTAAGGACTCCAAGGGGAATACACCCCAATTTATGTCAGAATACTAACACCAACACTCGTATCTACCTACACTTTTAAAAATCTTTACTCACATTTTTTCTATCTTAAAACACTGTTTGTTGTTTAATGTAAAAAATCTTTTAACCTCTTATTTCGCTACATGTGGTGGTATCCTTATCCATTCCAGTCCCAATAAAGATAAAAGGAACCCCCACCTTTTTAACTATATTTGAAAAGGAATAAAACCATATATATATCTTTTCCATGATTGTCCAGTAAGGAGTGCATCCGTACAAACTCTTCTTCTCTTCTTTGACTTTGTATGCTAATGTTTGGGATAGCACCCCCACTGTTGTGAACCAATATACAGTGGTAGATTGCCCACCAAACAGAGGGCATTAATTGTCTATCTTTTGTGTGCAGAACCCCCCCAAAACCCCTATCCACTTTGTAAAACTTTTTTCTGCTTTATTGCGGAATTCTGGGGTCTAGCACCATATAAAATTACAGGAATACCTCCTGAAAACTGTATAGAAAATTACATTACACCACAAGATTGTTTCCCGTTATGGCTACTTTCAGCCTAGCAAAAGATCTCGAAATACGAAGAGATAAATTAAGGAGCGATATGGACTCCATTTTCTTAGAAAACTCAGATACAGCAGGCAGTCCTACACAAAGTTGGGCTGAAGACTTATATGCCTTGAAAATAGCCTTAATGAAGCAGAGCAAAACGGTGTGGAACCGCACCACATTTGACAATTATCTTAAGAGCAATCTGGTGCCAAGGGGTCTGAGACCCAAAGTTTTCCCAGCATTTGAGCTGGCAAACAATGAATTAAAAACTGAGTGGGAAAAGACTCTCCTGCAATGTTCAAGGGATCTGATCAAAATTCTCATTAAACATGACGAAATAGCTCTGACACAAATATCTCAAGAAATAAACAAACTGGGTGAAAAACTCAAGATTCATGAAACATTAGATGCATTTCAAAACCGATATGATAAATATAAAAAAGAGATAGAAGCATATGAATTGGAGATAATAGAACGTAAGAAACGCAAATTTCAGAGAGACCGTACTGACTTCCAGAACAACAGAATTTTCCGATGGAACATAAGACCAGCAAGACCCCAAAATACTAATAATAAAGGGGGCTACACCTCAAACTATACCACCTCCGAACCAGACTCTTCAGACACTGATTCAGTGGACACAAGATTCTCACATCTTAATTTTTTAGGGGTAGGCCGCAACAGAGGCCGAGACACTGGAGAAGGATCAGGCGGGGCCAGGGGGGGAAGAAGAAGGAAGAGAGAAGCTGTGGATTGGAGGGGAGAAACCAGGGAGAGGAGAAGGTTCAGGGAATAGACCAACATGACCCTTCACATGAACCCACACCCCCAACTCCCCTCAAAATTATAAACCTTACCAATCGATCCCTGACCAGCGATCAGGAATCCATCCTCAAACGAGGCTTATCTTTCTCGCCAGTGGCAGTGGCAGATAGATTCGATGTGGAAAAAGACTTAATTCTATTCACGCGGAAAATTCTTCTGAAGAAATTCTTCACACAGCATAAAAAATCAGAAATAACCCCCGACTCCCCTGACCAGACAGAAGATCCCACCCATTCCATTGAATTGGACAATGAAGACAACTTAGCAGTACAAATGCTATATGATTTATCAACAGAGGGGGATGTATATACTCAAACCAATCTTGGCACTAACCCGGTACGCACCCCAGAACCATGGGATAAATCCAAGATTAAGAAAAAGTCGACATTCATACCTGATATGAAACTCTGTCCACAGGTCTCAGTTTTTCAAACCTTGGTATCCAACGACCTAGACCAACTCCTCACTAAACAATCGTCCCATCCACATAACATCACTAAAGGGGAAAATAAAGCCCTGAAAGAAATATCGGAATGGCAGGACATAATAGTGAAACCCTCGGACAAAGGGGGGAATGTAGTTTTGTGGCCGCGTGAGCTTTATGTACAAGAACTACAGAAACAGCTATCTGATGTCAAATGCTACTCTAAATTAATATTCAGCCCAAGTGCTGAATACTCTAGTCAATATCTGAAATTGATCAAGTCAGCACACGACAATAAAGTCATCTCAGACAGTGATTTTAAATTCCTTCAAGTGGATCAACCCAAAACACCAACCCTATACCTCCTCCCGAAAATCCACAAAAACTCCAAAACCCCACCAGGCAGGCCCATCATGTCAGGGAAAGGCAGTTTGACTGAGAAGCTCAGTATCTATGTGGATCAGTTCTTAAGGAAATATGTTATAGCACTACCTTCTCACCTCCGCGACACTATGGATGTTCTAAATAAACTTGAGAACCTCTCAGTAAATAAGAACACGTGGTTGGTGACCCTCGACGTTGAAAGTTTGTACACCAGTATCAACCATGAGAGGGGAATTGAGGCAGTCAAGTATTTCCTTGGGATGGATGCTAACTGTGAATTTAACAATTTCCTGACTGATGCCATTAGATTCATCCTGACGAAAAACTATTTCACCTGCCAGGGATCCCACTATCTCCAGGTACGGGGGACAGCTATGGGCACGGCATGTGCCCCGACATATGCTAACCTGTACCTGGGATGGTGGGAGAGAGAGGTATTTTTTAGAGATGTCAACACAAGGTATACGGATAAAATCCCATTATACCTACGATACATAGACGACATCTTGATGTTGTGGGATGGAGATAAGAACGAACTAGAGGAATTGATTGAGTTGTTAAATAGAAACGATCTAAACCTCAGACTGTCACACGAGGCAAGTCAACATCGAATCCACTTCCTTGACCTAACGATTAGCATTGATGAGACAGGTAACATATGCACAGATCTCTATAGAAAAGAGACAGCCACAAACAGCGTCCTTCACGCCACGAGTGCACATTTGCCTAGCACGATCAAAGCAATACCCAAAGGCGAAATGATCAGGGTTAAACGTAACTGCTCGAATACAGAGGCACATGATAAAAGAGAGAAAGAACTGTCGGAGAGGTTAAGGGAGAGAGGATATAGTCAGATTCTCATCAAGAAGTCACGTAATGCAGTGAGACAAATACCGAGGGAGACACTCCTATCACCTAAAACTCGTGTTGCCAATGAAGAAGAACCTATACGATTTATAGGGACCTTCAATAAAAATTGGAGAAAGATCAATGCCATTCTGCAAAAACACTGGCCAGTATTGCACACTGATGAGGATCTGAAGAGCATACTACCAGCAAGAGTTCAGACTAGTTGGCGAAGGGCCAGAAACATCAAGGACCGCCTAGTTCACAGCCATCTAACGGAGCCCACACCACCACCCAGGAAACAAGGTTCGGAAAAATGTGGACGTTGCAAAGCCTGTGCCCACATGATACCAACTAAAAGCTTTACAGACAAGTTCAACAAAACTTGGAAGATTCAGAATCTGATTACATGTACCACAATTGGGGTAGTATATCAACTACAATGCCCATGCAGTAAGATCTATGTGGGCAAAACAAAGAGACCACTCAAGGTGCGGGTCCTTGAGCATATTGGATCTATACGGAACGCCAAAAAAGATTCAGCGAATTTTAAAAAATTGAGTCCAGTGGCCAGGCACTTCATGCGAGTACACAACAGCGACTCTAAAGGATTGAAAGCCTTCGGCATGAGACACGTTCAACTGGGAATTAGAGGGGGAGATATGGACAAGGAGCTGTTAAAAATTGAAACTAAGATGATATTCTTAATGGACTGCCTGCAACCTAAAGGCCTCAATGAGTATAACAGCTATCTTCCCTTCCTTGGAGAATAAAATGTGAACATCTTATCTCTTAAGAGTGCCCGTGAAGGGTAATATCCATCTTTCTCCCTCCTCCTTCCCTGCTGTCTCTCTATATATATACAAAATTCCCCCCCCCCCCCCCCTCAATCTGAAACTCGATTGTACCCAATGGGGCAAAATGAAATAACTCTCTGAAATTAGCTCTAATTCTGTCTGTGACTGGATATATATACTTACCAAGACAACGCATTAAGAAATACAATGATACACTTACCTTATAATTAGTGTCAGTTTGGGTTTCTTCTCTATCCAGACAGAAGGGTATTATGTACTTACCTTTAATCCATGTCTTTATACATGCTTTTTGATGGTATCTTGGATATTAATGTCATCAAATATAGTATACTTACCCAATTTCCAGACAGGATGTCACGATACACTCATCTTTGAAATCATATCACTTATCTTTAAATAAATAATCTCTTGATATTGGAATTACAATATCACCAAACAAAATATATGGATTTATGCATCAAGAATGTGTGACCCATCTAATCATTTTGTTTAAAAAAACTCCAACTATAGCTTTGATGTGGATGCGGATAGGCACCGGATGTATATACCCACCAAGGCAACGAACGCTGGGATACATCTAGACTCATAACTACACACTGGCTCATAACGTGTGGACATTTGAATAGTAACAAAAGCCTTAAAATTTCAGTCTAAGAATAACATCCATAACCTAGAATACCCACCAGATGATACCCTTTAACAATCTGGGGCACATGACTTAGCCACATATGACAAAGATACTCAACCCATGACCCCTCAAATCTAGATGTTTTCAAACCAACACCTATATTCTTCCAATCGGAATTGAATTAGAATAATCAATAACATCGTTTAAATCCCGAATCCTTACACCTACCTATGTTGCCTAGCAACATGTGTACTAGTCACTTTGATCCCCAACAGGAGGGGACCACACCAATCACAAGATAGCGTCTCCAAATTATTTCACAGAAACTGCTCCACACACATGAAAAAGGAGCAGTCACTCATCACGCATACAATCACAATACCAGTCAGACTTACTGATCTGACTACACAGTAACATCTCTTTATGTCTTATTTTTATTTTTATTTTTATTTTTATATATTTATAATATTGCATCATCAGCACCACTTTGCACGTTTTTGTGTGTTTTTCCTTTATTTCACCTGACTGTTTTCACATTTATTTTGTTTTATTTCTGATATGCACTCAATAAGGGAATTCTGTCATATCTATGCTAGAATCCCCGATATACACAAGTCTTCAACACATTATGGGATATTTCCATATCAACTGTTCTTCACTGTCATGTACCTACACTTTTGGGCACTACTGTCTCACCAAGATGTAAGGAGGGAAATTTGTACCATAGTAATAGGACAAAAGGAGTATATAACCAATACAGGTTCTAGGATATGCCTCGACTGAAGGCATACCACATACAGAGGAAGGGGCTCCCAATAGTAATAGGTATAACTAAACCCCACACATACAATATGCGCATTAATAAATGAGTCACGATCACCAGATGAAATGGTGGTTCACCTAGAATGATCTTTAAAGACCCACACCTGAAACGACCAGGAGAATTCAGCTGTAACAACGCTAAAACGGACTTACGATACCCTGAAGACTGTATTATACATAGCGCAGGGCGACTACAAACCCGGAAGATACTTCCGGGTTCTGGTAGACTCAGCAGACGATTGGCCGCTGTAGTGCATGTGATGGGTCACGGGGTGCGACGCAGGCACCACGTGATCAGCGCTATCACGTCAAGAAGGGCACCAGACATAAGAGGGCGGAAGTAATGACGCCGAATCATTGGCGCAGACGCCCCACGTGACGGAAACGAGTACCGTCATTGGCTGAACTATCCTGATAAATATCCGAGCCTGGGATCAATCAAGTGGTCAGCTTGAAGAAGCTCATATAGCGAAACACGTGTCCTGCCTGTGTAGCGTTAGATAGAATGTTTGGTGTTTAGTTTAGATATGTATTTTCTTCAATTACTGTGATATACTTAGCGTCCTTACAAAATCTGTATCCAGGAGGTTACAGCCCGAATATTGACAGCAGCCACTATCAATAGACCAAATAGTGGTCTTGCATGTTTATTCACCTCTGGTAACAGCTCAGCACTGTATACCACATAAAAAGTGCCTAAACAGCAGTACCCTGCATTTCCCAGTAGGTGTCGCTGCTGCACTTCAGAGCACAAAAAGTGTATGGAGACAAAGTATCAATCTGTCTCAGAAACTCCAACTGCAATGTGCAACATATTAAACACACTTCTTATCACCATTATAAATTATGTTTGATATTAAGATACATAAAGTGTGAATAATCTCTTTGTCGGGCTAAAATAACCTCTTGATCCACACTTTGGCCTTTATTCTGATCTGTGCGGAAATTCCCGCATTCTTACGGAGCGGTCCGCACGCCACGGTGTTTTGCCGCATGCGGCCATCGTCCGTAGAAACGCCCACGTGTCCTCCGCATTCGGACGGACTCACTCTTTAAGAACAGGGCGTGTTTACGGACGACATACAAATCATGCGTGTGCGGGAGAAACACTCCGATTCGGCACGGTATTACAGAGTATTACAGAGTATGCTCGGGAATACCGCATCCGAACGGGAGCCAAGCGGTGCTACCGCACGTAAGCGGAGTATTTACGCCAAACAACCCACTATTATATATCTTCTGTATTGCTAGTATTAATATTCAGTCATGTCCATTGTTAGCAGTTTTTAAGTGTGGGACAAGTACAGCATATGTGGGGGATTACTAAGGTTTCCTTGAAGCAGCAATGGTTTCAATTAAAGCACTGACAAGCGTCCTATTAGTGAGTAATGAGTAAAGGAGTAGATTCTATTGGGTTCAGGTGTTAATGGTTGTAGTCATTAGGCGTACGTTCGCCTACCGCATGAACGAGTGGTGTCCGCAAAGCAATAGTACACTTGTGGACACCGCACATTTCTGCCCTTTTTTCATCGCGTGCATTCGGAGTGGTTTCCGAATGTACGCCCCCCAACATAAGTGTACTCCCCCGTGTCCGCCCATGTTTCCGCCCCGTTTTGCCCACTTTGAAACTACGCCCATGTGTCATTCCGCATGACGCCCATAATACGCCCCTATTTCCCGACTGATAGCGGTGAACAGTTTTGGACGGGATTTGGCCGAACTGGTACCGAGTCAAGGCGTGGCACATGCGCGTAGCGTTCTCCACGCATGCGCAGACGTCATAAAGACGCGATCCGTAAGTACGCGGTAAAGTCCGCATCAATCAGAATAAGGGCCTAAGTGGTCTGAGTCTTCATAGTACCAGAAGACTAAAAATTGGTATACAGCAATCTAAATAAAAGGAATACACCTTTATATCATAATAAAGCGATCCTATATGTATACTAAGACCAACTATTACCAATTCAAAGGGGAATATACACCCCATACGATAAAATATTGCTTGTCTATGTAAAAATTGTATTGGGCTATCTCAGCAGAAAAATTCTGAATTCATTTCTTAAAAAATCCTTTTAGGATTTCTACAGGGAATTTGACCCCAAAAACTGTATGAGAATACACGCTCTGGGGAAGATATCCCCAATTATATCAATTCTGTACCAGTGTATATAACACTATTCGGGGAAGTTATCCCTAATTGTATTTGACTCTGGGCTAGTGGATGTAACACTCTCTGGGGAATACACCCCTAATTTTATAGATTCCGTACCGGTGTATATACCTAGGGAATTTAACCCCATAAAACTACCTAAGAGCACACTCCCTGGGGAAAATACCCCTAATTATATTCTGTGCCAGTGTATATAACACTCTCTGGGGAAGATACCCCTAATTATATAACACTCTCTGGGGAAGATACCCCTAATTATGTCAACTTTGTGCCAGTGTATGTAATATTTTTTGGGGAATATACCCCTAGGTACATAGAATCTGTACCAGTATATAACACGACTTGGGGAAGTTCTCCTTAATTGCATTAACTCTGGGCCAGTGGTTGTAACACTCTTTGGGGAATACACCCCTATTTTCATAGATTCCGTACCAGTGTATGTACCTAGGGAATTTAACCCCATAAAACTACATAAGAGCACACTCTGTGGGGAAAATACCCCTAATTTTCTGTGCCAGTGTACATAACACTCTCTGGGGAAGATACCCCTAATTATGCTAACTCTGTGCCAGTGTATGTAATAATTCTTGGGGAATATACCCCTAAATAGATTCTGCACCAGTATATATACCTAGGGACTCCCACAGGGAATGTAACCCTAAAAACCATATAGAAGCACACTTTCTGGGGAAAATACCCCAAATTTCATTGATTATATGCCATTATATTTCGTACCAGTGTATGTAACACTCTGGGGAATGTACCCTTAAATACACAGGTTCTGCATTGGTATATATACTGAAGGACTCCCACAGGGAATACACCCCGTTTTTTGAATCTATCTCTGAATATAGGCATACACACCAAGTACTCCCCAGTACAATACTTAAAGAATCGATCTACCCATATAGGTGAACCAATATCAAGATACGGTGACTGTCCGGGAAAGTTACTAATCTGTGACTGACCGGCAAAAACCTAAGTGGGGAATTCACCCCTAATTCATAAACAACTGTATCTTGTTGGGAATACCTGTGGGGAATTTACCCCTTTAATTAACGTCCTCTGTCAATACACAGTTGACATATGGGAAATTTATCCCTAAAATCTTACTAACTATATCCAGGGACCCCCTATGGGTGGAATATTACACTGATACATCTCAGAATATTCAATCAATAATACCTGAGAAAAGCCCCTATAAAGCAATAACAAATAAACACGTGTGGAAATAACTTTTATTGGTACAGAATTGAAAATATATGTAAGGACTCCAAGGGGAATACACCCCAATTTATGTCAGAATACTAACACCAACACTCGTATCTACCTACACTTTTAAAAATCTTTACTCACATTTTTTCTATCTTAAAACACTGTTTGTTGTTTAATGTAAAAAATCTTTTAACCTCTTATTTCAGGGGCAAACGCAGGATTTTCAGAAGGGGGTTTCCAGAGGGGCGGAGCAAAGCACGGAGATGGACACTTAGGTGACCCAGTATATGCTTTGATGTCCCGCGGGTGGTAGGGGGTATTATATCAACCGCTCAGCATGTAGGGTCTGGATCAGTAATTTCCACTAATTACCCCTTTACTGAACAGATGGTGGGAGATGGGGTGGGAGAAGGGGGCATTGGACTGAATGAAGGGGCCCTGATACATAACTTCCGGGGTGGTAGAAGATGTTTAATACGCAGAGGAAGGGTGTATAGTGGAGTGGGCTTATTAATCATAATTCTCTGGTGGGAGGACAGCTTGCTTGACTGCAGATATCTCCAGTTCCCGGAAATAGATTTCTTAGATTTTAATGTAATTAAAAACTAGAGAATCCCACCTACCAAATGGTATTGGGGACTAGGGGATCAGACTTCAGGAGGCAGAGCAATCTGCCAACGAGTATATAAAACTACATACCAGGTGTGTGGAGCTGGAGCAGTAACCAGCTGCTGGAAGGCTGATATCTCTGGTTCTGGGAACAGTAGAGACAAGCTTCTAGTGTACTTCAAAGGGGGAGAGTCCCAGCTTTTGGAATATACCCTCAGATAAACTCTAATTCAGACAGAACCTGAAATATCTGACTGGGAAGAGCAATTAAAAGGCTTGGATGGGGACCACTTCTTTGAAGTCAGATATCTCCGGTTTCCAAGGTCCGATTTTAAAAATTCTTGTACTCATGGAAAGAGGGGACCCTCAGCTTTCAGCCTAGGGCCCTTAGACTCCTGGGGGGGTTTCTGGGTACTCGGAAACCCCCCCTGCGTGCGCTACTGTATTTCGCTACATGTGGTGGTATCCTTATCCATTCCAGTCCCAATAAAGATAAAAGGAACCCCCACCTTTTTAACTATATTTGAAAAGGAATAAAACCATATATATATATATCTTTTCCATGATTGTCCAGTAAGGAGTGCATCCGTACAAACTCTTCTTCTCTTCTTTGACTTTGTATGCTAATGTTTGGGATAGCACCCCCACTGTTGTGAACCAATATACAGTGGTAGATTGCCCACCAAACAGAGGGCATTAATTGTCTATCTTTTGTGTGCAGAACCCCCCCAAAACCCCTATCTACTACGGCTAGCAGCAACAAATATTTATTTAAAGGAGGAAACGCTGCCCGGCTCTCTCCTCTCTAGCGGGTCTCACTTCTGCACGCTTCCAGGCTGCGCACTCTGCTGCTCTCCTCTCTGTGGATCTTTAGGGTGCCCAGCCTGTCTTCTCTCTCTAAGCACGTGTCATCCTCTCTCACGCTGCTGCAAACCCTCCTCCGGCACAGTTTCATTTCACCTCTGACCTCTACTTTTGCGCTCCTGTGCCAGTGCCCCTGTAACGGTGTGGTGCAAAATAGTACCTGAATCTGGAGCTGATTACGGCGGCAGCATCTGGATTCCTCACGGCTTCTTCCGGAGAACCTGTGGCAGGGAATGGCACAACCCAAGGAGAACCCACAAAAGACAAGGCTACTACGGCTAGCAGCAACAAATATTTATTTAAAGGAGATATGTAAATGGGTTGCTGCAATACACTCACGTACTTATGCAAAACAGTCACTTTATATCATTCAGTAATTAAAGCTATAACTAATCAATGACCAGATTAAAGAGAGAACGATTACGCAATAAATTACATTACAACAATAACAATATGACAGAATAATATTACGTCACAACATGTCCGCCAAGTGGCGCTATGCACCCTATATACACTGCGCGGTAGTCCCTGGTGCAAAACAACACAGTTCCTGAATTTGAATAACGGTCCCGCGAAGGAAATCCTCACAAGGTGATTAGGCCATAACTTAGTGTGCACACTACTTTTATGTATAACAAAAGTGATAAAAAATCCTCTCTAAGAGGGGCAGGCAGATTCCCATCCCTTAGGGCAATCTCCTGTATCAGAGGCAAACAGGCAGTCCTGTTAGTGGGGGTATCCAACACCCCAGTACCTGAACAATCAGCTGCAGTTGCCAGCTCCTGCTGGTCACGACTCCTGGCTGGCCACTGCCTGTCTTGGGTGCTGTGTGGTCCTCTGGGTGACTCCCAGATGGGCGGCAATGTCCCTCTCTGCCTAGTTCCGTGCTGTAGGTCTCTGCAGTCACTCCTACTGGGCTCTATCTCCCTTCACATGCTGCTCACCCCTTCTTCTGGTCAGCAGTGCTGGCTGTCATTAACTGCTGGGTCCTTGCTCCCAGTGCCTGGTCTCAGATGTGTGCTTCTCTCTGCACAGCATCTCTGTCTGCATGCTTCCTGGCTCAGGATACAAGCTCTTCACCCCTCTGCACACTTTCTCTCTCTCTCACACACTGCTGCTGGGATCACCTCTGACCTCCCAGCTTCCTGTCTCATGTGCAGGGGAGCTGGGACACTAGGACACTAGCTGAGTCTGTTAACCCCTCACAGACCTGCAGCTTCCACAAGCAAAGGAGGTTTTCCTCTGAGCAGCATTGGCTGCAATTAAAATCTTTTTGGGGGCACAAGAGTACACCAGGGGTGGACTGCCACACTCCCTGGGCAGCCAATCAGGGGGGTGTCAGGCTCCCTGCACGTGGACTGAGCTGGGGCTGTTTAACCCCTCACATCCCTGCAGTTTTCCTCTGAGCAGCATTGGCTGCAATTAAACTTCTTTGGGGGCACTCCAGGGGCACAGGGGGTATCCTGTAGTGGGCTGCCACACAAGCCCATTCACATTTTTTGAAATATGGCTATCCACAGGTTGTTCAGTCTGCCATTTGAGATTGGGATCTTTCAGCACAGAGACAAACTGCACATCAGGGTCAGGATCAACCAGGTTGTTAAACGGGGTTTCGACCATGAATCAATCACATCAAAAAATTAATTAATAATCAATCAATCATAATCACAATCAAGCCAGATAGGGGTCTTGTTAAATATTAAACTGACCAAAACAGATACACACACAACTAATACTGCCTCATCTACCTGTCTGGTCTAGTGCCCACTGCCTAGTACTACCGTATCTACCGTCTGGTGCCTAGTACTTCCTAGTACTGCCTTATCTACCGGTCTTGTGCCTAGTACTGACTTATCTACCGTGTGGTGTCTAGTACTGCTTCATCTACCTGTCTGGTCTGGTGCCCACTGCTGAGAGTCATTCGTATGAGGGACTTGTCTTTTAAATGCATACAACTGATTGCATTCCACTAATGAGAGTAATTGATTGCTGCACCAATCGCCCACTGCTCCTCGGCTGCACTGTGTAAACAGTGCACAATCAAGCCAGATAGGGGTCTTGGTGCTTGTTTTGAGGTTGTAGCAGGGGAGTGCAGCTACGAGTCGTAACACCTTGAGAGAAGATCAGTACTTCTCTACCGGCAAAGGACATCCTCCTCGACAGAGCGCACAGCTTCACGAGGGACGCATGTGAAGCAGTGAGCAAAGGGAACACCCGCCTAGCGAGCCAGATCACCTGAATCCACCCTAGCGATCAATAGAGTTACAGAAGTCGCAGCCAGATAGAACTCTTCCAGCTGCCACCTAGTCATTGATTAGCCCCCTCCCCTCCACCCATTAGGCAATGATTGACGAGACGAATGGTAATAATAAATAATAAATGAATAATATTACTAATCACCAAATTAAAAATCAGATGAAATTAATTATAAATAATCATAATCACAATCAAGCCAGATAGGGGTCTTGTTGGATGTTAAAGTGATCGAAACAGTTACACACTTGCAGACAAACTCTGTGCTGCACAAAATGCCCACCGCTCCTTGGCTGCACATGGTAAACAGTGCATGATCAAGCCAGATAGGTATCTTTTATGGGCCTATTTTTTTAAACTGCCATCATGTTTGCCGCTGCAGTGCCACTCTTACATGAGCCACGTGTTTGTGCCGCACACTTGTGTGGCTTAGCATAGTTATCCAGCTACCTCAGTGCAAACTTTGGCAATAAAAACAATATTGTGAGGTGTGAGGTGTTCAGAATACACTGGAAATGAGTGTAAATGAATGTTATTGAGGTCAATATAGCGTAGGAGCAAAAAAAACACCAAATTCTGCCATTTTAGCTGTTTTTAGGCTTTTTTTAACAAAAAAATCAGAACCCAAAACCCAAATAAATCCAAACACAAAACACTTAGGAGGTGTTTTGCCAAAACCCATTAGAACCCAAAACCTCAAAGGTAATCAGAACCCAAAACCCAAAACCCAAAACCCGAAAAGTGGCCGGTGCACATCTCTAGTTATAATGCTTTCCTTACATATGTAATAAGTATGAAACTGTCATACACCAACATGTTGCATTGTGCCTTTTTTAGCAGCGTATTTATTAGTAGACGGTTGCGTGTATTATTTTCAGCACACTGTATATACAGTACGGCTCTCCATGGAAATCGTTGTATTGTGCCTTTTTTAGCAGCGTATTTATTAGTAGACGGTTGCGTGTATTATTTTCAGCACACTGTATATACAGTATGTCTCTCTATACATTGAAAGCATACTGTTGGTTATGGTGTGTGTATATCAGAACGGTCCGCGTAAGTTTCTATTCGCATCCAGTTTGTTAATGTAAGAAGGATTAATAAAGTTAATACTAAACAAACAAGTTTTTAGACCAATCAGCAAGCACCAAAAGTGATATATGTACCTGCAATTAATAACTGCGCCATTGCCAATATGACTTCAACCAGGGCTAACGCCTTTTCTAACCAGGAGCTGGTGGCCTTGGTTGAGGTCATGGACCGGCGCCTGGGGCCCAGGGGCCCATATGTGTCCAACATGGACAAGCGGCGGGCATATAATGCTGCCCGCCGGCTAATATACGCCCGGACCGGCGTCTGCAGAAGCCTGGCACAAGTGGAGCGGCGCTGGTCTGACCTGCGCCGGCGGCAGCCAGTGATGCTCTCTTCAATTCGCCGCCATATTGCCCGATGTAAGTTTTTATTTACTAGTATGTCTGCGTTTTTTTGCAATGATTTCTGTACTTTTTATAAATATGTTCATGAGTATGTGGGTGTATATGGGGTGTATATGGGGTGTATAAGGGGTGTATATGGGGTGGATAGGGGTGTATATGGGGTGTATAGGGGTGTATATGGGGTGTATATGGGGTGTATAGGGGTGTATATGGGGTGTATATGGGGTGTATATGGGGTGTATAGGGGGGTATATGGGGTGTATAGGGGTGTATATGGGTGTATATGGGGTATATGGGGTGTATATGGGGTGTATAGGGGGTATATGGGGTGTATATGGGGTATATAGGGGGTATATGGGGTGTATATGGGGTGTATATGGGGTGTATAGGGGTGTATATGGGGTGTATAGGGGGTGTATAGGGGGTATATGGGGTGTATATGGGGTGTATAGGGGGGTATATGGGGTGTATAAGGGGTGTATAGGGGGGTATATGTAGTCGCTCTGTTTTTGAGTGTAGCATATCAATTAGTTAGCATGATAAATGTATGAAATATAACAGAAATGAACATTTGTAAGGTTATGAGCATGACTAATGTGAATTTTTCTTTCCCTTATTTTTATGAAACCCAACCTTCGATTTCTATGCCATCAACATGAACATTTCAGCACGCGCAAGGGCACGCATGGAAGCCCGGAAGGAGGCAGCCCGGGAGGAGGCAGCCCGGGAGGAGGCAGCCCGGGAGGAGGAAGAGGAGGAGGAAGAGGAGGAGGAAGAGGAGGATTTAGAGGAGGAGACATTGGGTCCTGCTGGTGACCACCCCATTTCTACATCCCCTTCCACCAGCCACTCCCCTACCCCCACCCCCTCCCCTACCCACACCCACACCCCTACCCCCACCCACACCCCTACCCCCACCCCCACCCCTACCCCCACCAACACCCCTACACCCACCAACACCCCCTCCCCACCCCATTTCCAACCCCCCTACACCTCCCCACCACCCACCCCCAAACCTCTCCAATCCCCACTCCAACCCACTACCTGTATCCCAAGTCCTATCCCATCCCCCTTGCTCCTGACCCCCCCAACCACCGGACACCCAACCAGCGGCGAGCAGGATGGCTCAACTAGCCGTAAGTAAATAATGTGTCTAATGTTTACCTACACATTTCTACACATAAACAATCACAACAACCACATATGTGTATCCAACATCAACATTAGTTGCAACATATCACTGCAGGGCCCACCATGAGGTGTGGCCTGTCCTTCTCCAGGAACAAGGGTCCCCTTGGTGGTTTTTTTGAGTGTGGCCATGGCTCACCCCTTGAATAATTGACATAACAGTACATCCAATGACATATTCGACATTAGTGGTGTTGTAGTTATGTGGGTCCAGGTGTTGGGTAACTCCACTTCCCAGCATGATGTGCAACATTAATTTATAGATTGTTTTGTTCATAGTGTGTGAGGCCATGCGGATGCATGCTTTACAAACATAGCTTTAGGCCTATAATTTGTACAGCAATGTCCTAAATTTAAAAAAGTAAGGAGTGCTTAAGCCCAGTGGCGGAACTCCCGGAGGCAATGGAGTCATCTGCCGCCGGGCGCCAGCCTTAAAGGGGGCACTGGCTCCATTGCCTCCCGGGGGTATTCCCTTATTGTATGCAGCAGCAGCAGCTGTGGGCCAGTGGTAACCTTATTGTATGCATGGCCGCGGAAGCGGCGCATCGTCCTCCCACCCCTCACCAGGCTGGCTGCTCACTGCTCTGCCTGACATCCGCCAGCAGCCTGAGCAAGTGAGAGAGCCAGCTAACAGAGACTAGGAGCTGGAAGTCGGCTGCCGGATCCTCGCCGGGCATCCACATGTGGTGCGCCCGTCTCTCTCCTGCTACCGCCGGGTCCCTGCCATCTGTCGGCTCTCCCCCCTGCTGCTGTATCCCCGCCGGGCGTCCACATGTGGTACGTCCGGCTCTCCCCTGCTACCGCCGGGTCCCTGGCAGTGTTGGCTCTCCCCCTGCTGCTGTATCCCCGCCGGGCGTCCACATGTGGTACGTCCGGCTCTCCCCTGCTACCTCCAGGTTCCTGGCAGTGTTGGCTCTCCCCCTGCTGCTGGTTCCCCGACGGGCGTCCACATGTGGTGCGCCCGGTTCTCCTCTGCTACCGCCGGGTCCCTGGCAGTGTCGACTCTCCCCCTGCTGCTGGATCCCCGCCGGGCGTCCACATGTGGTACGTCCGGCTCTCCCCTGCTACCTCCGGGTCCCTGGCAGTGTCGGCTCTCCCCCTGCTGCTGGTTCCCCGACGGGCATCCACATGTGGTCCGCCTGGTTCTCCTCTGCTACCGCCGGGTCCCTGGCAGTGTCGGCTCTCCCCCCTGCTGCTGGATCTCCTCTGGGCCTTTCCTCCCACTGAATCCCTACCACACACCCATCAAGTAGGTGTTGAATATACCTGTAGCTAATAGTTTAATGTCCTCGACTCTGACTCCCCTCAAATTATGGGTTTAAATCTAGTTATTCATGTTATTGTGTAGGAACTATACATTGTGTCAAAATTAATATATAGATTATTATTAATATACAGATGAAGCCAACACCTTCTGAGGCGAACAGACTCGGCGCGTTCATTGCTGTGAATGGGGCAAGTGTCTCACATGCATGTGCGCCTCATTCACACTGTGGTGCCCCAAGGCATTTGTCAAGAGCCACAAAAGACGACTGCAGCTCCATCTGTACTTGTTTGTGATTTTTATTGTATAGGAACATCACTGGGACCCTACTGTCACTCTCAATGTCTCTTTGTCCCTGCAGTCAATCACTATGTCCCCGCTGTCACTCTCTGTCCCTACCGTCACTTTCCCTGTCCCTGCCTAAATACTTATTTATTTGGGGGGGCACCAACATTCATCTTGCCTCCGGGCACCTGGGACGAACTTACGCCACTGCTTAAGCCGCAACAATGTCATAACCCTTAAATAGCACAGCCTAATTGTGAGGTTAGAGGTGAGCCCCCCCCCAAAAAAACTACCAATTGGGATACAGCATACATTCATCCAAGAAGAAGGAATCTATTTAATGTTATGTAATATGTACAGTATGTGTGTGTTAACATATTAGTTTTTAGTACTGTGTTTACAGCATACCCTTCTTCAATGTAGTTGAAAAATGTATGTGGCCTTCACACTTAACTCACAAATTCTTATTATGTACAAATACAACAAACATTTGTGTATATGATATATTAAATATAATGTTTTTTTTTACCTTCACTACAGACACTGACCAGCACCAGGAAGATGTGGCCCAGATTGTACAGGAAATCTTTTTAACCCTGTTTTATTTAAATATACTTTTTTTTGCGCCTGGAGACCCTCTTTTAATTTTTTGATTTTTTTTTTTGTTATGTTTCACAAAAATAAAAGTTTCGATTCAGTTAGAAGTTGCCTGTGTTTTTAATTATACAAATGTTAGAGGGTTTGTAAGGGCAGGTACATACAGATGTGTAATGTAAGTTATATTTGTAATTTGAGGTGAGGGGTAACGATTGCTGTGTGAATGTGTTTGTTTTTGAGTTAAATAACACATAGTGAAAATGCATGAATGTTTAATGTTGTTCGATTAAAACATCACACATAACATCAGGGTAGGTATACATGTTACACATTTTGGACAAACTAATTATGGACATAATTTAGTACATACACACAAACACCAACATAAATTTATTTAAAAGTAAAAGCAATGTGGGGACACATAGATAGTGATTAAAATGCCACATTAGAACATAACAAATATACATGTAATGAGGGTTAAAATGTTGTTTTATTAGGGTCTTTATTAAGGTAGACAATTGAGTTAATAGAAAACAATAATTGAATAACAATTAGAATAATTAATTAATTGTCTGAATTATAGTTGAAAGGCAAGATTTGCAGGTCCATATATGTGAAGGGTATGCCAGCGTGCACGGACGTACGCTCACTCTCACGAGCGGTGACATAAGCTGAGTTTTCCATTGAAAACAATAGCGACCCGTCCGTGCAAGCTGGTGTACGCTCAGATTGCCGCAAGAAGTCGGCGGGAAGACGGACGAGAGACGTCTGTAACCGGTGGCGTACGCTCTGTTGTACGCCAGTTGTCGGAGTCTAAGGGCTGATCCGTCCGTGTACGTTGGCGTACGCTCAATTGTACGCCACTCCCCTTCGACGTTGTTTCTGGCCGTACGTATGCGGCTGATTTGTGGGTGGACTTAACCTCAACGGCCGCGTACGGAGAGCGTACGCTAATATGGAACGTACGCACGTTTTGCCGCACCGATCAGAATAACCCCCACAGTTACTGTATACTGTTAGCAGCAATACTGGTTTGATCCACAGTACAATTTTTTTTTTTTATTAAATGTTCTATTTTTTTTTTATTTTTTATTTTTTAATCAATAAAGTAATTTGGTGCTTTGCAAATTCCTTTTGCACAAAAAAATAACAATGGCAGGCTGCTATGTACATGATACAATTATTATCGTTACATACTGTAAGTTACAGAGAACTTTTTTTTTCCGCAAGAGTAAATGATCCACTTCAGGTAAAAGTCCTTAATTTAGGGAAAGAGTACTTACTTTACAGAAAGAGTTCTTGGATTAAATTCGCAGGAGGAGATATGATCAGTTATACATGTCGTTGGTACAGATTGCTACTGTATAAATATGGATTTCATGCTAACCTTTACTAATGCTGGAAACTTTCACATGGTATATTATTTACGGAGGTGTCTATCATTATGCTGTACTGCGCCATGAAAACAGCGCAATCTACTGGGCATGTATCATACTTGACTGTATATTGTACACCAATGGAGCAACTGAAATTACAGGTTTCTGTGGCCTAGCGGTTAAAGACACAGTTATACTGTTAGCAGCAATACTGGTTCGATCCACAGTGGGGTACAATTATTTTTTTAAATGTACTACTTTTTTTTTTCATTTTTTAATCAATAAAGTTATTTCGTGCTTTGCAAATTCCTTTTGCCTTTTGCACAAAAAAATGAACATTGGCCATGTACATGATACAGTTATTGTCGTTACATACTGTGTTGCAAAGAATGGGGTTTTTTTTTTGCACAAGTAAATTTCCCACTTCAGGTAAAAGTCCTAACTTTAGGGAAAGAGTATGTACTTTAGGGAAAGAGTATGTACATTAGCTAAAGAGTACTTGGATTAAATTCCACACAAGCAGATCTGTTCGGTTATGCATGTCGTTGGTACAGATTGCTACTGTATAAATATGGAATCCATGCTAACCTTTACTAATGCTGGAAACTTTCACATGTTACAGTATTTAAGGAGCTACTGTATCTATAATTACACTGTACTGTGCCAAGAAAAAAACGCACTCTAAGGGTAATGTCTCATACTGGACAGTATATTGTATTGTACACCAATGGAGCAACTAAAATCACAGGTTTGCAGACAAATCAGTGTTATTTTCTGGAGGGTTTTAAGTTGATAAAGATACTGAATTACTATGTACTATTTATATGATATTGTTCCCAATCTACAGTAGACACTGCAATATACTGAAGTGTACTGTAGTAGAGTTTGAAAGTCAATGTATGCTTCTGCACCTTCCCCCATGATAATTCATTAGTATTAATTCCCATTGAGCCCACTGTTTACTGTATGTCTGTAGCAAAACACCTCCCCCAGCCAGTGGCGTAAGTTCATACAATGCGCCCGGAGGCGGTATTGATAGTGGTGCCCCCTTCCTACACACAAACACGCACCTCGCGCCGTGCGCATCACCCCCCCCCCCCCCAAAAGAAAAGAAAAAAAAACACCATAAGCCATACTCACGGCCACACTTTTTGAGACTCCCGGCAGATCTCTCCCCAAACGCAGTCCACTGCGTCAGGGAGCTGGGCAATGACGATAAGCCCACCCAAGCAGGGAGAAGAAAGCAGCAGTTGTAGCCTTGTAGGAGGACGGTGCCGCCAGGCAGCCCCGCGCGACGCGGCTGCTGCAGTGATTACTCGCTCAGCCTCTCACTGACCGGCAGTCTAAGCTGCCGACGTGTGCCCCGCGTGATGGCACTGCTCGGCCACCGGCAAAAACGCCCCTCCCCCCGACACTTATTGCGGAGACCCTAAGTCCCCCAGTGGAAGGGCTCCCAGGACTCTGCAATGGTGCCTGCTTTCTGTGCCCCAGTGGTGTAATTTGGTGGAACAGGCACCACCGGGGCGCAGGTTCAGTATTCTAATGTAGCCCAAGAGCAGAGGGCATGGTGGAAGGGGGAGCGCTCTCTGGCTGTCTGTGTGAGGACGCAGTGACAGGGTCACTGAGTGTCCTCACACAGACAGCCAGAGAGCGCTGCCCTTCTGGCTTTCACACTGCTGTGTATCTCCGGGCTCCCTGTAGCCAGGCGGAGAATGTACCCGGCGGACGGGGATGGCAGCTAGCGGTACAGCTGAGACAGTTTTTCTGCCTGCCTCGCCGCTCCTGGCCACAGTAATCAGATAGGCTGTCTGATCACTGTGGCCAGGAACAGCGCGGCTGGTAGAAAACGGAGCTGTCAGGACGCGGTAAGCACTAAGCAGGGAGGGGGTGTGGAGGAGAGAGATCTCCAAGCCCCAGCGCTCGCCTCCACTGTCCATTATACCCCGCCAGCTACCGTGTGTGTGTCAGCGTCCAGCTTACCCCGCATTTAGGAGGGGAAGGGGCGCCCAAAATTTTTTTAAAAGTAGCTGTTTACACCACTCCTGTGCCCCTTCCTGATGGCTAACGCCCGGCGGCAAATGTCTCCATTGCCTCCGGGAGTTACGCCACTGCCCCCAGCCACTCTGTGCATGGTCACATTAGTGAGTGAAGAACTACTGTAAATGCTGTGAAATTACTATGTTCACCCTATTGGGTGTTTATCCCTACATTGTGTACTTAATCCAGGATTGGGTACTTGTGTAGTAGTAGGGCTCCCGGCTACGCTACACTGACAGCGTACCTTAGGCTATGTTGTCAGTGTAGTGTAGCCGGGCTCCCTGCTAATATGTGTGTAGTGCATTATACTTAGGTCAACGATGTCCCTGACGCCATGCTTCACCTCCTCCGGCACTCGCAGCAATGTACGCAATTAGTTTAGTTCTGATGGGGGAGCATGGAACCCATGTAGTACCCAGGTGCCCAATTAACATACGTACGCTTATGCAAGGAAATTGTATTGCATGTCCCGTTTTAGTGCCATTCAATCCATGTTATGCGATCTCAGTAGTTTATGGAAAGAGTACTGAAAGACGTTTGTCAGTTACCGTAGCTATGCTTTCTGAATAAGCTTAAGCTATGGAAATAGCGTAGTCAGTCAGAACTTGCGTATGTTTTTCCGGGCACCATGGCCGGTGCTAGGGTTTTCGTCGCCCTCCTGCAAACCAATAAATTTTGCGCCCTTTCACATTGCCAATGCAACAAGCTGCAGCCCGATTGTGGGAGCGTATGCAACATGTGATCCTAAGGAGGATCTGGGGTGCATGTACATGTATGCATACACCATCTCAGTGCTGTGTCGGCAAAATGTTGCAGGCACTAATGGTGCCCATACACGCTGCGAGAATCGCATACGTTATGGGCTAGATCACATCACACGGCATGCATGCAATGTGTGTGCGATTCGATCCGAAAGCAGTACAAAAAGTGTGTGTGGCACATACTTTTTGTACTGTGCGATGCGATGTCCGCGGGAGCGCAAATCGCATTGCACGCTGCTATTGCAGCGTGTATGACCACCTTTAGGCACATAACCCAGCCCATTATTTAAAAAGTGTCTGGCACAATAATATACTGTAAGTTATGGAATGATAAAAGTCAATAATACAATACTTTATTGAAGAGGATGGAGATGCTTGGTAATTGAAAGAAGTATTGGAGGATTGATTGAAGAATTGGATGATTGATCTTAAGCTGCGTACCCACGGTAAGATATAGTGCACAATCTAGCACACTATCTAGCCAGTTTCGAATAGCATGCTAGATAGTGCACTATATCTTACCGTGGGTATGCACTATCCGACGTACGATGCGCGCTCCCGCAGGTCGTATGGGAGGGAGCTGATTGGGTGAACATGCAACCCAATTCTGTCTAGAAAGCATAAGATAGTATAGTGTAGTATAGCTGTGACGTCAGATCGTTTGCTATATCTTATGCACATCGTACCTTATTTTAAGCACAAATCTTATGCTTTTTAACCACCAGGACTTTTCTGGGGAATTGTTTATGATATCTTACGGAACATAAATCGTACCGTGGGTATGCACCTTTAGGGTTGGCTGATTGGATGAAGAATTGGATGATTGAATAAAGAGTTGAATGATTGAATGAGGATTGGATAATTGGATGAAGATTGGATGGTTGGAAGAACAATTGGATGATTGGAAGAACAATTGGATGATTGAATGAAGATTGGATGGTTGGAAGAACAATTGGATAATTGGAAGAACAATTGGAGGATTGAATGAAGATTGGATGGTTGTAAGAACAATTGGATGGTTGGAAGAATAATGGGATGGTTGGATGAAGATTAAATGATGAAGTTTGAATGTCCTTGCTGAATTGGATCGTGGCTGCAGAACCAGGAGTAACCGTGGAAAATAACCATCAGGATTGAGGAGAAAGATAATAGCCCTTTGGGGGGCTAACCTTGTCCAGTCCGTATTGGCGGCAGCAGGTTCCGTGGTACACAGGTGTAGCAGTGAGACGATCAGCAAGAATAGAAGAGAACTTCACCAGAGGCGCAGGAACTGTAGTAACTACTACAGACAGCCAAGAGTGAGCAATGATGCTTAGGCATGGACATCATTGTACTGACTGCCGGTCTTGCCCGCGAGTCAGTACTTAAGGAGTGAGCTGTGCGGCGATTGGATAGCAGTTTGACAGGAGAAGGTGGAGCCGCACAGTACAGGTTGCAGGATCCCAAAAGATGGCGGCCGCCAGAGGAGGCTATAGAAACCAGCCGATGGTGAGTGTGCGCAGCTGCGCAGTTGCCGGCGTTTCCAGCCAGAGGCCTAACCAGGCACAGACACACATGGCGGCTCACGTCTCACGCCACCTATGCCCTGTATGGCACCGGAGCACACAGCACCACTGTCACCACGCGGTGACGGTGCAGGAACATGCACCCCACCAGTATAAGGAACAGGAGCGGAGGTGAGCGCCAGGGTAGGCGACACGCTGATGCAGGACCCAGGGCTAGGCACAGCACAGGGGAACTGGGTAGCAGCCATGGTGGTTGTGACATCATCATTGTTATCTGGACATTCATCCTTGTTATTTATTATTATTTTGCCTGTCTTTTCCTCAAATAAGTATTTGAGTCCCTGTATGACATCTTTTATTAAACCAGCTCGTTTTAACCCTACAGCTGCTGCCTCGTCTCCAGTCCCTGAACACCACACGACCCCATCAGAACCTTTAACCGTGACAGCTGGAGATGAGGGTCCATGTATTGATGCAAGAAGAGCTTTGAATGCTGCAGTCTGCTGTAGCAGCCAGGAAGAAAAAAAATCCTGTGAACAGCACTAGACATCTGCAGATGCTGTGGGCTTTTTTTGAGGTTTATTTGCAACTAATTGTATGCTGATTTTTAAATAAATAGGTAAAAAAATTACTTTTTTTATTATTGAATGTAGCATATTTTAACACTTTTAATGCATATTTTAAGTATTTTTCATGTATATTTGCATGCATATTTCAAGCTTTTTATGTTGCATATAATCCTGTCTCTACTAATGAGTGATCATGGGGGAAGGTGCAGAAGCATGCATTGACTTTCAAACTCTACTACAGTATATTGCAGTGTCTACTGTAGATTGGGAACAATATCATATAAATAGTACAGTACATACTGTACAGTATCTTTATCAACTCAAAACACTGCAGAAAATAACATTGCTTTGTCTGCAAACCTGTGATTTTAGTTGCTCCATTGGTGTACAATACAATATACTGTCCAGTATGAGACATTACCCTTAGAGTGCGCTTTTTTCTTGGCACAGTACAGTGTAATTATAGATACAGTAGCTCCTTAAATACTGTAACATGTGAAAGTTTCCAGCATTAGTAAAGGTTAGCATGGATTCCATATTTATACAGTAGCAATCTGTACCAACGACATGCATAACTGAACAGATCTGCTTGTGTGGAATTTCTTCTCCTCTTTAGCAAAAGTACATGCTCTTTCCCTAAAGTACGTACTCTTTCCCTAAAGTACGTACTCTTTCCCTGAAGTTAGGACTTTTACCTGAAGTGGGAAATTTACTTGTGCGAAAAAAAAACATTCTTTACAACACAGTATGTAACGACAATAACTGTATCATGTACATGGCCATCTGCCATTGTTAATTTTTTTGTGCAAAAGGCAAAAGGAATTTGCATAGCTCCAAATAACTTTTAATATTAATTTAAAATTAAAAAAAAAAGTAGTACATTAAAAAAAAAAAAATTGTGGATCGAACCAGTATTGCTGCTAACAGTATAACTGTGTCTTTAACCGCTAGGCCACAGAAACCTGTGATTTCCGTTGCTCCATTGGTGTACAGTATACTGTACAGTCAAGTATGAGACATGCCCAGTAGATTGCGCTGTTTTCATGGCGCAGTACACCATAATGATAGACACATCCGTAAATAATATACCATGTGAAAGTTTTCAGCATTAGTAAAGGTTAGCATGGATTCCATATTTATACAGTAGCAATCTGTACCAATGACATGTATAACCTTGTGTTTCCCTCCTATATCCCTATAGATTGTAAGCTTGCAGCAGGGCCCGCCTACCTCCAAGTCTGTCTGTTGCTACCCAGTTTGTTTTATCACTGTCTACAATTGTAAAGCGCAACGGAATCTGCTGCGCTATATAAGAAACTGTAAATAAATAAATAACTGATCATATCTCCTCCTGCCAATTTAATCCAAGAACTCTTTCTGTAAAGTAAGTACTCTTTCCCTAAATTAAGGATTTTTACCTGAAGTGGAAAATTTACTCTTGTGAAAAAAAAAACGTTCTCTGTAACTTACAGTATGTAACGACAATAACTGTATCATGTACATTGCAGCCTGCCATTGTTATTTTTTTGTGCAAAAGGAATTTGCAAAGCACCAAATTACTTTATTGATTAAAAAATGGAAAAAAAAAAAAATAGTACATAAAAAAAAAAAAAAAATTGTACCCCACTGTGGATCGAACCAGTATTGCTGTTAACAGTATACAGTAACTGTGTCTTTAACCGCTAGGCCACAGAAACATGTGATTTCAGTTGCTCCATTGGTGTACAATATACTGTACTGTACAATCAAGTATGAGACATGCCCAGTAGAGTGCGCTGTTTTCATGGCGCAGTACAGCATAATGATAGACACCTCCGTAAATAATATACCATGTGAAAGTTTCCAGCATTAGTAAAGGTTAGCATGGATTCCATATTTATACAGTAGCAATCTGTACCAACGACATGTATAATTGATCATATCTCCTCCTGCGAATTTAATCCAAGAACTCTTTCCCTAAAGTAAGTACTCTTTCCCTAACGTAAGGACAAAATCTGTAATGGGAAGTTGGACAAAATCTATAGTGTGAAGTTCTCTTATAAAGAAAGTTGATTGGCCAGCTTTCTTTATCCCCCTTATTTGTACCTTATAAACGAGCGTTACAGAGTACTGTAAAGTATGTGTGAATTACTGTATACAGTATTACAGAACACACCAATGACATGTACAGGCATGCGCTGTACTGTTTAGGAAAAGTTACATCTGGTGGTCAATGAGTAGTATTGCAGGTTACATTTACAATGTAACGTTACATTTATAGCGCAATCTATAACGGGACTATAGCGCAAGGAGCAGGCGTGATTCATGCACGATTTGCATAGCGCACGTTATGCGCAACGCAGCCACGATGTATAAGGCCATATCTGTATGCAATAAATAAACCAAACAAAGTAAGATATATGTTGGCAGCCATTTTAGGATAAAAATAACTCTTGGCCTACTGTATATTCCTGAACACATGTACTTTCATTATGGTTCCTAACATATGCAAGCCAATCACCAGCGTACACCATACAAGGTTATCTGCACATTCCAGAGAATCCTGCCTTAATAGTATACCTCTGGTGAACACAACAGCTGATGGTCGACCCGGGGTGTTGTCAGTCAGAACACAGATAGTAATAGTCTCTGGAGCAACTCTGCAGTTGATGGTCTACCGGGGTGTCGGCATTCAGAACACCGACACAATAACAAGAGATTGGCCTGGGAGCCAAGATAAGTAACTTGCCTGGGAGCTAGTAGGAATAGCTAGCCAGAACCTGCGGCGACCTATGCAGGGATGGCTGGGCACACTCTACCGCAGGGATGAAATACGCAGGAGTGACTGGCAGTTGGAGAGATAGCCAGATAGCAGCAGCAGGACACTGGAGATGGAATCACTGGAGACGGAATCACTGGAAATGCTGGGTAGCTAGGAGCCTGGGACCTCTCTTACTCAGGAGCAGGAACTCAAGGGACAGATTGAACAGTTGTTCAAGGCAGGGAGGCAGGGCCAGATCCCTGACATATATCCCCCTTGCCTGTCCATGATTGGCTGTAAGCCACAGCATCAATCAGAACCAGGAAGGACTTGAGAATACCTTGATTCTGGCACAGGTGTACAGGTCAGAGGTTGCAGCAACCATGTCAGTTGATGGTCTTCAATATGGAGGAGCCTGGAATGCAGACAACCTGAAGTAGCCTGTGATTACTTCAGCAGACAGGAATCCTCACAGGTGAATAATCATCTAGGAATGTGATGCTGCTGCAGCAGCAGAATGAACACAGGCAAGTCTGGTAACACTTGGAAATGGAGAAAACAATGTGAATCAAGTCAGGATCGTGACAGATATGCAGCATGTCTATTTTCTGTATGTAATTGTGACTACATCTCTTATATATTTAGCCAGATCTGTCACTCATCCCCTGTGTGTATAACGTTCCAGCCCAGCGTTCTACACAAACCCGCCCCCCCCCCTAGGGAAAAGACCAGTGTGATACACACCACCACCCCCTTGACATCACCTCCCCCCACTCAGCCAGGGCTACAGTACACGCCCACCATCCACCATTACTCCATAGCCACCAGATGACACACACACAAACATCCCCCCCCCGCACCCCCCAGGGATTTGCGGCCCCCCGCAACCCCCCTTCCCACGATTCATGGCCCCCCCCCCGCACCAAAAGCTGCACAGTGTCCCGCACCATCCTCTTTAGTCCCCCTTATGCCCACACACCCCTATTGCTACCCAGCCTCCTGTTTTCCTGTGTCATGACCTCCGCCAGTGGGGATCCGCTGACTCAAAAACACCCTACTATACTATTTCACACACACACCTAAACAACACGCACGCACGCACCCCCCCACCCACAAATGTCACTGTACCATCCACACTATCAATGTACATCTTACTCTGTAACCGCTTTTTAATTAAACAAAACAATACACTGCCCCTTTCACATCATATGCTCTCTATTTAATACATTTCACCTATAACTCAATTTGCAATACAGGGCATCTTTCATACAATTCTAACCATATTTCTCACAATACAAAAGTACCCTTACGCCGGTGTAACATAATTTGTTATGCAAATACAGACACATACAATGATGTTCAGCTTGCCTATATTTTGTATGTAATTGTGACCATATCTGTATAGTAAAATATTACATACCAGCAAAACACTTTAATCGTGTGTTCACATATCCCTGAGGAGAATCTAGGGGTGCCTATGTTAGCTATGTGTGAGTCTGCCATTTTGTTTACATTGTTGTACTAGAAAAGGCTTTTTTGCCTCTTTCCATCATTTTTGCACCATCTGCACATGTGGGGAGCAGTGCACCATAAATGGTTATAAGGACAGATTTTGAGTATGCTAGCGTGGAAGTGGAACATTATCAAGAGGACATTTGTATACTACAACTATCTGACTTTAACAAGTAAGCCACCAGTGGCAGCAGTTCTTGACAATGATAAACAGAAAGCCATTGTGATGCTTGGGTCTAAGACCAAAAATGGCACCTTTTTGGTGTGAGATTATTATTCAATGTAAGGAGAGGTAGGGAAGGTAACCACCTACTGTAGATATAAAAAAATATATTTTACTAAATTATAATGAAATTAACCTCCATATCATCCACCTCAATATCATAGCTAGGCCTTCCAAAAAGTGTTTTATTGAGACCTAAACAAACTAAGCACTTCAGCAACAAAAGTAACAGTTCCTGTTGCTGAAGTTCTTGGTTTGGTTTCAACTTTATAATCTTCATAAAAGTGGATAGGAGGGCTCGAGGACAATACCACCTTGCACTACTTTCATTTTATAATGGGTTATATTTTGGGAGGACTCTGAGGATGGTCTTATTTGCACAAACATTTTTATTGATTTTTGATGCAACACATAACTAGTTTAATTAATCATTTTGTATTTATATAACCTTTTTACTCCTCCTGAGCTGCTGCAAACAGTACAGTTAATGTCTTTTTTGCAAAGACAAACATTTTTTATTGGTTATTTCCCAAATAAATAAAAATGTGAATGAATCAGTAGGCCTATACAGCGGAGTACGCATGCAGTGACACTACTGATTTACCTTTCTCTGATTCTGTATGGTTTCTTATAATTAATTTTCAGACGGGCAAAAGATGCACAGTCAGCTTAATGCTAAAATACCTTTTTCTGTGTATTTACTTTAAGCAATCACGAGTGTCCCAGCCACATACAGTATAAACAGTACCTGCTTGTTTGCGTAGAAAGACGCTCAATCAGCTCTTCATACATTCTAAGGTTTTTTCTATCTTTAAACTATGTGATTTTTCCTAGAGTGCCTCTAGAGCCCACCGTTCATTACAAGGTATAATATCACTGCATCACATCCACCCATAAACTTTACTGTATTTACACACACTATAAAGCTTTATAGTATGTGACTGGCCTGCTTTTAATGGCTTGCTATTGTACAATATTCTGTAATGACATATTGTCAGCTGCTATTGTATTAAGCACTGTATTTCTTACTAGTGGAGTAATTGCCACCCAGTGCGGGAGCTGTGTATTGCATGTGTCAAAACTGAATTGCATCTACACACACCTTGGACTATCATGGCCACCATTGGTATTCGCCTAGTTACGTGAACTGTGTACGGAAGCAGCAAGAGGATATGCACTTGTTAATGGCAGTCATAATGTTACACATAGGGCCTTATTCTAGTTCACTCTTTCTGACAAAAACCTTCTTAGATGGACAAAACCATGTGCATTGCAGGGGGGCAGATGTAAAATGTGCAGAGAGAATTAGATTTGGGTGAGTTATTTTCTTTCTGTGCAGGGTAAATACTGGCTTCTTTATTTTTACACTGCAATATAGATCTCACTTTGAAGTAAAACCCCACCCAAATCTAATTCTCTCTGCACAAGTAACATCTGCCCCACCTGCAGTGCACATGGTTTTGTCCATCTAAGAAGGATTTTGTCAGAAAGAGTGAACTAGAATAAGGCCCATAGTCTTATACTTATACTCTCATTAAAAGAAATATAGTAATTTAGTTTAAAAACACATTCTCACCTACCTGTTTTTGTTACGGATGCCTCCTGGGCGCTGGATGTAACTACCGGAGGCTGGAGATCAGGCGTGAGCCTGTAGCCGGGACCGCTGGTTAGGACGGCCATGGCGAACCCTACGCTAACTCTATTGAGCACCTCGGGCAAATGACAAACCCCTGCGAACACTAGGCTTCACCTGTGGGCGCCGCATTCGAAGGAGCGAGTTAGGCCCACTCCAACCCCGATGCAGCTAGGTCTTATGGAAGGACAAATAGTTCATGATCGTCAGAAGTGTCTCAAGAGGATACTCTAGCTAACGCCCCTAACTGAAAAATGCCCCTAACTGCCGGCACCTGGCCAATGACGGGAATGCAACCCAGTCGCAAGCACAAGAGACGGAGTACGGGGAATCTCCACACAAACAGGAGACAGGGCTAAGAGGCGAATTCCCAAAACAGAACCAGGACTGAACGGGGGAGGCCCTGCCTATTAAATGCATAGAAAGGGCCAGCAAAAGGAAACAAAGGTAAATAACTGGTAACTACCAGAGGGAGAAAATGGGCTTGGCCCACGGCGGGGCGCAAATCTAAACCGAAACAAACTAAACAACGGGTTAAATGGCCCAATAACCAAAAAAGCTTGGCAGCTTTCCAAAAGAACAAATTGAAAATACCAAGGCTCCACAGGAGCACTTACGTGACACACGGAAAGGAGGTAACAGTGGATCAGGGCCAGGCATGGAAGCAGAGCCACAAACGTAATGGGACCCAGAATGAGATTACACCTGCTGGAGATCCAGGCAGCTCCCAGGCTTGTGCTTAACGAGCTAATTACCTCACAGCGTAGTGAATAATTAGCTCCCAGAATATTGAGCTAATATGGCACATACCTACCACTGGAGGCAGGGCCGTCCTAACATTAGGAAGAGCCCCTGGGCAACCTAGTTCACTGGACCCCCCCCCCCAAATTAGTTTGCCCAGGAGCCCACGGTCACCTCCCCAACCCTCACCTCTCTGGCTCCGTGCGGCAGCCAGTCAGCTTCCGGCGGCCGGGGATCCGATCATCTTCGCTGGGGGATCCGGGCAGCGGAATCAGGGCAGCGGCGGTAGCTAGGAGCCTGCCCTGAAGTGGCAAAGCGCTATTAACTGGCGGGGCGGGAAGCGCTGTTGCATTTGAAAAGACTGGCCAGACGCTGATTGGCTGAATTCCCAAAACAGAACCAGGACTGAACGGGGGAGGCCCTGCCTATTAAATGCATAGAAAGGGCCAGCAAAAGGAAACGAAGGTAAATAACTGGTAACTACCAGAGGGAGAAAATGGGCTTGGCCCACGGCGGGGCGCAAATCTAAACCGAAACAAACTAAACAACGGGTTGAATGGCCCAATAACCAAAAAAGCTTGGCAGCTTTCCAAAAGAACAAATGGAAAATACCAAGGCTCCACAGGAGCACTTACGTGACACACGGAAAGGAGGTAACAGTGGATCAGGGCCAGGCATGGAAGCAGAGCCACAAACGTAATGGGACCCAGAATGAGATTACACCTGCTGGAGATCCAGGCAGCTCCCAGGCTTGTGCTTAACTAGCTAATTACCTCACAGCCTAGTGAATAATTAGCTCCCAGAATATTGAGCTAATATGGCACATACCTACCACTGGAGGCAGGGCCGTCCTAACATTAGGAAGGGCCCCTGGGCAACCTAGTTCACTGGACCCCCCCCCAAATTAGTTTGCCCAGGAGCCCACGGTCACCTCCCCAACCCTCACCTCTCTGGCTCCGTGCGGCAGCCAGTCAGCTTCCGGCGGCCGGGGATCCGATCATCTTCGCTGGGGGATCCGGGCAGCGGGATCAGGGCAGCGGCGGTAGCTAGGAGCCTGCCCTGAAGTGGCAAAGCGCTATTAACTGGCGGGGCGGGAAGCGCTGTTGCATTTAAAAAGACTGGCCAGACGCTGATTGGCTGAATTCAGCCAATCAGCGTTCGGCCAGTCTTTTCAAATGCAGCAGCGCTTCCCGCCCCACCGGCAAATAGCGCTAATGGGAAAGATGGTGGCCGGGTGGCGGGGATCCGACCATCCTCGCTGGGGAAGGGGATCAGGGCGGCGGTGGCGGTAGCTAGGAGCCCGAAGCGGCGAAGCACTATTTGTCGGCGGGGGCGGGAAGCGCTGTTGAATTTAAAAAGACTGGCCGGATGCTGATTGGCTGAATTCAGCCAATCAGCATTCAGCCAGTCATTTT
Source organism: Crinia signifera (assembly GCF_055691185.1). NCBI lineage: Eukaryota > Metazoa > Chordata > Amphibia > Anura > Myobatrachidae > Crinia > Crinia signifera. Next base: position 311,037,238 of record NC_139221.1, read on the forward strand.
AAATGCAGCAGCGCTTCTCGCCCCCCCTGCCGGCAAATAGCGCTTCGCCGCTTCGGACTCCTAGCTACCGCCACCGATGCCCTGATCCCCCTGCCGGATCACCCAGTGAGGGTGATCAGAACCCCGGCACACGGACCCCCGAAATTAAATTCACTGCTAGCTAGGAGGTGAAGCGCTATTTGCCGGCGGGGTGGGAAGCGCTGTTGCCTTTTCAAAGACTGGCCGGATGCTGATTTTCTGAATTCAGCCAATCAGCGTCCGGCCAGTCTATTCAAATGCAACAGCGCTTCCCGCCCCGCCGGCAAATAGAGCTTCACCGAATCAGGCTTCTAGCTACCGCCACCGCCCTGATCCCCCTGCCCGGATCCCCCAGCGAGGGTGAGCGGATTCCTGGACCCCGGCCACCATCTTTCCCATTGGGCTGGGCCGGGGGCCCCTAGGTCCTAGGGCCCCCGGGCAACTGCCCATCGTGCCCAATGGGAAAGACGGCACTGACTGGAGGCCACCATTGAGTCAAATGCCAAACACAAACTGAACAGAAAACCAAACTGAATGAACCATTCAACCTGGTTCCTGACAGTGTTTAGCTTATTATTAGCTATCATCTGGTAGTTGGAAATAAACCATATCACACAGTATTCACATAATACGGCCAATATTAGATATTGAGCGTACAGTACATACACTCTAACTAGTAGGTGGGTGTGGCTAAAGAACTGTTAAAACCACCTTGAAACAACTCATTAGGCAAACCAGGGGTGTGACTCTTCCAAGGAATAATGCACAAATGAGCCACATTCCTCCAAGTTAGTTTATGGTGAGCAGACAAACTATAGTTCTGTGCTGATCTATCTTGAAAGGAAATCAGACAGAATGGAGCTAAATTCCCCAGGATGAAGATCCACAGGAAATTATAAGTATTGAATGTGTACCAGACCTTAGGAACTTGGCATTATAGATTGGAATAGGAGCACTGTGTAATAACATATTGATAGAAGTTTAAGGGAAACATAGTTAATATCAAGTATGGTTAGTTATAAATAATCTGGAATAATTGGAGTTTTGGTAAGCTTGGTAGGTGTAAATGTGTCACAGATGGCTGCGGCGGCACAAGGCGGGTCCGTTACTCACCCGTCCATGTCCTCATTTGGCTGTTTGTGTGCCCGGTGGTGTCTCAGCAGTGGGCAGGTGGCAGTAGGAGAGCTGGCGGAGGATGCTGCAGAGGGGGAGTGTTCCAGCGCTGTCTGAGAGAGAGGCACATAGGCGGTGCTGGCCTCCAACTTAGGTGTGAGCAGCCTTGTAATTTGGCCAGTTAATATATTTCCGAGCCCTCCTACGCTGATAGCCAATGGTAGTCGCCATCTACCTATTAAGGGGATCTGCCTAGGCTTTTTCAGTGTCAGTGCGAGTTTTCCATGCTGGTTGCTCCTGAAGACTCCTGGCTCCTGTTTTTCACTATGTGCCTTTAGCCAGTCTGTCCTTCTTCTTACTTGCAGGGATGCCATTCAGGCTTATCCCTGTGCCTTCCAGCTCCCAGCAACTCTTCACCGTTCCTCAACTCAATCATCTTTATCTTTTCTCCGTATACCCGACTGGACAATTATACACATTTTCTCCATAAACCAAGCCCAGGACATTCCCAATCTTCTTTTGGGATTTCCTCATCTTCTCATCATTTCCATTCTTCTACCGGATACAATATTTTCCACGTCATTTCCATTCTTTAACCAGAATCCATATTGTCCATATTGTTCAACAACTCTATGCAAGAACTTATTGATTATATAATTCATTTATCCTGTTGCTTTCTTAAAGACGTTATTTGGGATTCGTTTATTTATTTGATGAAAAGATCCTTTATTAAATCTGCTCGTATCAACCCCGTAAAATCTAGTCCAAGTGTAGTTCCTGGTCAACACACGAGTCCATCCATTCCATCCCTCATGACAAAATGTCTGTTTTAGAGGGTGGTAATTAAGGTGACTACATTATGGCTTGTAGAATGTTGATCAGGATGCTATGAATGGTTAAACTAAATTGTAGCTATTATGATTGTGAACTGGGCATGAATACTTTGATTGGTAGATTAAGTTTGTGATATGTACTGTATACATATTGGCAGGATTGGATAGTTAAGGCCAGAGGTGGGATTCAGCCGGTTTGCACCGGTTCTGCAGAACCGATACCTAATATACGATCGGTTCTGCAGAACTGGTGGCTAAGGAGCGCTGCGGATGCTCACAAAGTACTTTAAGCAGCTGTGACAGCCGGGCAGAGAGCTATGTGCTGCCTGGCTGTATACACAAAGCAGATCCGCCACTATCCTCGGCTATTTTAAATGCTAATGCTGGACCACGAGCCAATAGGAGCTTGCGGTCCGGCAGACAATAAGGAGCAGCAGTGGTCCAACGGGAGAATTAAAAATAGTCGCGGACCTGCTTTCAGTATACAGCCGGGCAGCACTGTGCCAGGCTGTCACTGCTGCTTACAGTACCCTGTGAGCGTCCGCGGCACCTGCACCCTCTTGAATTATTATAAATTTTTTTTTATTTGCGTTGCAGCGCGCCAAGGCTTGTAGGGAAGAAGGATACAGACAGGGTCCACCTACACCATCAGACTCGGCAGTGGGCACTAGTCAGCTTAGAGTGCCATAGCCACACTGTAGAGGGTTCTGCAGCTGTCTCTCCTCGCTATTAGCCAAGCGCTCCATGGTGGCCTCCTCCATGCCGACTGCCGAGTGCTGACGTGTGGATGGATCCCGGCGGATGACGGACTCACTGCACTTACTAGTATGACGGTGGGGGAGCCAGCGCATGTTAGCTGGATTTAAAAGTCCCTTGCTGGTGTTTGGCAGCCAGCAGGACCCTCCAGGATAAAGTGGAATGGGAGAGATATGAGGTGACCCCAAACACCAGTGTGCACATGTTTTGCCTCCAGCCACCCCCCCCCCCAGAAGCAACAGTCTTTCTCCCCTGTCTCACTTCCTAACACTCTCTCTTGCTCCCCTCTCTCTATCTCTCTGATACTCTGTCCGCTTGATTTTCCCTCCCTGACACTCTGTGTCCCCCTGATTCTCTCTCTCTCTCTAATTCACCCAGTCACTGAGCAAGTAACCCCCATAATGAGTATATGTAACCCAGTGGCGTAACTATAAATTTTGCTCCCCCCTGCTAAAAGTTTGTGGCGCCCCCCCCCCCCATAGAATAAATATATATATATATATATATATATATATATATATATATATATATATATATATACATATATACATATACACACACAGCAAGAAGTCATAAAGCACTCAGCAGATCTTTACAAATGTCTGAAATAAAGCATGTGCAGCAATCAACTTACATTTCAAAGCCCAAACACCCCTTTATCAACTCTGGCAAAAGGAAGAACATACAAACTCCACACCTCAAAAGTAAGCTGAGGGTAGTAGGGACAGTGTTTGGGGGAGCAGTATTGTAAGCACAGCAAGGCAATAAGGGGGACAAATCAAGCTGTGGACAGCAAAGGGAGGAACCCAGAGCGAGCCAGGGGCAGACACAGCTGTCAGCTAGCTGGTAGCAACATTAATTTTATATATATATTTATGATAGCAAGTGGTGACATGGGGAGGGGGGAAAGGAGCGGCTGTTGCAGCAGTGCAGTACTGGGCAGGGGCGGATCCAGAAAAAAGGCTCCTGGCAGCAGAGGTGGCGCAGCCACAACTCATACCTCCTTGCACCTCCAGCACCCGGCAAAGGCTTCCACTCCTCCATCCGGCAGCTTCTTCCCCTCTATGCAGCAGTTATGTCCCCAGCACCCCGCAGATTCATCCTCCGTCCTCCTCCCGGCAGCAGAGTAGCAGCAGCTCCGCCCACCTTCTCCTTCTGGTAGCAGCAGGCTCCATCCCCCAGTGGCACAAATCCACCCCTGGTACGGGACACAGGCAATGCAGGGCAGGCGATGGCGGCCTGGTCTGGGGTAGCAGCTGTCTGTGGTGACTGGCTGCAGTTATCAACACCTCAGCCTTCCAGTGATCGGGCTTCCGCGCTGCTTGATGTTTATGCTGTAGGAGGCCAGCAGCTTTGGGGAGCCAAAGAGCTCTCTGTCTCTGGACTAGCTCTCACAGCCCAAGGAGAAGATCGGGGCGGGCGGCTCCCACATGTATTGTGGGTAGCGACGCTAATGGCCGGCTCACCCGCACCCTCCCTCCCATTGGGCAACCCACCCGCCCATCAAATCATTTTTTTTTAATGACAGATTCCCAGTCATGGCCACGCCCGCGCTTGTCGGCGCGGGCGGCGACCGTGCACAATAAGCAGCAGCCACATCTCTATAGTGTAGTGTGACAGACTCTGTCTGTCACACTCACTTGTCCGGCAGTGGTACCCGGCGCCCACGCAGCCCCCGCTCCCCCAAGCAGCAGCGGGGGCTGCCTTACAGTATCTCCGCCCCTGATGTAACCCCTGACAACAAGCACATAGCTCTCTCTCTTTCTCTGTGACACAGCCAAGATGCTATCTCTCTTTCCTTCTCTCTCTCTCTGACACTCTCTCTCTCTCCCTCCCTGGGGGGGGGGGGGGGGGGTGTGGGGGGGGGGGGGTGTCTTCCAAGATTTTTGCAATGTGGCCCTACTAGTTCTAGTTACGCCCCTGACAACCAGCATGTATTATGTATTCCCCAGTGGCAATGAGCATGAATCCCCCTTGGCATCCAGCATGAAGCTCCTGGCATCCAGGAAGAAGCCCCTGGCATTGAGCAACCCCCCCCTAGCAATGAGCATGTAGGTAAGTGGCACTTGTGTTTCAAATATGTAATGGGCATCATGGTGTGCGGCATAATGTGTATCTAGCATCACAGCAGGTAGCACAATGTGTAAAGGGCATTACGGTGTGTGGCCTTATGTGTTATTGGCATTATGGCGTGCGGCTTTATGTGCAATGGGCATTAGGACATAAAACCTGTTGAATAGAATTTATTTGAATGCCACCACTGGTTAAGGCCTGAAGGATAGAGGCAGCACACTGTGTGCATTTGTTGTGGTGCATTGGCTAGTGTTTTTGGGGTTTATATCAGAACTAGGACATATGTATTTGCATATATTAGTTAGAATGTAGTGGGCTTTATATTGGTATAAATTGGTATAATATTGGTATACTAATAGTAGGATTCTCTAGAATGTGCGGATAAACTTGTATGGTGTAGGCTGGTGATTGGCTTGCATATGTTAGGAACCATATTGAAAGTACAGTACATGTTTGTGCAAGTGCAGGTCTCTGCAGATTCTATGCAGATGCCATGGAATCTGCAAAAGCAGCCTCCCAAAATTGACCGCCTCCTTCAAGCAGACAGATGCTATACCTATTACTAGACCTCTAGCATATGTCAGGAAAAGGCAGCACGTCTAGCACTACCCGGAAGTGTGGATTCCGGAAGCGCTGAGAAAAAACTCCCTTGACAATGAGCATGTAACTCCTTGACACTGAGCAAGAAACCACCTGGCAGTAAGCATTGAACCTCAGGAGCATATGTAACCCAGGCAATGAGCAAGTAACCCCCATATTGAGTATATGTAACCCCTGACAACAAGCACATAACTCCTGGCAATGATAAGGTTGGTCAGAAAAATTATAATTAATTGTCATTACACAGAAAGACAGGGGCTGTCAATGAAGCTCTGGTCAGCTCAGCTGAAGCAGAGAGAGTGTTATGAAGAATACTCTAGTTTCTGGAGATCCTAAATCTGCCTAAATGGTAGAGCCGGCCCTGGAAAAAGATACAGTTACGTTAGACTAAACCCCAGCCTTGCATAATGAACAAACCAATAACAAGGACATTTTGCAGAATCTCAAGGTTTTTTTTTAAGACCTCCTCTGGTTTATTCCTAATTCACCCCTTAAAATCGTCTAATAACTTAAACCGACATTAACCATAACTTATCCAAATGAAATAATGACATAGACACAAAGACAACTTTGCTAAAAGCTTTTTATTCAGTTATAATTTAACCTGAGAGGTCCTGGTGGCCAGTAGATGCTACAAATCACCCCAAATCACCAAAGAGTCAGCTAATAAATCAATTTAAATATATGAATTCAGACTATTAATTGTATACTGGATATAATATATTATACGTCATCTTCCGTTGTAGTGAGTAAGGTTTGTCCATGGTAACAGTTGGGGGTTCTCTTTCCATCTTCTTTACTCATCTATTTGCCCCATTCTGAAGATTATATGAAGAAAACAGAATAGATTATAGTTAGACACAAGCACTATACGCAGATATCAGCACTTCAGTCTTTTGGTCAATGAAACGTCAAAAGGCCACAGACATAGGGGTATATTCAATGATTTGTGCAAGCTGTGACAGCGAGCAGTGCTGCCTGCTCTCTGTCATACAGTAGCTCGCAGGGTCAGTATTCAGCTGACCCCCCTGCACACACCATTTCCCCCTCGCTAGGTTTTTGGAACAAGGGGGAAACAGCACATGAGGCCGCTAAAACAGTGAGGCTCGCGGCTAAATGCAGCGGGCTCCCTGCATTAGCCGCAAGCCTCGCTGTTTGAGGCCCTGGTGCATTAAATAGGGTGAGTGGCCACCGCGGGGGTTAAACGGCGGGGATCGCATGTTTTCAGTGATCCCTGCCATTTAACCCCCTCGTCAGCTGCATTGAATACACCCCATAGAGCTTCAGGATCATGCACCACATTTCAGGCGAGAGGTAGCAAAGCTCAGTGAGAGATAAAGTGGAGAGATGTAAAGGTGGAGATTTATTAAGTCTTGGAGTATTACTGTATCTAGTGGAGAGAAAGATAAAATACCAAACAATCAGCCACTGTGTTCTTTCAAACACAGCCTGTAGTATGGCTGTTAGAAGGTTATCGGCTGGTATTGAATCTAATTCTACTTTATCTCTCTCCAAGGCTTACTAGATCTTATGCAAAGTTCCAACCAGTCAGCTCCTAACTGTTATGTCACAGACTGGGTTTGAAAAATCACAGCTATGTAATGATTGGCTGATCTATATAATCTGGAAATACAGACACTAATAGTTGCCTGGATGTCACATGGCTATCCTACAGACAGCCTGGCAGCCATTGATGATGATGATGACTACCATGTATGGCTGTGTGTTTGGTGCAAAATTTGTACCATATACAGCCATACATGTTAATCTTTATCATCATCATCATCATCATCAATGGCTGCCAGGTTGTGTCCCGTACTAGCAGGTTATATAATCAATTTCTGGGGGTACTGTGTGTATAACATTTATATGATTTACTTCCTTTCAAATGAAGGTGGTAATGTTGGCGTATCTAGTTATATTATTGGGGTAAAAGGTAAAAAAGTTCCCTGACCCCTGATCTAAGGATTATTGGAGTGCCATCTGTGTCTGTCTACATAAGGGACACATATTGTTTGATCCATGCCTCTGGATTGTGCACCCTACCCGCTACCACCATTATGATCTCTATGCCGTTAAGAGACCTGAACATTCCAAGTTTAGCTTCCCCATTAGTTGTGACTCCGTTGCTCCTGCGGTTGATATATTATCCCCTGGTGAAGGTGAATTTCTCTGTTTATTATTGGAAGCAACCAGCAACAGGAAGTCTCAATCCGGTCGGCTTACCGATATTACTGACCGCTTTCAGAGACCTACACTAGCGCTGGGTGATCGGTTACAATTCTCTGAGGATGAATCGCCATCAGCATATTATTCACTTGAATTGGAGGTTGAGCTCTCTACGCTGAGGATATATTTAATAACTTATTTCAAATCAAGAATAAGGAAATTGAATTCTTAATGCATGGGGTCACACTATGATTTTTTGTGTGAAAAAAAAAAAACATTCCTAGAGGTTTTAGGATAAGAAATACACCAACATGGTCGGTATAACAATGACATGGTCGGTATAACAATGACATGGTCGGTATAACAATGACATGGTCGGTATAACAATGACTTTTGCAGAAAATGGTGCACAATTTTATAGGGATGCAGTTACAATCCCGGCGGTCGGGATCCCGGCATTCAGAATCCCGACGCCGGAATCCCGACCGCCGAAATGCCGACACTTTCTCCCTTCTGGGGTGTCCACGACACCCCTGGAGGGAGAATAAATTAGTGTGCCGAGCGTAGCGAGGCACCGGGCCCGCTACGTGGCGAGCGCAGCGAGCCCGTAAGGGGGGGCGATCCACGTCCCCCCCTTGTCGGCATTTCGGCTGTCGGGATTCCGGCGTCAGGATTCTGAACGCCGGGATCCCGACCGCCGGGATTCAATACTGAATCCATTTTATATACAGTAACTGCTTGTTTCACCTGATGGGATTGGTTATAAGTGAGGCAGCCAGCGAAACGGGCAATGTGCAGAATTGGATTGAGAAGTATGACACGTAGTAACATAGTAAATAAGGTTGAAAAAAGACGCTTAGTCCATTGAGTTCAACCTATCTGACTTGTAACTACTGACCTGAGTAAGTCATATCTATAGGATTCCCTTAGTGGCCAAAAATGTATCCAGTTTTGATGTAAATTCATTAACAGTAGTTGCTGTAACCACCCCCACCGGCAATAAGTTCCAGAATGTAGCGGAGAGGAACTGGGTAATTCCATACTTGAAAAGGATCTAGGATTCCAAATAGACAGCAATCTAGGATGTAGTGCCCATTGTAATGTAGCTACAAAAAAGGCCAACAAAATTCTGGCATGTATTAAGAGGGGAATGGAAACTAGGACTCAAGGGTTATTATGCCACTATATAAAGCATTGGTGAGACCTCACCTAGAGTACGGAGTACAGTTCTGGGCCCCACACTATAAAAAGGACATCATAGAATTAGAAAAAGTCCAAAGGCGAGCAACAAAGCTTATTAGGGGAATGGAGAATTTAAGCTACGGGGAGAGATTAAGCAATTTGGGACTATTTACATTAGAAAAGAGACGTTTAAGGGGGGACATGCTCAACATGTACAAGTATATCAAGGGCCAATATAAGGAACTGTCACACACCCTATTTTCTACTAGAAAGGAATCTAGGACGCGAGGGCATGAGTATAGATTAGAAGAAAAAAGATTTCATTCAGCTAGTAGAAAGAATTTCTTTACAGTCAGAACAGTCAAACTCTGGAACTCTCTTCCCAGAGAGGTGGTAACGGCTGGCTCATTAAATGCGTTCAAGGCAAAGTTGAACAAACATTTACTGGAGAAAAACATCCATGGGTACAAATAAGAAATATAATTTGTCTGTAAAATACCAGAACCTACCAAATCAGCAATGGATATCTATACCAGGTTGAACTAGATGGACGCAAGTCTTTTTTCAGCCTTACCTACTATGTAACTATGTAATGTTACTGTTCTAATGTTGAAGAATCCTCTTCTTAATTCAGTACAGAATTTATTTTCCTCGAGCCTCAGTACATGCCCGCGTGTCCTAATTATAGGCCTGTTAGTGAACAAATCATATCCCGGTTCCATATGATTCCCAATCCTGTATTTGAACATACTAATCATATCACCTCCCAACCTCCGTTTCTCCAGTGAAAACATATTCAGCCTGGTTAACCTATATTTGAATTCTAGTGATTCTAGACCTTTTGCTAGCTTAGTCGTCCTTCTCTGTACCTGTTCCAATTCATTTATGTCCTTTTTAAGGTGCGGTGCCCAGAACTGAACACAATATTCCAAATGTCGTATCACCAATACCTTGTAAAGAGCCACTATCACATTGGCATCCCTTGAATCCATTCCCCTTTTAATGCATGCCAGTGTCCAGTTTGCTTTTGCTGCTGCACTTGAGCAGTGTGCACTACTACCCAATTTATCATCTGTGATGACCCCTAAAGCCCCGTACACACGGGGGGAGATATATTGCTCAGCAATATATTGCTAGCAATATATTGCTGAGCAATATATTGCCCAGTGTCTCCTTTTCATCAGCGACCAGAGATGGTCGCTGATGAAAAGGAACCTCTGCTGGCGGTGCCGCAGAGGTAATTAGCTGGTCGCAGGCCAGCGATTGGAAAGGGGCTGAAAACGGGAGCGCGCACCCAGCGATTTATCGCCGGGGCACACTCCCAATCACTGGCAATATGGTCGCCAGCGACCGTATTTCCAGCGATTTCAGCCCCCATCGCCCCCGTGTGTACACAGCATAAGTCCTTCTCTACAACAGAATTCCCTATAATAACTCCATTTAGCCTATATGTAGCATGTTCATGTTTGTTCCCATAATGAATTACTTTACATTTATCAATGTTAAACTGCATTTTCCAGCTCTCCGCCTACCTTTCCAGTTTAATAAAGTTACTTTGTATTGTATCCACATCCTCTCCTGAGTTAATTTCCTTACTCAATTTTGTGTCATCTGCAAATAATGCAATTTTACTCCCTATGGGTCCAATTTATCATTCAATATATGTGGCTAAATAACCGAAAACACCAGTTTTCAGAAGTTAGTCACAAATATTAAGTATCACCCCAATGTATGTAGGAGGGACAGCAGCTGGAATCTCTCTTCCCTCTTGCGATTCCTCCTGTACTGCCGCCGGCAGCCTCCCCCCATAGGTTTCATAGGGGAGCAGAAAATCACAACCCCGGCAGCTACACACCATGCTGCTTCTGGGGCAGTGTTGTCAGTGAGGTCGGCGAGGGTTCAGCACTAACCCCACATGCACAGACCACCCTGGCACCTGGCTCAGCACATTGCAGGGACAGGGCTCCTTTTAGAGCTCTGTCCCTGCCAGGGGCTGGCTGGCAACTTTTAGCCTAGGGGGCAAGTCCAGAGCACTGGCCCATAATCAGCCAAGACACCGGCGGAAGGAATGCTTTTGCGCGCCGTAGGCGCGCCGAAAAATTAGGGGCGTGGCCTATCATAAGGGGCGTTGCCTGTACCATGATTGTATTGTGTACCTGCAGATTGCACATTTTAGCGAACCTTGTAATACCCATTACACATAAAGCCACATGCCGTAATGCCAATTACACATTATGCTGAACACCATGATGCCAGTTACACATTACGCCCAACACTGCGATGCTAATTACTCAATACACCGCACACTGTGATGCTAATTACACATTATGCTGCACACCTTGATGCCCATTACACCCCATACTGTGATGGCAATTACCCAATGCTCCCCACACCGTAATGTCCATTACGCCCCATACCATGATGCCCATTACACCGCACAATGTGATGTCCACAGTGCCAGATATGCCCCCACAGTGCAAGATATTCCGCCACAGTACCAAATACACATATGCCCCCACAGTGCCAGACACAAATGCCGCCACAGTGCCAGATATTCTGCCACAGTGCCAAATACGCATATTCCTCCACAGTGCCAGATATGCCCCCAGAGGGCCAGAGACACATATGCCCCCACAGTGCCAGAGACACATATGCCCCCACAGTGCCAGAGACACATATTCCCCCACAGTGCCAAAGACACATATGCCCCCACAGTGCCAGATATGCCCCCACAGTGCCAGAGACACATATGCCCCCACAGTGCCAGAGACACATATGCCCCCTCAGTGCCAGAGACACATATTCCCCCACAGTGCCAAAGACACATATGCCCCCACAGTGCCAGATATGCCCCCACAGTGCCAGAGACACATATGCCCCCACAGTGCCAGAGACACATATGCCCCCACAGTGCCAAATACACATATGCCCCCACAGTGCCAGACACATATGCCCCCACAGTGCCAGATACACATATGTCCCCACAGTGCCAGATACACATATGCCCCCACAGTGCCAGATACACATATGCCCCCACAGTGCCAGATATGCCCCCACAGTGCCAAATACACATATGCCCCACAGTGCCAGATACACATATGCCCCCACAGTGCCAAATACACATATGCCCCCACAGTGCCAGATACACATATGCCCCCACAGTGCCAAATACACATATGCCCCACTGTGCCAGATACACATATGCCCCCACAGTGCCAAATACATATATGCCCCCACAGTGCCAGATATGACCCCCACAGTGCCAGATACACATATGCCCCCACACAGTGCCAGATATGCCCCCACACAGTGCCAGATATGCCCCCACACAGTGCCAGATATGCCCCCACACAGTGCCAGATATGCCCCCACACAGTGCCAGATATGCCCCCACAGTGACAGAAACACATATGCTGGGGTGAGGGAGGGGGGGGGGGGAGAGCGCTTACCCACTCGCTAGCTGCGGGCCGTGCTGCGGCTGGATCAGCTTCTCCAGCCCTCCTGCGCTGGCCGCGGCTTCCAGAACACGGCCGCGGCTACAGGAAAATGGCCGCCGGCTTCCTGCACTGAGAACATGTCCTCAGTGCAGGGGGCCGGCGGCCATTTTCCTGTAGCCGCGGCCGTGTTCTGTAAGCCGCGGCCAGTGCAGGAGGGCTGGAGAAGCTGATCCAGCCGCAGCACGGTCCGCAGCCAGTGGGTGGGTAAGCGGCCCGGGGGGCATATGGCACTCTGCCCCCCGGCCCAGCCCGCCCCTGGTCCCTGCGTGTCAGGGTTGATACATCCTGCTGTTAGATCGCATTTTACTATACGATCTTGGGCGGTAATATTCCACCAAGATCGCATTGTAAATGTGATCCATGATAAATGGGCCCCTATGTCACTTCCTATATCATTAATGGATACATGAAACAAGGTGGATCCCAATATTGAACCTTGCAGGACTCCACTTTAGACCTTACCCCAGCTGGAATGTATGCCATTTACCACCACTCTCTGTCCCAGACGCTACACCTAACTAAATTACAACTAACTTAGTTGACCAATGACCCTGTCCAAGATTGGCTTAACAAACTGACTATTTAATTGGGCCACCTTTAAGAAGGACCTAATTGATAAAAAAAAAAGCTAATTTAATAGAGTCAACAGGGATTACATGGAACATAGACGCTGAACAAATGGCACCACTATGGACCAGTATACTAACAGTTATACGGTCTCCTCAGCCAATGATACTGGCAATAGACCTTCAATTTTAAAAAAAACGCTTCACGCCCCCCAGGCAGGGTCAGAACCAGAGCAGGCAGTGAAAAAGACAATGCCCCCAGACACAGTGGACAAGGCTGGAGGCTCGAAAGAGAGGGCTCACAATAAGAAGATTTTACTTTATCTATCTCCAATCGGCAGCTATCCCCGATAGAAATTAAGGTTTTAAATAAAGGCCTTTCATTTGTCCCCACAATTAAATTCTACTCGTTTAATTGGAAAATCGAGACCACCAGACTCAATAGGAACTTACGTCTCTGAATTCTTTGGTCGGGAGGAGTTGACTGTAGCACCTAAACTAAAGATCCGTCAGTGTATGAGGTCTTCAAAAAAGAAATCTAAGGGGGGGCGTGGCCGAGATCAGCATGGAGTAGCACGCATAGTGCGGGCTCTCCTCCACCTAATCCTTTTTGAATCTATCCTGCGCTGCCCTCCCGGGGCAACAACGCACACAGGCATCAAGATAAAGAGCCCTGGTACCTGCAGCTCTAAAGTCCCCCTCATCCGCTTAGCCAGGGACCCCTCCGGCTTGTGTCCCGTTCTGAGGCCTGGGACGCGAGGACGCTGGGAAGCCACTCACGCCGCCGGGAGCCCGCCCGCCTCCTCTCCCGCCCGCCTCCTGGCACTGAATCTCCGACGGCGGACGGCGGGGATACCGGCTCGCTCTCTCCCCCGCTCTGACGCTGACCTGGACACAGGCGGGGACGCTTCGCCGGAAGCCTGCCGGACTGCTCTCCCGCCCGACCTCCGACACCAGGGTGAGTGACAGCGGAGGGACAGCCAGTCAGCCGCACGCTCTCTCCCCCGATACACGCTGAATATACAGGGGAAACCACCAGTCTGCTGGGGGCGCCCAGGCCGCGGGAACTGACGCTGTCTGCCTCTCCCCCCCCCCCTGTGCCCACTGCGCTGGACGGAGGTGGCAGCGGGGCCCTGGTGTTGATAGGGGCACTCTCCCCCCCCTGCTGATCACTGAAGGGAGTAAGGATATAACTCCAGGCGTTTATAAACGGACGGCCCTGGCAAGGACTTGCCCCCCCCCCTGAATCCTGGTTCTGTAAGTAAATGAACAGCACATTGGCACTCTGCCAGCTCCTATATCCTGCAGGACAGCCATAAATGTTTTACTGAGCCGGCACCACCAATGAGCCAGAAGAGGGGTGCTACTTGTCTATTTGATTGAAGGCCTGGCCCATACCCCATACGCAGCTATATGTGCAGGTGCTGCATTGTACTCTATATGGACACTGCCCACCTCCAGTCCTCATTCAAGCACATGCACCTAGCTAAACATCCTGAGACCTAGTAATACCTAAATACAAACCACTGCTGTTATACCCCCGACTACTTCCCATACCGCTTATCCACGGCACCCACCACAAGTAGAATGGGGAAAAGCAACCCAGCTACAGCGGCGGCAAAACTGGAAAGATATGCCAGGAACCCCTCTCAGGCCAAACCCCCCGAGGCCACACAGTCCGTATCAGCTCCTGACACTGAACCTGATCCACCTGAACAACCAATAGACCCTTTCCAGAGACTGTTGGACGCGGTTGCGGCCACCGAGAACCGCTTGGCGGACAAAATTGCACAGGTCCAATCGGATTTATCCATTATACATCACGACCTGCAGAGGGTGAGGGAGAGAGTCGGAGAGGTTGAGACTAGGGTCTCCACAGTGGAAGACATTGTGGCCCCTCTAGACCGATGCACCACAGCTGTTGAATCCAAGGAATCAACAAAAAATTGACGGACATGGAGGGGCGCCTCAGACGAAACAATGTTCGCTTTGTGGGACTCCCTGAAAAGGAGGAGGGTGGCTCCCCGGAACAATTTCTGGAGAAATGGCTCACCGACACATTTGGCTCGGAGGAATTCTCCGCGCACTTCGCTGTTGAACGAGCTCACCGTGTGCCCATGCGACCACTACCACCAGGCGCCCCACCTCGAACCTTCATCGCCAAATTCCTGCATTATCGCGACCGAGATGTGATCCTCAGACTGGCCCAGACCAAGGGCCCTCTCAAGTGGAATGGCTCACCTGTTTCAGTTTTCCCTGATTTCGCTGTTGACGTCCAGAAGGACAGGGCCCAGTTTGCAACCGTCAAAAGAAGACTGAGGGAACTAAATATTCCGTATGCTATGCTCTTTCCGTCTAGGCTACGTGTGGTCGCTGATGGAGAGACCAAATTCTTTACAACACCGCGGGAGGCTGCGGCATGGCTGGACAGACACCGACCACAGCGTCATGCCCTGGTGCCTGAATGATTATACTCCCCTTACTTCAAGACTGATGAGTATATGCATATATAAGCTGGCTGATGTCACCCCTTGGTAACAGAGGCCTATGCAACTGTTTATATATTACTGTTCTTGCTTGTGTTTCTGATTTTTCTATTGCTCATATAGTGCACAGCTCATCCTGTAATGGAGGAACGCACCTGAAGGTGCTCCGTATCCGTGATACAGCGGCGCACTATATGAGTGTACTCTCGCAGCCCCGGGAGGCTGCGCATATATATATATGACCTAGGTGGGGAGCCGCTCTGGCTCTAGGTCATTAAATTCTTTGTCCCCCTGTAGAAGTTGTGTTTAATACAATAGGTATACCCTAAGTATGCCTGTTTAAGTTACCCCCTTGGCCTGTGTTTTAGAGCCGAGGGATAGATAGATAGTTGGTAGCTAGGTATCTATATGGTGACCTACCATTAGATACAGGGTTTCTTTATGGTATTTGTGGGGGCTCCAGGTGTGCCACAGTTGGGTTCTGGTATACGGGGTGGGGGGATTGGGTTCAATTGTTCTTTTGGGTGCACCTGCACCATGTGTTCTGCTTTCACTTCTTTATGTCTTTTCTGTTTTTTCTTATTTTCCTTGTTGAGTTATGACCGTGTGACCTTATCAATCTTCAGTATCATTGTGCTCCCCTGGGTGTGTAGAGTGAAATGGATTAGATGTGAGAATGGGTACACTTAATTTTCTGACGTGGAATGTGGGAGGCATTAACGACAAGATAAAAAGATCCTTGGTTATTAGACAACTGAGGCAATACAACTCTGATGTCATTTGTCTCATGGAAACTCACCTCGTGGGTAGTAAGATCTTGTCATTAAAGAAACCGTGGGTTGGTTGGGCCTACCACTCTACCTATACTTCTGCATCTAGGGGTGTCTCCGTTCTCATTAAAAAAACGGTATCCTTCTCCCTAGACACCGTCCAGACAGACCCATGGGGAAGATTTGTGTTCATAAAATGTTCCATTCAATCTATCCCAACCCTTCTCATGGCAGTATATATTCCTCCTCCATACTCCTCATTTGTGTTAAAAAAGGTGGCAGAGTTTATGGCATTGCACCCAGGGGTCCCCACAGTGTGTCTGGGCGATTTTAACAACCTGATGGACCCTGCTTTGGACAGGATCTCCATGAAAAACCCCCAGGCGCGACCGAAAACAACCCCCTTTGCCAAGGTTGTAGCAGAAATGGGCCTGGTCGACGTATGGAGATTCAGGCACCCAACTGATAGGCAATATTCATGTTTCTCCCACTCCCACTCGACATTCTCGAATATAGACTTAGCCCTTGCTACACTAGAAATCCTGCCCAGGGTCCGCTCCTCGAGATATGAGAGTAGGGGCATTTCGGACCACTCCCCCCTCTCACTGAGTGTGGACTTTGACTGTCAGAGGGGACAGGCGGTTTGGAAGCTTAACCCATACTGGCTCACAAATATGGGGGAAGGCTTGGAGCTGGAGGCCGCATGGAGGGAGTTTTTTTAACACAACTCAGAGGGGGTCCATACGGCACTATTATGGGACGCCTTTAAAGCATACCTCCGGGGAACGCTAATCCAAAGGATCTCTAGCTTAAAATCCTTCTTTAAAAAATGAGAGCTAGCCCTTGAAAATGATTGTATTGCAGCAGAACTGCGATACTTACGTGATAGACTGGATTCCTCCAAGTCCTCTTGGCTGGAAGCCCAGAGGGAATGGAAAAACTGCTTGCTAGATAAGACACGATATAAATTGTTGTATACCTCCCACTCTGTGTATGCATCTGGAGATAGACCAGAAAGTTTTATGGCACAGATAGTAAAAGATGAGCGCAGGGCTTGTACAGTTACTGAGCTACAGACTTGCCGGGGTGACACGGTGACACGAACCCCTGATATTGCAAGTGAATTTTTGTCCTACTATCAGACACTATATGAATCTAAGGCCAACTATGCCCTGGATGACCTACGAGCTTATCTACATGCCATCCCACTACCCTCACTGACCAGTGAACAACGAGATCTCCTAGACGCCCCCTTCTCTATTACGGAGATCACTGCGGCTATACAGGCTTCCCCTTGCGGCAAGGCCCCGGGCTCTGATGGAATCCCATCTGAGCTCTATAAGAAGCACATCACCTTCTTTGCATCACATCTGCATTCAGTCTTCCAGCGAATATATGACACAGGGTCCCTCCCGGGCTCAATGTCTGAAGCAATAATAATTGTTATACCAAAACCTGACAAAAACCCTAAACACCCTGAATCATACCGCCCCATCTCGTTGCTACCCACAGATGTTAAAATTCTCGCTAAGGTCCTGGCTACTAGATTGACACAGGTTATTACGCATATTATTCACCCCGATCAGACGGGCTTTATGCCCAACAAGTCCACGTCTGTCAACCTGCGACGTTTATTTACGCACCTGCAGCTTCCCAGGGAGGACGCACCTGTTTCGGCCATAGCCTCACTAGATGCAGCAAAGGCCTTTGATTCTGTCGAGTGGGGATATCTCTGGGAGGTGCTAGACAGGTTCGGCTTTGGCCCCAAATTCACCAGGCTTATACAAACCTTATATTCCACCCCGACAGCCAGAATTTCGGTTAATGGGTATGTATCGGACTCCTTCCCCCTCTACAGGGGCACGAGACAAGGCTGCCCCCTCTCCCCACATTTGTTTGCTATAGCCATCGAACCCTTAGCTTGTCTAATCAGAGACTGTACCTCAATTAAAGGACTGATGGTGGGATCTAGGGAGGATAGAATAGCGTTATACGCAGATGACATTCTCCTTTTCATTCAAGACTATTCAGTCTCCCTACCTATATTATTCGATATTATTAATGTGTATGGTCAATTCTCTGGTTTACTAATAAACTGGTCCAAATCTTCAATCACCCCGCTGAGAGGACAGGTCACAGACACCTCAACCAGCCTAGCCCAGCTCCCTTGGACAGACAAATTTAAATACCTGGGCATCTGGGTTACCAACGCCCCAATTACATATATACAACTAAACCTACTCCCGCAAATCTCTTATCTCCGCTCCAAGATCCCAATATGGAGCAAACTCCCACTCACGGTCACGGGAAGGGTTAACCTAATTAAAATGGTCTGCCAACCTAAATTACTATACGTCCTCCAACAGTCCGCAGTCTACATCCCTCAAAAATATTTTACTCAAATTAACGGCCTCTTATCTTCTATTATATGGGCTAATAAACGACCAAGGATCAACATACAAACTCTAACCAGATCCAAAGATAACGGAGGTCTGGCGCTCCCTAATTTCCAACATTACTATTACGCAGCACAATTACTGTACATTTGGGAGTGGCTGAATGAGACGGATGAAGCCTCCTTACACATGCAAATGGTAATGTCCGCCTCCCCCGATTTAACCCCCCTACAGGTACTTCTAAGCAAAAATGCAAAGGCGGTTAAAATCCCTATAATTAAACAGGCAGTAATTGTATGGCAGCGGGTACACAAGCTAATGGGGGGCAGGGGGTGGGACCCTGACACTCCAATATTCAACCCCGGGGGTCTACCGGAACTCTCCTCTTTGCTAGTAGGGGAGACATGGAATAGCTGGGGTGTTGGTACGCTGGGGCACTTGTATGCAAACAACACTTTGAAATCCTTCCAAGAGTTACAACTGGAATTCCCTATCCCCAACTCACAATTTTACAGATATTTACAGATGCGACATGCTCTCAATGCTCAATTTAGAACATCCCCTCTGACTCTCTTTGACTCCCCGGTTAAAAAACTAGTAAGCGACAGACCACAGGGGCATTTAGTCTCCATCGCTTACTCGTCTATGCAACAAATCCACCACTCTGACCCGCTAACCCCCTTAAACTAAAATGGGAAGCTGATTTAGGACCCCTCTCAGATGACATATGGTCCTACGCACTTGAGGCTCCAAGGCGGTCTACTACTGCTATTAGATATCAGCAGATACAAATGTTTATATTACACAGAGTATATATGACGCCGGTGCTGTTGTGTCATATCGGGGGTGTTCCCTCCTCAGCCTGCCCAAAGTGTGGCTCCCTGGACGGTTCTTTCATACACATGGTATGGACATGCCCTAAGATCACGCAATATTGGAACGATGTCATTGGCGTTATAGAACTCACAGGCATACCTAAAATGGCTCTGTCACCAGTGTCCTGCCTGCTAGCTGCTATAGATGAAGAGATGTTACCAGACCCAGACAGACGGTATGTAGTTAACTTATGCACTCTGGCCAAGGTATGCATAGCCAGATTGTGGCTGGCTGGGGAGGCCCCGAGGCTGGGCACCTGGGTGTCCTTAGTGAACGAGGTGATAAGCCACGAAAAGTTTGTATATTTGGCCAGGAAGTCAGAGAAAAAATACTACGCTATATGGTCTAGATGGTTGGATTCCACATACTCAGGGAAAGAAACGTCTGTCGACTAGATGCTACGGCCCTGCCCTTGTGTCTGTAGGGACTGCCTCAGCTCAAACTACCGACTGTAACATGGGTGATATGATATGTAGGGATAGGAACATATTGTTGGACCCATGAGACATGACCTATATGTCGATATGCCTCCCGCCCCTCACACATCTTATTTGAGACCCATGATACCTACACTTTGGAAATTACACTTATAATACTAGCCAAGATGCTGAACCAGGGACACGCGGTCACTTGTGTTACTTGTTTAAATAATAAACTTTACTTCGTTTTACTTTATTTTATTTTATTTTATAATTGAATGGTCCAATGTTACACTGTCATAATGTCATGCCATATGATTTCTAATAAATGATAGATGGGTGCCTCAATAATCTTCGGATAATCCTCTAGGCTACATAAAAGCACCATATCCTCTGGAATGACGTTATGTATGCTTACTGATCTGTGTCAATTGTTCTTTTTATATGTTTTCTCTCTCCCCTCCTTTCATTGCTGTATTCTTTTTGCTCTGAGATGTTCATGTTTAACCTGCAAAAAATTCAATAAAAAACGTTTGAATAAAAAAAAAAAAAGAAATCTAAGTTTGACCCCCCCCCCCCAAATAACCTGGCTATCCTAAGTTTTACTAAGGTCCTGGAGTCCAAGGTGAATTTGTCTCAGGAAGACAGATGTCAATTTTTTTTTTCCAATTTCACCAAAGACAAATAGTAGATAGCTCTTAAGAATTTGAGATCGTACGATGATGTTAGGATCCTCCCTGATGACAAAGGGGGAGGGATAGTGGTCTGGGACCGTAATTACTACAAAAAGGAAGTATACTCATAGATTAACAATCCGAATACTTATGAACTGCTTCAAAGTAATCCGACTGTTCCATATAAAAAAGAACTTGACTACATCATAACAGAGGTAGTTAACCAATGAATATTTGAAGACATAGACACACAAATATTAGGACCGATAATAACACCTGTTAAGCGAATATATCACAAAATCAG
The DNA here is from genome assembly GCF_055691185.1 of Crinia signifera. Taxonomy (NCBI): domain Eukaryota; kingdom Metazoa; phylum Chordata; class Amphibia; order Anura; family Myobatrachidae; genus Crinia; species Crinia signifera. Next base: position 311,057,970 of record NC_139221.1, read on the forward strand.
TTTGGGTGACACTGTTGATATTGCCTATGGACAGGTGCGTAACTATAGCACCGCAGCCCCCGCCACCGTGGGGGGGGGGGGGCGCTGTGCATGTGGGGGCGCCGGGGGCTGCGGTGCTATAGTTACCCCCCCAATCCCCCGCAGACTTACGTATCTTGCTGGTCCCGGCGGCTCCGTTCTTCTGATGAGGACCACAACAAAATGGTCGCCCCCATATAGCAAACAGTTCTCTGAAACTGTCTGCTGTACGGGGGTGGCCATTTTGTGGTGGTCCTCAGCAGATGAACGGACGGAGCCGCCGGGACCAGCGCGATAGGTAAGACTGCGGGGGAGGGGGTTAGCATAGGCGACGGGGCGACGGGGGGGTGCTCGACGGGGCGGCAGCGGGGGGTGGGTATGGGCAACCCCCCCTAACGGCGGGGGGGCGCCCAAAACGTAGCTACGCCACTGCCTATGGATTGTAATTGTCTGGTACCTGCTGCCTCTCGTTGTGTGATCTCCACACTGGAGATACCAGTCTGTAGGCATAGAGTTTAATCTGACAAGTGTAACAAATATTTCAAAAATCGTCTTCCACAGTTTATTTAAAGTAACAGTTTTTTTTTAAGGCGCCAAACATTTACCCCGCAAACCCAGTTTGATTTTGCAGTGTAAATGATTGCCGCTTTAAAAAAAACTGGAGATTTCTTACCAAATCTCTCACTTTCTGAACCTCTCATCCTATTAAATCTCACCCAATGGATTAAATCCCCTTCATCAAGATCATGGACATATACAGATGAAGCCATGTTCATCTAACCAGGCCTTAGCACGGCATCTGCCGGGGCCTGCTGGTGAATGTGGCAGCGCACATGCATCTAAGACACTCATGCGCCCCATTCGCAGCAATGGATGCGTGAGCATGTGAGACACTCACGCATTTATGTTTGCCAGCATGCCAGCCACCAGAAATGTATACCTGCCACACATAGGCGAATCTAAGGGGTGGTCCGGGGGTGCACCGGAGCACCCATTAGACCACCAGCCGCTTAAAATTTCAAGAAATCACAGCCGGGCAGAGAGATGTGTGCTGCCAGGCTGTTTAGTCTAAGGAATTGCTCGTTGCCAAGGGGGATGTCTCACGCCGCTGGTCGCTGGACGCACCTAATTGAAAGAAATGACAGCCGGGCCAAAGTTTTCCCTTTGGACCGCCGGCAGCCAATCAGGAGCGGCATTGGTGGTATTGAAAGCAGCTCCTGATTGGCTGCCGGACCCCAGCACGAGAACTAAAAATATTGATGCGCCTTCAGAGACTACAGCCGGGCAGCGCACATCACTCTCTCTGCCCGGCTGTCATTTATTTCAAATAGCTGAGTTAAGTGGTGTGTAACATCTCCCCCCATAGGCAACAAGCAATTCCTTAGACTAAACAGCCGGGCAGTAGTATGACATCCCCCTTGGCAACAAACAATTCCCTCCCCCCCCCCCCCCCTTGGCAATTACCAATTCCCCCCCCCCCCCTTGGCATCGAGGTAACCCTCCCCCCTTGACAACGAGCTAACCCTCCCCACCTTGGCAACGAGCAATTCCATCCCCACCTTGGCAACGAGCAATTCCCTCCCCCCTTGGCAACATGCAATTCCCTCCCCCCTTGGCAATGAGCAATTTCACTCCCTCTTGGCAACAAACATGTATTACCCCCATGGCATCGAGCATGAAGCCCCCTTGGCATAGAGCTAAAACCCCCTAGCAATGAGCACGTAGGTAAGCAGCACTTATGTGTCAAATATGTGATGGCCATAATGTTTTGGTTATATAGTATGTAATGGGCATTATGGTGTGTGGCCTTATGTGTAATTGGCATTACGGCATGTTGATTTATGTGTAATGGGTATTACGGAGTTGGCTAAAATGTGTAATGGGCATTACTGTGTGTGGTCTAAAGTGTAATACCACGCCCCATTTTGTGATGCCATGCCTCTGTCCCATGAGACCACTCCCCCTTTTTGACACGCGGCTTCACCGCGCAAAGGTCCGCCCTACTTATAAATTTGGATTTGAGACCACCCATTACTATAATTCTAGATTCGCCTCTGCTGGCACACTGGAGAACTCAATGAAGATGGCTCATCTGTATCAGGATATATCAATATATTTATCCGAATAGGACAGCACTCTCCTCCATATCAACCACCTGCTGGGGTGCAACAAAACCAGAAAGTTCCAATGCAGGCTCTTCCAAATTTATGCCAATCAATAACGGGGTGCACTCACCAGTCTTCTTGCTTGCAGATAAACTTTAATACATACCACAACAAAGTATAGTTACATGACAGTGGGTTTGCAGTCAACGTTTTGGTCTACACTTAGACTTTTGTCAAGACCCCCTCTCCTGCCTTCTCCACACTGGAGAAGGCAGGAGAGGGGGTCTTGACAAAGGCCCTTGGAAAGCACTGTGGAATATGTGTGCGCTTTATAAGAAACTGTTAATAAATAAATATATATAATATGTAAATACTGTATACTCACATACATGCATACCTCCCAACTTTAGTAATTTTTAAATAGGGACCTGCCATGTGCAAAGGGGGAGAAGCTAAGTAGTGGATGGGAGTGACATTGAGCAGATGGGACATAGCCTAGAGCAGCGACCCCCATTTTCATCTTTTTAGTGCTTCTCTAGAACTTGGGCAGCCACTGGCTCACTCTCTCCCTCTCTGCACAGAAGAGGTGCTGTGCGCTTGCTCACGGCATCTATTCAAAATCCTAATTAAATATTTAACATATAAGAATGTCATTGATTAATAACAGTTCGACTTTTTAATTTTACTTTATTTTATTTGTAAAAAAAACACTGAAATCATAGTAATTTTGTAACCAGAAATGATTGCGTATTTTGCCATTGGCATACGCATGCAGTGCTGCCTGGTACAGGAGAGGTAGTACATGGAACCTAGCTAAGCAGGTAGAGATCAGCATCGGTCAGTGGGTGAAAGAGCCGCACTGCAATGGGGACACGGAAGGTGTGTGTGTGTGTGTGTGTGGGGGGGGGGGGTGCAGCAAAGCGTATGCCACCAATTATCTATCTAGACTATCTGTCACAGTGTCAGAACCGAGGGTGCTAGATTTTCGGTGGTGTGCCTGTACATTATTATTATGCTTGTTAAAAAATGAGACAATAAATCCCACCACTGCCAAGACTTACCCTTGTTTCCACATGTCCCTTGAAAAAAACATGGGTTTATATGTTCTCTCTGTACAAAAAAGACACATATGATCATTACATCAGACAGATACTGTATAGAGGTACTTGTGTATTATCACGGCGCCCACGATTTCCATCGTAGGGCATTGTACAACCAAAAATCGCGTTGCATCGCATGCGATATGATCGCATGCAATGCGATGCGACGTGATTGGACCCGATTTTTAATTGTACAGGCACCCAGATGCCTGATTCCTATGATAAATGCCCCCCCCCCCCCCGACCCGATTTTTGATTGTACACCCACCCTGATGGGTAATGACTGTTAAATGCCCCCCCATTGTTAACGCCAACCCGAAGCGTGGTGGCTTCTGCTTATGTAAAGGCAGCTGATTGTCCCCGCCATTGACATGGTGCCAGCATCTACACAATGTAGCTGACAGGTCATAGGATTGGCTTATGTGCAGTAGTAGCAGCAATGGTACTATGCATGTACATTGGCTACAGCCCATAGAAATCAGCTAGGGCTACCTGAAAAATAGGGAGTTGCGTTCCGATGGTATTTCCTGTCCTGCAGGTGCATGAAAGGTAGGACAACCAATAGGAAGTCACAGAGAAGCCAGCACAGTCATGGACATTAGCAGAGGTTGTGGATTTTACTGGGAAGTAACACTGGAAGGAACCAATTATAGTACCACTAGTAGCCTTTGCTGTATAGGGGGACTGTCCTATATGCTCCAAATAAATACAAGGGTTCTACTGTGTGCTGTAGGGGTGCGTTGCCCTGTGTGCTCACTCTATACAAATACAACTTAAAGGGTTCTTCTGTGTTCTGGAGGGGTGCGATGTCCTGTGTGCTCACTCTTTACAAATTAAGGAGTTCTCCTGGGTGCTGTAGGGCTGCGCTGCCCTGTTCGCTCGCTCTACAAATTAAGGTGTTCTTAAACATAGAAACATAGAATGTGACGGCAGATAAGAACCACTTGGCCCATCTAGTCTGACCCTTATTTAAACATGTTACCTCAACCATATTTGATCCTTATTTCTTTGTAAGGATATCAATATGCCTATCCCAAGCATGTTTACATTGTACTACTGTATTTGCCTCTACCACCTCTGATGGGAGGCTATTCCACTTATCCACTACTCTTTCTGTGAAGTAATTCTTCCTCACATTTCCCCTGAATCTTCCTCCCTCTAGTGTCAGTGCATGTCCTCGTGTTCTGTTGCTCCTCTTCCTGTGAAGAATGTCTCCCACCTGTACCTTGTTAAAGCCCTTGATATAGGTGAAAGTTTCTATCATGTCCCCCCTTTCCCTTCTCTGCTCTAAAGTATACATATTAAGATCTTTTAGTCTTTCCTGGTACGTTTTGTGATGTAGGCCATGCACCATTTTAGTTGCCCTTCTTTGTACAGTCTCTAATGTATTTATATCCTTCTGGAGATATGGCCTCCAGAACTGAACACAATACTCTAGGTGAGGTCGTACCAATGATCTATACAGTGGCATTATTACTTCTTTCTTTCTACTGCTGATACCTCTCCCTAAGCAACCAAGCATCTGACTTGCCTTCTTCATTGCTTTGTTACATTGCCTACCTGCCTTTAAGTCCCCTGAAATAGTGACACCTAGATCCCTCTCTTCCTCAGTAGTTCCCATTATAGTGCCATTTATACTATTTTCAGTCTTTGGATTTTTTGGATTTTTTGAGACCCAAGTGCATGATTTTCCATTTTTTGGCATTAAACTCTAGTTGTCATTCTCTTGACCATTCCTCTAATTGACCTTCTCCATATGCAGTAGTGGTGTGCTGTCCTGTGTGCTCGTACATGTTAAGGGGTTCTCCGATGTGCTGTAAAGGTACACTGCCCTGTGTTTGCTCCAAATAAAGGCATTCCAACTGTGTTAATTGGGTGCTACTGCCGTGTTTGCTCCAAAAAAGGAGATCCACCCGTGTTAATTGAGCGCTGCTGCCTTGTGTGTTTGCTCCAAATATAGAGGTTCCACCTGTGTTAATTGGATGCTACTTACAGTACCTGCTGCAAGACTTAGGGGGAGATTCTCTAAACTAAAAATGCGGTAAAAACCCCATTATCCCCATTATTTGGGATGCTTTAAGCATCCCCCGCTGGGTTATCGCGACGGGGGGCATCGCCAGAAAAATCTGGCGATGCCTCATAGAGGCCTATGGGCTTCTAACGCGACCCACTACTTCCCTGCACCGCCCCGCATCGACACCCCCCCCCCCTTACCTTTGTCCGGGCAGCACAGAACTGTGCAGCCCGGACCTGTGACCTCCTCCTCCCTGCACTACGGGTCTCTTCCGGGTGCAGGGAGGAGGAGAGCCCGGCACAGCAGCAGCGCCGGGTAAGGGAGGGAGGGGGGAGCTGCCGGGTTCTGGTGGGGCCCGCTGTCTCCCACCACAAAGGACAGCTCTTAACGCAAGAGCTTTCCGTTGCCATAATTATCGCATATGTTAGAGCAGGGGTGTCCAAAGTTTTTGCGACGAGGGCCAGATTTGGTGAAGTGTAAATGTGTGGGGGCCGACCATTCAGCCTAACATTCTTTGAATCATTAATCACATCAGAATGGTCCCCCACTGTGCCCCCATTCACTGTATGTCTCCCAGCCTGCCCCTCCGTCACTGTATGTCCCCCATTCACTGTATGTTCCCCACTCTGCACCCATTCACTCTGTCCCCCAGCCTGCCCCCTTCTCTTAATGTCCATGAGTGCCTCCATTCATTGTATGTCCCCAAGCCTGACCTTCCTTCACTGTATGACTCCCATTCACTGTATGACCCCCATTCACTGTATGTCCCCCAGCCTGCCCCCATTCACTGTATGTCCCCCCGCCTGCCCCTGCTCCCCCTTCTCTGAATGGCCATCACTGCCTCCATTCACTGTATGTCCCCCAGCCTGACCCTCCTTTACTGTATGTCCCACACTCTTCCCCCTCCCTTCTCTGTATGTTTCCCAGCCCCTTGTGTGAGCCAGTGGACAGAGAGGCAAAGCAGGCACTGCAAGGACAGGAGATGCTTGGGATCTCACTGCTGCCCTCCTCTGCGCTGCATGTTACGGGAGCAAGCTTCCCCCTTGCTGCCCCCCCTCCCCAAACACTGCTGTCACTGTGATTGTGGAGTAGGGTGATATACGATTTCAGCAGCAGGGGTAGGACACCAAACACATCTGACTGTGGCGGCCGGCACTGTCAGACAGCAAGGTAAAGGCGCGCTCGCCGGGGCCCCACCTTTAGTGTCCTGTGCTTTCCACATCTGATCTGCCCGCTTCCAGCTGGAGGCTGCGGTCCGCTTGAAATAACAGCATGGGCCGCAATTGGCCCCCGGGCCTGACTTTGGACATGCCTGTGTTAGAGCATATGCGATAATTATGTTTGCGGTAGCCGGTGATGAGCGGCGTTAAGGGTGTCACGAATGTTAGAACATCCCACCCTTAGCCAGCTGATAGCATGGCACTTCCCAAGAAACACTAGGCATTGGGTTGACTTAGAAACTGACCTAAGGACTAAGGACTATATTACTGTGGCAGCCCACTGGGTAGATGTATCGCCTTCCGCAGCAACAATTGCAGTGGCACCAGTTTGGAGTGAAATCATGTTTAACTGTAAACTTGATGATTATTACATGTATTGTGAATCTGAGGTTCTTACCTTGACAAGGTCACTAGAAGAAAGCTCGTTGTCACTGTCATGTCCCATTTCTGCGGCAGACACCAGACACACCTCAGCAGACACCAGCATTAGGACAGCGAGAACTACAAGGATTTTCATGACTCCTTTTTTCTGAACAGAACCTCACAAGATGGGCTCACAGTGTCTCTGAGAAGATAAGAATGGACCGTTAGTACGGTTATCACCTACGCACCTTGACAAAGGGGGACCACCCCCGAAACGTTGGTCTTCTGCTTTGAAATACAGCACTTTTTTTTCAAGACCCCAGAGTGCCAGCCTTTCTTTTGCTTCTTACACCATACCTCGGAGGGGCACCAGGACAGCTGATTTATTACGGAGAGTGCCGGGCCGCACCATTCCTATATATATATATATATAGAGAGAGAAATGGAATGGGCACTCACCAAGGTCTAGGTAATCAAAATATCATTTTATTTGTATCAAGTCGACATACCATCCGACGTAACGACACGTTTCGGTCTACATAAAACCATCATCAGGAATAGTGCAGCAAAATACAGATCATCAGCAGAACAACAACCTGACATCCGTCCCTGGGGAAGGACACAACTGTACTGCCTCACCGGGTCAGTACAGTTGTGTCCTTCCCCAGGGACACAAGTAACATCTGCCCCACCTGCAGTGCACATGGTTTTGTCCATCTAAGAAGGATTTTGTCAGAAAGAGTGATCCAAAATAAGGCCCATTGTTTTTAAACTATTTAATCATCTCCATTTTTCACACCAGTTACACGCAATTTTATTTTGTTTTATTTATATTTTGTATGTATACTGTAATTGTGTATTAAAATCCATTGCTATTTTTAAATACCAATCCAGCGCACTGTGTGACATATTTATGTTCCCTCCTCAAAGTGCAGCTTCTTTTCTTTTCTAGTAAAAGGTTTTTACGGGGGATTGCAACCCCCATTTTGTAGCTGCTGCTCTTTTTGGAGAAGGAGCCCAGGGTGGCGCCCGTATAACTGTCCTAGAGACAGTGTACCCTTGCTCTGCAGATAATGACTGTGAAATAATCTGACAATTAGGGCCTTATTCTAGTTCACTCTTTCTGACAAAATCCTTTTTAGATGGACAAAACCATGTGCACTGCAGGGGGGCAGCTGTTACTTGTCCAGAGAGAATTAGATTTGGGTGAGTTATTTTGTTTCTGTGCAGGGTAAATACTGACTGCTTTATTTTTACACTTCAATATAGATCTCACTTTGAAGTAAAACCCCACCCAAATCTAATTCTCTCTGCACAAGTTACATCTGCCCCCCTGCAGTGCACATGGTTTTGTCCATCTAAGAAGGATTTTGTCAGAAAGTAACTGCAGTAAGACGTTGCTGAAGGCTGCAGAGCAGGATGATTACTTACTGTAATTGAAGGATCTGCAGGTACGGTCTCACCAAGCGTGGTATACATCAGTCCCAGGAGTTCTGCACTATATATAAGAGGAGATGGGCAGGACCGGAGAATGTTCCTGTTTGCTAATCTAATACCCCAACTCTATTTACCATATGGAGAACTGTGTGACACCCCTACAGCAGTGTACCGTATCAATATGGGGACCTGTGTGACACCCCTACAGCAGTGTACCGTATCAATATTGAATTATACTCGGAGGCTTTCTCATGTCTAATATTTTTCAAGCCACCCTCTTCTTTTTACGTGTACCACACCATATACAACTTCTACACATTATGCAACAAAATACTAGACCCCATTATACTTGCCCATAACACATGATGCCAAATGGAATGAGCCAAAATTCCCATAATGCCAAATGGATTGTGTCAAAATTCACATAATGCCAAATGGATTGTGTCAAAATTCACATAATGCCACACGGATTGAGCCAAAATTCACATAATGCCACACGGATTGAGCCAAAATTCACATAATGCCACATGGATTGAGCCAAAATTCACATAATGCCACACAGATTAAGCCAGAATTCACATAATGTCACACAGATTAAGCCAAAATTCACAATACGCTTCATGAACAGGTACATTGTCCGCCATAATGTCCATTACACGTTGGGTGAAATTTAATAGGAGTCGATTTGTGTTCCGCACCCTATTAAATGTGCGATTTCGCCAAAAAATGCACCAGTTTTTCGCATTTTTTTTGCGATAAATTGCACTTTCTAAAAGTGCGTAAGAAAATCGCACTTAATTCGCATCCAGATGTTTTTGCACAGAAAAGTATACAAATCGCTTATTTAATGGCATGCGCAAACGGAAATCGCACTTTTTTCAGACCAGGTTCTGATTGGCGATTTGGCCCACAACTAAATTTGGTCACGTGTACTAATGGTTAATTTGATCACAGGTGTCCTCATTTTTAATCAGAAACTCCCCCACATATACCCCAACATCATTAAGGACACCTGTGAGGGTTTCAGAGATGGAGATTTTGCAGAGTAGTTTTGAGTTGGCTCTATGTGATTGTGCCCATTTGGAGGGAGGAAGCTGCGCGCGAGATCCAGGTACCCCGACTACTGCGTGCTTCACGTATGTATCGTGCTAGGCTGTACCTGGACTCCCTCTCGGATCAACAGGTTGTGGGGATGTTTCGCCTGAACCGCATTAACCTGTTAGACTTATATGAGCAGGTGAGAGATGATTTGGACCCTTACGGGGGGCCAAACTATGCAGTGTCTGGTCTGCAGAAATTAATGTGTGCCCTCTACTACTTGGCCACAGGCTCCACTCAGTCTGTGACCTCTGTGGTCCTTGGGGGTCCCAAAAGCCTCTTTCTCAAAGCATTTCACTCAAGTGTTACTTGCTTCACGTTCTGAGTCAGAGTGGCAGGACCTTAAGGTGGCTTTCTATAGACTCTCAGCATTTCCTAACGTGCTGGGAGCTATAGATTGCACACACATTGGGCTTCGGGCACCGTACGTGAGGGGACTCATGTATGTCAATAGGCGTGGCCGCCACTCCCTCAATGTGCAGGTGGTATGTGATGCCAGCCTCAAAATCCTAAGTGTAGTTGCAGGCTACCCGGGGAACTGCCATGACACCTATATTCTGAGGCACTCAGCCCTCTGGGATCGATTCCGCGACCAACAAATGCCACAGGGCAGGCTACTTGGTAAGGACATTTTTAATTATTTAAATATCTTCTCCTGTGGAGTGTCCCTATAGTCTGTGAAATTACCCACACCTCCATTAAATCCTCCTTAACATTACAATGCCCATTAATTGTGTGTAAAATATGCTGATAGCTGTTGTTACAATCACTCATTACCAACAGTAAGGGTTCCCTGGACTAATGTGCATGTTGGTTTACATCTAAAGTGTCACTGTAGTGTGTAGCCCCTCTACTTTTACATTTTCACATGCCTATTGCTGTTGTCCCACTTACTCATGTTAGGTCAATGCACATACCTTACCATATACTGCACTGACCGCATATTTTCTGTAAAGGTGACTCAAGATATGGGTGTCTTCCGTGGCTCATAACACCTCTGCGATCCCCAGAAGGCCCTGCACAGCACCGCTATAACGATTCACATGTTGCCACCTGCAATGTTGCGGAACGCACCTTTGGGGTGCTGAAAAGTCGTTTCAGGTGTTTGGACAGGTCATCAGGAATACTGCTTTACCACACAGCAAAAGTAGTGATGATCGTCCAGGCTTGCTGCATGTTGCACAACATTGCCCTGGCCCAACCTTCCTATGTTGAGGATGCCGATGCAGCAGTCATGCAGGAAGCTCAAACTATCTTGGCAATGGTAGTACAGGGTACGCAGAGGGGGGATCTGATGCGCAGGGAGATCATCAAGCGCTACTTTTCAGGTAAGTAAATGTGTCTTTTTACCTACCCTGTACCTTGCCTGTAAGTGTGCACGCATAAACTGACCCAAATACCATACTTCTCATCAATATATAGGGGAGTAGTTAGAGGCCTGTTGATGACAATGATTGATCCTGACATTTCCCTTGGTGACAGCATGCTGGTAATTACATTATTGCATTTGGAAATACCATTGACATCACACATGGGTCTGCAGCTGCTGATCAACTACACATCCCAGCATGCCCTGGCACAGTTTAACCAATCCATTGTATGAAAGGTGTGCCAGATCATGCTGGAATGTGTACTTCCACAGCAACTGGAGGCCCATGACTTCAACTCCATACTTGTATACCTACTACACTTACAAAGTAAGGGAGTGTTGACATTTTCAAATATAGCTACACATTTTTAGCATTTCAATAGCATGAAACCTTTTCTGGCATAGCAAAAAAAATTGACTCTAAAATTGACCACAGAAACTTCAGTTTGGTGCATGTCGTTTTTACTTGAAAAATTTCAACAAAAGCCACTTTTTTTGTGGCCAAACATGAACAATGTGTACAAATATGTTCAAAGATAAAGAAGAAAAATATTCAAAAATATACATGTACAAAATATCCCATAAATGTGATAATAAATGCTTTATAAAATGCTTTATTTTTTAGATGGACGAGCACGCGCACACCCTCCCTTGGCACCTGAGCCCAGTCCGCCCCTGGTCCTAACACTCTGACGTAGGGGAGAAGTGGGTGAGCCACTAACTGGTGTGCTAGACACACTACTAACAGTAGAGGTAGGTGCCCCTACCAAATTAAGGTCCATATGGTTAATTTGCGCCTGCATACCAATTAATGCATTTGTTTGCGCAGTTAGAGCTTGATTTTGCCCAATAATGGTTTCAGTAAGGGTGGCAATATGAGTATTATGCTCCTGTATGCCATTACTTATTTCGGACAAACGGGTGTCTAGGGTGGTAGCCATCCGCAATTGTGTGCCCACACCAACACGGACACTGCTGCCTAATCTTTTAACTTGTTGAAACGGGATGCAGTTAATTTGCCGGCGGTCGGGATCCCGGCGGTCGGAATCCCGACACTGGAATCCCGACCGCCGAAATCCCGAAACTTTCTCCCTCTGTGGGTGTCCACGACACCCATAGAGGGAGAATAAAATAGCGTGCCGAGCGTAGCGAGGCACCGGGCCCGCTGCGTGGCGAGCGCAGCGAGCCCGCAAGGGGGGGGCGATCCATGTCCCCCCCTTGTCGGGATTTCGGCGGTCGGGATTCCAGTGTTGGGATTCCGACCGCCGGGATCCCGACCGCCGGCAAATCGTATCGGATCCGTTGAAACAAGTTACAAATGTAGCGTTGGATGTTACATATTTGGTGACTTTGCATCTCCATAAACTCAAGCTGCCTAGTTTTAAAAGTATGCAATGAGTTAGCAATTTCTGTGGGTGTAATTGGTGTGTGGGTCGATGTGGTGGGTAAGGGTTGGTTTGGGGTCACCACACTTGCAGCATTCTGAGTTTCTGACGTCGGCATGCTTTCTTCTTCAGGTGCCCAGGAGTCCACCGGCTGTAGAATGATTTCCATATCTTCCTCAACCACTTGGGATGATGTTGTGGGGTGTTGCCCTAGTTGTGATTGTCCTGTGGATACATAAAAAATGGTCAGTATTGAAGCATAATAGTGCAGTTTATGTGTTCTTAGATGTGATTAAGCTATACTGAGGGTTATGACACATACCAATGGGTATTATGTACATGCACATGTACCCTGTGACTTCATGTCATGGTAGCATTGGTAATAAGAGTGATGGCTGGTTGTCATTACATTAATTTCCGTAGCTATGTGGCAACAGGATATGAATGTAATGTTGCCAATTGTTATGTGAAATGGGTGTGTGTACTGTATGTGTAATGCTGCTTTTTTGCTTCCCCTTACCTGCAGCCTCTGCTTCTGTGGCATGTTTGCTGGGGCGCTGCGGTGCGTTTGCACTTCGGGACGGATGATCTGCAAAGGAAAAGATGGACAGACTTTATGGACCATGCATGGGCAGCAGTTATGAACATTATTTAAACTTATGGAGTGCCATTAAAAATCTTGCATTGGACTGTGGACTGGCATGATATGTTTGGTATATAGGCAGGGGCGGATTGGCCATTATATCCACTGGGAAGATTCCCGGGAGGCCGATCATAGTGAGGCCGCCGAAATATAGTCTCCTTCCCATGTATTGTATCATTCAGCAGCTGCCCCGCTGCTGAATGCGTCTCAGCCTCCTCCCGCCCACTGCCCTCCTGTTCCGCCACTGCCCCGCCTCCTCCTCTAGCAGTAGCGCAGCAGCAGCTCCATGAGCCGGGGCCAGGGATGTCAGCAGTGGCGGTTATCAGCATCAGTGGCGGGCTGGGCAGGGGCGGCATGCTGGGCAGGGTACCAGCTGCCCCCCCCCCCAGGCCACTGCAATAGAACTGTGTGTGGCTGCGGATGTGCCGTGCACATGTATACCTGTGGCCGGTATGCAGTGCAGCGTGTGCTCCTGACTGCTCTGACATGCATCAGTGGAGAGACAAAGTGCACTGTGACTGTACACAGTCACGACAGCAGCTGTCACTGTGCAGTCCCTCTTTGCCTGGTACAGCCACCAATGAGCTGACTGAGCTCACGCAGGCTAGCCCCTCCCCACCTGTGTCCACTGTCCTGACCTTAGGCTCAGGCTCCTCCTCTTTTCTCCTCCCGGGCAGCTTCAGCTGCTTCCTCCCTTCTCCACGGTCCACTCCACAGTCACATATCACAGGAGCTGCTGGCCTGGTTGAGTGCTTTGGTGAGGGGACATGGTTGGGGCTATCCCATAATAGTTGTTATGTTAGAAACACGTGTCAGTGCTTATGTGTGTGGAATGGACTAAGTATGTCTCTGTGTGTGTAAAACTATGTGTAACACGTGGGTGGGCCCTGTTGCTTTCATTAAATGTGTGTGTGTGTGTGTGTGTGTGTGTGTGTCTGTCTGCATGTGATTGTGTGATAAAATACATGTCAGTGTTTTGTGTGGGTGATGTGTGTGTGGGTGGTGTGTGTGTGTGTGTTGGTGTGGTGGGGGGGGGGATTGGCTGTTGTTACAGTATCTGGTACTTGTATATAGATATTAGCTTCTGTAACTATATATAAACTGGAATAGTTATGTGTGTATATGTGCCATTTGTATATGTGTTTCTGGTAATTGTATATGTCTATACAATCTGTATATTTCAAGGTTTATATGTATATATGAGTGTTTGTGTTTATATACAAGCCTGTATATATTGATATACAATATGTGTACCTATGGACAGTATATTAGTTCAGTAGCATAGGGTTTAGAAGGGTATGTAATGTAGTGGTGGGTTTAGAAGGGTCATTGATGTTCAAGGGTGTACAGAGTTCATTAGTGTAGCTTATAGAGGGGTCAGGGATGTAGTGGCGTGTACAGAGGGGTCAGGGATGTAGTGGTGGGTATAGAGGGGTCAGGGATGTAGTGGTGGGTACAGAGGGGTCAGGGATGTAGTGGTGGGTACAGAGGGGTCTGTGATGTAGTGGCGGGTACAGAGGGGTCTTTGATGTAGTGGCGGGTACAGAGGGGTCTGTGATGTAGTGGCGGGTACAGAGGGGTCTGTGATGTAGTGGCGGGTACAGAGGGGTCAGGGATGTAGTGGTGGGTATAGAGGGGTCAGGGATGTAGTGGTGGGTACAGAGGGGTCTGTGATGTAGTGGCGGGTACAGAGGGGTCTTTGATGTAGTGGCGGGTACAGAGGGGTCTGTGATGTAGTGGCGGGTACAGAGGGGTCTGTGATGTAGTGGCGGGTACAGAGGGGTCAGGGATGTAGTGGTGGGTATAGAGGGGTCAGGGATGTAGTGGTGGGTACAGAGGAGTCTGTGATGTAGTGGCGGGTACAGAGGGGTCTGTGATGTAGTGGCGGGTACAGAGGGGTCTGTGATGTAGTGGCGGGTACAGAGGGGTCTGTGATGTAGTGGCGGGTACAGAGGGGTCAGGGATGTAGTGGTGGGTATAGAGGGGTCAGGGATGTAGTGGTGGGTACAGAGGGGTCTGTGATGTAGTGGCGGGTACAGAGGGGTCAGTGATGTAGTGGCGGGTACAGAGGGGTCAGGGATGTAGTGGTGGGTATAGAGGGGTCAGGGATGTAGTGGTGGGTATAGAGGGGTCTGTGATGTAGTGGCGGGTACAGAGGGGTCAGGGATGTAGTGGTGGGTACAGAGGGGTCTGTGATGTAGTGGCGGGTACAGAGGGGTCTGTGATGTAGTGGCGGGTACAGAGGGGTCTGTGATGTAGTGGCGGGTACAGAGGGGTCTGTGATGTAGTGGTGGGTACAGAGGGGTCTGTGATGTAGTGGTGGGTACAGAGGGGTCTGTGATGTAGTGGCGGGTACAGAGGGGTCAGGGATATAGTGGTGGGTACAGAGGGGTCTGTGATGTAGTGGTGGGTACAGAGGGGTCTGTGATGTAGTGGCGGGTACAGAGGTGTCTGTGATGTAGTTGCGGGTACAGAGTGGTCTGTGATGTAGTGGCAGGTATAGAGGGGTCTGTGATGTAGTGGCGGGTACAGAGGGGTCTGTGATGTAGTGGCGTGTACAGAGGGGTCTGTGATGTAGTGGCGGGTACAGAGGGGTCTGTGATGTAGTGGCAGGTAAAGAGGGGTCTGTGATGTAGTGGCAGGTATAGAGGGGTCTGTGATGTAGTGGCGTGTACAGAGGAGTCTGTGATGTAGTGGTGGGTACAGAGGGGTCTGTAATGTAGTGGCGGGAGCAGAGGGGTCTGTGATGTAGTGGCGGGTATAGAGGGGTCAGGGATGTAGTGGCGGGTACAGAGGGGTCTGTGATGTAGTGGCGGGTACAGAGGGGTCTGTGATGTAGTGGCGGTTATAGAGGGGTCAGGGATGTAGTGGCGGGTACAGAGGGGTCTGTGATGTAGTGGCGGGTACAGAGGGGTCTGTGATGTAGTGGCGGGTACAGAGGGGTCAGGGATGTAGTGGTGGGTATAGAGGGGTCAGGGATGTAGTGGTGGGTACAGAAGGGTCAGTGAAGTAGTGGCAGGTATAGAGGGGTCTGTGATGTAGTGGCGGGTACAGAGGGGTCTGTGATGTAGTGGCGGGTACAGAGGGGTCTGTGATGTAGTGGCGTGTACAGAGGGGTCTGTGATGTAGTGGCGGGTACAGAGGGGTCTGCGATGTAGTGGCGTGTACAGAGGGGTCTGTGATGTAGTGGCGGGTACAGAGGGGTCTGTGATGTAGTGGCGGGAGCAGAGGGGTCTGTGATGTAGTGGCGGGTACAGAGGGGTCTGTGATGTAGTGGCGGGAGCAGAGGGGTCTGTGATGTAGTGGCGGGTATAGAGGGGTCAGGGATGTAGTGGCGGGTACAGAGGGGTCTGTGATGTAGTGGCGGGTACAGAGGGGTCTGTGATGTAGTGGCGGGTATAGAGGGGTCTGTGATGTAGTGGCGGTTATAGAGGGGTCAGGGATGTAGTGGTGGGTATAGAGGGGTCAGTGATGTAGTGGTGGGTACAGAGGGGTCTGTGATGTAGTGGCAGGTATAGAGGGGTCTGTGATGTAGTGGCGTGAATAGAGGGGTCAGTGATGTAGTGGCGGTTATAGAGGGGTCTGTGATGTAGTGGCGGGTACAGAGGGGTCTGTGATGTAGTGGCGGGTACAGAGGGGTCTGTGATGTA
The DNA here is from genome assembly GCF_055691185.1 of Crinia signifera. Taxonomy (NCBI): domain Eukaryota; kingdom Metazoa; phylum Chordata; class Amphibia; order Anura; family Myobatrachidae; genus Crinia; species Crinia signifera. Next base: position 311,074,372 of record NC_139221.1, read on the forward strand.
GTGGCGGGTACAGAGGGGTCTGTGATGTAGTGGCGGGTACAGTGGGGTCAGGGATGTAGTGGCAGGTACAGAAGGGTCTGTGATGTAGTGGCGGGTACAGAGGGGTCTGTGATGTAGTGGCGGGTACAGAGGGGTCAGGGATGTAGTGGCGGGTACAGAGGAGTCAAGGATGTAGTGGTGGGTATAGAGGGGTCAGTGATGAAGTGACGGGTATAGAGGGGTCAGTAATGTAGTGCAGGGTCTACAGAACTCAGTACAAATACTAATCCTTCATACACTAAAATTTAATTCAGCATTAAAATACAGGAAAAGGTATGCAATATGGGTTAAAATAAAAAGAAGGGGTAGCAAACTCAGAGGTCAGATATGCGTGAACTGTGTAATGCTGCGCACCACATACCACAATGTTTAAACTGAGGTATGCTATTTTTTTGTGTCAGATGGGGTCAGCAAAGGAATTTTTGCCCTGTGCTCCATCGTTTGGTCTTCAGGCCCATACACACTGGGTCACTTTGAGCTGAAAGCAGCTCAGTTTGTCTATAGCTGCTTTCAGCTCAAAAGCCACCCTATGTGTATGGGGCAGCGATCAGTGGTGAGCGCTACTGCACGTTCTCGCATCATCGCTGGCCACCAGTGGTATTATCAGCAGATGAGTGATGGAGTGGACAGCCTTCCATAGCGTCCGGCTATGGGAAGTTGACCACCCCCGGAGAAAATCGCTAGAATGGACGAAAGACGCTCAGTGTGTATGAACTGAGCATTTTTCAGCCGAGCGATTTTATCCATCACTTCTCGCCATACAAACTGGGCAAAAATGCCCATTGTGTATGAAGATTTAGAACCGAGGCCCAGGTGCATGCCTGTGTGTTTGTATCCAAACTTCTGAAATGCCACATCAACCCACCCAGCGGTAAGATTGCCTCGTTGGTAGGGTTGGTGCCCCCAGTAGTGGCTGCCTGGAGTTACTTCCTGGGGGAAGGAGGTAGTAGTCTGTGTGCCATGGCGCGGGGGTGTATGGCAGCAGTGTATGTATGAATGAGACTGTCAGTGCACTACAGATGTAGCGGGATTCATCTTTGCAGGTGATGGCGATGGCGTCGCCATCGCCATCCCCTGCCCCGCCGCCATCTGTATGCCGGAAGGGGACGCGCGCGCACGAGGTGCACGCACGTCCCCTTCCGACGGTGCTGCCCTCGGTCGCCCGGTGCCCACACCAGGCGACCGCACCCCCCCGCAGCCTCCTCGGGTCCCACCCAGCACTAGCGAGCGGGAGGCGGACAGTATTGCGTCCGCCTCGCCGCCCGGATACTGAGACGCGCGTGCGTGGGGGACGCACGCGCGTCTCAGTCAGATGGAGCGCCGTGTTGCTGGCGGTTCGCCAGCAAAGATAAAACCGGCCCCATCTGTATGTATGTTTGTATTTATGTATGTATGTATGAATGAGGCAGTCAGTGCATATATATATATTTGAATGAGAGTGACAGTGCATGTATGAATGAGGCTGTCTGTGCATGTATTTATGTCTGTATCAGAGCGGCAGTACATGTATGCATGAATGAGAGTGATGGTGTAAGTATGTATGAATCAGAGCGGCAGTGCATATATGTATGAAGGAGAGCGGCAGTACATTTACGAATCAATGAGTGCATCAGTGCATATATGTATGAATGAGCGTGGTAGTGTATGTATGTATGAATGAGAGAGAGTGTCAAAATGTAAGTCTGTATGAGTGTGTCAGTGTATGTACAGTATGTATGAATGAATGGAAGTGACAGTGCATGTACAGTATATATGAAAGGGAGCTGCAGTGCATGCATGTATGAATGAGAGTGTCAGTGCATGTATGAATGATAGAGGCAGTGTATGCATGTATAAGAGCGACAGTGCAGGTGCAAAGTAATTTATGTAACAACTGCCCACTCTCCCTTCTCTACCACCCCCTCTCCTCCTCTACCCACCTCTCTCCCTCTATACCACTCCCTTTTTCTCCTCCTCTACCACCCCCTCCTCCTCCTCCTTTACCACCCTCTTCCCTCCTATAACATCCCCTCTCCCCCTATACCATCCTCTCTCGCCCTATACCACCCCTCTCCCCCTATACCACCCCTCTCCTCCTCTACCACCCCCATCTCCTCCTCTACTAAACCCCCTCTCCTCCTCTACCACCTCACGTCTTCTCCTCTAACCCCTGTTTCCTCCCCTACACCCCCCTCTTCTATACAACCCCTCTCCTCCTCTACCACCTCCTCTCTTTTACCACCCCTGTCTCCACCTCTACAACCCAGTGTCCTGCTCTAACAAGGAGATGCAGCCCTCTGCTGCCAGCACCGCGGATCAGGAGGAGGCCCACTGCTGTGGATAGCGGTTAGGAAGCCTGTCACCGTGGATTGGAAGGAGGAGGCCCAGCGCCAGGGATCACGAGAAAAAGCCTTGCACCGCAGAAAGGAGGTTGAGGCTCTGCACCAGGGGAAAACAGAAAAGAGGCCCGGCACGCCGGTGTGGGAGGAGGAGGCCCGTCGCCGAAGAGAGGGAGAGCTGCCCGAGTTACACTTTCCACTTTGATTGAGGGGGGAGGAAGGATTAGGAGGCGCAAAGTAATTTCTGTAACTTTCAAACACCTGCCTGCTTCTGCTCTCCCTTCTCTTCCGCCCCTTCTCATCCTCTACCATCCCCTCTCCCCCTATACCACCCCTCTCCTCCTCTACACCCCCCTTTCCCCCTATACCATCCCCTCTCCCCCTATACCAACCCTCTCCTCCTCTGCCATCCCTTCTCCTCCTCTACAACCTCCCATTCTCCTCTTCAACCACCCCCCATTTCCTCCTCTACCACCCCCTTATCCTCCTTTACCACCCCCTTCTCCTCCTCTACCACCCCCTTCTCCTCCTCTACCACCACCCTTCTCCCCCCTCTACTCCTATACCACTCCTTCTCTTCATCTACCCCCCATCTCCCCCTCTACCACCCACATCTCCTCCTCCTACCACCCACATCTCCTCCTCCTACCACCCACATCCCCTCCTCTACCACCCCCTCTCCTCCTCTACCACCCCCTCTCCTCCTCTTCCCTCTCACTGTCCCCATTTCCTGTACCTCTCCCCACTCACTCCAATCCATTCATCTACCTTCCCTAGCTCCCTATGTCTCTCCCTGTAGCCACCTTTGTCTCTCTATCTCTCCCAATCACCAACTGCATCACCATCTACCTCTCCTATGTGGTATTATCTCCCCATTTTCCTCTCTCTCCTGTCACTCTGCCTTTCCAAGACATCACCCTCTGCCTCTCTCAATCATCTGTTCACTGTTACCCACTGTCTCTCTTGTCATTCCCTTTGAGGCCATGCCCTTGTTTTGAGGCAACGCCAACTGTTTTGGGAATATGCGCAAATAACCCCCCTCCCTTCCCTGTTATGGTGTCCCCCTGTAATTGTGTTCTGGAGCCACACCTGACGGGCAATGTATCAGTGGATGCAACGCCGCACAGGGCCCTGCTGCTGGATGCGTCCCCACCTCCTCCCACCCCACCTCCTTCTCCATACACTGCAGTAAATATAAGGCCCGGTGCTGCTGGTTGTGGCGCCGCCTATTGTTATGCTGGCTCTGCCCACATGAGGCCACTTCCAGATATTTTCCAGGGCCACTTTTAGGCCCCAATCCGCCCCTGTATATAGGCGATTATAGTATACCACCAGGAGACCTAAAAGTGTGGGCTCACATCCATGTTAAGCTGCTACAGAAACTGGTATACATTTGTGGAAAAGCAGCAGGTGTGGAACTACATGGCCCAGCATAATGAACAGATTGTATGTATGAGCATTACATGTATCTATAATGACCTTGCTGGGATATGTAGTTCCACACCAGCACTATTGTTATGCTAACATTATAAGACAGCATTAGATGTAAAAAACATTGCAATGTATGGGTCAGTTGTACATTTGTTCAACTTACCAGCGCAGGGTGGCGTTGGTGGCCTATCAGTATACGCCACATGGAGGCCAGGAAGCACCTCGGGAGGTATGATCCTCCTTAGTTTCTTCTCATAGCTTGCAAAAGATACTGGTTTTGCAGGTCCTCCCCAAGTGCGGGTAGCTTCTTTGATCTCAGCGCCCATTTTGGCCTTCAGGTGCCGCTTAATATCATTGAAGCGCTACTTCACATTTTGGACAGTGCGCTTGTGGTTGCTCACTGCATTGACGGCCGTAGTAATGGCCAGCCACATGGCCCTCTTACGCTGTGCAGTGGACTTATGATGGTGTTTCCCCAACAGCCGGTCATATACAGGTAGCATGGCCCTCACTAATGCGACTTTCTCTTCATAGGCGAATCTGACCTTGCGGCCACTTTGGGTGCGGCCAATATTTATATGTACATATATAATATTTAGATATATTATTTATACAATATTAATTAAAAAAATTTCGCTTAATATATTTTCCAGAAATTTCAGATTAAACTTTTATTGGTTGTAAAATTATTTTTTTTGTCTAATATTTTCTTTTTTAAAAATGTTTGCACACTGATCAGAGTGGGCCTTCAATTTAATACCAGGCTGGTCCATATCGGTCAATAGGTTCCAGAGATATTGCGGGTAAACTGATTTTTTTATTTTTGAAATGTAATTTCCTAGCTGTCCATGTTCTTTGAGGGTTTATTACCCTGGAACCAAACGTTCCAGTTTCATTGGACCAAAATCATTCAAAGCCCACTCAAAAGTTCATCAATATGATACTTGCCTCATGTAAATGGGTCAGTTGGTTCCGAAGATATAGCCGGTTAAATGAGATAACTGGTTAAAGGGGGGGAGGGTTGGTTTTCTCTCCCCCTCACACCAGAAAATGAAGGGACTAGGCTGGTGTAAAAGGGGCCAACCTGGGAATGCATTTTCTGGTGTGAGAGTGGTATTATTTCAAATAGCCGGGACCTGCAGTGCTCTGAATACAGCCAGGCTCTGCCAATGTCATTGGCTATCACTTCTGACTGGCGGCGGCTGTCCCCATTTACCGCGAGCATGTATTCCCGCATGGAACCTCTGGCAATGAGCATGGAACCCTTGGCAATGAGCATGTAGATAAGCAGCACTTATGTAGCATCATTTTTAATAGGCATTCTGTTGTTTGACATAATGGACATAATAGTGTGTAACATAATGGGTGACATTTAATAGAATGAGTATTTTTCGCATTTTTTTTAAATTTTACCATATCGCCGCAAATCACACTTTTTTTTACAGTTTTCATGTGTAAATTGCATATTTAATGGGATCGAAAGTGCAATATAGTGCAATGTGGTACAAGATTATGACACAGAAAAGTGCGATTTAATGCGCCGGTCATGTGCAAGTTTTGGACCAACCGGAATACGATTTCCAACACTGCCTCCGCATGCCAAAGAACCCCCTAACCTATTGGCCCACCTAAGTCCCCTACATTATGCATCACACCCCCTAAATAAAGAGGCACTAGCGCCATTTTGATCTTTGATAGGGAATAAGGAACATGGGCCCTTATTCTGATCTGTGCGGCCAGATCAGAATATGCGGCCAGGACCGTGCAGGCGAATCCCCGCCTTCCATACGGATCGCCACCTCCGTCCGTACGCGGATATGTGGCGGTCCGCATGAAAGTGGACGGGGATACGCCTCCTCCATCTTGGGAGCAGCCCCTGCATTCGATGTTCGCCGACCATCGAATGCAGGGCCGCACGCTCCACCAGCTCCCGCCACCCTAGACCACACGGACACTTGTCCGTATGAAATCATGTATGGGGGTGGGCAGCTGACATCCGGCGATGTCAGATGCCCGCCCCCTACACATGCGTCACGGCTTTATTACCATGCATACGTCCAGCGTTTGCATGGGAACGCCCATGAAACGCGGGGCGTATGCATAGGGTAATGAGGCTAAGTAGCCCTTCACGCCCCTCTCCGCCCCCTGTGCGGCGTCTAAAAAAACCGTACGGCGAAACCGCTTGCACATGCGCAGAGTGACCTCTGCACATGCGCAGACGAAAAACATCGGCGGTACGACCGCAAGCGGCAAACACCGCACCAACCAGAATAAGGGCCTTGGAGAGGAGAGGAGCGATTGGAGTGAGAGGACAGACCAGTGGAAGGGGAGTTGTAAGAGGCAGCAGGGGGCCAGTCACACCAAGCACTACCAGAGGAGCCAGGGGGAGAGGCAGCAGTGTGGCAGGCAGCATGGCCACAGCAAGGCCAGCACAGGCTCCGGAGGAGCAGTCCCAGATGGAGGAGGTGGAGGACCCTCTGGCATCGCCATCACATTCGCTCACCCAGGATGTGTTCATCACCCAGACAGAGGAGGAGGCCCACATCTCAGAGGTCGACTGGGGTGAAGTGGGGAAAGATGGAGGTGAGGAGGAGGGGGAGACTGGCCTGGAGGAGGAGGCGGACTTGGCCATGGAGGAGCTGGAGGAGTAGGGAGATACTGGCCGCACCCAAAGTGGCCGCAAGGTCAGATTCGCCTATGAAGAGAAAGTCGCATTAGTGAGGGCCATGCTACCTGTATATGACCGGCTGTTGGGGAAACACCATCATAAGTCCACTGCACAGCGTAAGAGGGCCATGTGGCTGGCCATTACTACGGCCGTCAATGCAGTGAGCAACCACAAGCGCACTGTCCAAAATGTGAAGTAGCGCTTCAATGATATTAAGCGGCACCTGAAGGCCAAAATGGGCGCTGAGATCAAAGAAGCTACCCGCACTGGGGGAGGACCTGCAAAACCAGTATCTTTTACCAGCTATGAGAAGAAACTGAGGAGGATCATACCTCCCGAGGTTCTTCCTGGCCTCCATGTGGCGTATACTGATAGGCCACCAACGCCACCCTGCGCTGGTAAGTTGAACAAATGTACAACTGACCCATACATTGCAATGTTTTTTACATCTAATGCTGTCTTATAATGTTAGCATAACAATAGTGCTGGTGTGGAACTACATATCCCAGCAAGGTCATTATAGATACATGTAATGCTCATACATACAATCTGTTCATTATGCTGGGCCATGTAGTTCCACACCTGCTGCTTTTCCACAAATGTATACCAGTTTCTGTAGCAGCTTAACATGGATGTGAGCCCACACTTTTAGGTCTCCTGGTGGTATACTATAATCGCCTATATACAGGGGCGGATTGGGGCCTAAAAGTGGCCCTGGAAAATATCTGGAAGTGGCCTCATGTGGGCAGAGCCAGCATAACAATAGGCGGCGCCACAACCAGCAGCACCGGGCCTTATATTTACTGCAGTGTATGGAGAAGGAGGTGGGGTGGGAGGAGGTGGGGACGCATCCAGCAGCAGGGCCCTGTGCGGCGTTGCATCCACTGATACATTGCCCGTCAGGTGTGGCTCCAGAACACAATTACAGGGGGACACCATAACAGGGAAGGGAGGGGGGTTATTTGCGCATATTCCCAAAACAGTTGGCGTTGCCTCAAAACAAGGGCATGGCCTCAAAGGGAATGACAAGAGAGACAGTGGGTAACAGTGAACAGATGATTGAGAGAGGCAGAGGGTGATGTCTTGGAAAGGCAGAGTGACAGGAGAGAGAGGAAAATGGGGAGATAGTACCACATGGGAGAGGTAGATGGTGATGCAGTTGGTGATTGGGAGAGATAGAGAGACAAAGGTGGCTACAGGGAGAGACATAGGGAGCTAGGGAAGGTAGATGAATGGATTGGAGTGAGTGGGGAGAGGTACAGGAAATGGGGACAGTGAGAGGGAAGAGGAGGAGAGGGGGTGGTAAAGGAGGAGAGGGGGTGGTAGAGGAGTGGATGTGGGTGGTAGGAGGAGGAGATGTGGGTGGTAGAGGAGGAGACGTGGGTGGTAGAGGGGGAGATGGGGGGTAGATGAAGAGAAGGAGTGGTATAGGAGTAGAGGGGGGAGAAGGGTGGTGGTAGAGGAGGAGAAGGGGGTGGTAGAGGAGGAGAAGGGGGTGGTAAAGGAGGAGAAGGGGGTGGTAGAGGAGGAAATGGGGGGTGGTTGAGGAGGAGAATGGGGGGTTGTAGAGGAGGAGAAGGGATGGCAGAGGAGGAGAGGGTTGGTATAGGGGGAGAGGGGATGGTATAGGGGGGGAGGGGGGTGTAGAGGAGGAGAGGGGGCGGAAGAGAAGGGAGAGCAGAAGCAGGCAGGTGTTTGAAAGTTACAGAAATTACTTTGCGCCTCCTAATCCTTCCTCCCCCCTCAATCAAAGTGGAAAGTGTACCTCGGGCAGCTCTCCCTCTCTTCGGCGACGGGCCTCCTCCTCCCACACCGGCGTGCCGGGCCTCTTTTCTGTTTTCCCCTGGTGCAGAGCCTTTCTCGTGATCCCTGGCGCTGGGCCTCCTCCTTCCAATCCACGGTGACAGGCTTCCTCCCCGCTATCCACAGCAGGACACTGGGTTGTAGAGGAGGAGACAGGGGTGGTAAAAGAGAGGAGGTGGTAGAGGAGGAGAGGGGTTGTATAGGAGAGGGGGGTGTAGGGGAGGAAATAGGGGTTAGAGGAGAAGACGTGAGGTGGTAGAGGAGGAGAGGGGGTTTAGTAGAGGAGGAGATGGGGGTGGTAGAGGAGGAGAGGGGTGGTATAGGGGGAGAGGGGTGGTATAGGGCGAGAGAGGATGGTATAGGGGGAGAGGGGATGTTATAGGAGGGAAGAGGGTGGTAAAGGAGGAGGAGGAGGGGGTGGTAGAGGAGGAGAAGAAGGGAGTGGTATAGAGGGAGAGAGGTGGGTAGAGGAGGAGAGGGGGTGGTAGAGAAGGGAGAGTGGGCAGTTGTTACATAAATTACTTTGCACCTGCACTGTCGCTCTTATACATGCATACACTGCCTCTATCATTCATACATGCACTGACACTCTCATTCATACATGCATGCAGTGCCGCTCTCATTCATAATCACTGTACATGCACTGTCACTTCCATTCATTCATACATACTGTACATACACTGACACACTCATACAGACATACATTCTGACACTCTCTCTCATTCATACATACATACACTACCACGCTCATTCATACATATATGCACTGATGCACTCATTCATTCGTAAATGTACTGCCGCTCTCCTTCATACATATATGCACTGCCGCTCTGATTCATACATACTTACACCATCACTCTCATTCATGCATACATGTACTGCCGCTCTGATACAGACATAAATACATGCACAGACAGCCTCATTCATACATGCACTGTCACTCTCATTCAAATATATATATATATATATATATATATATATATATATATGCACTGACTGCCTCATTCATACATACATACATACATAAATACAAACATACATACAGATGGGGCCGGTTTTATCTTTGCTGGCGAACCGCCAGTAGCATGCTGCTGGCGATCCGCCAGCAACACGGCGCTCCATCTGACTGAGACGCGCGTGCGTCCCCCAAGCACGCGCGTCTCAGTATCCGGGGGCGAGGCGGACGCAATACTGTCCGCCTCCCGCTCCCTATTGCTGGGGGGGACCCGAGGAGGCTGCGGGGGGGTGCGGTCGCCCGTTGTGGGCACCGGGCGACTGAGGGCAGCACCGTCGGAAGGGGACGCGCGCGCACCTCGTGCGCGCGCATCCCCTTCCGGCATACAGATGGCGGCGGGGCAGGGGATGGCGATGGCGACGCCATCGCCATCACCTGCAAAGATGAATCCCGCTACATCTGTAGTGCACTGACAGTCTCATTCATACATACACTGCTGCCATACACCCCCGCGCCATGGCACACAGACTACTACCTCCTTCCTCCAGGAAGTAACTCCAGGCAGCCACTACTGGGGGCACCAACTCCTACCAACGAGGCAATCTTACCGCTGGGTGGGTTGATGTGGCATTTCAGAAGTTTGGATACAAACACACAGGCATGCACCTGGGCCTCGGTTCTAAATCTTCATACACAATGGGCAGGGCAGCCGAGAGGAATGCCGGGCCCCGGTAAAATTTTGGGGGCGTGGCCTAAGTGTGTGTGTTGTGGGAACCTCCCACACTTAGGCCACGCCCCCAAAATGTTTAGAATAGGGTGAAAGAAAACTCTAAAAACTGTAATCTCAGAAGTAGCACACACCTACAGCATGTGATGTGCTGACAGCAGGCTCAGCATGACCTCTCACGCTGTCAGCGAGATGCTCATGCTGAGCCTGCTGTCAGCACAGCACATGCTGTAGAAGTGTGTGCTACTGTTGCTACCCGGGAGGGATGGAGGGGGAAGGGAGGGGTCAGACCAGGGCCCCTGCGGGGCCCCTTCAGCAAGCGTGGGCCCGGGTAATTAGTACCCGCTCCCCCCCTCTCTCGGCTCCCCTGACAATGGGCATTTTTGCCCAGTTTGTATGGCGAGAAGTGATGGATAAAATCGCTCGGCTGAAAAATGCTCAGTTCATACACACTGAGCGTCTTTCGTCCATTCTAGCGATTTTCCCCGGGGGTGGTCAACTTCCCATAGCCGGACGCTATGGAAGGCTGTCCACTCCATCACTCATCTGCTGATAATACCACTGGTGGCCAGCGATGATGCGAGAACGTGCAGTAGTGCTCACCACTGATCGCTGCCCCATACACATAGGGTGGCTTTTGAGCTGAAAGCAGCTATAGACAAACTGAGCTGCTTTCAGCTCAAAGTGACCCAGTGTGTATGGGCCTGAAGACCAAACGATGGAGCACAGGGCAAAAATTCCTTTGCTGACCCCATCTGACACAAAAAAATAGCATACCTCAGTTTAAACATTGCGGTATGTGGTGCGCAGCATTACACAGTTCACGCATATCTGACCTCTGAGTTTGCTGCCCCTCCTTTTTATTTTAACCCATATTGCATACCTTTTCCTGTATTTTAATGCTGAATTAAATTTTAGTGTATGAAGGATTAGTATTTCTACTGAGTTCTTTAGACCCTGCACTACATTACTGACCCCTCTATACCCGTCACTTCATCACTGACCCCTCTATACCCGCCACTACATCACTGACCCCTCTATACCCACCACTACATCCCTGACCCCTCTGTACCCGCCACTACATCACAGACCCCTCTGTACCCGCCACTACATCACAGACCCCTCTGTACCCGCCACTACATCACAGACCCCTCTGTACCCGCCACTACATCACAGACCCCTCTATAACCGCCACTACATCACAGACCCCTCTGTACCCGCCACTACATCACAGACCCCTCTGTACCCGCCACTACATCACAGACCCCTCTATACCCACCACTACATCCCTGACCCCTCTGTACCCGCCACTACATCACAGACCCCTCTGTACCCGCCACTACATCACAGACCCCTCTATAACCGCCACTACATCACAGACCCCTCTGTACCCGCCACTACATCACAGACCCCTCTGTACCCGCCACTACATCCCTGACCCCTCTATACCCGCCACTACATCACAGACCCCTCTGTTCCAGCCACTACATCACAGATTCCTCTGTACCCGCCACTACATCACAGACCCCTCTATACCCGCCACTACATCACAGACCCCTCTGTACCCACCACTACATCCCTGACCCCTCTATACCCACCACTACATCACAGACCCCTCTGTACCCACCACTACATCCCTGACCCCTCTGTACCCGCCACTACATCCCTGACCCCTCTGTACCCGCCACTACATCACAGACCCCTCTATACCCGCCACTACATCACAGACCCCTCTGTACACGCCACTACATCACAGACCCCTCTGTACCCGCCACTACATCACAGACCCCTCTATACCCGCCACTACATCACAGACCCCTCTGTACCCGCCACTACATCACAGACCCCTCTGTACCCGCCACTACATCACAGACCCCTCTATACCCACCACTACATCCCTGACCCCTCTATAACCGCCACTACATCACAGACGCCTCTGTACCCGCCACTACATCACAGACCCCTCTGTACCCACCACTACATCACAGACCCCTCTATACCTGCCACTACATCACAGACCCCTCTATAACCGCCACTACATCACAGACCCCTCTGTACCCGCCACTACATCACAGACCCCTCTGTACCCACCACTACATCCCTGACCCCTCTGTACCTGCCACTACATCACAGACCCCTCTGTACCCACCACTACATCCCTGACCCCTCTGTACCCGCCACTACATCCCTGACCCCTCTGTACCCGCCACTACATTACAGACCCCTCTATAACCGCCACTACATCACAGACCCCTCTGTACCCGCCACTACATCACAGACCCCTCTGTACCCACCACTACATCCCTGACCCCTCTGTACCTGCCACTACATCACAGACCCCTCTGTACCCACCACTACATCCCTGACCCCTCTGTACCCGCCACTACATCACAGACCCCTCTGTACCCGCCACTACATTACAGACCCCTCTATAACCGCCACTACATCACAGACCCCTCTGTACCCGCCACTACATCACAGACCCCTCTGTACCCGCCACTACATCACAGACCCCTCTGTACCCACCACTACATCCCTGACCCCTCTATACCCGCCACTACATCCCTGACCCCTCTGTACCCACCACTACATCCCTGACCCCTCTATACCCACCACTACATCCCTGACCCCTCTGTACCCGCCACTACATCCCTGACCCCTCTATAAGCTACACTAATGAACTCTGTACACCCTTGAACATCAATGACCCTTCTAAACCCACCACTACATTACATACCCTTCTAATCCCTATGCTACTGAACTAATATACTGTCCATAGGTACACATATTGTATATCAATATATACAGGCTTGTATATAAACACAAACACTCATATATACATATAAACCTTGAAATATACAGATTGTATAGACATATACAATTACCAGAAACACATATACAAATGGCACATATACACACATAACTATTCCAGTTTATATATAGTTACAGATGCTAATATCTATATACAAGTACCAGATACTGTAACAACAGCCAATCCCCCCGCCCACCCCACCCACCCACCCACCCACACACACACACACACACACACACACCACCCACACAAAACACTGACATGTATTTTTCCACACAATCACATGCAGACAGACACACACACACACACACACACACATTTAATGAAAGCAACAGGGCCCACCCACATGTGTTACACATAGTTTTACACACACAGAGACATACTTAGTCCATTCCACACACATAAGCACTGACACGTGTTTCTAACATAACAACTATTATGGGATAGCCCCAACCATGTCCCCTCACCAAAGCACTCACCCAGGCCAGCAGCTCCTGTGATATGTGACTGTGGAGTGGACCGTGGAGAAGGGAGGAAGCAGCTGAAGCTGCCCGGGAGGAGAAAAGAGGAGGAGCCTGAGCCTGAGGTCAGGACAGTGGACACAGGTGGGGAGGGGCTAGCCTGCGTGAGCTCAGTCAGCTCATTGGTGGCTGTACCAGGCAAAGAGGGACTGCACAGTGACAGCTGCTGTCGTGACTGTGTACAGTCACAGTGCACTTTGTCTCTCCACTGATGCATGTCAGAGGAGTCAGGAGCACACGCTGCACTGCATACCGGCCACAGGTATACATGTGCACGGCACATCCGCAGCCACACACAGTTCTATTGCAGTGGCCTGGGGGGGGGGGGGCAGCTGGTACCCTGCCCAGCATGCCGCCCCTGCCCAGCCCGCCACTGATGCTGATAACCGCCACTGCTGACATCCCTGGCCCCGGCTCATGGAGCTGCTGCTGCGCTACTACTAGAGGAGGAGGCGGGGCAGTGGCGGAACAGGAGGGCAGTGGGCAGGAGGAGGCTGAGACGCATTCAGCAGCGGGGCAGCTGCTGAATGATACAATACATGGGAAGGAGACTGTATTTCGGCGGCCTCACTATGATCGGCCTCCCGGGAATCTTCCCGGTGGATATAATGGCCAATCCGCCCCTGCCTATATACCAAACATATCATGCCAGTCCACAGTCCAATGCAAGATTTTTAATGGCACTCCATAAGTTTAAATAATGTTCATAACTGCTGCCCATGCATGGTCCATAAAGTCTGTCCATCTTTTCCTTTGCAGATCATCCGTCCCGAAGTGCAAACGCACCGCAGCGCCCCAGCAAACATGCCACAGAAGCAGAGGCTGCAGGTAAGGGGAAGCAAAAAAGCAGCATTACACATACAGTACACACACCCATTTCACATAACAATTGGCAACATTACATTCATATCCTGTTGCCACATAGCTACGGAAATGAATGTAATGACAACCAGCCATCACTCTTATTACAAATGCTACCATGACATGAAGTCACAGGGTACATGTGTATGTTCATAATACCCATTGGTATGTGTCATAACACTCAGTATAGCTTAATCACATCTAAGAACACATAAACTGCACTATTATGCTTCAATACTGACCATTTTTTATGTATCCACAGGACAATCACAACTAGGGCAACACCCCACAACATCATCCCAAGTGGTTGAGGAAGATATGGAAATCATTCTACAGCCGGTGGACTCCTGTACACCTGAAGAAGAAAGCATGCCGACGTCAGAAACTCAGAATGCTGCAAGTGTGGTGACCCCAAACCAACCCTTACCCACCACATCGACCCACACACCAATTACACCCACAGAAATTGCTAACTCATTGCATACTTTTAAAACTAGGCAGCTTGAGTTTATGGAGATGCAAAGTGTCCAAATATGTAACATCCAAGGCTACATTTGTAACTTGTTTCAACAAGTTAAAAGATTAGGCAGCGGGGCGTGGCCTGGCAGGCAATGGTGGAAGTCACACTTACTGCGAGCTCCCTTCTCCCATAGCCTTGCCTCATCAAGATACTCCCTACCAAGCCTAACAACATACCTCCCACTACTCCAGAGGAGCCCCGGACACCCTCCGACATCACACAGGGCAGTGCCGGCGGAATCGGGGGAGACATTAGGTCTCCTTGCGGGTTGCGGCCTGTCCCTGCATCGCAAGCCGGGACCTGGATTAGCAGCCCCGGCTTCACAGAAGTGCGGCACTGTATAAGTCGCGCCGCGACTTACACTCTCTCCCGGCGGCTCCCCACAGCAAGATTAGCTGTCGCGCTCCTGTGCGGCAGCACAGCGCAGGAAGACAGACTCCCCAGCCGCCGGGCAATCAGCGGCAATCAGCGGCGCCCGCCATCTTGCCTCCTCCGGGGTCCCGACGCGAGACTGCAGGACTGGAGCCTGAGGGGTGGCTGAAGCCAGAAGAACAGTGAGTACACACACGCGCCACACGCTGAGCTCACCCTGCAGCGTCTCCTCTCTCCCCTGGGTAGCCTGGATCCTGCTGTTCACCAGGGTTGGGTCCCTGGGGAAGGCTGGGGGGACCGTTTGTGAGCAGCATTGTGGGGCCGTGAAAGTGGACCCCTATCTCACCGCAGTGGGACACAGTTTTAACAGCTCCAAGTGACCCTAAAGGAATGCAGCTCTAAGAGGACTTGCCACAGCTACCTGGGCTCCCAGAGGCAATTAAAATATCAGTGGCACTCTCATTTCCTATAATAACCACACAGGCTGCAATACAGCACACTATCTAATATTGAATTGAAACCACAGGGAAGCTGCAGCCATCTCCAGCCCCCTGTTGCTCACTTCTATATCAATCCAGGCTCAAAGAAGTACCTCAAGCCTATAAGCTATTAATGTGCCTGTGGCGCCACCTTGGGGCCTCTAGCCATATAGCTACTCCATGTATCTGTGAATGTTAAGGGAGATGATTTGACACACTCCACGTTCTTCACCCGGACATGTAACTACCGCAGACTGTAGCTTATCATAACAATAACACCCTCATCTGTACGAGTTAACCGAACAAAATATCGATCTGCATTACGATATTGGCGAAGCTCCTGGCCAAATTATGCCTGCTAAATGCGCCAAAACTCCTAAACCTGTCCCCCAGGTAGCCTTCTTTAAACCTTCCCCGGCAAGACCCAAAACATTGGACGAGGTTGGTGAACAGCCACCTAAGAAAAACCTACCTAACCCCTCGAGGCTGGGTGCGGCGCCATCTAACAGCTCTGCTCCAGCCGCCGATGCGTTGGAAGACAGTCAAGCTCTTACTGTAGGCTCTATGAAACTACTGCTGTCACAATTTAAACAGGATGTCTCAGAGGAGTTTAAAGCAACGCTTCGGGACTGCCAGAAGTCAATTGACGACCTTGGTGAGCGCACCGTTCATATTGAATCCAAGATGGGAGAGGTTGTTTCCTCTCATAACGAGCTAATCTCTTCCTATGAGGCCCTGGAAGCAGAAGTTGCCGCCCTACGTGATAAAGTCTCAGACCTGGAGGACAGATCGAGACGGAACAACATTAAAATGCGGGGAATCTCCGAGTCAGTCTCAAATAGTAGCTTGAATGATTTTGCTGTGAATGTCTTCCAAAAGCTTCTTCCTAACAGACCCTCTGCAGACTTTCTGATAGACAGAATCCACAGACTGCCCAAGGCTAAAGGTGCCCCCACGGATGCCCCGCGAGATGTCCTAATGCGGATACATTTCTTCCATGTGAAAGAAGCAATTCTCAAAGCTGCCAGACCGTCCGAAGACTCATCAAGAATTTTGGATCAGCTCCAAATATACGGTGACTTATCTCAAGCTACCTTGGCCAAGAGACGCTCCTTTTACCCTATAACCTCTGTTCTACGTAAAGAGAATATTCTGTACAGATGGGGGTTTCCCACAAAGTTGTTAATCAATCGAGAGGGTTCTACGATTGCTCTGTCTACAGTTGACGAAGGGAAACGCTTCCTATCCACATTAACCCCAGCGAGCGCTTCAACTTCCCCGCCACCTGAGCGCGGACTTCAGCTGGACTGGTCTGCATCAGGGTCGAACCAGTGAGCCTGTTATGTGTACAAAACTTTTATTTCTCTCTATCCCGCTTGTTCACAGTTTAAATGTTTTTGTCTAGTTTTAAATTGCCATAATATGCGGTCTAGAGAACTGTTTCTTTCGCTTCCGCTATTGAAGTTGCTCAAAAGCTCGCTCTTTACTGTTATCCTTAGGCATATAGCCTTAATAGGCTGCTCTCCTACTGTTTTGTCAGTCTTGCTATTACTTATTCAGGGGGTCTGCTCTCTTTGTTTGTACCTACGGGCCTAGAAAACTCACCTTCACCTTTCTGAGTTCTGTCCCCCCGGGACACCCGGGGAGTTGATGGGACAATCTATGGAGGGTATGGGCCATCGATAATATTTCCCCTATACTTTAGATTTGTTTGGTTATTGTTCCGGGTGTGAATATGTTACCACTACCCCCACGCCACCTTAGAGTGCCGCCATGGTACGGCGCCCAACTTTACCCCCATATGGGGGTCCACTCTTCTCCTTCTTCATCCTTTCCCCCCTCCTTCCCCCCTCTGTTTTCCTAGTTCCCCCCCCAGGTCCTAATTGGACACTTACTAGCACTGTCTCTAACGCAACCTTTTGTTGTCTGCCTCTGTTTTGCCAAGCAGTTTTTCAAATAGACGATAATGGTTAATGTCATCTCCATAAACGCCAAGGGTCTCAATTCTCCCAATAAGAGGAGATTAGCCCTTAGATATTTCCATAAACATAAAATTCAAATTGCTGCTGTTCAAGAAACACACTTATTAGACTCAGCTCCCCCGTCATTTTCTGACAGGAACTACCCGCACTGCTACATGGCTAATGGCCCTTCTAAAAAAGCCGGAGTTGCGATTCTTGTCTCGCAACACTGCGCCTTCTCCCTCACATCCCAATACTCGGACCCTGAAGGGAGATACCTGGTTTTAACTGGTTCTCTTGAGAATCGAGAAGTGACTATAGTGTCGTGCTATGCCCCCAATACCAAGCAACTCCAATTTTGTAGAAAACTTTGTACCAAAATTCAGCAATTGGCCAGGGGAGCCCTGTTACTCCTAGGTGATTTCAACTTGGTCCCAGATCCATCTCTTGATAGTTCACGCAAAACGTCTCGGCCTTCCAGTCAGCCCTCTGGCCCTTCTAAAGGCCTGCGCCAGCTCCTGGCGGAATATGATCTTTTCGATGTATGGAGGGTCAGACACCTTTCAGTAAGGGATTATACTTTCTACTCCCACGTGCACGGCACCTACTCAAGAATCGATCTAGCCTTGTCTGATAAATGGTCCCTGGACTCCTTTAAGAAAATCAGTATTCTTCCCAGATCCTGGTCCGATCATTCCCCTATATATATTGAGTGGGAAATAATGCGCAGGACTACTGCCCCGGGCCCGTGGCGCCTGGGTCGACAGTGTCTCATTCAGCCGGAGGCTCGACAGGCTATATGCTCGTCAATAGACTACTATCTACAGGAGAACTCCCCACGAGGACACTACAACCTTTACTCATTGGTGTGCCCTTAAGGCGGTAGCTAGAGGCTCTGCCATACAAATAGCAGCCAAGCTGAAAAGAGAGAATGCAAAATCTTTGGCACAAGCCGAAGCTGAGCTTTCTACTCTAGAGGCCGCGCACAAGTCTAACCCGGCGGATAAAACCTTGGGTAAGCGATTGAATGCAGCTAGAGAAAAGGTGAACAGCTTTTATCTGGCGGAAATCCAGCGTAATGTAAACAGGCTAAACCAGAAATTCTACCAACTTGGTAATAGGGCAGGTAGGCTATTGGCGAGGAAACTGAGAGGAAAGAGAGCAAAGGAAAAAATCCATATGATCCATTCCGACCGGGGATTAAAAATATATGACCCAAACGAGATTGCCAACGCCTTTTCTGATTATTATTCTAAACTCTACAACTTAAAAGATGACCCGTCCACCTGCCAGCCCCACCATGAGAAGATAGTTAAGTTCCTGGACAAAATCAATCTTCCTACCTTATCCCCAGAGTCCTACCTGTCCCTTAATGCACCTTGGACACTGAAAGAGGTCCAATCTAGTATAGACTCCCTCCCATCTGATAAAGCCCCTGGGCCAGATGGGTTCCCCTCCAACTTCTATAAGACTTTTAAAGCCCAATTATCCCCAGTATTGCTCAGAGTCTTCAACGAGGCCTCTTTGGCCAAAAGCTTCCCCCCTGAAATGCTAGAATCCCGTATCATTACTATCCCTAAACCGGGAAAACCCCCAACTTCAGTCCAGAATTACAGACCTATTGCACTCCTTAACTCTGATTTGAAACTATACGCCAAATTAGTAGCTAACCGCATTAGTCCTCTCCTCCCCTCTCTCATTAAAAATGACCAGGTTGGTTTTGTCATGGATAGACAAGCCCCAGACAATACACGCAGAGAGTTGGGGGTGATTGAATACTGCTCTTCAAAGAACATTCCTCTTTTAGTCCTATCATTGGATGCCGAAAAGGCGTTTGATAGACTTCACTGGGGGTACATGAAAGCTACCTTGGAAAGATTTGGCTTTTATGGCCGGATACTTGACTCCATTTTAGCCCTCTACTCGTCCCCATCAGCTAGGGTGTTTGCAAATGGTTGTACATCCTCAGGGTTCAAGATAACTAACGGTACCCGACAGGGATGCCCACTTTCTCCTTTAATCTTTGCACTGGCTGTCGAGCCTCTGGCTGAACATATTAGGTGCAATGAGGGTATAAGAGGCCCATTGGTGGGCAACTCATCCCATAAAATCAGCCTCTTCGCGGATGATATTCTTGTGAATATATTAGACCCCGATGTCTCCCTGCCAGCTCTCCATGAAGTGCTGCAGGACTACTCTGAAATCTCATTTTATAAGTTAAATACCAGTAAGACAGAAGCCCTCCCTCTGGGGTTCTCCGCTGAGGACATTGATAGATTGAAAGCAAAATACAATTATTCGTGGCAAAATTGGTCACTTAAGTATCTGGGCATAAACCTGGCGACAGAACGACACCTGTTCGATTGTAACTACGGCCCACTGTTGTAGGCGTTCACAGGGCTGACTGGAGACTGGATGTTGCAGGATGTGTCTTGGCTGGGGAGAGTTGCTGCAGCCAAGATGGTCCTCTTACCGAAATTAATGTATTTATTTCGCTCCATCCCGAGAGCCCCCCCAAAGCATTGGTTTAATAAATTTAACCAACTCTTAGCTAAATATATCTGGAGAGGGACTAAACCTAGGATAGCAAAGAAAGTCTTAGCTCGGTCTAAATCTGAAGGGGGTGTGGCATATCCAGACATTGAACTTTACTATGCCGCATGCGTGCTGAACCAGGCTAGGGATTGGTTTAACTTTAAAGAGCCCAAACCATGGGTTATATTAGAGAGTACACTCTCCCACCCTATCCCTGTTGAGGACCTTTTGTGGCTCCCTCCAAGTGAGACTAGAAAACCCTCAGCTGTATGCAAATCTATCAAAGTGACCTTAGATGTCTGGCATAAAATGATAGCCTCCATAGCTAATATAGCCCTTCCCGCACCCTGTCTATCCCTTAAAGCTCTGAAATCTCTAATTCCCAATTTACCGCTACAGAGATGGATTAACCAAGGAGTCGGCTCAGTGGGAGATCTATTTGTTGAGGATAATCTCGTCCCCTTTAGCTACTTACAACAGAAATTTAATATTCCCAAACAGGATTTTTTCATTTACCTTCAAATCAGGAGTTGGTTACACTCACACCTTGGTACACCCTTTAAAAAGCCAAAATTTCCAGCCTTTCTTAAAGCAAAGACCTGTGACTATTCACATAGAGGTGGCATAACATGGTGGTACTCTTATTTGATTTCCATGGACAGTAAGGCCAAACTGAAATCTCAAACCCTATGGGAGAGGGATTTGAACAAATCTTTCAATGAAGAGGACTGGGAGAACATATTTAAATCCTGTTTTAAGATCTCCCGCTGCATCAACCACTCCGAAATGTTCTTTAAACTCATTCATAGGGCATACTTCACCCCAGCCAGATTACACAAGATTTGGCCTACGTCCTCCAACCTATGCTGGAGAAAATGCGGAAATATTGGGGACATATTCCACGTATTCTGGGCATGCCTGTTGCTCGGGTCTCTCTGGGGGGAAGTATTTCATCTTATGAGCTCAATCTCGAACCGACCCATTCTTCCTGACCCAACTATAGCGCTTCTTCATGTTTTCCCACTACAGCTTTCAGCTGCAGAACAATATATTCTAGGACACGTCTTAATAGCCACCAAGGCCTGTATAGCTAAAGGGTGGAAATCAGAGGCTATACCGTCTATAGAATGTATTCAAAACAGGGTGCATAAACATTTTATTTATGAAACAACCAACGACAAATACTCCTCCTCTGCTAACTCACTATGGCCCTTATTCTGATCGGTGCGGATATTCCCGCATTCTTACGGAGCGGTCCGCACGCCACGGTGTTCTGCCGCGTGCGGCCATCGCCCGTAGAAACGCCCACGTGTCCTCCGCATTCGGACGGACTCACTCTTTAAGAACAGGGCGTGTTTACGGACGACATACAAACCATGCGTGTGCGGGAGAAACACTCAGATTCTGCACGGTATTACAGAGTATTACAGAGTATGCTCGGGAATACCGCATCCGAACGGGAGCCAAGCGGTGCTACCGCCCGTAAGCGGAGTATTTACGCCAAACAACCCACTATTATGTATCTTCTGCAATACATCACATGACCCACTTATTCAATTACCTATCCTCATAAAAAACTGCTTATTTTGAATTGGAATCAATTAGATGCCAATATATCCTTACAAGCATGCCTAACACATGCATTGCACACATTAACCCTTACAGCAATTTAAGTGCAATGGTTTGTATTAGACCCTGTGTAAAAGATTATAAACAATCTACACATATACTGTTTAATGTGCAAATAAAACCAACAACTGTGAACTTGCATAAAACATTTATTAGAATCAAAAATTAACATTTAACTAAAAAAATATACAATAATAAATTAGATTAGGAGATCTCGCAGGTCCTGCAGATCGGCTAGTAATAGCCTCAAATGGTGCTCCGCCCGCAGGAGGGCCCCACGAACCCCCTCATCTGCCGGTGTGGTGTCATCTGTGGGCATGTCAAAGGGGCAAAAATTAGTCATGATATTCATGCATACATTTCACATACTGCTACATAAATTGCACAAATGCTAGGTGACATGTGTGTGTATATATATATATATATATATATATATATATATATATATATATATATATATATATATATATATATATCTATGTAGAGAGATAGAGACACACATAGATAAATAGATATGACACATACATATATACATACATGCAAACTTATTTACTACATACTGTGTTTTTTTCCCTCTACCCTTTACTCTGCAGAAGACATAACAGTCATAGTGTTTCTTCTCAGTCACAACCCACCCATGACTAACCAATGACAAGCATGTCATGGCCTCCGTCAATAAGAACTTGTCACAATCTCCTCAGTCTAAGTTCAGTGATGGTTCGTGGCATGGGAGTTATGCAAATGTCAGGAATGCACAGTACACATCCTCAAAATCATAATTCTGTCTAAACCAACCTACAATTCTGTGAGGGCAAAAAAACAATCTGAACTACAGGGGGTGTTTAGGTAGAGGAGGCTCCTGGGACACTGGCAACTTGTGACTCCATTCCAAGGTAGGCCGGGCCATACTCCATTTATAGCATACATCCTATAGTTTATAAATAACATTCACCAACAATATAGATTCCACTATTTGATGGGTCATAATCAACGCTTGCAGCAGGTGAATTTAATCCACAAATGATCCACTCATCCCTTTACTCCAGGATCCTGTTTAACTACAACGGTTATGTGGCAGTCAAAATGGAGCTCAAAGCCATCCCACAAACCTGTGTAATTGAGAGGTGTCCTGGATGAAAGGGATGCCTTGGACACCCCATCTAACCCGTACCTGTATCTGTAGCTACCCACTTTGGGGTCTGTATTAATAGTATTGTACCAAATTTTTTTATCGCCAGTGCTACATAACAAATACCAGTACAACTACTTCATGAATGATGCATTATGTAAACATACCGATCAGATGGGACTCCGGGGCCTGACACGCCTCCTCCCCCTCGGAATCGGACACCTCTGGGGCAACCGTGGCCTCCTCAGCCCCCTCCTCCGCCAGCTCCTCCGCCACCATCACCTCGTCCACCTCCTCCGCCACAACCAACTCCTCCACCACCACCACCTCCTCCTCCACCTCCTCCTCCACCACCACCACCTCCTCCTCCACCTCCTCCTCCGCCACCAACACCTCCTCCTCTGCCACCAACTCCTCTTCCACCTCCTCCACCACCACCTCCTCAGGCACCTCCTCCTCCTCCACCACCTCCTCCACCATCTCCTCCACCATCTCCTCCACTTGCTCCTCCAACATTTCCTCCTCCTCCTCCACTTGGTCCTCCTCCACCCTTGCCGCCACCTCCTCCTCCTCAGGCTCTTGCCCCTCCTCCTCGGCCAGGGCTGCCTCGGCCTCTTCACGTGCCTGTCGGGCTCGGGCTCGTGCTGTGTGGTAGAAAAAAAAATCATGGTCAATGTCGGGTCATTGGGGCACATGTATTAATCCATAACAAGACATACATGGAAGGGTGATAATGATGGCAAACGATGCTGGAAAGTAGCTCCTTACTGTTAATGGACTCCAAAATGTGACATTTAAAATATTATGTGATTGTTAGTAATTTGTTCAAACATTACAACCCTGGCATTTATCAATGTGTAACACATATTAGATCTGGCACATTGTATGCATCAGAATCATCAATGCTATGTCATTACATATAAAAGCCACATGACTGCATGTTAACCAGGAAGAAGCACACATAACAGTCTATGGACTTTTAAACCCATGGACACCCACTTATCATGAGACACATTTTATTGTTTCTATATGCTATGTTGTAAGTGCGAAATTTCATAGCTAAAATACTCACAATCAGCTATTTCGCCCCTAATTTGCTGTAACAGCTGGGGCTGGCGCCCGAGTGCGGGCGTAAATCCTGCGCCCTGCCGCAGCATAGGCCCGGCGTTTATGTCGGTTGCTGATAAAGGGCCCAGCACGGCCCAGCCTTGTCTCCATGACGGAGACAAGAACCCTCAGCTCCGCAGGAGAAAACGGGTCTGCCCTTCGTGTCTCCGCCATGTTAACAATGGCATCAATCAACCAATCAGGTGGTGGCATTGGTTTATCACAGTTATTTGTGTTAATAACTTTATTGTTCATCTTTACATGAGCAGCGTCTCTGCGCCAACACAAATGGTGACAAATTCGCATGCCTTCAAAACAGTAGTGCTGATGTATGGCAATGAACAAATCTGATATATATAAAACACAGTGTGTATGCACTTAGCAAATCCAATGACGCCTCGCTCCGCCAAGCAACGCGTGCTATAGCTTAGCAACGCATAGCTGTACTTAGCATTACTTACTCTATGCATCTATGTGTATGCGTACATTTATGTTTAAAAGACACATACACATACTTGCAGGTATCCTGAGTCCAGCATTATACACCAGCGCTGGCTGCCTGGCTGCCTGCCTGGGTGCCTGCCTGCCTGCCTGCCTGCCTGCCTGCTCCTTGAAATGTTTAAACATGTTAATAAATTCAAATATCATATATATATATATATATATATATCTGCAAACAAATCATACATCAACACAGGAAAAAATCCCCAACACATTAGAGAATAAATCAATGTACTCACCAGTCATCAGGGATAGTATCAACTACAATAATGAAGATATAACAAACACATAAGATCCCTTGTAGAAGGTATAATAATGAGCACCTATATTGTACTTCCCCCAAAACTAAGCACATATGATAAATATCTACTATTTCTTTGCCATTAGGAGGGCAGGCTGGATAATTGTCGTTTTGTAACACTGACAACTACCACACTGTACTTATTTGAAGGGGTGATTTTTACAACAATTGGTGTGTTCTGGTCAACTAGATAAAATGTACCTGAAGTATCTTTGCGCCACAGAGTCGCGCAGCAGATATCCCCTCCGGCATTCAGGGGCGCGGGATGGGCGCATGGGCGGATCTTGCGGCTCAGATGGTACCTCCCACTCATCAAAGGGTATCTCACGCCGCACAGCAATGTTGTGGAAAAATATACACAGGCCCACGATCCTCGACACCATTTGAGGCGCATACTGTAAGTCACCACCAGTGCGGTGGAGCACTCTAAATCTACCCTTTAAAAGGCCAATTGAGCGCTCCACCACTTGCCTGGTGGCAACATGCGCCACATTGAATGCCTCCTGTGGGCCCGGTGCTGGGTAGCTGTACGGCGTAAGTAGCCAGGGCGTACATGGGTAACCGGAGTCACCCAGAACCCACGCATCACGGCCTTCCAGCTCTTGTAGTCTTTGCCATATCCCGGTTTGTCGGATGACATGAGAGTCATGGGCACTTCCGGGAAACTTCGAGTTGAAGGCGAGAATCTCCATGGATGGGCCACATACCACCATCACGTTCAGTGAGTGGAACAATTTGCGGTTCCTATATATCTTCTCACTTCGAGATGGAGGCACAAATGGTACATGGGTGCCATCCACAGCCCCTATCACATTAGGGAAGCCAGCAATTTGATGGAAGGCCTGCTGGCTTCTGCGCAGGGTCTCGGTGGCAAATGTCATGGCCATGAAGTGCCCCTTGCGCCTGAACATGGCCGACGTCACACGCCTCAGGATTCGGCAGAAGGCCGGCTGAGATATTCCAGCAAGTACTGCCACTACTTGTTGGAATGATCCTGAGGCGCAGAAATGCAACACCGCCAGCAGCTGTGTGTGAGGCGGAATTGCTGTCGTGATCCCGTGTAGAGGTTCCAGATCACTCTCAATTAACGAGAGCAGATCCAGAATTACATGTGGCGGTAACCGGTACCTAGTAAGTACCTCATCATCGGGCATAGCAAACAGAGTCACCCGTGTGCGATAGATTCTAGCACGTCCTGGCCTCCTTGGGCGACGAGTGGGGAGAGCCGCAAGTGCCCTTAGCCTCCTTTCCATGTCCCGCAGCATTGCTTCAGCAACCTATAAAGAAATGAACATAAATACTGATGCACCTATGCACATAATGGCCATATCCCACTACAAATAGATTTGTAGGCTTCAATACGTACAATAGATGGCCGCCCCGTAAAATCCCGAAGATCCATTTGACTCTATAATGATGTAACAATAATATGAACTCAATACACACCGTCCTAAACACACAGATGCTTACAACATCGAACTACTAAACACTACTTGAGTATCAAAGGTGTCTGCATTTGTTGCCGACATCATGTACTATGAGACATTCCAGCTATTGCTGGGACATGTTGTCCTGCAATAGATGAACACACACAGGTTTCAGACCTGTGAGTGAAATAGTGAACATGTGACATGTTGCAATAATGCTACAAAGACTTTGCTGGCCCAACAATCTGTAGTCAGTGAGGCAATGGTGCATACATTCATACACTTACATTGTTAATGGATAACATATCTACAAGGACCATGGAAGAGCTTACCTTAGACCCTGACAAGTCCAGATCTGGAGACAAATGATTCTAGCAGCAATTCACTATTTATAGGCCTGTCACATGTGTGGTCTATAACAGTAGTGATGAGTATTGCATGACTTGTGGCCTGGATTTTCTAAGGGATTGGGCTACTTTTAGCTTGCAATCAAACGCCACAATACCACAGTAGTCATGAACCAAATGTCATGTCATGCTAGCAAATAGCATGTGTATTGTGCGATAGTCACAGGTGTAGCAGAAGATTCTATGCAATGTTAGAATTGGTGACCAGTATTTCATGTCGAAGTTTCGCCAGGTTTTACACAATGGAATTTCCGCCACCGTATGCGTCGCGAAAAAACAGCGACGTACGCTCGTGCACGGAACGCAGCTGCCGCTGATGTCCGCCAAACAGGATACACAAACAGTATATAAAGGTGTATTAGAAGGTGACAATGTTGTTGCTAACATGTCTGGATCACAACCAGAGGTGGACCCAGACCTGCAGCAACTATTTGACCAGATGGACTCCAGCACCACCTATGTGCCACTGCACATGCAGCCAGTGGGTAATGAGGAGGCTGCTGGCCCTTCTACAGCAGGGCAACCTGCACCTGACCATTCTACAGCAGGGCAACCTACACCTGGCCCTTCTGCAGCAGGCCAACCTGCAGCTGGCTCATATGCACCATCAGCAGAATCTTTTGGAACACAACCGGGGACTTCACAAGATAGTACCATGGCCAGCACTTCAAGTGCAGCGACACGTGCCAGGGGGCGTGGCCATGGACGTGGCAAGGGGAGAGCGAGGGCAACAGAGGAACCAACTACAAGAAATAAGGCATATGAAGCACAGGAGCTTGCCATCCTGGTTCCCCGAGCACGTGATTGGATTGAGTGTCCATCGGAGAAGCTGACACACACACGCAGATGGAAGATTTGGGAACAGATAACGGCAGAGATTAATGAAGTAGCGCCACAAGTTCGTGAGACGGACCATGTGAAGAAGAGGCAAGTTGTTTTGTGATACATGTGCCCAGTAATAGACAAGTAATGATTGAATTCATGCTTAGATGGATTTTGCAAATGGCCCGTGAGGTTGTTACGATACACAGACATTATTGCCATGTTATTTAGTTGAGAGTTAGAGTATGGTGATTGTGAATGTGTATTGTAACGGTTGATATCATAGTTGCATGTAATGTTATCTTTTGGACATTAAGCACATGTCGTAATATGTAGCACAGAGCAATGGCTGCAACAGCAAACATCTGGAGTGACATGTATTAATATGTCAACTTACATTGCAGGTGGCAGGACTTCAAAACCAACCTGAAGAGGAAGATGACCAAGCGGTGGGAACACAGCCAGACATCTGGGGCCGGGCCCATGCCATCAGGGCTAGAGCTCACCCCCCTGGAGTTGCTGGCCGAGAGCTGTATATCAGTTGAGGAGGTCAGGGGGGTGAGCACGATGGATAGCGAGGCCCCAGCTGAAGTGTTTGCGTCTTTTCTGGAAGGTAAATATTGGTCATGCCATAAGCTTGTGCAAGTAATTATCTTAGAATGTGTCCTAATTGTGTTTATCATTTTCCACAGACACCCCACTGCTTGGTGACGACTCTGGTCAGGAGGTGGAGGAGTCCGTGCCACCTGGCCCCAGTGGTAGGCCTGTGCAGCAGCAGCCATCGGCCCAAGCCGATTTGGCCAGGTTGGCCCAGATGCTTGGGGACATAAACCAGCAGGGAGAGTTGGCATCAGAACGGATGCATAGGACCGAGGAGATCATGGCGAGCTTGGTCAGCACCCAGCAGGCCATCGCTGGGAGCCTGCAGGCCATGGCTGAGGCGCATCAGGCCATGGCTGCAAGTGCTCAGGTGCTGGCCGAGCAAGCCACCCGCCAAAATGATCTCCTCCTCCACCATAATGAGCTTATGGTGGAGCTGGTTAACAGCAACAGGGTCCTAATGTCATCCGTTTCTGGTGCATTACCACCAGCAACACTCCCTGCTGGCAGGAGGGGTAGACCAGCCAACCCCTCACCAGCATCTGCTCCACCTGCCCCAGCATCTGTCCGTGGCCGAAGAGCTGCTGCACAGGCCAAGGAGCCTACCAAGGCCAAACGTGGTCGAAAATGAACTTGTGGCTGCATTAATCTCCACCGTTATCTCATCCCAAATCTTCCATTGTACTGTGTGTGTCAGCTTCTTGTGTCCAATCACGTGCTGAGGGTAACCAGATGAGCCCTTGCTTCCAATGTCCTTTTTGGTTCCCCTGTTGCCCTCTTTTGCCTGCCATTACTGTCAGCTGCACTTGATGTGATGTTGCTAAGTCCCCGGTTGTGTTCCAAATGATTCTGCTGATGGTGCATATGAGCCAGCTGCAGGTTGGCCTGCTGCAGAAGGGCCAGGTGTAGGTTGCCCTGCTGTAGAATGGTCAGGTGCAGGTTGGCCTGCTGTAGAAGGGCCAGCAGCCTCCTCATTTCCCACTGGCCGCATGTGCAGTGGCACATAGGAGGTGCTGGAGTCCATCTGTGTGCAATTATATTTGTTTTGTATTATAATTTATTTTGTTACATTCCTGCCATGGTTTGTTTTTTTTGGTATTTTTATTTTTTTGTCATTGCATCACAGTGGCATTGACAGTGAAATTTATATAAATAAATTGCTTTACTTTACAACAATTGTGTGGTTTAATTAGTACATGTCGCATACACATGTGTATTGCTAGTATTAATATTCAGTCATGTCCATTGTTAGCAGGTTTAAAGTGTGTCAGAAGTACAGCATATGTGGGTGATTAGTAAGGTTTCCTTGAAGCAGCAATGGTTTCAATTAAAGCACTGACAAGCGTCCTATTAGTGATTAATGAGTAAAGGAGTCGATTTTATTGGGTTCAGGTGTTAATGCTTGTAGTCATTAGGCGGTCCGTTCGCCTCCCGCAGGAACGAGTGGTGTCCGCAAAGCAATAGTGGCCTTTTGGACACCGCACATTTCCTCCCTTTTTGTTCGCGTGCATTCGGAGTGCTATCCGAATGCACGCCCCCCAACATAAGTGTACTCCCCCGTGTCCGCCCATGTTTCCGCCCCGTTTTGCCCACTTTGAAACTACGCCCATGTGTCATTCCGCATGACGCCCATAATACGCCCATATTTCCCGAATGATTGCGGTGACCAGTTTTGTACGGGATTTGCCCGAACAGGTACGGAGTCAAGGCGTGGCACATGCGCGTGGCGTTCTCCACGCATGCGCAGACGCCGTAAAGACGCGATCCGAAAGTATGCGGGAAAGTACGCGTCAATCAGAATAAGGGCCTATGCTTGAGGTGGCTCGGATGGTCTGTCTTTCTGGAAGGGACAGACCACCCGAACATTCACGGCAGCACTCCAGACCTATCAATACTAAACTCCCAGTAGTTTCCTGTTATTACGTCTAGCGAAGCTTTCCGGTTAAGTGGATGCAGACTGCAATATTGGTGTATTACTCTGACATGTAGTCCTAAGTGAGACAATGACGTTTACTATGTAATGTTCCTCCTTACCTCCCCCCTCCTTCCCTTTCTTTTTGCTACCTTTCTGTACCCCCCTGCTACATTGTTATTATTATTTTTGTTTTTGAAAAAATTCTCAATAAAAATTCAATGTAAAAAAAAAAAAAGATTAGGCAGCAGTGTCCGTGTTGGTGTGGGCACACAATTGCGGATGGCTACCACCCTAGACACCCGTTTGTCCGAAATAAGTAATGGCATACAGGAGCATAATACTCATATTGCCACCCTTACTGAAACCATTATTGGGCAAAATCAAGCTCTAACTGCGCAAACAAATGCATTAATTGGTATGCAGGCACAAATTAACCATATGGACCTTAATTTGGTAGGGGCACCTACCTCTACTGTTAGTAGTGTGTCTAGCACACCAGTTAGTGGCTCACCCACTACTCCCCTACGTCAGAGTGTTAGGACCAGGGGCGAACTGGGCTCAGGTGCCAAGGGAGGGTGTGCGTGTGCTCAGCCATCTCAAAAATAGGTACTTGTTTCCTAGCACGGCCACAAATCTTGGCCTTCGGGGGTAATTTTAGTGGCCTGCGACGCGACCGACGCGATGCCCCCGATTTTTCCATTGAAATGCATTGAAAACAGTGAAAAATCGGGTCGGTCGCGTCGTGTGCGCCTAAAAATGCTTAAATGGTCCACCCGCGATGGCCGCGATTTCCCCATAGGGAACAATGTTAAATGCCTCAATTTACCCGCGATGACCCCGATTTCCCATAGGAAACAATGTTAAATGGGTCAATTTACCCAAATCATCATAGGGAAGAATGGTAAATGGGCCAGAAAGCCCAAAAAACCCCCCTGACCAGTGAAATGTCCCCCCAAAAGTAGTTCACGCCACCCCGCGATGAACCTGAACCCGAAGCGTGGCGAGCGCAGCGAGTCCGCGAGGGGCGGCGGTACGCGTCCTCCGACCTTTTCATACCCCCACTATCCACTAGGGCGTGCGTGGAGTGAGAATAGAATAGTGTGGCGAGCGCAGCGAGCCACCGAGCCCGAAGCGTGGCGAGCGCACGCGGATACCTTCACAGGTAAACGCGTCCCTTCGCGGGCTTCACAGGTATCCGCGTCCCCTCACGGGGCTCGCTGCGCTCGCCACGCTTCGGGCTCGGTGGCTCGCTGCGCTCGCCACACTATTCTATTCTCACTCCACGCCCTAGTGGATAGTAGGGGTATGAAAAGGTCGGGGACGCGTACCGACGCCCCTCACGGGCTCGCTGCGCTCGCCACGCTTCGGGTTCACGTTGATCACGTGGTGGCGTAAACTACTTTTGTGGGGACATTTCAATGTTCAGGGGTGTTTTTGGCCCATTTACCATTGTTCCTATGATAATTTGGGTAAATTGAGCCATTTCACATTGTTTCCTATGGGAAATCGTGGTCATCGCGGGTAAATTGAGGCATTTAACATTGTTCTCTATGGGGAAATCGCGGGCATCGCGTCTGGCCCATCGCACCCGATTTTTTTCACGCGATGCCCGCGATGGCCTCGATTTTACCCCCGATGACCGCGATTATGATCGTTGTGGCCGTGCTAGGAAACAAGTACCCAAAAATAAAGCATTTTATAAAGCATTTATTATCACATTTATGGGATATTTTGTACATGTATATTTTTGAATATTTTTCTTCTTTATCTTTGAACATATTTGTACACATTGTTCATGTTTGGCCACAAAAAAAGTGGCTTTTGTTGAAATTTTTCAAGTAAAAACGACATGCACCAAACTGAAGTTTCTGTGGTCAATTTTAGAGTCAATTTTTTTTGCTATGCCAGAAAAGGTTTCATGCTATTGAAATGCTAAAAATGTGTAGCTATATTTGAAAATGTCAACACTCCCTTACTTTGTAAGTGTAGTAGGTATACAAGTATGGAGTTGAAGTCATGGGCCTCCAGTTGCTGTGGAAGTACACATTCCAGCATGATCTGGCACACCTTTCATACAATGGATTGGTTAAACTGTGCCAGGGCATGCTGGGATGTGTAGTTGATCAGCAGCTGCAGACCCATGTGTGATGTCAATGGTATTTCCAAATGCAATAATGTAATTACCAGCATGCTGTCACCAAGGGAAACGTCAGGATCAATCATTGTCATCAACAGGCCTCTAACTACTCCCCTATATATTGATGAGAAGTATGGTATTTGGGTCAGTTTATGCGTGCACACTTACAGGCAAGGTACAGGGTAGGTAAAAAGACACATTTACTTACCTGAAAAGTAGCGCCTGATGATCTCCCTGCGCATCAGATCCCCCCTCTGCGTACCCTGTACTACCATTGCCAAGATAGTTTGAGCTTCCTGCATGACTGCTGCATCGGCATCCTCAACATAGGAAGGTTGGGCCAGGGCAATGTTGTGCAACATGCAGCAAGCCTGGACGATCATCACTACTTTTGCTGTGTGGTAAAGCAGTATTCCTGATGACCTGTCCAAACACCTGAAACGACTTTTCAGCACCCCAAAGGTGCGTTCCACAACATTGCAGGTGGCAACATGTGAATCGTTATAGCGGTGCTGTGCAGGGCCTTCTGGGGATCGCAGAGGTGTTATGAGCCACGGAAGACACCCATATCTTGAGTCACCTTTACAGAAAATATGCGGTCAGTGCAGTATATGGTAAGGTATGTGCATTGACCTAACATGAGTAAGTGGGACAACAGCAATAGGCATGTGAAAATGTAAAAGTAGAGGGGCTACACACTACAGTGACACTTTAGATGTAAACCAACATGCACATTAGTCCAGGGAACCCTTACTGTTGGTAATGAGTGATTGTAACAACAGCTATCAGCATATTTTACACACAATTAATGGGCATTGTAATGTTAAGGAGGATTTAATGGAGGTGTGGGTAATTTCACAGACTATAGGGACACTCCACAGGAGAAGATATTTAAATAATTAAAAATGTCCTTACCAAGTAGCCTGCCCTGTGGCATTTGTTGGTCGCGGAATCGATCCCAGAGGGCTGAGTGCCTCAGAATATAGGTGTCATGGCAGTTCCCCGGGTAGCCTGCAACTACACTTAGGATTTTGAGGCTGGCATCACATACCACCTGCACATTGAGGGAGTGGCGGCCACGCCTATTGACATACATGAGTCCCCTCACGTACGGTGCCCGAAGCCCAATGTGTGTGCAATCTATAGCTCCCAGCATGTTAGGAAATGCTGAGAGTCTATAGAAAGCCACCTTAAGGTCCTGCCACTCTGACGTGAAGCAAGTAACACTTGAGTGAAATGCTTTGAGAAAGAGGCTTTTGAGACGCCCAAGGACCACAGAGGTCACAGACTGAGTGGAGCCTGTGGCCAAGTAGTAGAGGGCACACATTAATTTCTGCAGACCAGACACTGCATAGTTTGGCCCCCCATAAGGGTCCAAATCCTCTCTCACCTGTTCATATAAGTCTAACAGGTTAATGCGGTTCAGGCGAAACATCCCCACAACCTGTTGATCCGAGAGGGAGTCCAGGTACAGCCTAGCACGATACATATGTGAAGCACGCAGTAGTCGGGGTACCTGGATCTCGCGCGCAGCTTCCTTCCTCCAAATGGGCACAATCACATAGAGCCAACTCAAAATCTCCATCTCTGAAACCCTCACAGGTGTCCTTAATGATGTTGGGGTATATGTGGGGGAGTTTCTGATTAAAAATGAGGACACCTGTGATCAAATTAACCATTAGTGCACGTGACCAAATTTAGTTGTGGGCCAAATCGCCAATCAGAACCTGGTCTGAAAAAAGTGCGATTTATATTGACCAAAAAAATGCGATTTCCGTTTGCGCATGCCATTAAATAAGCGATTTGTATACTTTTCTGTGCAAAAACATCTGGATGCGAATTAAGTGCGATTTTTTTACGCACTTTTAGAAAGTGCGATTTATCGCCAAAAAAATGCGAAAAACTAATGCATTTTTTGGCGAAATCGCACATTTAATAGGGTGCGGAACACAAATCGACTCCTATTAAATTTCACCCAACGTGTAATGGACATTATGGCGGACAATGTACCTGTTCATGAAGCGTATTGTGAATTTTGGCTTAATCTGTGTGACATTATGTGAATTCTGGCTCA
Source organism: Crinia signifera (assembly GCF_055691185.1). NCBI lineage: Eukaryota > Metazoa > Chordata > Amphibia > Anura > Myobatrachidae > Crinia > Crinia signifera. The sequence goes on from NC_139221.1 coordinate 311,108,423, forward strand.
ATCTGTGTGGCATTATGTGAATTTTGGCTCAATCCATGTGGCATTATGTGAATTTTGGCTCAATCCGTGTGGCATTATGTGAATTTTGGCTCAATCCGTGTGGCATTATGTGAATTTTGACACAATCCATGTGGCATTATGTGAATTTTGACACAATCCATTTGGCATTATGGGAATTTTGGCTCATTCCATTTGGCATCATGTGTTATGGGCAAGTATAATGGGGTCTAGTATTTTGTTGCATAATGTGTAGAAGTTGTATATGGTGTGGTACACTACACTCAAGGACACGCCCCCTCACCCCCTTTTCCAGAGCGCACCTTTGGCGCATGCACAACTACATCCTTCACTTTTATCGCCATGGTGGGCCTGCATACTTTAAATGCCAGGGCCTATTTTTAATCCCATTCCCACCCTCTCTCTGCTGCTCTCTTAGCATGTACACTGGCACCACAAACACCGCTCCCCCCCCACCCAAACCCTCTTTTATCATGGTGCCCCCCCCCCCTGGATCCGCCCCTGTAAAGGGGATCCAGTTACCATCCCGTAACACAGCATGCTGGCAGTCAGAATATTGATGCCAGCACCCAGACTACCAGCCACAAGACCTGAGCTGCCATTCCGGCATCAATGAGGATGCCAGTGCCAGGAACCTGACTGCTGCATTAAGATTATATGTATATAGTGTTATGCTGTGGGGGAGGGGGGAGGCTGCAGGGAGGATTAGGGGAGGGCAGGGAAAGCTAACTATATTTAAAAGACCTCTTGCATGATTACCTGAAATCAGGGGCGGGCTGGGCCGGGGAGCAGGGGGCCATGTGCCCCCCGGGCCGCTCTAACAAGTAATAGTGCGGGCCGCCTCATATATTACCTCCTCCTCCCGTCCTGTACTCCTGTATGCGGCGCCGCGGCTACAGGAACATGGCCGCTGGCGTCCTGCATGAGGACATCATCTCCTATGTGCAGGGCAGGGCCCGGCGCCAACACCACCCACCCGTGCATCTAGGGGTGGAAGAGGAGGAGGATGGAGGAGGATGGAGGAGGACAGTCAATAATATACTCGGAGGACGGAGCGAGAGCTGCGAGACGCAGCGCGGGAATGCAGGACAGAGTCAGACAGGCGGGAGCCGCAGCATTGCAGCACGGACCCGGCCGGCAAAACTTGAAAGGCACTGAGAGTGCCTGTGACAGGCTAGTGAGGTGACATTTATTGGAAGTTTTATGGGGGAGGGGGGGCGGGAGGGCAGCCTGTGGTGTCCAAGAAATAACTATACAGGGGGAGCAGCCTGTGGTGTCCTGACAATTATACCAGGACACCACAGGGGGAGCAGCCTGTGGTGTCCTGGTATAATTATACAGGGGGAGCAGCCTGTGGTGTCCTGGTATAATTATAATTATATCAGGACACCACAGGCTGCTCCCCCTGTATTTATACCAGGACACCACAGGCTGCTCCCCCTGTATAATTATTATCAGGACACCACAGGCTGCTCCCCTTGGTATTATGCAGGGGGAGCAGCCTGTGGCGTCCTGGTATAATTATCCAAGAGCAGCCTGCGGTGTCCTGGTATAATTATCCAAGGGGAGCAGCCTGTGGTGTCCTGGTATTATTATACAGGGGGAGCAGCCTGCGGTGTCCTGGTATTATTATGCAGGGGGAGCAGACTGTGGTGTCCTGGTATAATTATACAGAAGGAGCAGCCTGTGGTGTCCTGGTATAATTATAATTATATCAAGACACCACAGGCTGCTCCCCCTGTATTTATACCAGGACACCACAGGCTGCTCCCCCTGTATAATTATTACCAGGACACCACAGGCTGCTCCCCCTGTATAATTATTACCAGGACACATGCAGCCTGTGGTGTCCTGGTATAATTATACAGTGGGAGCAGCCTGTGGTGTCCTGGTATAATTATACAGGGGGATCAGCCTGTGGTGTCCTAGTATAATTATACAGGGTAGCAGCCTGCGGTGTCCTGGTATTATGCAGGGGGAGCAGCCTGTGGCGTCCTGGTATAATTATCCAAGAGCAGCCTGCGGTGTCCTGGTATAATTATCCAAGGGGAGCAGCCTGCGGTGTCCTGGTATTATTATACAGGGGGAGCAGCCTGCGGTGGCCTGGTATTATTATGCAGGGGGAGCAGCCTGCGGTGTCCTGGTATAATTATACAGGGGGAGCAACCTGTGGTGTCCTGGTATAATTATAATTATATCAGGACACCACAGGCTGCTCCCCCTGTATTTATACCAGGACACCACAGGCTGCTCCCCCTGTATAATTATACCAGGGCACCACAGGCTGCTCCCCCTGTATAATTATTACCAGGACACCACAGGCTGCTCCCCCTGTATAATTATTACCAGGACACCACAGACTGCTCCCCCTGTATAATTATTACTAGGACACATACAGCCTGTGGTGTCCTGGTATAATTATACAGTGGGAGCAGCCTGTGGTGTCCTGGTATAATTATACAGGGGGATCAGCCTGTGGTGTCCTAGTATAATTATACAGGGGAGCAGCCTGCGGTGTCCTGGTATTATGCAGGGGGAGCAGCCTGTGGCGTCCTGGTATAATTATCCAAGGGGAGCAGCCTGCGGTGTCCTGGTATAATTATCCAAGGGGAGCAGCCTGTTGTGTCCTGGTATTATTATACAGGGGGAGCAGCCTGCGGTGTCCTGGTATTATTATGCAAGGGGAGCAGCCTGCGGTGTCCTGGTATTATTATGCATGGGGAGCAGCCTGTCAAAGTTATACTAATAAAGTGTCTTTGGTATAATTAACTCCAGGCCTAATTTTTTTATTTTTTATTAATACATATTTTTTAATCGAAAAACCTTAATTTAACGATGCGCTGTTCTTATGGGCCAGTGCTCTGGACTTGCCCCCCAGGCTAAAATTTGCCAGCCAGCCCCTGCCTGAAATCCTAGTTGGGCTGCTGGCATCGGTTTTCTGACTGCTGGAACCACACGCAGGTTACACGGATGTATGTTCCGTAAAAAGAAGAGGGTGGCTTGAAAAATATTAGACATGAGAAAGCCTCCGAGTAGAATTCAATATTGATACGGTACACTGCTGTAGGGGTGTCACACAGGACCCCATATTGATACGGTACACTGCTGTAGGGGTGTCACACAGTTCTCCATATAGTAAATAGAGTTGGGGTATTAGATTAGCAAACAGGAACATTCTCCGGTCCTGCCCATCTCCTCTTATATATAGTGCAGAACTCCTGGGAGTGATGTATACCACGCTTGGAGAGACCGTGCCTGCAGAGCCTTCTATTACAGTAAGTAATCATCCTGCTTTGCAGCCTTCAGCAACGTCTTACTGCAGTTACTTTCTGACAAAATCCTTCTTAGATGGACAAAACCATGTGCACTGCAGGGGGGCAGATGTAACTTGTGCAGAGAGAATTAGATTTGGGTGGGGTTTTACTTCAAAGTGAGATCTATATTGAAGTGTAAAAATAAAGCAGTCAGTATTTACCCTGCACAGAAACAAAATAACTCACCCAAATCTTATTCTCTCTGGACAAGTAACAGCTGCCCCCCTGCAGTGCACATGGTTTTGTCCATCTAAAAAGGATTTTGTCAGAGAGTGAACTAGAATAAGGCCCTAATTGTCAGATTCTTTCACAGTCATTATCTGCAGAGCAAGGGTACACTGTCTCTAGGACAGTTATACGGGCGCCACCCTGGGCTCCTTCTCCAAAAAGAGCAGCAGCTACAAAATGGGGGTTGCAATCCCCCGTAAAAACCTTGTACTAGAAAAGAAAAGAAGCTGCACTTTGAGGAGGGAACATAAATATGTCACACAGTGCGCTGGATTGGTATTTAAAAATAGCAATGGATTTTAATACACAATTACAGTATACATACAAAATATAAATAAAACAAAATAAAATTGCGTGTAACTGGTGTGAAAAATGGAGATGATTAAATAGTTTAAAAACAATGGGCCTTATTTTGGATCACTCTTTCTGACAAAATCCTTCTTAGATGGACAAAACCATGTGCACTGCAGGTGGGGCAGATGTTACTTGTGTCCCTGGGGAAGGACACAACTGTACTGACCCGGTGAGGCAGTACAGTTGTGTCCTTCCCCAGGGACGGATGTCAGGTTGTTGTTCTGCCGATGATCTGTATATTGCTGCACTATTCCTGATGATGGTCTTATGTAGACCGAAACGTGTCGTTACGTCGGATGGTATGTCGACTTGATACAAATAAAATGATATTCTGATTACCTAGACCTTGGTGAGTGCCCATTCCATTTTTCTCTCTCTCTCTCTCTCTCTCTCTCTCTCTCTCTCTCTCTCTCTCTCTCTCTCTCTCTCTCTATATATATATATAGGAATGGTGCGGCCCGGCACTCTCCATAATAAATCAGCTGCCTTGGTGCCCCTCCGAGGTATGGTGTAAGAAGCAAAAGAAAGGCTGGCACTCTGGGGTCTTGAAAAAAAGTGCTGTATTTCAAAGCAGAAGACCAACGTTTCGGGGGTGGTCCCCCTTTGTCAAGGTGCGTAGGTGATAACCGTACTAACGGTCCATTCTTATCTTCTCAGAGACAGTGCGAGCCCATCTTGTGAGGTTCTGTTCAGAAAAAAGGAGTCATGAAAATCCTTGTAGTTCTCGCTGTCCTAATGCTGGTGTCTGCTGAGGTGTGTCTGGTGTCTGCCGCAGAAAGGGGACATGACAGTGACAACGAGCTTTCTTCTAGTGACCTTGTCAAGGTAAGAACCTCAGATTCACAATACATGTAATAATCATCAAGTTTACAGTTAAACATGATTTCACTCCAAACTGGTGCCACTGCAATTGTTGCTGCGTAAGGCGATACATCTACCCAGTGGGCTGCCACAGTAATATAGTCCTTAGTCCTTAGGTCAGTTTCTAAGTCAACCCAATGCCTAGTGTTTCTTGGGAAGTGCCATGCTATCAGCTGGCTAAGGGTGGGATGTTCTAACATTCGTGACACCCTTAACGCCGCTCATCGCCGGCTACGGCAAACATCATTATCGCATATGCTCTAACACAGGCATGTCCAAAGTCAGGCCCGGGGGCCAATTGCGGCCCATGCTGTTATTTCAAGCGGACCGCAGCCTCCAGCTGGAAGCGGGCAGAACATCAGATGTGGAAAGCACAGGACACTAAAGGTGGGGCCCCGGCGAGCGCGCCTTTACCTTGCTGTCTGACAGTGCCGGCCGCCACAGTCAGATGTGTTTGGCGTCCTACCCCTGCTGCTGAAATCGTATATCACCCTACTCCACAATCACAGTGACAGCAGTGTTTGGGGAGGGGGGCAGCAAGGGGGAAGCTTGCTCCCGTAACATGCAGCGCGGAGGAGGGCAGCAGTGAGATCCCAAGCATCTCCTGTCCTTGCAGTGCCTGCTTTGCCTCTCCATCCTCTGGCTCACACAAGGGGCTGGGAAACATACAGAGAAGGGAGGGGGAAGAGTGTGGGACATACAGTAAAGGAGGGTCAGGGTGGGGGACATACAGTGAATGGAGGCAGTGATGGCCATTCAGAGAAGGGGGAGCAGGGGCAGGCTGGGGGACATACAGTGAATGGGGGCAGGCTGGGGGACATACAGTGAATGGGGGTCATACAGTGAATGGGAGTCATACAGTGAAGGAAGGTCAGGCTTGGGGACATACAATGAATGGAGGCACTCATGGACATTAAGAGAAGGGGGCAGGCTGGGGGACAGAGTGAATGGGTGCAGAGTCGGGAACATACAGTGAATGGGGGACATACAGTGACAGAGGGGCAGGCTGGGAGACATACAGTGAATGGGGGCACAGTGGGGGACCATTCTGATGTGATTAATGATTCAAAGAATGTTAGGCTGAATGGTCGGCCCCCACACATTTACACTTCACCAAATCTGGCCCTCGTCGCAAAAAGTTTGGACACCCCTGCTCTAACATATGCGATAATTATGGCAACGGAAAGCTCTTGCGTTAAGAGCTGTCCTTTGTGGTGGGAGACAGCGGGCCCCACCAGGACCCGGCAGCTCCCCCCTCCCTTCCTTACCCGGCGCTGCTGCTGCTGCGCCGGGCTCTCCTCCTCCCTGCACCCGGAAGAGAACCGTAGTGCAGGGAGGAGGAGGTCACAGGTCCGGGCTGCACAGTTCTGTGCTGCCCGGACAAAGGTAAGGGGGGGGTGTCGATGCGGGGCGGTGCAGGGAAGTGGTGGGTCGCGTTAGAAGCCCATAGGCTTCTATGATGCATCGCCAGATTTTTCTGGCGATGCCCCCCGTCGCGATAACCCAGCGGGGGATGCTTAAAGCATCCCAAATAATGGGGATAATGGGGTTTTTACCGCATTTTTAGTTTAGAGAATCTCCCCCTAAGTCTTGCAGCAGGTACTGTAAGTAGCATCCAATTAACACAGGTGGAACCTCTATATTTGGAGCAAACACACAAGGCAGCAGCGCTCAATTAACACGGGTGGATCTCCTTTTTTGGAGCAAACACGGCAGTAGCACCCAATTAACACAGTTGGAATGCCTTTATTTGGAGCAAACACAGGGCAGTGTACCTTTACAGCACATCGGAGAACCCCTTAACATGTACGAGCACACAGGACAGCACACCACTACTGCATATGGAGAAGGTCAATTAGAGGAATGGTCAAGAGAATGGCAACTAGAGTTTAATGCCAAAAAATGGAAAATCATGCACTTGGGTCTCAAAAAATCCAAAAAATCCAAAGACTGAAAATAGTATAAATGGCACTATAATGGGAACTACTGAGGAAGAGAGGGATCTAGGTGTCACTATTTCAGGGGACTTAAAGGCAGGTAGGCAATGTAACAAAGCAATGAAGAAGGCAAGTCAGATGCTTGGTTGCTTAGGGAGAGGTATCAGCAGTAGAAAGAAAGAAGTAATAATGCCACTGAATAGATCATTGGTACGACCTCACCTAGAGTATTGTGTTCAGTTCTGGAGGCCATATCTCCAGAAGGATATAAATACATTAGAGACTGTACAAAGAAGGGCAACTAAAATGGTGCATGGCCTACATCACAAAACGTACCAGGAAAGACTAAAAGATCTTAATATGTATACTTTAGAGCAGAGAAGGGAAAGGGGGGACATGATAGAAACTTTCACCTATATCAAGGGCTTTAACAAGGTACAGGTGGGAGACATTCTTCACAGGAAGAGGAGCAACAGAACACAAGGACATGCACTGACACTAGAGGGAGGAAGATTCAGGGGAAATGTGAGGAAGAATTACTTCACAGAAAGAGTAGTGGATAAGTGGAATAGCCTCCCATCAGAGGTGGTAGAGGCAAATACAGTAGTACAATGTAAACATGCTTGGGATAGGCATATTGATATCCTTACAAAGAAATAAGGATCAAATATGGTTGAGGTAACATTTTTAAATAAGGGTCAGACTAGATGGGCCAAGTGGTTCTTATCTGCCGTCACATTCTATGTTTCTATGTTTAAGAACACCTTAATTTGTAGAGCGAGCGAACAGGGCAGCGCAGCCCTACAGCACCCAGGAGAACTCCTTAATTTGTAAAGAGTGAGCACACAGGACATCGCACCCCTCCAGAACACAGAAGAACCCTTTAAGTGGTATTTGTATAGAGTGAGCACACAGGGCAACGCACCCCTACAGCACACAGTAGAACCCTTGTATTTATTTGGAGCATTTAGGACAGTCCCCCTATACAGCAAAGGCTACTAGTGGTACTATAATTGGTTCCTTCCAGTGTTACTTCCCAGTAAAATCCACAACCTCTGCTAATGTCCATGACTGCGCTGGCTTCTCTGTGACTTCCAATTGGTTGTCCTACCTTTCATGCACCTGCAGGACAGGAAATACCATCGGAACGCAACTCCCTGTTTTTCAGGTAGCCCTAGCTGATTTCTATGGGCTGTATCCAATGTACATGCATAGTACCATTGCTGCTACTACTGCACATAAGCCAATCCTATGACCTGTCAGCTACATTGTGTAGATGCTGGCACCAGGTCAATGGTGGGGACAATCAGCTGCCTTTACATAAGCAGAAGCCACCACGCTTCGGGTTGGCGTTAACAATGGGGGGGCATTTAACAGTCATTACCCATCAGGGTGGGTGTACAATCAAAAATCGGGTCGGGGGGGGGCATTTAACATAGGAATCAGGCATCTGGGTGCCTGTACAATTAAAAATCGGGTCCAATCGCGTCGCATCGCATTGCATGCGATCATATCGCATGCGATGCAACGCGATTTTTGGTTGTACAATGCCCTACGATGGAAATCGTGGGCGCCGTGATAATATACAAGTACCTCTATACAGTATCTGTCTGATGTAATGATCATATGTGTCTTTTTTGTACAGAGAGAACATATAAACCCATGTTTTTTTCAAGGGACATGTGGAAACAAGGGTAAGTCTTGGCAGTGGTGGGATTTATTGTCTCATTTTTTAACAAGCATACTGTAATAATAATGTACAGGCACACCACCGAAAATCTAGCACCCTCGGTTCCGACACTGTGACAGATAGTCTAGATAGATAATTGGTGGCATACGCTTTGCTGCCCCCCCCCCCCCACACACACACACACACCTTCCGTGTCCCCATTGCAGTGCGGCTCTTTCACCCACTGACCGATGCTGATCTCTACCTGCTTAGCTAGGTTCCATGTACTACCTCTCCTGTACCAGGCAGCACTGCATGCGTATGCTAATGGCAAAATACGCAATCATTTCTGGTTACAAAATTACTATGATTTCAGTGTTTTTTTTACAAATAAAATAAAGTAAAATTAAAAAGTCGAACTGTTATTAATCAATTACATTCTTATATGTAAAATATTTAATTAGGATTTTGAATAGATGCCATGAGCAAGCGCACAGCACCTCTTCTGTGCAGAGAGGGAGAGAGTGAGCCAGTGGCTGCCCAAGTTCTAGAGAAGCACTAAAAAGATGAAAATGGGGGTCGCTGCTCTAGGCTATGTCCCATCTGCTCAATGTCACTCCCATCCACTACTTAGCTTCTCCCCCTTTGCACATGGCAGGTCCCTATTTAAAAATTACTAAAGTTGGGAGGTATGCATGTATGTGAGTATACAGTATTTACATATTATATATATTTATTTATTAACAGTTTCTTATAAAGCGCACACATATTCCACAGTGCTTTCCAAGGGCCTTTGTCAAGACCCCCTCTCCTGCCTTCTCCAGTGTGGAGAAGGCAGGAGAGGGGGTCTTGACAAAGGTCTAAGTGTAGACCAAAACGTTGACTGCAAACCCACTGTCATGTAACTATACTTTGTTGTGGTATGTATTAAAGTTTATCTGCAAGCAAGAAGACTGGTGAGTGCACCCCGTTATTGATTGGCATAAATTTGGAAGAGCCTGCATTGGAACTTTCTGGTTTTGTTGCACCCCAGCAGGTGGTTGATATGGAGGAGAGTGCTGTCCTATTCGGATAAATATATTGATATATCCTGATACAGATGAGCCATCTTCATTGAGTTCTCCAGTGTGCCAGCAGAGGCGAATCTAGAATTATAGTAATGGGTGGTCCCAAATCCAAATTTATAAGTAGGGCAGACCTTTGCGCGGTGAAGCCGCGTGTCAAAAAGGGGGAGTGGTCTCATGGGACAGAGGCATGGCATCACAAAATGGGGCGTGGTATTACACTTTAGACCACACACAGTAATGCCCATTACACATTTTAGCCAACTCCGTAATACCCATTACACATAAATCAACATGCCGTAATGCCAATTACACATAAGGCCACACACCATAATGCCCATTACATACTATATAACCAAAACGTTATGGCCATCACATATTTGACACATAAGTGCTGCTTACCTACGTGCTCATTGCTAGGGGGTTCTAGCTCTATGCCAAGGGAGCTTCATGCTCGATGCCATGGGGGTAATACATGTTTGTTGCCAAGAGGGAGTGAAATTGCTCATTGCCAAGGGGGGAGGGAATTGCATGTTGCCAAGGGGGGAGGGAATTGCTCGTTGCCAAGGTGGGGATGGAATTGCTCGTTGCCAAGGTGGGGAGGGTTAGCTCGTTGTCAAGGGGGAGGGTTACCTTGATGCCAAGGGGGCGGGGGGGAATTGGTAATTGCCATGGGGGGGGGGAGGGAATTGCTTGTTGCCAAGGGGGATGTCATACTACTGCCCGGCTGTTTAGTATAAGGAATTGCTTGTTGCCTATGGGGGGAGATGTTACACACCACTTAACTCAGCTATTTGAAATAAATGACAGCCGGGCAGAGAGAGTGATGTGCGCTGCCCGGCTGTAGTCTCTGAAGGCGCATCAATATTTTTAGTTCTCGTGCTGGGGTCCGGCAGCCAATCAGGAGCTGCTTTCAATACCACCAATGCCGCTCCTGATTGGCTGCCGGCGGTCCAAAGGGAAAACTTTGGCCCGGCTGTCATTTCTTTCAATTAGGTGCGTCCAGCGACCAGCGGCGTGAGACATCCCCCTTGGCAACGAGCAATTCCTTAGACTAAACAGCCTGGCAGCACACAACTCTCTGCCCGGCTGTCATTTCTTGAAATTTTAAGCGGCTGGTGGTCTAATGGGTGGTACGGTGCACCCCCGGACCACCCCTTAGATTCGCCTATGTGTGGCAGGTATACATTTCTGGTGGCTGGCATGCTGGCAAACATAAATGCGTGAGTGTCTCACATGCTCACGCATCCATTGCTGCGAATGGGGCGCATGAGTGTCTTAGATGCATGTGCGCTGCCACATTCACCAGCAGGCCCCGGCAGATGCCGTGCTAAGGCCTGGTTAGATGAACATGGCTTCATCTGTATATGTCCATGATCTTGATGAAGGGGATTTAATCCATTGGGTGAGATTTAATAGGATGAGAGGTTCAGAAAGTGAGAGATTTGGTAAGAAATCTCCAGTTTTTTTTAAAGCGGCAATCATTTACACTGCAAAATCAAACTGGGTTTGCGGTGTAAATGTTTGGCACCTTAAAAAAAACTGTTACTTTAAATAAACTGTGGAAGACGATTTTTGAAACATTTGTTACACTTGTCAGATTAAACTCTATGCCTACAGACTGCTATCTCCAGTGTGGAGACCACACAACGAGAGGCAGCAGGTACCAGACAATTAAAATCCATAGGCATAGTTTTGGGCGCCCCCCCGCCGTTAGGGGGGGGTGCCCATTCCCACCCCCCGCTGCCGCCCCTTCGAGCACACACCCCCCCCCCCCCCCCGTCGCCCCGTCGCCTATGCTAACCCCCTCCCCCGCAGTCTTACCTATCGCGCTGGTCCCGGCGGCTCCGTCCGTTCATCTGCTGAGGACCACCACAAAATGGCCACCCCCGTACAGCAGACAGTTTCAGAGAACTGTTTGCTATATGGGGGCGACCATTTTGTTGTGGTCCTCATCAGAAGAACGGAGCCGCCGGGACCAGCAAGATACGTAAGTCTGCGGGGGATTGGGGGGGGGGGGTAACTATAGCACCGCAGCCCCCGGCGCCCCCACATGCACAGCGCCCCCCCACGGTGGCGGGGGCTGCGGTGCTATAGTTACGCACCTGTCCATAGGCAATATCAACAGTGTCACCCAAACTGATTTTGTGATATATTCGCTTAACAGGTGTTATTATCGGTCCTAATATTTGTGTGTCTAAGTCTTCAAATATTCATTGATTAACTGCCTGATGTAGTCAAGTTCTTTTTTATATGGAACAGTCGGATTACTTTGAAGCAGTTCATAAGTATTCGGATTGTTAATCTATGAGTATACTTCCTTTTTGTAGTCATTACGGTCCCAGACCACTATCCCTCCCCCTTTGTCATCAGGGAGGATCCTAACATCATCGTACGATCTCAAATTCTTAAGAGCTATCTATTTGTCTTTGGTGAAATTGGAAAAAAAATGTTGACATCTGTCTTCCTGAGACAAATTCACCTTGGACTCCAGGACCTTAGTCAAACTTAGGATAGCCAGGTTATTGGGGGGGGGGGGGGGGGGGCGTCAAACTTAGATTTCTTTTTTTTTTTTTTTTCAAGCGTTTTTTATTGAATTTTTTGCAGGTTAAACATGAACATCTCAGAGCAAAAAGAATACAGCAATGAAAGGAGGGGAGAGAGAAAACATATAAAAAGAACAATTGACACAGATCAGTAAGCATACATAACGTCATTCCAGAGGATATGGTGCTTTTATGTAGCCTAGAGGATTATCCGAAGATTATTGAGGCACCCATCTATCATTTATTAGAAATCATATGGCATGACATTATGACAGTGTAACATTGGACCATTCAATTATAAAATAAAATAAAGTAAAACGAAGTAAAGTTTATTATTTAAACAAGTAACACAAGTAACACAAGTGACCGCGTGTCCCTGGTTCAGCATCTTGGCTAGTATTATAAGTGTAATTTCCAAAGTGTAGGTATCATGGGTCTCAAATAAGATGTGTGAGGGGCGGGAGGCATATCGACATATAGGTCATGTCTCATGGGTCCAACAATATGTTCCTATCCCTACATATCATATCACCCATGTTACAGTCGGTAGTTTGAGCTGAGGCAGTCCCTACAGACACGAGGGCAGGGCCGTAGCATCTAGTCGACAGACGTTTCTTTCCCTGAGTATGTGGAATCCAACCATCTAGACCATATAGCGTAGTATTTTTTCTCTGACTTCCTGGCCAAATATACAAACTTTTCGTGGCTTATCACCTCGTTCACTAAGGACACCCAGGTGCCCAGCCTCGGGGCCTCCCCAGCCAGCCACAATCTGGCTATGCATACCTTGGCCAGAGTGCATAAGTTAACTACATACCGTCTGTCTGGGTCTGGTAACATCTCTTCATCTATAGCAGCTAGCAGGCAGGACACTGGTGACAGAGCCATTTTAGGTATGCCTGTGAGTTCTATAACGCCAATGACATCGTTCCAATATTGCGTGATCTTAGGGCATGTCCATACCATGTGTATGAAAGAACCGTCCAGGGAGCCACACTTTGGGCAGGCTGAGGAGGGAACACCCCCGATATGACACAACAGCACCGGCGTCATATATACTCTGTGTAATATAAACATTTGTATCTGCTGATATCTAATAGCAGTAGTAGACCGCCTTGGAGCCTCAAGTGCGTAGGACCATATGTCATCTGAGAGGGGTCCTAAATCAGCTTCCCATTTTAGTATAAGGGGGTTAGCGGGTCAGAGTGGTGGATTTGTTGCATAGACGAGTAAGCGATGGAGACTAAATGCCCCTGTGGTCTGTCGCTTAGTAGTTTTTTAACCGGGGAGTCAAAGAGAGTCAGAGGGGATGTTTTAAATTGAGCATTGAGAGCATGTCGCATCTGTAGATATCTGTAAAATTGTGAGTTGGGGATAGGGAATTCCAGTTGTAACTCTTGGAAGGATTTCAAAGTGTTGTTCGCATACAAGTGCCCCAGCGTACCAACACCCCAGCTATTCCATGTCTCCCGTACTAGCAAAGAGGAGAGTTCCGGTAGACCCCCGGGGTTGAATATTGGAGTGTCAGGGTCCCACCCCCTGCCCCCCATTAGCTTGTGTACCCGCTGCCATACAATTACTGCCTGTTTAATTATAGGGATTTTAACCGCCTTTGCATTTTTGCTTAGAAGTACCTGTAGGGAGGTTAAATCGGGGGAGGCGGACATTACCATTTGCATGTGTAAGGAGGCTTCATCCGTCTCATTCAGCCACTCCCAAATGTACAGTAATTGTGCTGCGTAATAGTAATGTTGGAAATTAATGAGCGCCAGACCTCCGTTATCTTTGGATCTGGTTAGAGTTTGTATGTTGATCCTTGGTCGTTTATTAGCCCATATAATAGAAGATAAGAGGCCGTTAATTTGAGTAAAATATTTTTGAGGGATGTAGACTGGGGACTGTTGGAGGACGTATAGTAATTTAGGTTGGCAGACCATTTTAATTAGGTTAACTCTTCCCGTGACCGTGAGTGGGAGTTTGCTCCATATTGGGATCTTGGAGCGGAGATAAGAGATTTGCGGGAGTAGGTTTAGTTGTATATATGTAATTGGGGCGTTGGTAACCCAGATGCCCAGGTATTTAAATTTGTCTGTCCAAGGGAGCTGGGCTAGGCTGGTTGAGGTGTCTGTGACCTGTCCTCTCAGCGGGGTGATTTGGACCAGTTTATTAGTAAACCAGAGAATTGACCATACACATTAATAATATCGAATAATATAGGTAGGGAGACTGAATAGTCTTGAATGAAAAGGAGAATGTCATCTGCGTATAACGCTATTCTATCCTCCCTAGATCCCACCATCAGTCCTTTAATTGAGGTACAGTCTCTGATTAGACAAGCTAAGGGTTCGATGGCTATAGCAAACAAATGTGGGTAGAGGGGGCAGCCTTGTCTCGTGCCCCTGTAGAGGGGGAAGGAGTCCGATACATACCCATTAACCGAAATTCTGGCTGTCGGGGTGGAGTATAAGGTTTGTATAAGCCTGGTGAATTTGGGGCCAAAGCCGAACCTGTCTAGCACCTCCCAGAGATATCCCCACTCGACAGAATCAAAGGCCTTTGCTGCATCTAGTGAGGCTATGGCCGAAACAGGTGCGTCCTCCCTGGGAAGCTGCAGGTGCGTAAATAAACGTCGCAGGTTGACAGACGTGGACTTGTTGGGCATAAAGCCCGTCTGATCGGGGTGAATAATATGCGTAATAACCTGTGTCAATCTAGTAGCCAGGACCTTAGCGAGAATTTTAACATCTGTGGGTAGCAACGAGATGGGGCGGTATGATTCAGGGTGTTTAGGGTTTTTGTCAGGCTTTGGTATAACAATTATTATTGCTTCAGACATAGAGCCCGGGAGGGACCCTGTGTCATATATTCGCTGGAAGACTGAATGCAGATGTGATGCAAAGAAGGTGATGTGCTTCTTATAGAGCTCAGATGGGATTCCATCAGAGCCCGGGGCCTTGCCGCAAGGGGAAGCCTGTATAGCCGCAGTGATCTCCGTAATAGAGAAGGGGGCGTCTAGGAGATCTCGTTGTTCACTGGTCAGTGAGGGTAGTGGGATGGCATGTAGATAAGCTCGTAGGTCATCCAGGGCATAGTTGGCCTTAGATTCATATAGTGTCTGATAGTAGGACATAAATTCACTTGCAATATCAGGGGTTCGTGTCACCGTGTCACCCCGGCAAGTCTGTAGCTCAGTAACTGTACAAGCCCTGCGCTCATCTTTTACTATCTGTGCCATAAAACTACCTGATCTATCTCCAGATGCATACACAGAGTGGGAGGTATACAACAATTTATATCGTGTCTTATCTAGCAAGCAGTTTTTCCATTCCCTCTGGGCTTCCAGCCAAGAGGACTTGGAGGAATCCAGTCTATCACGTAAGTATCGCAGTTCTGCTGCAATACAATCATTTTCAAGGGCTAGCTCTCGTTTTTTAAAGAAGGATTTTAAGCTAGAGATCCTTTGGATTAGCGTTCCCTGGAGGTATGCTTTAAAGGCGTCCCATAATAGTGCCGTATGGACCCCCTCTGAGTTGTGTTCAAAAAACTCCCTCCATGCGGCCTCCAGCTCCAAGCCTTCCCCCATATTTGTGAGCCAGTATGGGTTAAGCTTCCAAACCGCCTGTCCCCTCTGACAGTCAAAGTCCACACTCAGTGAGAGGGGGGAGTGGTCCGAAATGCCCCTACTCTCATATCTCGAGGAGCGGACCCTGGGCAGGATTTCTAGTGTAGCAAGGGCTAAGTCTATCTTCGAGAATGTCGAGTGGGAGTGGGAGAAACATGAATATTGCCTATCAGTTGGGTGCCTGAATCTCCATACGTCGACCAGGCCCATTTCTGCTACAACCTTGGCAAAGGGGGTTGTTTTCGGTCGCGTCTGGGGGTTTTTCATGGAGATCCTGTCCAAAGCAGGGTCCATCAGGTTGTTAAAATCGCCCAGACACACTGTGGGGACCCCTGGGTGCAATGCCATAAACTCTGTCACCTTTTTTAACACAAATGAGGAGTATGGAGGAGGAATATATACTGCCATGAGAAGGGTTGGGATAGATTGAATGGAACATTTTATGAACACAAATCTTCCCCATGGGTCTGTCTGGACGGTGTCTAGGGAGAAGGATACCGTTTTTTTAATGAGAACGGAGACACCCCTAGATGCAGAAGTATAGGTAGAGTGGTAGGCCTAACCAACCCACGGTTTCTTTAATGACAAGATCTTACTACCCACGAGGTGAGTTTCCATGAGACAAATGACATCAGAGTTGTATTGCCTCAGTTGTCTAATAACCAAGGATCTTTTTATCTTGTCGTTAATGCCTCCCACATTCCACGTCAGAAAATTAAGTGTACCCATTCTCACATCTAATCCATTTCACTCTACACACCCAGGGGAGCACAATGATACTGAAGATTGATAAGGTCGCACGGTCATAACTCAGCAAGGAAAATAAGAAAAAACGGTACTTATGTAATATCTGGGCTCCCATTTTTCTTATGAGACCACGTACCCTCGCGGGGCTCGCTTCGCTCGCCACGCTTCGGGCTCGGTGGCTCGCTGCGCTCGCCACACTATATAAAATCAACTCCATGCGTAGTTGGATAGTAGGGGTATGAAAAAATGGGGTGCATTTAACATGGGAGCCCAGATAATACATAAGTACCGAAAAAACAGAAAAGACATAAAGAAGTGAAAGCAGAACACATGGTGCAGGTGCACCCAAAAGAACAATTGAACCCAATCCCCCCACCCCGTATACCAGAACCCAACTGTGGCACACCTGGAGCCCCCACAAATACCATAAAGAAACCCTGTATCTAATGGTAGGTCACCATATAGATACCTAGCTACCAACTATCTATCTATCCCTCGGCTCTAAAACACAGGCCAAGGGGGTAACTTAAACAGGCATACTTAGGGTATACCTATTGTATTAAACACAACTTCTACAGGGGGACAAAGAATTTAATGACCTAGAGCCAGAGCGGCTCCCCACCTAGGTCATATATATATATATGCGCAGCCTCCCGGGGCTGCGAGAGTACACTCATATAGTGCGCCGCTGTATCACGGATACGGAGCACCTTCAGGTGCGTTCCTCCATTACAGGTTGAGTTGTGCACTATATGAGCAATAGAAAAATCAGAAACACAAGCAAGAACAGTAGTATATAAACAGTTGCATAGGCCTCTGTTACCAAGGGGTGACATCAGCCAGCTTATATATGCATATACTCATCAGTCTTGAAGTAAGGGGAGTATAATCATTCAGGCGCCAGGGCATGACGCTGTGGTCGGTGTCTGTCCAGCCATGCCGCAGCCTCCCGCGGTGTTGTAAAGAATTTGGTCTCTCCATCAGCGACCACACGTAGCCTAGACGGAAAGAGCATAGCATACGGAATATTTAGTTTCCTCAGTCTTCTTTTGACGGTTGCAAACTGGGCCCTGTCCTTCTGGACGTCAACAGCGAAATCAGGGAAAACTGAAACAGGTGAGCCATTCCACTTGAGAGGGCCCTTGGTCCGGGCCAGTCTGAGGATCACATCTCGTTTGCGATAATGCAGGAATTTGGCGATGAAGGTTCGAGATGGGGCGCCTGGTGGTAGTGGTCGCATGGGCACACGGTGAGCTCATTCAACAGCGAAGTGCGCGGAGAATTCCTCCGAGCCAAATGTGTCGGTGAGCCATTTCTCCAGAAATTGTTCCGGGGAGCCACCCTCCTCCTTTTCAGGGAGTCCCACAAAGCGAACATTGTTTCGTCTGAGGCGCCCCTCCATGTCCGTAAATTTTTTGTTGATTCCTTGGATTTGGGATTCAACAGCTGTGGTGCGTCGGTCTAGAGGGGCCACAATGTCTTCCACTGTGGAGACCCTAGTCTCAACATCTCCGACTCTCTCCCTCACCCTCTGCAGGTCGTGATGTATAATGGATAAATCCGATTGGACCTGTGCAATTTTGTCTGCCAAGCGGTTCTCGGTGGTCGCAACCGCGTCCAACAGTCTCTGGAAAGGGTCTATTGGTTGTTCAGGTGGATCAGGTTCAGTGTCAGGAGCTGATACGGACTGTGTGGCCTCGGGGGGTTTGGCCTGAGAGGGGTTCCTGGCATATCTTTCCAGTTTTGCCGCCGCTGTAGCTGGGTTGCTTTTCCCCATTCTACTTGTGGTGGGTGCCGCGGATAAGCGGTATGGGAAGTAGTCGGGGGTATAACAGCAGTGGTTTGTATTTAGGTATTACTAGGTCTCAGGATGTTTAGCTAGGTGCATGTGCTTGAATGAGGACTGGAGGTGGGCAGTGTCCATATAGAGTACAATGCAGCACCTGCACATATAGCTGCGTATGGTGTATGGGCCAGGCCTTCAATCAAATAGACAAGTAGCACCCCTCTTCTGGCTTATTGGTGGTGCCGGCTCAGTAAAACATTTATGGCTGTCCTGCAGGATATAGGAGCTGGCAGAGTGCCAATGTGCTGTTCATTTACTTACAGAACCAGGATTCAGGGGGGGGGGGGGCAAGTCCTTGCCAGGGACGTCCGTTTATAAATGCCTGGAGTTATATCCTTACTCCCTTCAGTGATCAGCAGGGGGGGGAGAGCGCCCCTATCAACACCAGGGCCCCGCTGCCACCTCCGTCCAGCGCAGTGGGCACAGGGGGGGGGAGAGGCAGACAGCGTCAGTTCCCGCGGCCTGGGCGCCCCCAGCAGACTGGTGGTTTCCCCTGTATATTCAGCGTGTATCGGGGGAGAGAGCGTGCGGCTGACTGGCTGTCCCTCCGCTGTCACTCACCATGGTGTCGGAGGTCGGGCGGGAGAGCAGTCCGGCAGGCTTCCGGCGAAGCGTCCCCGCCTGTGTCCAGGTCAGCGCCAGAGCGGGGGAGAGAGCGAGCCGGTATCCCCGCCGTCCGCCGTCGGAGATTCAGTGCCAGGAGGCGGGCGTGAGAGGAGGCGGGCGGGCTCCGGCGGCGTGAGTGGCTTCCCAGCATCCTCGCGTCCCAGGCCTCAGAACGGGACACAAGCCGGAGGGGTCCCTGGCTAAGCGGATGAGGGGGACTTTAGAGCTGCGGGTACCAGGGCTCTTTATCTTGATGCCTGTGTGCATTGTTGCCTCGGGAGGGCAGCGCAGGATAGATTAAAAAAGGATTAGGTGGAGGAGAGCCCGCACTATGCGTGCTACTCCATGCTGATCTCGGCCACGCCCCCCCTTAGATTTCTTTTTTGAAGACCTCATAAAAAAGTTTTTCTTTATTAGAATATACTTAAAATAAAACTGTCCAGTATGTGAAATATTCCATGTACATATATATGTGTGAAAAACCCTTTCTTAATTTTATAGGTTTTGAATAATAAATTACTCTTCAAATGTGGTCTGTGTCCTTTTTTATATTATATTATGTTGGGTCCTTATGTACTGGGGAGTTTTACTAATTCTGTAAGGACGTTGGTACGTTATTCCTTAACTGTATTTATTAAATTATTCGTAGTCTATTATTTACAGTGTTACTCCCTTTGTGATGCTTTTCTTAGATTGTTCTGTTATTGACTGTTTTGTGCGAGTTTTAGTGCTCACAAATGAATCGCTTAATGATTGTCACCCAATATCAATTGTTCATTTCTCCCTTTATGTGCACTTGATAGGTTGAAACTGTTGTCTACTGTTGCCAATTTTGGAATAGATTGTACTTTGTTGCTTTAGCAGCATAAACAGTTATACTGTAGTTGTGCTTGAAATGAAAATACAAAATGTTGCTGTAGATCTTATTGTTGCTGCTCCAGTTCCTTCTATTAATAAATTAAACTGTCTGTGCAGCTTTGGTCCCTACAAGTTGTTTTACATGTCTACCATCTATCCACTTATGCAGACTGAAAATAGTAGGATTTAAATTATCCAGCTGGTATTGCCGGTTATCCAATTTGTCAAATCTTGTCTTGTGGAGATTGGTAATTTTAATTTAACATGTTACCAGCATATGATATTAATAATATTGCTGGTTATACAATCAATGTGGGAAAATAAGATTTTGAATAGATCTCACAATTCATTCAAATATGATTGTTGCCAGCCAGTTTCACAAGATATGATTTTAATGCGGGTTCCACTATTATAAATTGTGCTGCCGCAATCTCAATTTATTGCTGCCGGCTGAACAACTTGTATATATGCTGAAGGTAATTGGTATTTCTAAGATCGTATCTTAGTTTATGGCAGGTTTCAACAAAACAGATTTGTACAAATGTTACACCTTTGTTGGAAAATATAGGGGGCAAAATATGGCTGTTACTGCCTTTGTTTCGGCTTTATATATGCCGCCGATTCGCTGGTGTCTATTCTGTAGTTGAGTACGTTATCTGCTGGTGTGTATCACCTCTTATATTATTGCAGGTGTACTCTTGTAAATTTCCATACAATATCTGCTGGTGTGTATCACCTTATATGCAGTTATTCTTTTATGGTTTTATTCACTAGAAAACATTTGTACAATTGATTTTAATTTTTTAATTTTTTAAATATATGTGCACATATGGGGTTACATGAATAAAATAATTCAGAGTGATTCAAACAAAGTTTAGTTTTTAGTGCTAGCGTTTATATTCTCCTTATACAGGATTGCAGGTTTTAGATCAAACGCTGCTCTGGCTTAGATGATACAGTGGTTACACTCATTTTTTGCTTGTCCATATATATATATGTATGATGATAACTTGTTCCTATAGCATTAAGCGCGTACTGTTAGCAGTATTGATCTGTGCTGATAATGCACTGATCTAGCCGATTTTTAGGAAGAATAAGTATGTCGCTACTCCTGCTGTGTCGATACAGCTGGCAGAGCGGGTGCAGATGTACATTAAATTTGCATTAACTCTGCATACATATATAGTGGTTATTGTAGATAGATCAGTCGCTATTCCTGCTGTATTTATACAGCCTGGCAGAGTAGTTGCAGTTTGTACATTAATTTTACACTGACTGCACAGATATATAATGAGGTTCTTGCGGATAGATCAGACGCTACTCCTGCTGTGTCGATACAGCTGGCAGAGCGGGTGCAGATGTACATTAAATTTGCATTAACTCTGCATACATATATAGCGGTTATTGTAAATAGATCAGTCGCTATTCCTGCTGTATTTATACAGCCTGGCAGAGCAGTTGCAGTTTGTACATTAATTTTACACTGACTGCACAGATATATAATGAGGTTCTTGCGGATAGATCAGCCGCTACTCCTGCTGTATCAATACAGTCGGCAGAGCGGGTGCAATTGTGTGTTAAGGTAACACCAGTTCTGCGCACACATATGGTGGTATCTGACAGATAAATCAGCCACTACTCTAGCTGTATGGGTACAGCCGACAGAGCGGGTGCACTCGCGTGCTGGCGCTGCTCTGTCACTGTGTCCGTATGCTGGGTATAACAGTTTTCAACGGACAAACCAGCTGCTGCCTTGGCTATAATCGGGCAGCCAATGGAGCGGGTACAGTCGCGTATTAACGCTGCACTGTCATTCCGCACATATACAGTCTATAACAGTTCTAGCATCACATTAAACTAAATTATTCTGGACCTAACATTCACTATGACAGTTTTTTCAAGGCAGAACCCGATCATCCTGTTTGGATGGTATTTAAATGCACAGCCACCAATTACAGGCTGTATCTTAGTTCACGTGCTTTCCTCATCCACTGTTTCCTCACGGAATCAAATTGTGCCTTATACAGGGTGCAGGTAGTCCCTGTTTCTTTATAATAGACCGGACTGTGTATACCTAAATCTGGGAAGTACATTGGATAATCACTTATTGTTTCTTATATCAGACAAAATTCTTTTAAGTTATAAACAAAAAGAGAAAAAGAAGAGAAAATTTGTAATTTGGTACATCATGCACTAATAATCAATATTGTTTTTTATATATGTGCTTGCATAATTGGGGATCAGATATTTAAATAGATAATATATATTAAAGCGTTGCGCATGGGTCAAAAAATTAATGAAATTAAATTAAATATTTTGTGTGGTGAATATACCAAAGTAAAAGGGTGTGAATATTAAATGAGAGATAACAATAAGTGTAGTGTGATTCGTGGGGCATGTTTCAAATGGTGATAACTGTGCTATATTAAATGAGTTCTTATTGTGTAAATAATATTTAAATATCTCAATTAATTAAGATGATAGTGTGTAAAAATTAGTGAAACAGTGATGTGAAAAAACGGGAAAAACCTTTGTGAGTGGAGAACCTTTGTGATTGTGCAGGAAATCATCTTTATTAAATGTGATGAAGTATGAGGGAAAAATTTGGTGAGAAAGTTTTATAAGTTTTGTCATTTATTTGTCATTTTATGAAATTATTGGATATACCATACATAGATTATTTCTGAATATTTTAATATCCCTTTATTTAATTTGTCTGATATGTTTTATCATTCTCTTATGATTAATCTGATGTACATTAGACGTAATGATCCCTTAGGCATATCTTTGGTTCATGATATGGTCTTTATATATCATGTTTACATCTGTGGTCAAGGTTTTGGAGATTAGGATGAGGAGAGCAGTGTTGGTTATAAAGGGAAGTTGGAGGGTGGAGAGGAACATGGAAGAGAAGAAGAGGGTACATATTGTGTGGGGATGTAGACTAAAGATATTTCAGAGAAAATGTATATAACTATTATTCTCATTGAGACCTTTTGGGTATACACTATCCATCATGAAGATCATTTGTGTTTCAAATTGTAACAATTTCTTGTCTACATCCCCTCCTCTGATGTTTAACCGTATGTGTCTCATCCCAAATGCTTGCAATCCCAGGGGGTTTCCTCCATGATGTGATTGGAAGTGGGAAGCTATTGGGGTGAGGTTTTTAAAGTTGATTTTATCTTGTTTTGCTCTCTTTATACTGTTGACATGTTCCAAGATTCTTACTTTAAATTTCCTTTTTGTCTTCCCAATATAGATATGGTTACATGGGCATTTTAAATGATACACTACTCCCTCCGTGGTGCAGTTAATATAATCATTTATATTCCATTTTTTACCATATCTATCATGGTAACTCGTTGTGGGTACCATAAAGGGGCATGCTTTGCATTGGCGACAGCAGTAGGATCCCTTCTTGGAGATAAGAGGTTTCTGTATTTTAGACAAATGGCTCTGGACCAAGACATCCTTCAAATTGTTTGAACGTCTCCAGCTGATCTGGACCTTTTTGGGGAGGATGTCCATTAAATCAATATCCGTGTGGAGAACTGACCAATGTTTTTGCAATATTTCATTTATTTCACGCCACTTATTACTGAAGGTCCCAATGAACCTTACTGGTTCTTCTTTTTTGGTTCTAATTTTTGGGACCAGAAGTGATTCTCGAGGGCGTTCTCTTACTTCTTTCTTGGCTTTCTTTACTGATCTCTTGCTATAGCCTCTTTGGTGGAGTCTCTCACAAAGTTGTTGTTCTCTTATAGCAAAGTCGGTGGTCTGTGAACAATTTCTCTTAGTTCTTAGGATTTCGCCTTTAGGTATCGCTTTAATAGTGGCCGGATGATGAGAGCTAGTTGCGTGAAGAAGGCTATTTGTGGCAGTTTCCTTACGGTAGTTATCCGTAGATATGTGGCCGTTGTCCTCGATTCTTATGCACAGATCCAGGAAATTTACTGTTTCTTTGCTACTGTTGCCTGTTAATTTAAGATCCAATAGACCAATAACATCTATACAGATCATGTGGTATTATATCTTAGATATATAGATGACATTCTATTAATATGGGATGGAGACCAAAAAGAACTGGAGACCTTTAGGGGGAAATTTACTAAAGGAAATTTGTAAAAAATAGGTGTATTTGTATCCAGAAATACACTTATTTTTGACATTTACTATCCCGAAAATATGGCAATTCGTATTCAAATTGATGTGCTATCAATACGAATAGTGCACACTGCTCAAGTGCAGCAGCAAAAGCAAACTGGACACTGGCATGCATTAAAAGGGGAATGGATTCAAGGGATGCCAATGTGATAGTGCCTCTTTACAAGGTATTGGTGATACGACATTTGGAATACTGTGTTCAGTTCTGGGCACCGCACCTTAAAAAGGACATAAATTAATTGGAACAGGTACAGAGAAGGACGACTAAGCTAGTAAAAGGTCTAGAATCACTAGAATTCAAATATAGGTTAACCAGGCTGAATATGTTTTCACTGGAGAAATGGAGGTTGGGAGGTGATATGATTAGTATGTTCAAATACAGGATTGGGAATCATATGGAACCGGGATATGATTTGTTTACTAACAGGCCTATACTTAGGACACGCGGGCATGTACTGAGCACTGTTGCAAGTAAGGGGGTACGGCGTGGTACGGAGTACCTGTAAGAAATATGTTGCAGGTACGCAGTACCACTTACCCCTGATCCACTGTCATTTCTATTTTCATTTTAAGTCTAAATATAATGCATCCGCAGCCCTCCCACCCAACGTTATGATTGGTGCTGTATGCAGCTACCGGCTACTGCTGATTTAGCCTGTCACACTGACTGGCATCAGCAGCGCCGACAGCATGAAGAGCAGGCTCCACTATTGTAAGCACAAGCTGCCTGGCTCTCCCCCAAGCAAGATCCAACCCACCCCCAGTCATTCCCTTTGTCTCATTCCCTGTCTCCTGTGTCCACGCCTCTATTGTCATTTAGTCACTCCTCTAGCTTTGTGTGACCACGCCCGCTGATGACACATGACCATGCCCATTTTTGGTGGAGGCTATCAGTACCACCAAGAAAAAAATTCTACTTGCACCACTGGTACTGAGGCTCGAGGAAAATAAATTCTGTACTGAATTAAGAAAAGGATTCTTCAACATTAGAACAGTAATATTCTGGAACTCATTGCCGGTGGGGGTGGTTACAGCAACTACTGTTAATGAATTTACATCAAAACTGGATACATTTTTGGCCACTAAGGGAATCCTATAGATATGACTTACTCAGGTCAGTAGTTACAAGTCAGATAGGTTGAACTCGATGGACTAACGTCTTTTTTCAACCTTATTTACTATGTTACTACGTGTCATACTTCTCAATCCAATTCTGCACATTGCCCATTTCTCTGGCTGCCTCACTTATAACCAATCCCATCAGGTGAAACAAGCAGTTACTGTATATAAAATTGTGCACCATTTTCTGCAAAAGTCATTGTTATACCGACCATGTCATTGTTATACCGACCATGTCATTGTTATACCGACCATGTCATTGTTATACCGACCATGTCATTGTTATACCGACCATGTCATTGTTATACCGACCATGTTGGTGTATTTCTTATCCTAAAACCTCTAGGAATGTTTTTTTTTCACAAAAAAAATCATAGTGTGACCCCATGCATTAAGAATTCAATTTCCTTATTCTTGATTTGAAATAAGTTATTGAATATATCCTCAGCGTAGAGAGCTCAACCTCCAATTCAAGTGAATAATATGCTGATGGCGATTCATCCTCAGAGAATTGTAACCGATCACCCAGCGCTAGTGTAGGTCTCTGAAAGCGGTCAGTAATATCGGTAAGCCGACCGGATTGAGACTTCCTGTTGCTGGTTGCTTCCAATAATAAACAGAGAAATTCACCTTCACCAGGGGATAATATATCAACCGCAGGAGCAACGGAGTCACAACTAATGGGGAAGCTAAACTTGGAATGTTCAGGTCTCTTAACGGCATAGAGATCATAATGGTGGTAGCGGGTAGGGTGCACAATCCAGAGGCATGGATCAAACAATATGTGTCCCTTATGTAGACAGACACAGATGGCACTCCAATAATCCTTAGATCAGGGGTCAGGGAACTTTTTTACCTTTTACCCCAATAATATAACTAGATACGCCAACATTACCACCTTCATTTGAAAGGAAGTAAATCATATAAATGTTATACACACAGTACCTCCAGAAATTGATTATATAACCTGCTAGTACGGGACACAACCTGGCAGCCATTGATGATGATGATGATGATGATGATAAAGATTAACATGTATGGCTGTGTATGGTACAAATTTTGCACCAAACACACAGCCATACATGGTAGTCATCATCATCATCAATGGCTGCCAGGCTGTCTGTAGGATAGCCATGTGACATCCAGGCAACTATTAGTGTCAGTATTTCCAGATTATATAGATCAGCCAATCATTACATAGCTGTGATATTTCAAACCCAGTCTGTGACATAACAGTTAGGAGCTGACTGGTTGGAACTTTGCATAAGATCTAGTAAGCCTTGGAGAGAGATAAAGTAGAATTAGATTCAATACCAGCCGATCAGCTTCTAACAGCCATACTACAGGCTGTGTTTGAAAGAACACAGTGGCTGATTGTTTGGTATTTTATCTTTCTCTCCACTAGATACAGTAATGCTCCAAGACTTAATAAATCTCCACCTTTACTTCTCTCCACTTTATCTCTCACTGAGCTTTGCTACCTCTCGCCTGAAATGTGGTGCATGATCCTGAAGCTCTATGGGGTGTATTCAATGCAGCTGACGAGGGGGTTAAATGGCAGGGATCACTGAAAACATGCGATCCCCGCCGTTTAACCCCCGCGGTGGCCACTCACCCTATTTAATGCACCAGGGCCTCAAACAGCGAGGCTTGCGGCTAATGCAGGGCGCCCGCTGCATTTAGCCGCGAGCCTCACTGTTTTAGCGGCCTCATGTGCTGTTTCCCCCTTGTTCCAAAAACCTAGCGAGGGGGAAATGGTGTGTGCAGGGGGGTCAGCTGAATACTGACCCTGCGAGCTACTGTATGACAGAGAGCAGGCAGCACTGCTCGCTGTCACAGCTTGCATAAATCATTGAATATACCCCTATGTCTGTGGCCTTTTGACGTTTCATTGACCAAAAGACTGAAGTGCTGATATCTGCGTATAGTGCTTGTGTCTAACTATAATCTATTCTGTTTTCTTCATATAATCTTCAGAATGGGGCAAATAGATGAGTAAAGAAGATGGAAAGAGAACCCCCAACTGTTACCTTGGACAAACCTTACTCACTACAACGGAAGATGACGTATAATATATTATATCCAGTATACAATTAATAGTTTGAATTCATTTATTTAAATTGATTGTATTAGCTGACTAGGCATAAGGATAAATAAGAATCCTGTTTTTCCCCGGAATGGCTGAGTGTGACAGTCATTTGTTACAGGTTAAATTATAACTGAATAGAAAGCTTTTAGCAAAGTTTTCTTTGTGTCTATATCATTATTTCATTTGGATAAGTTATGGTTAATGTCGGTTTAAGTTATTAGACGATTTTAAGGGGTGAATTAGGAATAAACCAGAGGAGGTCTTAAAAAAAAAACCTTGAGATTCTGCAAAATGTCCTTGTTATTGGTTTGTTCATTATGCAAGGCTGGGGTTTAGTCTAACGTAAATGTATCTTTTTCCAGGGCCGGCTCTACCATTTTGGCAGATTTAGGATCTCCAGAAACTAGAGGATTCTTCATAACACTCTCTCTGCTTCAGCTGAGCTGACCAGAGCTTCATTGACAGCCCCTGTCTTTCTGTGTCATGACAATTAATTATAATTTTTCTGACCAACGTTATCATTGTCAGAAGTTATGTGCTTGTTGTCAGGGGTTACATATACTCAATATGGGGGTTACTTACTCATTGTCCGGGTTACATATGCTCCTGAGGTTCAATGCTTACTGCCAGGTGGTTTCTTGCTTATTGTCAAGGAGTTACATGCTCATTGTCAAGGGAGTTATTTCTCAGCGCTTCCGGAATCCACACTTCCGGGTAGTGCTAGACGTGCTGCCTTTTCCTGACAGATGCTAGAGGTCTAGTAGTAGGTATAGCATCTGTCTGCTTGAAGGAGGCGGTCAATTTTGGGAGGCTGTTTTTGCAGATTCCATGGAATCTGCATGGAATCTGCAGAGACCTGCACTTGCACAAACATGTACTTTACTTTCAATATGGTTCCTAACATATGCAAGCCAATCACCAGCCTACACCGTACAAGGTTATCTGCACATTCCAGAGAATCCTACCTTAATAGTATAGCATGATGTAAAGCCCACTACATTCTAACTAATATATGCAAATACATATGTCCTAGTTGTGATATAAACCCCAAAAACACAAGCCAATGCACCACAACAAATGCACACAGTGTGCTGCCTCTATCTTTCAGGCCTTGACTATTGAATCCTACCAATATGTATATATCACAAACTTAATCCACCAATCAAAGTATTCATGCCCAGTTCACAATAATAATATCAACAATTTAGTTCAACCTTTCATAGCATCACGGTCAACATTCTACAAGTCATAATGTAGTCACCTTAATTACCATCCTCTAATACAGACATTTTGTCATGAGGGATGGATTGGATGGACTTGTGTGTTGCCCAGGAACTACACTTGGACCAGAGGTTACAGGGTTGAAATTAGCAGGTTTAATAAAGGATCTTTTCATCAAATAAATGAACTAATCCCAAATAACGTCTTTAAGAAAGCTACATTAATCATCGTGGGAAGGGGGGTCGCGGGGGGGGCGCAAATCGCAGGGAGGTGCGGGGGGGGGGGGGGGTTGCCGTGAATCTCGGGGGGGGGGGGGGGCGGGGGTGTGTGTCAACTGGTGGCTGTGGAGTAATGGTGGATGGTGGGCATGTACTGTAGCCCTGGCTGGGCGGGGGGAGGTGATGTCAAGGGGGTGGCGGTGTGTATCGCACTGGTCTTTTCCCTAGGGGGGGGGGGGCAGGTTTGTGTAGAACGCTGGGTGGGAACGTTATACACATGGGGGATGAGTGTCTTTTCCCTAGGGGGGGCGGGTTTGTGTAGAACGCTGGGCAGGAACGTTATACACACAGGGTATGAGTGACAGATCTGGCTAAATATATAAGAGATGTAGTCACAATTACATACAGAAAATAGACATGCTGCATATCTGTCACGATCCTGACTTGTTTCACTTTGTTTTCTCCATTTCCAAGTGTTACCAGACTTGCCTGTGTCCATTCTGCTGCTGCAGCAGCATCACATTCCTAGATGATTATTCACCTTTGAGGATTCCTGTCTGCTGAAGTAATCACAGGCTACTTCAGGTTGTCTGCATTCCAGGCTCCTCCATATTGAAGACCATCAGCTGACATGGTTGCTCCAATAGGTTACCTGCAACCTCTGACCTGTACACCTGTGCCAGAATCAAGGTATTCTCAATTCCTTCCTGGTTCTGATTAATGCTGCGGCTTACAGCCAATCATGGACAGGCAAGGGGGATATATGTCAGGGATCTGGCCCTGCCTCCCTGCCTTGAACAACTGTTCAATCTGTCCATTGAGTTCCTGAGTCAGAGATGTCCCAGGCTTCTAGCTACCCAGCATTTCCAGTGATTCCGTCTCCAGTGATTCCATCTCCAGTGTCCTGCTGCTGCTATCTGGCTATCTCTCTAACTGCCAGCCACTCCTGCGTATTTCATCCCTGCGGTAGAGAGTGCCCAGCCATCCCTGCAGTGCTCACCGCAGGTTCTGGTTAGCTATTCCTACTAGCTCCCAGGCTAGTTATTCATCTTGGCTCCAAGGCCAATCTCTTGTTATTGTGTCAGTGTTCTGACTGCCGACACCCCGGGTAGACCATCAACTGCAGTGTTGCTCCAGAGACTATTACTATATGTGTCCTGACTGCGAACACCCCGGGTCGACCATCAGCTGTTGTGTTCACCAGAGGTATACTATTAAGGCAGGATTCTCTGGAATGTGCAGATAACATTGTATGGTGTACGCTGGTGATTGGCTTGCATATGTTAGGAACCATAATGAAAGTACATGTGTTCAGTAATATACAGTAGGCCAAGAATTATTATTATCCTAAAATGGCTGCCAACATATATCTTACTTTGTTTGGTTTATTTATTGCATATACTCACGGCAGCAGGTCGCTACGTGAATGAACGCAGTTTGCATTTATATTACAATAACGGGTTATGTCTAGAATTATTATGCTTTTAATACATGCTGCACCTTAGCACACCTTAGCATGAATTACCAGGACCCAATCAACCTATAGGCTGATCAGCCTGCAGCCTGGTTCCTTGGGAGCACAGCGCTGGTACAATTGATTCTTTGACTCTACCTACTACTGGAAGCGGTGGGGGGGGGATGTCTCTGCAGATTATATGCAGACGCCATGGAATCTGCAAAAATAGCCTCCCAAAATTGACCGCCACCTTCACGCAGACAGGCGCTATACCTACTACTAGACCTCTAGCGCCTGTCAGGAAAAGGCTGCATGTCTAGCGTTACCCAGAAGTGTGAATTCCAGAAGCGCTGAGAAATAACCCCCCTTGACAATGAGCATGTAACCCCCTGACAATGAACAAGAAACCACCTGGCAATAAGCATTGAACCTCAGGAAACAAGCATATGTAACCAAGGCAATGAGCAAGTAACCCCACAATGAGCATATGTAACCCCTGACAATGAGCATGTGACCCCTGGCAATGAGCATGTAACCCCTGGCAACAAGTACATAACTCCTGGCAATGATCACATTGGTCAAAAAATGTATAATTAATAAAAGGGGGTCGGTCACTTCTGTATTAGCCTAGGGTAATTGGAACCCATAATCAAGCACTGGCCTTACCATGCCAACCTGGGCATTAGTTATGACTAAGATCCATGGTGAAACTACAGCAAGGATGAGCATGGCTACTTCTGTATGATTCATATAGTTTGTGATAATGCATGTCATATAACCAGGGCCCAGCCAATGGTCTCATGGGTCGGTCCAGCCTAACAGCATGCCTGAGCAGATCAATTCAGGCTCATGGCACAGAAAGACTGGGGCTGGCAGGGAAGCTCTGGTCTGCTCAGCCGAAGCAGATAGAATGTTATGAAGCATCCTCCAGATCCGGTGACCCGAAATCTGCCTAATTGGTAGAGGCGGCCCTGGAAAAAGATACGGTTAGACTACACCCCAGCCTTGCACTGGCAGATTCCTTACTGGCTGTCACCTTCCCTTAGTACCTGTATGTATGAATGCTTTAAAATGAACAAATTAATAATGAGGACATTTTGTACAATCTCAAGGGTTTATTGTAAGACCTCCATTGGTTTAATCCTCATTTACCCCTTAAAATTGTCTAATAACTTAAACCAAAATTAACCATAACTTATCCAAATGAAATAATGACAGACACAAAAACAGCTTTTCTAAAACCTTCTTATTCAGTTATAATTGAACCAGAGAGGTCCTGGTGGCCAGTAGATGCTACAAATCACCCCAAATCACCAAAGAGGCTATCTGCAAGAACAGCCCCCACTTATATACCCCGGATAACAAAACACGCCCCTTGAGCCCCTAATTGGCTCAAATTAGTGATTGACACTGCAAGCCAGAACAAATAATCTGCCCAGTAACAAAGCCTGTCACACTCAGCCAATTAGGAAAAACTAGATTTATCCTCATGCCTAGTCAGCTAATGCAATCAATTTAAAGAAATTAATTCCAAACTATAAATTGTATACTGGATATAATATATTATACGTCATCTTCAGTTGATGTGAGTAAGGTTTGTCCAAGGCAACAGTTGGGGGTTCTCTTTCCGTCTTCTTTACTCATCTATTCCCCCCCATTTGCCCCTTCTGAAGAGTCTATGAAGAAAACAGAATAGTTTTGTAGTTAGACACAAGCACTATACGCAGATATCAACGCTTCAGTCTTTTGATCAATCAAACGTGAAAAGGCCACAGACATAATGGGTGAGATTTAATAGGATGAGAGATTCAGAAAGTGAGAGATTTGGTAAGAAATCTCCAGGTTTTTTTTAAAGCGGCAATCATTTACACTGCAAAACCAGTCTGATTTTGAAGTGTAAATGATTGCCGCTTTAAAAAACCTGGAGATTTCTTCCCAAATCTCTCACTTTCTGAATCTCTCATCCTATTAAATCTCACCCAGAGCTTCAGTACCATGTACCACATTTCAGGCAGGATGTACCAAAGCTCAGTGAGAGATAATGTGAAGAGAATTAAAGGTGGAGATTTACTAAGTCTTCGAGCATTACTGTATCTAGTGGAGAGAAAGATAAAATACCAAACAATCAGCCCATGTTCTCTTTCAAACACCGCTGTAGTATGGCAGTTAGAAGCTGATTGGCTGGTATTGTATCTCATTCCCCTTCATCTCTCTCCAAGGCTCAGTAGATCTTATACAAAGTTCCAACCAGTCAGCTCCTAACTGTCATGTCACACACTGGGTTTGAAAAATCACAGCGATGTAATGATTATCTGATTGGTTGGTACATAGGGGCAAGGTATACCCATCTCTATGGAAAAAAAAATTGCACAGGTTGTCTTTATATCATCTGGAAATACTGACACTAATAGTTGCCTGGACGTCACATGGCTATACTACAGACAGCCTGGCAGCCATTGATGATGACGATGAGGATGGTGATGATGAGGATTACCCTGTATGGCTGTGTGCGGTACCACATTTGTAACAAACACAGCCATACATAGTAATTATCATCATCATCATCAATGATGGGGGGTACAGTGTGTATTACAATCATATGATTTCCTTCCTTTCAAATCAAGGGGGTAATGTCGTCATATCTAAATATATTTTGGGGTAATAGGTAAAAAAGTTCCCTGACCCCTGATCTAAGGATTATTGGAGTGCCATCTGTGTCTGTCTACATAAGGGACACATATTGTTTGATCCATGCCTCTGGATTGTGCACCCTACCCGCTACCACCATTATGATCTCTATGCCGTTGAGAGACCTGAACATTCCAAGTTTAGCTCCACCATTAGTTGTGACTCCGTTGCTCTTGCGGTTGATATATTATCCCCTGGTGAAGGTGAATTTCTCTGTTTATTATTGGAAGCAACCAGCAACAGGAAGTCTCAATCCGGTCGGCTTACCGATATTACTGACCGCTTTCAGAGACCTACACTAGCGCTGGGTGACCGGTTACAATTCTCTGAGGATGAATCGCCATCAGCATATTATTCCCTTGAATTGGAGGTTGAGCTCTCTACTCTGAGGATATATTCAACAACTTATTTAAACTCAAGAATAAGGAATTTGAATGCATGGGGTCACACTCTCTGAATATTTCAGTGAAAAAAAACAAAATCCTAGAGGTTTTAGGATCAGAAATACACCAACAATTGGTCAGTATAACAATGGCTTTTGCAGAAAATGGTGCGGAATTTTAAATAACTGCTCGTTTCATCTGATGAGATTGGGTATCAGCGAGTAATGGGCAATGTGCAGAAATGGATTGAGGTGTATGAGACATAGTAACATAGTAATTAAGGTTGAAAGACGTTAGTTCATGGAGTTCTACCCATTTGACTTGTAACTACGGACCTGAGTATGTCCTATCTATAAGATTCTCCTAGTGGACAAAAATGTATTCGGTTTCCGGTTTGCTTTTGCTGCTGCACTTGAGCAGTGTTCCCTATTACCCAATTTATCATCTATGATGACCCCCAAGTCCTTCTTTACAGCAGAATTCCCTATAAAAACTCCATTTAGCCTATAAGTAGCTTGTTCATTTTTGTTCCCATAATTAATTACTTTACATTGATCAACATTAAACTGCATTTTCCACCTTTTAAGTTTAATTAAGTCACTTTGTAGTTTGTCACCATCCTCTCCTGAGTTAATTTTCGTGCTCAATGTCATCTGCAATTTTAGTCACTAAGGGGCACATTTATCATTCAATATTTGCAGCTAAAGCCCCGAAAACACCCGTTTTCAGGTGTTAGCCGCAAATATTAAGTCCTGTATCACCCCTATGTATGTAGGAGAGACCGCAGCAGGAATCCTTCCTGTACTGCTGCCGGCTGCCTCCCCAATAGGTTTCATGGAGGATGCAAAGCTGCACGATGTATCAAAATTGGGCAGCAGCACATCGCATCCCAGGCTGATAAACACATCAGGGCTGCTGGGGCAGAGCGGTCAGTGGGGTCAGCAAGGGGTCAGCGCTAACTGCACATGTACAGACTCCCCTGGCACCCAGCTCAGCACATCGCAGAGACAGGGCTCCTTTTGGAGCTCTGTCCCTTCATGTCAGGGCTGATACATCCCACCATTAGAATCGCATTTCATTCTTTACACGCTACATTGATGACTTGTTGTCCGGATGTACTGTATGTGTCCATGATGACTCCATCACGTGATAGACCATCCAGGAAGTACTGGTCGATCACCAGCAGGCGGCGGGTGGAGACGCATTGGAGTCTGTTCCGGTGGTGGGAGTATTTAGGTAAGTGCTACTTTCATTGTTGTTGTTCTTGCCTTGAAAAGGAATTAAAATCAGAAATGTCGGCTGCACCTAGTAAGTCTTGAGTCATTTTGTGCAAGTCCGAGCGAGTGCCGCTGATCTCTCTCTTTGTGTGTGTGTGTGTGTGTATGTGTATATATATATATATATATATATATATATATATATATATATATATATATATAGCAAGGTGTGTGTTGACCTGGCACTCCCCCAGCTGGTCAGGGACCCAGGTGCCTTCTGAAACAGTTGTGCAGGAGTAGGCAAAGAAGCAGACAGCGGCACTCTGGGAATTTTCAAAAACGTATATTAGTGCAAAAATAGCATACCAACGTTTCGGGGCATAAGGTACCCCTTTGTCAAGGTGAACAGTGCAGTAACCTGTTCACCTTGACAAAGGGGTACCTTATGCCCCGAAACGTTGGTATGCTATTTTTGCACTAATATACGTTTTTGAAAATTCCCAGAGTGCCGCTGTCTGCTTCTTTGCCTACTCCTATATATATATATATATATAGAGAGAGAGCGTGGTGGGAGCGGCGGCACTCAAATAAACAGACACAAAACGACCTGGATAACCCAACGTTTCAAGACCTGGTGGTCTCTTTATCAAGGAGTGAAGACTTCACTCCTTGATAAAGAGACCACCAGGTCTTGAAACGTTGGGTTATCCAGGTCGTTTTGTGTCTGTTTATTTGAGTGCCGCCGCTCCCACCACGCTCTCTATTGACACCCTCAGGGGATCTGCCGCGGGGAGCACCAGTTCTATACCCATTGACCCAGGAGGAGTGCCGCAGCCATCCAATTGCTATATATATATATATATATATATATATATATATATATATATATATATATATTTTATGTTTTTACTCCGAAAACCCCCTGTGGGTATCTTGCCACGTTGCCTTCAAGCTGGGCCTGTGACCAGGGAATGAAGCAGACAAGAAAAATACTGTATGTGGCACTTGATCAACATTTCGAGGATTGAATACCCTTCATCAAGATCATGGATATATACAGATGAATCCATGTTCATCCAGACATGCCTTGGAGCGGCATTTGCCGAGGGCCGCCGGTGAATGTCACGCACATGCCTCTGAGACACTCATGCACCCCATTCATAGCAATGGATGCATGAGCATGTGAGACACTCACGCATCTATGTTCACCAGCATGCCAGCCACCAGAAATGTATCCCTGGCACATTGGAGTACTCAGTGAAGATGGCTCCATCTGTATCAGGAGAAGATGGCTCCATCTGTATCAGGATCTATCTATCTATCTATCTATCTATCTATCTATCTATCTATCTATCTATCTATCTATATGTGTGTGTGTGTGTGTGTGTAGATACAGATGGGGCCGTCCTATTTGTTTCCATCAGCACGCCATCTGTTGGTACCGGTGGCGATCGCATACCTCCCAACTTTAGTAATTTTCAAATGGGGACCTGCCATGTGTGGGTCACCTGCAAAGGGGGCAGAGCTAAGGGGTGAATGAGAGTGACATTGAGTAGATGGGACATAGCCTAAAGCAGCGACCCACATTTTCATCATTTTTGGGGGCGTACCCAGCCACTGGCTCCCTCTCTACACAGAATAGGTGCTGTGCGCTTGTGCATGGCATCTATTCAAAATCCTAATTAAATATTTGGGCAGAGGATATTGTTGGCTAAGATATTTGCGGCAGTCCGCAAAACAATATTATCTCAATGGACATTAGCCAACACATTAAACATAAAAATATTAGAACCCCGAATAACGCATCTATTTCAAATGGATTGGATGGAGATGACAATGGACAGAGAAAAGAGAGTGAATAAATTCCTATCTCTCTGGCTACCATACATAAAAGAAATGTCAATGAACACAAAAAACCTTTTAAAACAAACAATACATGCAACAGCATGGTATAGCTCAGAGGTAATACGCCTGGGAACAGATCTCTTTTGATAAAGGGGCAATACATAACACAGAAAATATAAAGTAAGAGTAAAAGCCCAAATAGATAAACTAAAAAAAAAATAAAAAAAAATAAACAAGAGAACCCCAGAGAGATAGGGAGACGGGAGGGAAGGGAGGGGGGAGGGGAGGGAGGGAATAGACAAGGTTAAGGGGACGGGAATGGTTATGAAATATGTATGTATAAAGGTTGAACGCCTTTTACCTGTTTTATATACGATATATTTAATATACATAAGAAACAATTGTAAATTATGAAAAATTGAATAAAGATTTAAACAAGTAAAAAAAAGAATGTCATTAATTAATTACGAGGCATGTTTTGCAAAACGGATGCCACCAATAATCTGTCAAACCAGACTATCTGTCACAGTGTTGGAACGAAGGGCACCTGATTTTCGGTGGTGTACCTGTACATTATTATTATGCTTATTAAAAAATGGGACAATAAATCCCACCACTGCCACGACTTACCAATGCTCCGCTTTCTGCATTTCCCTCGCAGATAACAAGGGGGGGGTCCATATTCTCTCTGTACAAAAAAGACACATATGATCATTACATCAGACAGATACAGTGTAGCCACATACAGTATTTGCTTGGTTGGAATATCTTCTAATGAACAGATGAATTTGGCAAAATATAATGTTTTTTTGAGATAGTGACATTCCTGAAACTATTTGGAAGTAGTGGTGGCTTCTGCTTGGGCAAAGGCCGCCACTTGTCTGCACAGCTAACCAGGTCCCGGCATCTACACAATGTAGCTGACAGGTGATAGGACTGGCTAATGTGCAGTAGTAGCAGCAATGGTACTATGCATGTGCATTGGCTACAGCCCATAGAAGCCTGCTAGGGCTACCTGAAAAGCAGGGAGTTGCGTCCCAATTGTATTTCCTGACCTGCAGGTGCATGAAAGGCAGGACAACCAATAGGAAGTCACAGAGAAGCCAGTGCAGTCATGGACATGAGCAGAGGTTGTGAATTTTACTTGTGGGGGGAGGGGTAACACTGGAAGGCACCAATTATAGTACCACTAGTAGCAGTAGCCACATACATAGTTAATATACTGATTGATGAATAGGCTCTTGGTTTGCTCTGGTTAAATGGGCTCCTTAGTGTTTCCTACTGAGAGCTATGATGTGTATAGTCCTGTGAGCTGCAACATAAGTGGGTGCTGCCATGTTCTGTGAAAAAACAGGGGTGCTGGTGTGTGCTGTTAAAGGGTGCAATTGTCCTGTGCTGTCCTTTGCTGTATAGGGGCACTGTCCTATACACTTAAAAAAAATACAGGGGTTCTTCTGTGTGCTGTAGGGGTACGTTGCCCTGTGTGCTCTGCTCCATACAAATTAAGTGGTTCTCCTGTGTTCTGTAGGGGTGCTCTGCCCTGTGAGGTCGCTCCATACAAATGAAGGGGTTCTCCTGTGTTCTGTAGGGGTGCGCTGCCCTGTGAGGTCGCTCCATACAAATTAATGGGTTCTCCTTGGTGCTGCTCTGTGTGCTCTTCTTCATACAAATTAAGGGGTTCTTCCATGTTCCAAATTAAGGGGTTCTTCCATGTCATGTGATGAGTACTGCGCTGTGTACTCACGCCATACAAATTAAGGTGTTCTTAAACATAGAAACACGGCAGATAAGAACCACTTGGCCCATCTAGTCTGCCCCCTTTTTAAACATGTTACCTCAAACCATAATTGATCCTTATTTCTTTGTAAGGATATCAGTATGCCTATCCCAAGCATGTTTAAACTGCTCTACTGTATTTGCCTCTACCACCTCCAATGGGAGGTTATTCCACTTATCTACTACTTTTTCTGGGAAGTTATTTTTCCTCAAATTTCCACAGAATCTTCCTCCCTCTAGTGTCAGTGCATGTCCTCGTGTTCTGCTGCTCCTCTTCCTGTGAAGAATGTCTCCCACCTTTACCTTGTTATAACCCTTGATATATTTGAAAGTTTCTATCATATCCCCCCTTTCCCTTTTCTGCTCTAAACTATACATATTAAGATCTATTGAGAGAGAAGCTTGCAGACTAAATTGAAGCTTGAATACTTAAGTGACTTGTGAGTTGTAAAGAGAAGCAGGTGAGTTGATCTTGCATTCTGTCTTGTATTCTTTATCTGTCTATCTATATTGAAACTGTCATTTTGAGGGAGAAATCTGAGTGTGATTTTGGTTGTGCCCGTACCTGTATAGTGTTTTGTTACTAGGTGTGAACAGAAACTAGGAGGAGGAGCTAAATCTAGGTGTGAAGAGAGATTAGGGGGAGGAGCTGAGTGTAACTGCTGCCTGACATACTATATAAGTAGGGAGAAGACTCATTTGGAGTTTGCTCATTGAGAGAGAAGCTTGCAGACTAAAGTGAAGCTTGAATACTTAAGGGACTTGTGAGTTGGAAACAGAAGCTGGTGAGTTGATCTTGCATTCTGTCTGTCTTGTATTCTTTATCTGTCTATCTATATAGAGACTGTCATCTTGAGGGAGAAATCTGAGTGTGATTTTGGTTGTGCCCGTACCTGTATAGTGTATTGTTCCTCTGTCTATCTCTTCACTGGCTCCCCATTCTTTAAACTCCTCACCACCACCTACAAGGCTCTCTCCTCCTCCACCGCTCCTTACCTCTCTTCACTGATTTCTTTCCACACTCTCTCCCATCCTCTTCGCTCCACCGCCGACTGACCTCTCACCTTATCACCTCCTCCCACTCCCGTGTCCAAGACTTCTCTTGCGCTGCACTGGAACAACCTCCCGCCACCCATCAGGCTTTCTGATTCCCTTACCTCCTTCAAGCGCTCCCTCAAAACCCACTACTTCCGACTAGCCTATCCCTCCTCCTCCTAACCTCTTTTGCTCCTCCTATCTGTCCCCATCCGTTCCTACTTATCCTATTGTTTTTCATTCGTCCACCCACCTCCTTTTAGTCTGTTTACTCTTATGAGTAGGGCCCTCCTTCCTCACGTACTCACCCTACCTCTTTACCTCACCAGTGCTCCTGCCCTGTTCTTCCCTTCCTCTACTTCATCTTCAGTCTCCTCGACAATTTTGACACCTACTTAGGAACTGATGCTGATTTTAGTTCTACCAGCTATACCCCTATTTATGCTGCATTTTATCAACACACCCTGTACGTCACCTTGTAATTTTTTTTTTGTTTGTTTGCTATGTACGGCGCTGTGGACACTTTGTGGCGCCTTTATAAATAAACGTACTACTACTACATTAGTCTTTCCTGCTACGTTTTGTCATGAAGGCCATGCACCATTTTGAATTGGCCTCCAGAACTGAAAACAGTACTCTAGATGAGGTCGTACCAATGACCTATACAGTGGCATTATTACTTTTTTCTTTCTACTGCTGATACCTCTCCAATCATCTGACTTGCCTTCTTCATTGCTTTGTTGAATTACCTATCTGCCTTTAAGTTCCCTGAAATAGTGACAGCTAGATCCCTCTCCTCCTCAGTAGTTTCCATTATAGTGCCATTTACAATATACTATATTTAGTCTTTGTATTTTTGTGTCCCAAGTGCATGATTTTGCATTTTTTGGCATTAAACTCTAGTTGCCATGTTCTTGACCATTCCTCTAATTGACCTTCTCCATGTGCAGTAGTGGTGCACTGTCCTGTGTGCTCGCTCTGTACATATTAAGGGGTTCTCTGATGTGCTGTAGGGTTGCTCTGCCCTGTGTGCTCACTGCATACATATTAAGGGTTTCTCCCCTGTTCCGTAGTGGTGCTCTGGCCTTTATGTTCACTTCAAATAAAGGGGTTCTACCTGTGTTAATTATGCACTGCTGTCCTGTCTGTTTGTTTGCTCCAAATAAATGGGTTCCAACTGTGTTAATAGGATGCTGCTGCCCTGTGTGTTTGCTCCAAATAAATGGTTTCCACCTGTGTGAATTGGGCTATGCCCTGTATTGTCTGTCCATACAATGTAAGGTGTTCTCCCTTGTGCTGTAGGGGAGCCCTGCCCTGTGTTTGCTCTAGATAAAAGGGTTCCACCCATGTTAATTAGGTACTGCGGCCCTGTGTGTTCGCTCCATACACAAAAAGGGGTTTCTCCCATGTAAATTGGGTGCTGACCTGTGTGTGTTCACAAAAAAAAGGGGTCACACTTGTGTTAATTGAGTGCTGCCCTGTGTGCTCGCTACGTCTAAATTAAGGGGTTCCCCATGTGCTTTAAAGGTGCACTTCCTTGAGTTCGCTCCAAAAAAGGGGTTCTACCGATGTCAATTTGGTGCTGCTGACCTGTGAGTTTTCTTCAAATAATAGGGTTCCACCCATGTTAATTGGGCACTGTCCAATGTGATCAGTCCAAAAAAATGAAGGTTTTCTATTGTTTCCTGTAGCGGTACCCTGCCCTGTGTTCTCTCTAAATAAAGGGGTTCCAACTGTGGTATTTGGGCACTGTTGCCTTTTGTGGTTGTTCCAAATAAAATGGTTCCACTTGTGTTAATTGGACCCTGCCTGTGTGCTCGCTCCATACAAAGAAAGGGGTTCCACCTTTCTTAATTGGGCACTGCTGACCTGTGTGTTTGCTCCAAATTAAAGGGGTTTCACCCATGTTAATTGGGCACTACTGCCCTGTGTTTGCTACAAGAAAAAAGGAGATCCACCAGTGTTAACGAGCGCAGCTGCCTTGTGTGTTTGCTCAGAATATAGGGGTTCATCCTGTGTTAATTAGGCCCCACTTACATGCCGCAAGACTGAGCCAGCTGATAGCATGGCACTCCCCAAGAAACACTAGGCATTGGGTAGACTTAGAAACTGACGTAAGGACTATATTAATGTGACAATCCATTGGATAGATGTATAACCTTTTGCGGCAACAACAGCAGCGGCAACAGATGATTATTACATGTATTGTGCATACCTTGACAAGGTCCCTAGAAGAAAGCTCATTGTCACCGTTCTGTCCCATTTCTGCGGCAAACATCTGCACAGACACCAGCATTAGGACAGCGAGAACTACAATGATTTTCATGACTCCTTTTTTCTGAGAAGAACCTCACAAGATGGGCTCGCAGTGTCTCTGAGAAGATAAGAAGTGTCAGTCAGCAGGATCAGTAACACATAAACAGAGCATCCACTAATACACACACACACGGCCGCCGCGAGGGGGGGAGCGGGTACATTTTACTGTTAAGATTAAATTTATATTTGTATTTCTGCACAAGATGAAGATTTTTAATTAATGAACATTATATGCAACATTCAGGATTCATTTCAAGGACTTAAAATGACATTGCTATTCTGAATCCTCATCACCTGCTCCTGTCAATATAAGAGCTACGTATAGTCTTTATATATACACATTGCAGTATGAAGCTTTACATCAGCAAGCTGCCAGAACTGCTGAATACATGTTCCACCATATATGTAAATGTCTTAAATAAGTTAGTTAGAATATTCCCATATATGATACCACCCCCATACTATTAAGGCGCCTAATGAATTATGCTGCTTGGCCTATACCTTTACTTAACTCTTATGCTTAGAAATAAATCACACACACGCCGTAATCTATGACACGGACACCAACTCCGTAAATTTAAATAGGTCATGAATATTATTGTAATTAGGGAAGCCAATCCCGGGGCATTTTTTCAATCCCGGGATTCGGAATTGAAAAATGCCCAATCCCGGGATTGGCTTCCTATACAAAATCCCGCCCCGGCCGCCCGCATATTTACTTACAATTGTGGTGCGGCTGGGCCGGTGGGCGATGGAGCTGGGCATGGAGGAGGATGCAGCCTAGGTGGGTGGCTGGCTGGTTCATCGGGCGATGCTTTGGGGTCCGGTAAATGGCGAGTGCAGGCAGCCTGGGTGGGCGGTATCGTCGAGGCGGCCGGAGGTCAGCGCGGCGCGCATGGATGAGGCAGTTGTTTGTGTGGCCGGCGCAGCGTGACCTCTGACGCCGTCACGCTGCGCAGAGCCGTGCTGCCCGGGACGGGAGAAGCCGGGCAGCGTCTGAGCACTAGCTCAGATGCTGCCCGGCATTAGACTGCGCATGCGCAGCCTAATCCCGAAATCCCGGGATTGGAAACTCCAATCCCGGGATTGAAATCCCAGCATTTTAGGGGCCAAATCCCGGGATCCCGCCGATCCCGAACCCGGGATTGGCCACCCTAATTGTAATGGTATGACCCCTATTTGTCTAAGGGATGGCAAAGAAAGCACTTGAGACCAGCACCAGTCATCTTGGCAGCGGCGTAACTATAGCACATATGCGGTGCTATAGTTACACCCCCCTCCCAAACCCCCGCAGACTTACCTATCTCGCTGGTCCCGGCGGCTCCGTTCTTCTGCTGAGGACCACCACAAAATGGCCGCCCCCATATAGCACACAGTTCTCTGTAACTGTCTGCTGTATGGGGGCGGCCATTTTGTGGTGGTCCTCAGCAGAAGAAGAAC
Source organism: Crinia signifera (assembly GCF_055691185.1). Taxonomy (NCBI): domain Eukaryota; kingdom Metazoa; phylum Chordata; class Amphibia; order Anura; family Myobatrachidae; genus Crinia; species Crinia signifera. The sequence goes on from NC_139221.1 coordinate 311,151,063, forward strand.
GGAGCCGCCGGGACCAGCGCGATAGGTAAGGCTGCAGGGGATTGGGGGGGTTTGCATGGGCGGCGGGGCGGCGGGGGATTGGGGGTGCTTGGCGCGGCGGCGGCGGGGGATTGGGGGGGCGCACCCCCCCCCCTAACGGCGGGGGGGGGGGGGGGGGGGCGCCCAAAAAAGCTGTATGATGGACATACCAGCCCTTCTATGGCCTGGCGAGGACACTTCCATGAAGTGTCCAACGTCCCGCCGCTTGAGCCGGGACCCGCCCGCCGTCCTGACAAAGGGGGGCATTACCACACAGAGACCACCTGACACCCCACCTGACTGCTGGTCGAGAGCGCCTTCTCGACGATTTATAATTGACGCTATAGAAGCCAATTTGGTAAATGGCCCTGAGGCCAGGTAGCACAGATGAAAAGGGATAGGGAGGGTGGGGATCCAGACTCAAAGAGGAAGTACTTTCTGCCAGCATCACCTAATATACCCCTCTCTAAACTGATGCCCCTATGCTACCTGATTGGCAGATCTAACTGCCACTCAACCTCCTATTTCCCCTAGGCACTTTGCAATCACTTCTATATCTTTATTTACAACCATCAAATTCACAGGCTCTTATATTCACTCGGACCTATGCAGCCCTCGTTCTATCTTGTGGCCATAGCTAAAGGTTATAAGTTATATGTTGTACCATGTGGCCAGAGCTGGTCTGAGAGCTGGAGCTGAGCTGGGTAAGAGCTGAGATAGGAGGAGCTATGATACCAACTTGAACGATGCCTGCAAGCGTAGAAGCTCAGCTCCTAGCCTTCCTGTCTGTCTGAATAAATCACATCACATCATTTAAAGGAAATATGAAGTCGAAGGTCATTACTCATATTTCTTTAACTCATCATTACCCAGTCCCGGGCCTGTCAGGGGGGCCTAGGTCCAGACATGCACATTTTTTTATTTGGCTGGATGCAGCGTGTGCGGGGGAGAGGTAAGTGGGAGAATAACCTGAGAGTAACCTTAGATGTGCGTGGGCCTTCCAAATCATTCAATGGTCGATGACCATCGTAAGAGGTGGAAGTTTTCCCCTGGCCTGCGAATGGATACTTATGTTAAAACTCCATTTGCATGCCGGGCGAATGAACCTGGCACGCAAGGAGAGGGCGGGCATACTGGCCTTCACAGGGTGGCACCTGGGAGCCTTGCAAGGCTGTGAATTTGAATTTGAATCAATCAAAATAAATCACAGAATTGTCATGGATGAGACATGCATCGCAGCCAGCAGTCAGGCCACCGCTGTGGAGATGATCTCATCATCTTGTGAGTCTGTGCCTGCAGGCAGCAGCAGCAACCAGTTCCTGCCACTGGCTGGGTATGCACATGGGGAGGAAGGGGCTCAGGGAGGCTGAGCTAGAGAGGACGCCAATGGAGGGTTGGGAGAGAGTGAGTGGCAAGGCTGATGCTGGCTGTGCGTTCCTCAGGCATGTGGTGCAGCTAGCAACAGCAGGAAACACCGGCAGGATCTGCGATCTGTAAATACATTTTTGTGACTGGTAAAGGCAATACATAAAAAAAAAAATATATAGGGCAGTACGGATGGTGTAATGGTTAGCATTACTGCCTCACAGCGCTGAGGTCATGGGTTCCATTCCCAGCATGGCTCTAACTGTGTGGAGTTTGTATATTCTCCCCGTACTTGCGTGGGTTTCCTCCGGGTACTCCGGTTTCCTCCCACAATCCAAAAATATACTGGTAGGTTAATTGGCTCCGAACAAATTAACCCTAGAATGTCTGCGTGTACGTATACATGTGGTAGGGAATATAGATTGTAAGCTCCACTGGGGCAGGGACTGATGTGAATGATGAAATATTCTCTGTAAAGCGCTGCGGAATGTGTGTGCGCTATATAAGAAACTGTTAATAAATAAATTATATATATTCAAGGTAATCACAGCATGCCCTGTTGTCACTTTCCCTGCTGTCGCTGTATCTGCATCCCCTGCTGTCACTGTTGTCATGTCCCCAAGCAGTGTCGTAACTACAGAGGGTGCAGGGGATGCAACTGCTATGGGGCTCGGGGGTTGGGGGGCACGGGGGGCAGCAGTTTATACCCTGCACCCTCTTGAAGATTATTTCAGTGTATTATTTATATATGCCGGCTGCCGGAACCTGCCACTGCGGTTGGAGCAGGGGACCGGGTGCGGCTGAGGCAGAAGGAGAACCGTCACGACTGCCGGAAAGTTGACCAGATGCGGCTGCAAGAAGAGAGACCAAGCAGAACATCAGATGCTGCCAAGGGAGGTGGAGCCCGGTGGGAGCAGGGGACCCACACGGGCCGTGGGAGGAGGAGATACCTGGCAGAAGCAGGGGACCGGGCACACCTGAGGGAGGAAGAGACCCGTCGCAAATGCCGGAACAGAGATAGGAACTCGGCTGTGAGAACAGAGACCAGCAGACACTGCTGCTTCCCTTGACTCCGACGCATCCCAGGCCACCCCAGCACGCCCATCCACCCGCCCATCCCTCACACAGTAGCCAATAGCCGGCTCTGTGTACAGTAAATTGAATCAGTGGGGGGGTTTGTCATCTCTGCCATGGCCGCACCCTCGCTGCGGGTGACTCACCTCCAGTGCTCAGTCAGTGGGCAGTGGCAGGCAGCAGCATGTCGGTGCGTCGAGTGGGTGCCGACGGCCACACAGACCCCACTGTGGCATGCTCCCCCAAGCGGCTGCTGGGGCTGCCTTACAGTAGTTACGCCACTGGTGTGTGTGTGTATACTGGGGCCCAGGATTTCCCTTGGCAGCTCTGTGCACACAATGCTAGTGATAAATCCAGCACAGTATCTCAGTGCAGCCGCTCTGCAGATAATGCATGTGAATGGATCTGACACTTCATCAGTGAAAGTTTTCCTATGTAACTACAGTAAGATGTTGCTGAAGGCTGCAGAGCAGGATGATTACTTACTGTAATAGAAGGCTCTGCAGGCCTGGTCTCTCCAAGCGTGGTATACTTCACTCCCAGGAGTTCTGCACTATATATAAGAGGAGATGGCAGCACTAGAGAATGTTCCTGTTTGCTCAATCCAAATAATCAACTCTATTTACCATATGGGACTGTGTGACACCCCTACAGCTGTGTATATTATCAATATGGAACTGTGTGACACCCCTACAGCAGTGTACCTTATCAATATTGAATTATACTCGGAGGCTTTCTCATGTCTAATTTTGTTTCAAGCCGCCTTCTTCTCTTCTTTATACAGAACATACCTCCGGGTAACCTGCGGTGGGGTTCCATCAGTCAAAACACCTATGCTGGCATCCCCAATAGGATTGCAGGGAATCATGCAAGGGGTCCTTTAAGTATAGTTAGCTTTCCCTATACTCACCTTATTCTGCAGCCTCCCCCTCCCCTGCAGAATAACCCTAAATCCTTGCTAACACACAAACCTATCCCACCTTTTCCTGATCTAATCAATAACCCTAATTATGAAGCATATTGTGAATTTTTGCTCAAATCATTTGGTATAGTGTGTATTTTGGCTCAATCCATGTGGCAAAATGTGAATTTTGCCTTAATCTGTGTGGCATAGCGTGACTTTTGACAATCCATGTGCCATAGTGTGAAGTTTGGCTTAGTCGGTGTGAATTTTGGCTCATTCCATGTGGCATAATGTGTAAGAGGCAAGTACAGTATAAGGGGGTTACTATTGTGTTGCATGATTCGTATGAAGGGTATATGGTGTGGTAAATTTAGGTGACCACATAACAGTGTTGAAATGTTGTCTACCAAGTTTTGGTGAAAATATTGTGTGTGTGTGTGTGTGTGTGTGTGTGTGTATATATGTATATGTGTGTGGTGTGTGTATACATATATATATATATATATATCTCTTATATATTTAGCCAGATCTGTCACTCAACCCCTGTGGAGAACGTTCCTGTGTAGAACAGTTTCACTTTCATGTGTCTGACGTTCCACCCCCTTGACATCACCTCCCCCCGCCCAGCCAGGGCTACAGTACACGCCCACCATCCACCATTACTCCACAGCCACCATCCACCATTACTCCTGCACATCCCTACCCTCTGGCAGGACCCCCGCGACCCACCTCCCGCGATTCGCGGGACCCCCCGCGACCCCCCCCCCGCGATTTGCGGGACCCCCCGCGCCCCCCCCTCCCGCGATTCGCGGGACCCCCGCGCCCCCCCCCTCCCGCGAATCGCGGGACCCCCGCGCCCCCCCCTCCCGCGAATCGCGGGACCCCCGCGCCCCCCCCCTCCCGCAAATCGCGGGACCCCCGCGACCCCCCTCCCACGATTCGCGGGACCCCCGCGCCCCCCCCTCCCGCGATTCGCGGGACCCCCGCGACCCCCCCTCCCGCGATTCGCGGGACCCCCGCGACCCCCCCTCCCGTGATTTGCGGGACCCCCGTGACCCCCCCTCCCACCATTCGCGGGACCCCGCACCCCCCCCTCCCACGATTCGCGGGACCCCCGCTTTCCACCCTCCCGCGAGTCGCGGGACCCCCGCGACCCCCCCTCCCGTGATTCGCGGGACCCCCGTGAACCCCCCCTCCCGCGATTCGCAGGACCCCCGCGACCCCCCTCCCGCGATTCGCGGGACCCCCGCGACCACCCCGGTATCCGGACTATTGTTAGACAGCACTTACATCGACAGCCATTACATCGACACCATTAGTTCGACAGCTCAATAGGTCGACATGGTTTTAGGTCGACATACCATTAGGTCGACATGTCATTATGTCGACAGCTCATTAGGTCGACACTGCCATTAGGTCGACAGTGTCTATGTCGACAGTCAAAAGGTCGACATGGGTTTTTTCAATGTTTATTGAGCCGACATGTGCCGACAGGCGGTATTTCATGCCCTACTATCCACTAGGGCGTGGTGGGAGAATAAAATAGTGTGCCGAGCGCAGCGAGGCACCGTGCCCGAAGCATAGCGAGCGGCTGCGGTACACTTCAAACTGTGTCCATGTCGGCCAAAAAACAGTGAAAAAACCCATGTCGACCTTTTGACTGTCGACATAGACTCTGTCGACCTAATGGCAGTGTCAACCTAAAAACATGTCGACCTAATGAGCTGTCGACCTAATGAGCTGTCGACATAATGACATGTCGACCTAATGGTATGTCGACCTAAAACCATGTCGACCTATTGAGCTGTCGAACTAATGGTGTCGATGTAATGGCTGTCGATGTAAGTGCTGTCTAATATCCGTCCCAGACCCGACCACCCCCTCCCGCGATTCGCTGGACCTCCGCGACCACCCCCTCCCGCGAAACGCGGGACCCCCGCGACCCTCCCGCAAATCGCGGGACCCCAGCGACCCCTCCCTCCCGCGAGCCCCCTCCCGCGATTCGCAGGACCCCTGCATCCTCCCCTCCCGCGTTTCGCCGGACCCCTGCGACCCCCCCTCCCGGCATTAAAAGGGCCCCCCGCGACCCCCCCTCCTGCGATTCACGGCACCCCCCCCCTACTGTGATTTGCGACCCCCCTCCCGCAATTCGCGCCGCCCCCTCCCGCGATTCACGGAACCCCCCGTAGCGCCCCCCTCCCGCGATTTGCGGGCCCCCTCGGCACTTCTCGCGATTTGCGACCGCCCCCTAATTCACACATTCGGGGACCCCACCTTCCGCGATTCATGCCCCCCTCACGCAATTCATGGCACCCCCCACACCCCCCTTCCTGCGATTCGCAACCCCCCACGACCCCCTCTCCCGCGATTCACGAAACCCCCCGCTACCCCCTCCCGCGATTTGCAGGCCCCCTCGGCACCTCTCGCGATTTGCCACCGCCCCGTAATTCACACATTCGGGGACCCCCCCTCCCGCGATTCATGCCCCCCTCACGCAATTCACGGCACACCCCATACCCCCCTTCCTGCGATTCGGAACCCCCCACGACCCCCCCTCCCGCGATTCATGCCCCCTCCCGCGATTCACGGACCACCGCACCACCCCCTGCGCCCACCCTCCCTTGATTCACGCCCCCCTCATGCAATTCACGGCAACCCCCCACACCCCCCCTCCTGCGATTCGCAGCCCCCCCACGACCCCCCCTCCTGCGATTCATGACCCCTCCCGTGATTCACGGACCCCCGCACCACCCCCCCTTGACTCACGGCACCCCACGCGCCCCTCCCGCAATTCACGGACCTCCGCAACCCCCCCTCCCGCAATTCACTAACCCCGACAACCCCCCTCCCACAATTTGCGGACCCCCCTTCCCACGATTCAAGCCCCCCCGCGCCCCTGCCCACGATTTGCGGACCCCCACACACCACCCCCCCTCCCGCAATTTGCAGACCCCCCAGACCCCCTTCCGGCAATTCCACCCCTCAGCGGACCACCGCGGCCCCCGCTCCCGCATTTCACGTACCCCCGTGACAATGGGGGATCCTGTACCACCACAAGCAGGTACCGCCCCTAGGTGGGAAATCCGGCCCTGGCTGCCGCACTGCAGGTTTCCCCACTGCCCTCTGCACCAGCGCCACAACTTTTATCAATGTCTTGCCCACATACCACTATTATACAGCCTCCTGCTCTCATGCACGCTCACTCCCTCCCAGTGGGAGGAGACGCTCACCCACTGCCGGGAGCTGCATACTGTCCCCCACCCTCCTCCAGTTCTAGGGATGCCCATCGACCATCAATGATTTTCAAATAATCGATGGTTTATGGCCGATGTTGAATACTTTTGCCATCAATGTGGGAGGACACTGCCCTGCCTCCTGTTCTCCTGCCCCGTAACTTCCGACAGTGGAGACCCGCTCACCCTGTGTTGCACACATTCCCCTATCATGCTTTACCGCCCAGCCTCCTGCTCTCATGCACCCTAACTCCCACCCAGTCGGAGGAGACACTGACTCCTGTATTTCTGTGCTGCCACGCTGGACCCTCACCCACTGGCAGAAGCTGCACAGTGTCCACCTCCCTCTTTAGTCCCCCGTATGCCCACACACCCCTATCACTACCCAGCTTCCTGCTCTCCTGAACCGTAACTTCCGCCACTGGGTAATCGCTGACGCTGTGTTGCCCACATACCCCTATCATGCCTCATATCCCAGCCTCCTGCTCTCATGCACTCTAACTCCCACCCAGTAGGAGGAGACACTGACTCAGGGCCACCGTCCGGTACTCCTGTGCTGCCACGCTGGACCCTCACCCACTGCCAGAAGCTGCAATACAGGGCATCTTTCATACAATTCTAACCATATTTCTCACAATACAAATGTTCACAAATTAAGGGGCGTAGCCCCTTACGCCGGTGTGAAGAGCGCCCGTAGGGCGCGTTGAATCACCTAGTATATATATATATACTGTATAAGTGACTTGAGAACAGTTAATAAACTGAAACTTCCTCAGATGGAGTAGTCATCCCCTTTATTCAACCTGTTTTGTTAGTCAGAGTGCCGCACACCTCTACCTTGGCTAGCTATATATATATATATATATATATATATATATATATATATATATATATATATATATATATATATATATATAGGCATGCCAAAAAATGGAAAACTAATTTCCCTTTATCTCAGTTCTCAAGAATTCGTAGGAACTGCAGTTCCACGACAGAATTTGACAAACAATTAATGACATACAGGCCCTTATTCTGATCGGTGCGGCCGGAGCCGATTATGCGGCCAGGACCGTGCGTGCGAAACCCCGCCTTCCATACGGATCGCCAACTCCGTCCGTATGCGGTAAGAAGCTGTCCGAACGGACCGCACGTGTATTTTTCACGGAATACGCCTCCTTCATCTAAGGGAACCTCCCCCATCATTCGATGGTCGCAGACCATCGAATGCAGGACCGAGTGCTCCACCAGCACCCGCAACCTCAGACCACACGGACATTTTTCCGTGCAAAAGCAGGGATCTGGGCGGGCAGCAGACATCCGGCGATGTCATATGTCCGCCCCCTACACGTGCGTCACGGCCGCATTACCATACGTACGCCCAGCGTTTTCATGGGAACTCCCATGAAACGCGGGGCGTATGCATATGGTAATGAGCCCAAATAGCCCTTCACGCCCCTCTCCACCCCCTGTTCGGAGTGTTCACATATCATGCGGAATTCGGCCGTACGCCCCGCTCGCACATGCGCAGAGACGCCTCTGCACATGCGCAGACACAAAACATCGGCGGGTCGAACGCACGCGGATATATCCGCACCGATCAGAATAAGGGCCACACTGACAGATTCAAAGAAAGGGGTCACCCAGACATGTTGTTAAAAGAAGCAACAGAAAAAAATCAAGCATGTAGACCGGGATAATCTCCTGCGATATAAAGACCCGAAACCCCCGACTGAAAACAACTGTATATTTGTAACACAATACAATGAAAAGGAACATTTAATAAGGAACATAATCTATAAACATTGGGAAATTCTAAAAACTGATCCTGTCCTTAGTAGTGTATTACCAGAGAAACCCCTCATTGCCTTCAGAAAAGCAAAGAACTTAAAAGATAGAATCGCACCCAGCCTCTTAAAACCAACAAGTGATACCAGTTAGTGCACTAACTGCATCATTTGCAAATATGTGAGCCCTGTAAACTATGAGTTTAAGAATTTGAATGACACTAAGGGCCATATTCAATGAGAAAAATTTGCCGTGCATGGCGAGATATTTTTTCTCTCGCCATACACTCGCCCTGTTTCGGAGGGCTCGCTGCCACTCCTGCTCCCACTATTCAATGTGGTTAAGACTCGCCGCCACTCGCGGCGAGTCTTAACCCCTGCAGCGGACGAGCGTCCGCGGCAGGTAGCTGGCAGGGAGCCGGGGGACAGTGGCAGCCAGGGAGATTAAAGTTTCCCTGGCTGCCCCAGAACATATGTGGAGGGAAGGAAGGCTCCCCGGGACCCAGGCAGCACAAGCTGCCCCCCCCCCCCCTATAGCCAGCGGGGGACCCAGTATTCACTGCACCCGATCGTGCATATGTAATGATCGGGTGCAGTGAATATATGAATATCTAATGAGCGGCTCGAGAGCTCCGGCCCCCTGCTGGCTGCTCTGTGTAAAAAAAAAAAAAAATTAAAAATTAAAAATATATATTTTTTTAAATTAAATATATATTCATGTGCTATAAGCACATGAATAAAAATAACATGCCCCTTCACAGAAAAAAAATCCTGATTTTTTGACACCAAAATAAAAAAAAAAAACCTTTTAGTTTAAAAGTTCACATTCCAGTTCTCCATGAAAAGATGGAGAATTGCTACACGGAGAGACACGGCGAAAATCACTTAAAAACACGGCGAAAATATCACATTGAATAGGGTGGTTCACTTTTGGAGAGCAAAATGCTCCTTCCAACGCGAAAATAGCACAAACTCGCCATAAAACACGGCAAATTTTTCTCATTGAATATGGCCCTAAATCTTTTAAAATTAATGACTTAATGAATTGTATGACAACCTGGGTTATCTATCAAATGGAATGCTCTTGTAAATTAAAGTATATTGGAAAAACGAAAAGGAACCTCAAACTGAGAATTCAAGAGCACGTCAGAGCAATTAAAAATAAACTAGAAAACCATTCTGTCCCCAAGCACTTTCTCAGAGTCCACAACTCCAACCCTGCCCATTTGCACTTTAAGGCGGTCGAACATGTCAAGTTAGGACCAAGAGGGGGAGATCAGGAAAAATTACTCTCACAAAGGGAGATGTATTGGATGTTCACCTTAAACACCATGGTTCCACATGGGTTGAATGAAGCATTCGAGAAAATATCATTCCTGTAAAACATAGTAGATCCCCCATAGGACTCCAACCACCCACCCACCCCCCCCCCTCCTCCTTCTATACGACATGTACTCCTTCTTTTAATTATCCATCTTTTAATTATCCATTTTTTAATTATTCATGTAAGTACATGATTACATATGTGTGTGTGTATATATATATTTTGGTTATATGTGTGTGTGTGTATATATATGCATTTATCTTTTGAAGCACTAGAAGTCATCGGTGCTATAACTTATACTACAAACCATTGTTGTAAATTCACCTATCCATCATTTCCTTATGCCTTTAAGGACTGGTAGTCTTTTATGTAAATAGGTACAAATTGTTTTACTGAGCACTATTTGTACATGTATATATAAATTGGTAATACAGGTTGAGTATCCCCTATCCGAAATGCTCGGGACCACGAGCATTCCGGGGGGAATTTTTCGTTTTTTGGAATAATTTTTTTTAGGCATACTTACCTGTCCCCTGATGGTGTCCGGTGGTCCCTCGGCGTCCACGCAGTCCCCGGGCATCCACAGCAGGCCTCCGGCTTCTTCTCTGGGTCTCCAGCGGTCCCAGGAATGCATTGCGCGAGTGTGCGCGCGCACCGGTGACGTCACCGGCGCGCACGCACACTCGCGCAATGCATTCCTGGGACCGCTGGAGACCCTGGAGAAGATGCCGGAGGCCTGCTTTGGACGCCCTGGGACTTGGTAAGTATGAAAAGAGGGTTAGGGGGGTTAGACTTTTTTTTTTTTTTTTAAATTCTAATGATTCCAAAAACCACGGTTTTTGGAATAATTCGGATAAGGGATGCACGGATACGGGATACTCAACCTGTAATATTATTATACATAGTCAGTTTTTTAGTGTAATATTTACTGTATGTATTTCTCATATTTTATTCTATTCATTATTTATATTGCATAATCTGTACAGACGTGTAAATGAGAGGCACTATATTGTCAAGTCAAATGCTCCCCTCAATATAGGGCAATAGTTGCTCACAATTTGCTATAGCGTACGATACTGATGTAAATGCTATATAAACAAAAATATATGCGGACTATAATATCAGCTGCTCACATAGAAATGGCATTTCGAGTCATTGTGCATGAGCAGAGTTACGTACAACTGATATAAGAGTCATGGTAACTCTCTAGCACATGCGCACTTGCGAGCAATACCCCCAACCGCTATCTTAAAGAACGTGGGTGATTAAGAGAACACCCCGCATGCGCATAAAGCGCAACGTAATCATAGACCTGACATATTGCGAAGATTCACGAGACCGGAAGAAGTCTCGCACATGCGTAAACTATACCCATAACCGCGATAGTGCGGGCTAATGGGATTTTCTGGCACATGCGCAGTTAACGCAAATGAAGTCATGAGAGACTTCACGTTAGAAAGCTGTGCGAGACTTTAATGATCTCGCGCATGCGCAATTAGCTAAGTCCCGGAACCCGGAAGTTTCACGTCTGAATTTGATTTTCTAAATTGACTACACTATAAATACACCATCTTTGGTATAGGTTAGTACACTCTCCTGATGAAGTCTAGCCGATTTGACAGGCAGTAAGCAACGAAACGCGTTGAGAGCAGTCTGTGTTCTACTACAGCACCTTCATGTAAGCTATTTTTTTATTTTTGTTCACCTTGTGCACTTTTGAAAAAACTCCTTTTAAATTATAATTGGAGTGTCTTCCTTTTCATTTACCACGTGGCACTGACGTTTTGGACCTTGTATGAACCTATGGGATGCATTGCCGTGAAAGGCTGAATCTTAATCTCCGGGCAGTACCCTAGTAACCCAAAGACAAGAGCTCCAAACATCTTATATTGATGGGCACATAATTACTCATTTCACGGCACGCACAATTATATTATCACCAAAGTTGGAAACTCACTTATCACACTATGTGCACGTCAACCTAGACATCATCAACCAATTCTTTGTATAATATATAACACCTGTTCTGTTTTACTGTAGGTGCTTTAAGTCAGATCTTTTACTGCTACTATTACTGTTTATGTAAATGCATTCTGAATGACAGCAGCATCCTTCCATCCTTCTACAAGAATATATAACCAACTAGGTTGATTCATCGCACCCCGTGCCCCCCTCCCGCAAATCGCGGACCCCCGCGCACCCCCCCTCCCGTGATTCACGCCCCCTCCCACGATTCACGTCACCCCCGCGCACCCCCCCTCCCGCAATTCGCAACCCCCCCTCGCACAATTCACGCCCCCTCCCGCGCTTTGCGGACCCCCGCCCTCTCCTGCGATTTGCGGACACCTGCGCTCCCTCCCTCCCTTGATTCACGGCACCCCCGTGCCCCTTCCGCAATTCACGGCACCCCTAAGCCCCTCTTTAGTCCCCCGTATACTCACACACCCCTATCACTACCCAGCTTCCTGCTCTCCTGAACCGTAACTTCCATCACTGGGGAGTCGCTGACACTGTTTTGCCCACATGCCCCTATCATGCCTCATAGCCCAGCCTCCTGCTCTCATGCACCCTAACTCCCACCCAGTAGGAGGAGACACTGACTCAGGGCCACCATCCTGTACTGCCACGCTGTACCCTCACCCACTGGCAGAAGCTGCACAGTATCTCCCACCCTCCTCTTTAGTCCCCCTTATTCCCACACACCCCTACCACTACCCAGCCTCCTGTTTTCCTGTGTCATGACCTCCGCCAGTGGGAAGGTGGGGGGTGTCTGCGAATTGCGCCGGGGGGGGTCGCGGGGGTGCCGCAAATTGCAGGAGGGGGGGTCGTGGGGGGTGGGTGACGCGAATTGCAGGAGGGGGGTCGCGTGGGAGGGAGGGTACCGCGAATCACGGGAGGGGTCGCTGGGGTGCCGCAAATTGCCACAAGAAAAAATCAACACAGAAAGGTCAACACATTAAATGTTGACATAAGTGTGGCACTTCATTGGTGACCATGTCGACACATAAAAATGACTATGAAAACATTCTTAAAATGAAACATAAATCTTCAAAAACTCATGTCAACCTTTTTCATCGGCGACCATAGCCGTGTCAGTGTTTTGCATGTGGCATTTGATCCTGGGGTTGCTTTGAATCGCGGCGGCTGGGGGTGGGGGCTGTCCACGGGAGGGGGGGGGGTGGCGGGGGGGGGGTTGTGCCATGAATTGGGGGAGGGGGGGTCGCGGGGGTGGGTGCTGCGAATTGCGGGAGGGGTGAGCGCGGGGGTTGCAGCGAATCGCGGTAGTGGGGGTCGCGGGGCCGTGGGGTTTGCCGCGAATCAGGGAAGGGGGGGGGGGTCAGGGGGGGTGCCGCGACTCACGGGAGGGTTGCGGGGGATGCAGGGGGGATGGGCGCGGGGGGTTGCAGCGAAGTTCAGAAGGGGGGGGACGCGGGGGGTGGGGTGCCACGAATCGCTGGAGGGGGGGGTCGTGGGGGCTGGGGTTGCCGCAAATCGTGGGGGGGGTGTGCTGCGAATTGCGGTAGGAGGGGTTCGCGGGGGCGGGGGAGCGCGCGAATCGTGGGAGGGGCCCCGCGAATCGCGGGAGAAGGGGGCGTCGGGGGCGCTCATCTGTTGTGTCTGGTGAGTAGCTGTGTCTTTGCTGGGTAACATGGGGAGGCAGAGGCTGTCTGGCACTGTGCATACCTCCCAACATGACCCATGCCAGGAGGGACACAATGCTCTGCCGCTGGACTTTCTTCCTAATGTATGATTACCTCCATCTGTGTTGAACAGGTTAATTGATAGGAAAGGTGCTTCAACACAGGTGATGGCAATCATACATTAAAAGGAAAGTGCAGGAGCAGAGCATTGTGTCCCTCCTATGACTGTGGGCTCACTGGGCTGGTTCTCTGTCATGTGAGTCAGAGGCTCCACCCAGCGTTAGAGGGTCAGACACACTTTGAGTGACAGATGTAGCCAAATATATAAGAGATACATAAAAACCAGACAGAGAACATCCCGGATCATACAGGGTTAAGAGGAAATGTTCCACCACCATTACACTTCGTAGCGCGCAAGGTCAGCATTATAGGTAGGGCCGATGGAGCACAGCTCAACAGCATCAGCCCCCCCAATGCAAACCCGCAGCCACCAACGAATTAGTGTAAAAAAGGCGTGATGTCACATCCCTCATTTAGACCCACTGGGGATAGTGTGCCCAGCGTGTAGATCCAATAAGTCTCCCTCATGTTTAGTTTATTTAAGAGGTCACCGCCTTGATTATCTGAAACTACCTGCTCAATACCTTTAAAAGAAAATTTATTAAGATCAGCATTACAACACTGCATAAAATGCCTTGGGACACTGTGCAATGACACCCTATTCTTAATACTGCGGGTATGCTCAAGGATACGGATTTTTAATTGCCTCTTTGTTTTACCTACGTATCGTTTTCCACACGTGCATTCAATTAAATAAATCACATAGGTTGATGTACAACATATATGTGACTTAATGTTGAAACATATATCTTTATTATGATTATAAAATTTGATTTAATCTTTACTGATATACTGGCACACCTTGCATTTTTTACAAGGAAAAAAATCCCTTTGTTTTATTAAGCCAACCAGAATCATGATCTACTTTTAAGTTACTTGGGGCTAAGAAAGATTTCAAAGTATTCGCTCGTTTGAAAACTATTTGAGGTTTTTCTGGAAGTACCCCTTTAACTAGCGGGTCTAAAAGTAAAACATCCCAATGTTTATTGAGAATAGCCTTAACTTGTTTATCCTGTGAATTATAACGAGTGATAAAAGGAACAAAGATTTTATTATCATCCTTATTCTTAATTTTGTATTGCAAGAGATTATTCCTTTCAAGCGCTCGCACTCGAGTTTTGCATCTCTCTATGGCCCTTATTCTGATCGGTGCGGATATTCCCGCTTGCGTACGGCCCGCCGATGTTTATCGTCTGCGCATGTGCAGAGGTCACTCTGCGCATGTGCAGGCGATTTCGCCGCATGGATTCTTTATACGCCGCACAGGGGGCGTAGAGGGGCGTGAGGGGCTACTTAGCCTCATTACCCTATGCATACGCCCCGCGTTTCATGGGCGTTCCCATGCAAACGCGGGGCGTATGCATGGTAATGAGGCCGTGACGCGTGTGTAGGGGGCGGGCATCTGACATCGCCGGATGTCAGCTGCCCGCCCCCATACATGATTTCACACGGACAAGTGTCCGTGTGGTCTTGTGTTGCGGGACCTGGTGGAGCGTGCGGCCCTGCATTCGATGTTCGACGACCATCGAATGCAGGGGCAGCTCCCAAGACGGAGGAGGCGTATCCCCGTCCAATTTCATGCGGATCGCCACATATCCGCGTACGGACGGCAGGTGGTGATCCGTATGGAAGGCGTGGATTCGCCTGCACGGTTGCGGCCGCATATTCTGATCGGGCCGCACCGATCAGAATAAGGGCCCATAAGAGGAGGTGGATAATGTTTCTCTTTAAATCGATCATCAAAGATTTTTGCCTGTTCTTCAAACTTATTAGTATCACTACAGTTCTTTTTTATTCTCATATACTGCGAAAGGGGAATATTATCCAACCATTTTTGGTAGTGGTTACTCTTGTAGTCGACGTAACTATTGCTGTCGACACTTTTCAAGTGAGTATAAGTACTTATGCTAGATTGCTCTGTCCAGTTAGCGGTATCAAGAACTAAATCTAGAAATTCAATCTTAAATTCATTGGTATTACTAGTGAACTTTAAATTATGATTATTCACATTCAGGCCAGCAACAAAGGAGGAGAAAGAACCCTCATCTCCCTCCCAAATTATCAAAATATCATTGATATAACGTTTTATGCATTTGATTTGGGTTTTATAAAGGGAATTTATTTCCTGATTATTTTCTTCCCACTCTCCAAGATATAGATTCGCGAGACTGGGAGCGTACGGAGTCCCCATAGCGACCCCGCACCTTTGGAGGAAGAACTATATATATATAAAATTATCTTCATCTGTTACCTTTACCAGTCACAAAAATTTACTTACAGCCAGGCAGCCAGATCGCAGATCCTGCTGGTGTTTCCTGCTGAGGCTAGAGCTGCCACATGCCTGTAGAATGCACATCAGCCGTGCCACTCACTCTCTACTAGGGATGCCAATCCCTGGGCATTTTTTAAATCCCGGGATTAGGGATTGAAAAATGCTCAATCCCGGGATACCCGGGATCCCGGTATTGACCTCCCTAATAAATAAATAAAAAAACAGCCCCTCCCCCAAAGGATTTCTAAACCCCCCTGACCTGGCCTGTCACGTCACTTACCGTCACTTATCTACGGCGGGCGGTCGGCTGGGGGGCGTTATAGCGGGTGGTCGGCTGGGGGGCCCGGCATAGCGGGCGGTCAGCTGGGATGAGACGGCATAGCGGGCGGTTGGCTGGCGGCCTCCCTGAGCTCCTCCCTCCCTATGTGCATCCCCATCCCGTGGCAGGAGCTGGCTACAGACACAGACTCACCAGTTGATGAGATTATCTACACAGCGGTGGCCTGACTGCTGGCTGTGCTACATGTCTCGTCCGTGACCATTTTGCAAGTCATGCACGCAGCCAATACACACGGCTGACCCCGCTAACCCCCCTCCTTCCAACACAGCCAAATAAAGAAGAATTGTGTTTCTGGACCCGGGCCTGGGTAAAATGTACCCTCCCTCTTGGCGGTCATGTACATATGTGTATGCATAATTGTGGATGCTCTGTTTATGTGTTACTGATCCTGCTGACTGACACTTCTTATCTTCTCAGAGACAGTGTGAGCCCATCTTGTGAGGTTCTTCTCAGAAAAAAGGAGTCATGAAAATCATTGTAGTTCTCGCTGTCCTAATGCTGGTGTCTGCTCAGCTGTGTCTGGTGTCTGCCGCAGAAATGGGACATAGCAGTGACAATGAGCTTTCTTCTAGGCCCGGACCTTGTCAAGGTAAAAACCTCAGATTCACAATACATGTAATAATCATCAAGTTTAAAATGTAAAATATTTTCACTCCAAAACTGGTGCTGCTGCTATTGTTGCTGCTTAAGGCGATACATCTACCCAGTGGGTTGCTACAGTTACATATGGCCTTATTCTACAGTAGTTCACTCTTAGAGGCAAATTCCTTCTCAGATGGACAAAACCATGTGCTCTGCAGGGGGGTAGATGTAACAGGTGCAGAGAGAATAAGATTTGGGTGAGATATTTTGTTTCTGTGCAGGGTAAATACTGACTGCTTTATTTTTTATGGATCTCACTTTGAAGAAAAACCCCACCCAAATCTAACTCTCTCTGCACATGTTATATCTGCCTCACCTGCAGTGCACATGGTTTTGTCTGTTTGAGAAGGAATTTGCCTCTAAGAGTGAACTAGAATAAGGCCCATAGTCCTTAGTTTGCCCTTTACCACTTGTTCAAATTACCGTGGTAAAGTGAACAATGGGTAGATTCAGTAATGCCACGCCAGGGCAGCAGCACCCAATTCACCCCGGTGGAACCCCTTCATTTGTATGGAGCGAGCACACAGGGCAGCGTCCAAATAACAGGGGTGAATCCCTTTGCAGCACCCAATGAACACAGTTGGAACCCCTTTATTTGGAGAGAACACAGGGCAGGGCACCCCTACAGCACAATGGAAAACACCATCATTTTTATAGAGTGAGCACACAGGGCAGAGCCTAATTAACAAGGGTGGAACCCCTTTATTTGGAGCAAACACATAGGGCAGCACCAAATTAACATGGGTGGAACCCCTTTATTTGGAGTGAACACACAGGGCAGCACACCTCTACAGCACATGGGAGAGCCTTTTAATTATGGAGCAAGCACACAGGGCAGTGCACCCCTAAAGCACACAGGTGGAAACCATTAATTTGTATGGAGTGTGCACACAGGGCAGGGAACCACTACAGCACATGGGAGAACCCCTTAACTTGTATGGAGCGAGCACACAGGGCAGGGCACCACTACTGCACCAGGAGAATCTCTTAATAAGTATGCAGCAAGCACACAGGGCAGTGCACCCCTACAGAACCTAGAAGAACCCTTTCATTTGTATGGATCAGAGCACACAGGGCAGCGTACCCCTACAGCACACAGGAGAACCCCTTAATTTGTATGGAGCAAGCACATAGGCAAGTGCACTCCTACAGCACATGGGAGAACCCCTTCAATTCTATGGAGCAAGCACACAGGGCAACGCACCCCTACAGAATAAGGGATAACTTCTGTATCTATTTGGAGTGTATAGGACAGTGCCCCTATACAGCAAAGGACAGCACATGACAATCACACACCAGCACCCCTGTATTTTAATAAAACATTGCAGCACCCACTTATGTTGCAGACGGGGCAGCTCACAGGACTTAGCAGTACAGTCCCAGTACTGGATAATTGTGGCAGCACAGGACACCACTGGATTTATACAGCAGCCCCAGCAAGTGGATAATTGTGGCAGGCAGCACAGGACATCACACAGGACTACCCCCACACCACACTACACATGAAAAAAAACTCAGACCACCCTACACCACACAGGATTATACCCCACGCCACCCTCCATTTAGACAGGTACATCTGTCTTGCTCCCTTTCTAATGCTGGAATGAAGATGGCGCAAAGCAGCAGGGACTTTTACCTCCTTCCGTGATCCGAATCTGGTTGGAAAGCCCGAGCCGGACTTGGATCCCCGCTTGGATCGTGAACTTTGTGAAGGTACTCAAACTTCACAATTCAAGCCAGGATCCGATTGGAGATCCAAACCTGCTCATCCCTAATATTAATAGTGTTTCATTTAAAGTTAATAAAACTTCCATAGGCTGCAGCGATACAACATTGTTTTACATCCAGAGGGATCCTACTTGTCACTGCAAAGGGAAATATCAAAGACATCTTCACAGTGACACAATATTCATGTTCTGCTTTCACTTTTTACCATTTCTCACTGATCAGAGAACAAATTCTGCTGGTGAAACGCGTGACATTGTCAGCTGAATGGGGAAAGGTGCAAGATTTCATTTATTTTGGAAAATGTCAGTTACGTCACTATCTCAGAAAATAATATATTCTGCTGGTTTCATCTGTTCAGTAGAAGATATTCTTCCAACCAAGCAAAATGCAGGGCTATACTGTATCTGTCTGATGTAATGATCATATGTGTATTTTTTGTACAGAGATTTCATACACCCCCTATACCCCAATGTGTATATAAAGGGAATTGCGGAAAGCGGAGCATTGGTAAGTCTTGGCAGTGGTGGGATTTATTGTCTCATTTTTTAACAAGCATAATAATAATGTACAGGTACACCGATGAAAATCCGGCACCCTCGGTTCCGACACTGTGCCGGATAGTCTGGTTAGCCAGATTATTGGTGGCATCCGCTTTGCAGCACAACCCCCCCCTTCCGTGTCCCCATTGCAGCGTGGCTATTTCCCCCACTGACCTTTGCCCGCCGCTGATCTCTTCCTGTTAGCTAGGTTCCATTTACTATCTCTCCTGTACCAGGCAGCACTGAATGTATAGCAACCGATCAGACTCTGGGGGTAACAAATCAGAACCTACTTATTTTTTTAGAACCTTCTACAACATTAAAGATAGTATATCTACCCCTCCATCTGTTCCTATCCGTTCCTACTTATCCTATTGTTTTTCGTTCGTCCACCCACCTCCTTTTAGTCTGTTAACTCTTATGAGTAGGGCCCTCCTTCCTCACGTACTCACCCTACCTATTCTATCCACACTCCCTCCCGTCCTCTTCGCTCCATCGCTGACCGCCGACTGACCTCTCACCTAATCACCTCCTCCCACTCCCGTGTCCAAGACTTCTCTCGCGCTGCTCCCCTGCACTGGAACAACCTCCCGCCACCCATCAGGCTTTCTGATTCCCTTACCTCCTTCAAGCGCTACCTCAAAACCCACTTCTTCCGACTAGCCTATCCCTCCTCCTCCTAACATCTATCGCTCCTCCTATCCTGCCTACCCTACCCCTCCATCTGTTTCCATCCGTTCCTACTTATCCTATTGTTTTTCGTTCGTCCACCCACCTCCTTTTAGTCTGTTTACTCTTATGAGTAGGGTCCTCCTTCCTCACGTACTCACCCTACCTCTTTACCTCACCAGTGCTCCTGCCCTGTTCTTCCCTTCCTTTACTTCATCCTCAGTCTCCTCGACAATTTCAACACCTACTTCAGAACTGATGCTGATTTTAGTTCTACCAGCTATACCCTTATTTATGCTGTATTTTATCAACACACACTGTACGTTACCTTGTCATTTGTTTTTTTTTGTTTGCTATGTACGGCGCTGCGGACACTTTGTGGCGCCTTCTCAGTCTCCGTCGAGGGGGCAACGGAAACCCTGTCCGTCTCCGCCTCAGGGAGACGGAAAGGGTTAGGGGGGGGTGCGGGCAGGCGGGGGGGACCCCGGGTGACCGCCGACAAGCCGGCGGTGACCCGAGGGAAGCGCCGTCGGAAGGGGACGCGCACGCCTCTCGTGCGCGCGCGTCCCCTTCTCGCCATCGATATGGCGCTGGCGGGGGGATGGCGGCTGGTGTCGCCAGTGCCATCCCCTGCCTAGATGGGACCTGCCCCATCTGTATGTCCCCAAGGCTTAGCAAATTGGCCCCTAAATACCAACCAATCAGCCAATCAGTACCTAGCTATGATTTTTTCAAACTTAGTCTGTGACATAACAGTCAGGAGCTGACTTATTGGTAATTTGTATATGATCTACTAAACCTTTGAGAGAGATAAAGGGGATTGAGATACTCTACAATATCAGCCAGTCAGCTTCTAACTCAGGGTTTCCTGCTTTTATATTCTCCTCTAACGGAGAAGCCCGGAGAGGAGACTATCACCAGCACTTTAGGGGGCGGGGTCTGATGTAGATGTCCTCAAACCCCGCCCCCAGAACAGCAAATCCTGTAATTCATGGTTCTTCAAGGAGGGGGCAGGGCTAAATGACACAATTTGCATATTTATCCCTGCCCCCTCCCTCAAAAAGCAGTGAATCATGGTAATTTACCGCTGCAGCCAGGGAGATTAGGGGGGGTGTCCACCTTTCCCCGGGGTCGGGAGGGTAGGCAACCCTGTTCTAACTGCCATGCTACAGGCTGTGTTTGAAAGAGAACAGGGACTGATTGGTATTTTATCTGTCTCTCCACTTGATAATTCTCCCAGGCTTAGTAAATCTCCACCTTTTCTTCTCTCCAATTTCTCTCTCCCTTATTTCCGTAAAATGTGGTACATGATCCTGAAGCTCTACCTCTGTGGCCTTTTCATGTTTGATTGATCAAAAGACTGAAGCACTGATATCTGCGTATAGTGCTTGTGTCTAACTATAATCTATTCTGTTTTCTTCATAGAATCTTCAGAAGGGGCAAATGGGGGGGGGAGAATAGATGAGTAAAGAAGACGCAAAGAGAACCCCCAACTGTTACCTTGGACAAACCTTACTCACTACAATGGAAGATGAAGAATAATATATTTTTTCCAGTATACAATCAATAGTTTATACTCATTTCTTTGTCTGACTAGGCTAATACGTGGGGGCTAATCTTGCAGACAGCCTCTTTGATGATTTGGAGTGATTTGTAGTATCTACTGGCCGCCGTGACCTATCAGGTTCAATTATAACTGAATAAAAATATTTTAGCAAAGCTTTCTTTGTGTCTATATTATTATTTCATTTGAATAACATGGTTAACTTTGCTTTAATCTATTAGGAGTAAATTAGGAATAAACCAATGGAGGTCTTAAAATAAACCCTTGATATTGTGCAAAATGTCCTTGTTATTATTTTGTACATTATAAAGCATTCATACATACAGGTACTGAGGGAAGGTGACAGACAGTAAGGAATCTGCCAGTGCAAGGCTGGGGTATAATGTAACCGTATCTTTTTCCAGGGCCGGCTCTACCAATTAGGCAGATTTAGGGTCACCGGAATCTGGAGGATTCTTCATAACACTCTCTCTGCTTCGGTTGAGCAGACCATCGGTTCCCTGCCAGCCTCTGTCTTTCTGTGTCATGAGCCCAAGCAGAACTGCTCAGGCATGCTGTTAGGCTGGACCGGCCCATCAGACCATTGGGCAGTCCGGTCATGGTTATATGACATGCATTATCTATGGTTGCCTACCTGACCCTCTCCTTCAGGGAGAAAATGCTCTGTTCCTGGACTTCCCTGCAGTGGCGTAACTATAGCCCTGCAGCCTCCGCGGTGGAGGGGAGGTGCTGAGAAGGTGTGGGTGCGGGGGGGAAGGGGTCTGCGGGGCTATATTTACCCACTGCCATCTGCCCCTGCTGCCGACTGGTACCTCAGGGCAGATGGCGTGCGTGTCAATTTTGCCATGCACCTATGGCATGCACTGTCACTGGTTTTGGTGTCTGTGTGTGTGTTTTCTAACACAAGGCACCAAAATGTCTACATATCTACATATGGTATTGCTGCTACTAAGCCCATTATGTGTTTTTTCATTGTGCGCCTTCAGCAGGCATTGAGGGCGCAAATTTTTAGTTTGCATGGGGGCGCCGAACACCCTAGCACCGGCCCTGCATACAGCAGACCGTTTTTAAGGTTGCTAGAGGAGGCCGCTGCCTACTCTAGCATCCTCAAAAACTGTCTGCATTATGATGGCAGCCATTTTCTGAGTGTCACTTTTTATAAGATGGGAGAGCTGGGACCTGACAGAAGCGCCGGCAGCAGGAGGTACCGGCTGCATGGGGAGGGAGGGGGGACTGGGGTTGTTAACCCTAGGGGTTGGAGGGGGGTTTGTTGACCCTAAGGGGGGCACTTCCCGAATTTGCGGCAGGGGGGCGCAAATGTAATTTGTAACCACAGGTGATGGCAATCATACATTACCAGGGAAGGCCAGGATCAGATCATTTTCTCCCTGAAGGAGAGGGTCAGGTAGGCAACCATGGCATTATCACAAACTATATAAAAGTGCACCAGTTGCTATTGAATCATACAGAAGTAGCCATGCTCATCCTTTCTGTAGTTTCACCATACATGCATCTTATGGTGTGGGGCAGTACGGATGGTGTTATGGTGTAATGGTTAGCATTACTGCCTCACAGCACTGAGGTCATGGGTTCCTATCCCCACCATGGCTCTAAGTGTGTGGAGTTTGTATATTGCACCTGTACTTGCGTGGGTTTCTTCCGGGTACTCCGGTTTCCTCCCACAATCCAAAAATATATTGGTAGGCTAATTGGCTCCCAATAAAGTAACCCTAGAATGTCTGTGTGTGCGTGTACATGTGGTACGGAATATAGATTGTAAGCTCCACTGGGGCAGGGACTGATGTGATTGTTCAAATATCCTCTGTAAAGCGCTGTGGCATATGTGTGTGCTATATAAGAAACTGTTAATAAAAAAACAAATAAATAAATATTGCCCAGGTTGGCATGGTAAGACCAGTGCTTTATTAACAGTTCCAGCCACCCATGGCTAATACAGAAGTGGCCGACCCCCTTTTATTAATAATCATTTTCTTAACAATGTGATCATTGCCTGGGGTTATATGCTTGTTGCCAGGGATTACATGCTCATTGTCAGGGGTTACATATGATCATTATGGGGTTACTTACTCATTGCCTGGGTTGCATATGCTCGTTTCCTGAGGTTCAATGCTTAATGCCAGGTGGTTTCTTGCTCAAAAACAGTGTGAGAGCTGCTCAATCCAACTAGTAATGCCCCTCGGGTGCTGCAAGGGAGGGGGATTTAACCCCCAGCACAGCAAAAGGGCATAAGTATTAAGATTTGAAAAACCAACATAATAGAAAGTAATTCAGAGATCTTAGTTACATATATTTTGCAAAAAATATGATAAGCTTCCGGGCCTCGTCAAGGCTTCTCTGATATTGGAAGTCCTACACTGCATGATAACTGCATCCATTCTGTGACATATAATTGTCTATTGTAAGGCTACATGCATAGGCGCCAAAACCGTGGGTGCTCCGGGGTCCGAGCACCCACTGAAGGTGAGGAGCACCCACGGCACAGCCCATGGTCGCGGGGTCCCAGCAGCGGATATGCTGTCATCAGCGGGGGTCCCTGCGGCAGATGGGAACTAGTAGCGGTATTAATACCGCTGCTAGTTCCCATCTTCCGCAGGGACCCTGCTTCTGACGTCATATCCACTGCTGCTCCCTGACCCCGCTACTGCGCTGCTGCTGCTCCCTGACCCCGCTGCGGCGCTGCTGCTGCTCCCTGATACCACTGCGGCGCTGCTGCTGCTCCCAGACCCCGACAGCGAGCAGCGGGTGAATCCAGGAGGGGGGGGATGTTTTTTTTTTTTGGGGGGGGGGGGGTTTGAGGGGGTTGGGAGCACCCACATAGAAAAAAGGAAATCGGCGCCCCTGGCTACATGATAAAAGCACTTACCAATATATCTAAGTTGAGAGCCAGCCTACCAGGAGTTACCCCTAAACCGTCCTTATGGCACTACAGGAACCAGCATGCCCTCCAAATGCAGGTCCCAACAAATGCCTCTTGCTCATTGTCAGAGGGTGTCTTACTCATTGTCTGGGGGTTACTGCTCAATGCTGCTGGCATCCACACTTATGTGTAGCGCTGGACGTGCTGCCTTTTCCTGACAGACGCTTGAGGTCCTATTGCATCTGTCTCCTTGAAGATGGCAGTCAATTTTGGGAGGCTGTTTTTGCAGATCCCATGGCAGGTGTGTGCGTAGAATCTGCAGAGACCTGCCCCCCCCCCCCACGACTTACAGTAGTAGGTAGAGCATCCATTGTGCCATCACTGTGCCCCCCAGGAACCAGTGCTCAAGGTTGCAGCCTGATCAGCCTATTGGTTGATCAGGCCCTTGGTAAGGCATGCTAAGGTATACTAAGGTGGAGCATGCAATACACAGCTTGCCCACTAAATCATGGCTGGTGGACCTTTGTGCAGGCGGTGGGCAAGGTTTAGATGACCTGCGAAGCAGCGAATTTTGCAGCTTTGTGGGTCAATCAGAATGACCTCCTAAGTGAGGAGGAGGAAGAACAAATCCCAGAAGTGGGGACAAGATTAGGAAGAATGCAGAGACCAGAAGCAACTCCTGAAACATGGGGAATAAAAGACCTAGGGGACAGAATGACCTCTAGGGAAAGGGCAGGAGTAATAAAAACTGTGCTGGGGGTAAATAGCTACTCAGAGAAATCAACAAAGCTAGTGGTGCAGAAAGAAGAAATCCACGGCTAATATATGGGGATGTGCCAAAATTTAAGGAAGTAGAGACTGACATTGACACTCATCTGCAGGTTTTCGAGAAACTGATGACAGTGCACCAGATTGATGAGGAGGTGTGGGCTTGTTATTTGGGACGCAGCTTAACGGGCAAAGCTCAGCAAACCTATCAATCTCTATCAAATGAGGATGTGGGAAACTACCAACTGGAATCCTATCAGACAAAATACCAGACTCTATATTTTAGGGGGGATGATTCCCATGGTGAATTTGCCAGACAACTTTTGAGGGCATGCCAGCAGTGGTGGGATTGATGACATGTGTATGCCCTTGAACAAATCCTGAGTGGGTGATTGATTTTGAACCTCCTAATCCAAGGACAGCAGCCTGAATGGCAGATGAATATCTGGCTAACTGGGTCATATGGAAGGCACCCAGTGTACAGCAACCAGGAGCACAGAGAATGAGACTGAGAGAGACCCAGAAAACCAGACCATCATCTGTCCCAGACTACCCGAGGGATGCCGCACCTTGGCACCCACTAGTGTGCAACAAGCCTATCCCTGGAGATGTTACCAATATAATCAGCCAGAGCACATGCAGAAGGATTGCACCTGGTCTCAATGACCTAATGTGGGAGCTCGTCCTGCCCCAGTTAACATGGTCTACCAACCAGCTGGGGAATTGGAAGGACAATATCTCCATCCTAATGCGCCAGAGGTGATGGAAGGGGTGTATGTGGTGGACCTGGTAGTGGGGGAGAAATATGAAAGGTCATTTATAGTCTGTCTGGGTGGATGACCAGGAGGTTCAGAGTTTGAGAGATTCTGCAGCCTCCATACCCTTAGACCCTGATGTGTTGTCGGTAGACAAGATAATGGAGGACCAAAGGGTCAGAATCCCCACAGCATGGAATCAAGTTCAGGATCTCCCAGTAGCCCATGTGCATGTGGTCTGGGGGGGCATACCATGGTCTTGTGGATGTAGGAGTTCTTAGTGGCTTACTAGAAAATGTTATTCTGGGAAATGATCTAGGACAGGGACTGGTAACACATGTTGTGCAAGTGGAGACCAGGAGCCATGCCCGGAGAATGATCCCTTAAGCTGGGACTGTCATCTGTGTCATCTTCCACCCTGGTGCCAGCTCTGTCAGCTCTCACTCAGATTCAACCCATTACTGCTTCTGAACCCAATCCACGGGCAGGGCTGGATTTCCCACTAGGCTCGTGAGGCACGGGCCTATGGGCGGCACCTGCTGAGGGCGGCAAGCAGTGGCGTGATTTTCTTTTGTGACTTTTTTTTAAATTACTTTTGCGCCACGCGGCAAGTGCCGCCCGCCTCCCCTAGCTCTGCCTGCAGCATCTGGGAAGTTGTTTACCGGCGCCGGGGATCAAGTGCTGGCCAGCGCCGGAAAGAGGCAGCCCTGTCATGTCAGTGACAGGAGCGTAGCACTTTCGGCGCTGGAGAACGAGTGGTGCTGCTGAGCACCCGGCGCCAGGGAAAAGCAGCCAGTATAGTGCTTCCGGTGCTGGGGATCTAGTGAAGCTTCCCTGCTATGGCCCCCTTCCCCACCCGTTTGCAGCCTGGGCTCCTCCCTGCCTGACCTTTGCTGAGGCAGGAGTGGGGACCCGTCGGCGGCCAGATAGGGACTCGGGAGCAGGCGTCCCAGTGCGGTAGTGACTGTGGCTGCGGCAGCTAGACGGGGATCAGGCCCCGCCCCCGGCTTTGGGCTGCGAGGGATCGACCCGGGAACTGCAGCCCTGCGCTGCTGAAGGTATCTCTCTCTCTCTTGTTTTTTTTTTTTTTGGGGGGGGGGGGGGCGGCAAAAAAATGTGGTGCCTAGGGGCGTCATGGCACTGAAAAATTTCCATGGGTGGTGAGAATTCCCATTGATGAGAATGATCCTATACGGCTGTGGGCCGTATAGGCTGTGTGCATGGTGTAGTTGCCCAGCTCTAATGACTCCACCTCTCCTGCTCTTCCATTGATAGCAGGTGTCCCCCCAAATTTTATTATTGGTCCTCTTCTTCTCTATCTCTATACGTCCTCTCTGGGTGAGCTTATTTGCTCATTCGACTTCCACTATCACATCTATGCTGATAATACTGAAATCTACCGCTCCTTTCCTGATCTCTCTCCCTCTATCCTGACTCATATCTACTCTTGGATGACCCAGTGCTTTTTTAGACTTAAAATATCAAAGACTAAGCTGACCTCTTCCCACCCTCCTGTGTAAAACCCGATCATCTCTCATCCTAACGTGTTTATGCTCACTTCTTCCCCTTCTGTGCCACCCCTGTCTGTCTAACCCTCCCCTTTAGAATGTAAGCTCTCACGAGCAGGGCCCTCTCTCCTCATGTGCCTTTCTTAGAATATATAAACCTCTGCCACCCTGATGATTGCTGCAGTGTCCTGCCCCCTGATGCAACTATCCATATTTACCATGTACTTGCCCTAAACTGTGTTGTGCTTTAATTCGGTATGTGTTTTTGCTCATAATTATTCTCTGTAAAGCGCTGCGGAATATGTGTGTGCTGTATAAGAACCTGTTAATAAATAAATAATCAGTGGCGTATCAATAGCCCTGCAGACCCCATGGTTGCGGGGAGGCACTGTGTAAATGTGGGTGCCGGGGGTCTGAGGGGCTATTGTAATGCTGCTGTGCCCCCCTGAAATGAAAATGGAACTTCATAAAATGTCCGCCTCCACGCAGCAGACAGTTCTCTGAAACTGTCTGGGGTATGGGGGTAACATTTTGTGATGGTCCATTTTCATACCAGCAGAAGCCAGGAGGGGAGCTGGGACCGCTGCGCACACAGGTAAATCCAGGGCTGCCATCAGAAGTTGTGGGGCCCAGGACTGACAAAATAGGAAGGCCCCCATTGTTAAAATTGCCTTTAATGATTGCCTTTAACAATGCCTGCTGTGTTGCCGCTGTTCCTTCATGCTGCCAGCTGCTGAACCACCATCCCGTCACTGCAAAAGGCCCCCATACATTAGGCTGACTTGTCCTAAAGGCCCATACACATTAGGCGATTTTCAGCTGAAAAACGCTCATTTTGGCGGTTTTGAGCGATTTTCAGCTGAAAATTGCCTAGTGTGTATGGGCATGTCTAGCGATGATGGCTGGTGTGTGTAAGCATGGCACCACTGGGCTGAGAGATGACACAGCCCGGTGACCGCCCCTCCCCGTCGGCCCGCAGTGTACACCGTGCACACTGCACAAAAAGAAGAGACAGCCGGGTTGACCTCCTACTCCCTCCCCCTGTTCCACTCTGTCACACTGCCCGAAGCAGAACAGCAGCAGCATCTGCCGACCTACCCGCCCACAGCAAGCGGCGCCAAAGTTAATATCAGTACACTACACAGTGAGAGTAGCCACTGCCACTGCACCAATGTGACACACAGGCTTCGCCGCGCGAGTGTCCCTATTTCATACAGACAGAAGTTGGGAGGTATGTCTTTGTGTGTCTCGCACGGCGTGACATCATAACATCACGCCGTGCGGTGGGGGCTTCCTGTGTGGAGGCAAGTCCCGGCTTGTTCCTGCAGGTGTGTGACTGCGCAGTGCGCAGTCACAGTGTGCGTGCCGCAGCCGCGATAAACTCGGAGCTGGGGCGGGCTCACTGCAGGCTGAGCCTGCATAGATAATAACCGCTGGACGGCGGATTAATGAGGGGGGTCATGGGTGCGGCCGTCCATTGCTCAGCGGTGTGGCGGTATAGAGGGCAAGTGAAGGGGTGGGGGTGCTGGGAATAGAGCTGTCCGGGCCCTACCCTCTATCAGAGTGGTGGGGCCCGGGACTCAAGTACCCCCAGACCACCCCCTGTCGACAGCCCAGGGTAAATCTGTGGGTCCTGGCCGCAGCACAGTGGAGGGTAAGGCATGGGGGCATGGGCTGCGGAGTGAGGGGGGTTGTTATCTTTACTTGGGGGGGGCTGCCGAATTTTTTGGCGGGGGGGGGGCGCAATTTTGATAGTTTCGTCACTGATGATAATGCATGTCATATAACCAGGGCCGGACTGGCCAATGGTCTGATATGCCGGTCCAGCCTAACAGCATGCCTGAGCAGTTCTGCTTGAGCTCATGACACAGAAAGACTGGGGCTGGCAGGGAAGCTCTGGTCTGCTCAGCCGAAGCAGATAGAGTGTTATAAAGAATCCTCCAGATTCTGGTGACCCTAAATCTGCCTAATTGGTAGATCCGGGCCAGGAAAAAGATACGGTTACATTACACCCAAGCCTTGCACTGGCAGATTCCTAACTGGCTGTCACCTTCCCTCAGTACCTGTATGTATGAATGTTTTATAATGAACAAACTAATAACAAGGACATTTTGCACAATCTCAAGTTTTTTTTTTAATGTCTACATTGATTTATTCTTAATTTACTCCTTAAAATCATCTAATAACTTAAACCAAATTTAACCATAACTTATCCCAATAAAATAATGACATAGAAACAAAGACAACTTTGCTAAAAGCTTTTTATTCAGTAATAATTGACCCTGAGAGGTCATGGTGGCCAGAAGATGCTACAAATCACTCCAAATCACCAAAGAGGCTGTCTGCAAGATCAGCCCCCACTTATATACCCCTAAAAACAAAACATTTCCCTTGAGCCCCTAATTGGCTCAAATTAATGATTGATACTGCAAGCCAGAACAACTAATCAGTAACAAAGATTGTCACACTTAGCCAATCAGGAAAAAAGCAGGATTCTTATTTATACTTATGCCTAGTCAGCTAATACAATCAATTGAAATAAATTTAATCAAACTATTAATTGTATACTGGATATAATATATTATACTTCATCTTCCGGTGTAGTGAATAAGTTTTGTCCAAGGAAACAGTCGGGGGTTCTCTTTCTTCTTTAAGAATCATCTATCGTGCCCCCTTCTGAAGATTCTATAAAGAAAACAGAATAGATTTGCAGTTAGACACAAGCACTATACACAGATATCAACGCTTCAGTCTTTTCATCAAGCAAATCTGAAAAGGCCACAGACGGAGAGCTTCAGGATCATGTACCACATTTTAGGTGAGATGTATCAAAGCTTAGGGAGAGATAGAGTAGAGAGAAGTTAAGGTGGAGATATACAAATCCTGGAGAGTTATCAAGTGGAGAGACAGATAGACAGATAAAATACCAAATAATCAGCCCCTGTTCTCTTTCAAACACAGCCTGTAATATTGTAGTTAGAAGCCGATTGGCTGGTAGTGTATCTCATAGAAACATACAGTATAGAAACATAGAATGTGACAGCAGATAAGAACCACTTGGCCCATCTAGTCTGCCCCCTTTTTAAACATTCTTCTCTTCAAAAGACAGAGGTGTCCTCTCATCAAAAGGTGGAATTACTGCCATACATCACTGGTGCGCCTGAATCCCATTCCGAACTCAGAAGCTAAGCAGTGAATGGCTGGGCAAGTACTTGTGTGGGGGACCAATAGGGAATACCCAGAGTTGTAACACACTAGACAGCAGATACACCACAAACCGGTCGAAGGAGCCATTCTATTCTTTTTATTCCTAATCGTGCACTCAGCCACTCTACCACTGGGACTATATTGCATTAAAATTGACATATGGAATATAGTGTCATGCGTCAAAGACTCCCATGTGACTCAGAAATGTATTGAAATTTGTTTCAAAAATTATTTGAAACCATTTGATCACAGGGATTTTATTCTTGCCATTTTGCGCTTGAATATCAATTTGTGACGAAAATATATATTTTTTGTTTGTTATTTCTTCCCAACACGTACTGTCATTTTAGCTATGATGTTGTTGTGAAGAATGTCTCCCACCTGTACCTTGTTAAAGCCCTTGATATATTTGTAAGTTTCTATCATGTCCCCCCTTTCCCTTCTCTGCTCTAAAGTATACATATTAAGACCTTTTAGTCTTTCCTGGTACGTTTTGTGATGTAGGACATGCACAATTTTAGTTGCCCTTCTTTGGACAGTCTCTTATCTATTTATATCCTTCTGAAGCTATGGCCTCCAGAACTGGACACAGTATCTAGATGAGGTCGTACCAATGACATATACAGTGGCATTATTACTTCTTTCTTTCTACTGCTGATACATTTCCCTATGCAACCAAGCATCTTACTTGTCTTCTTCACTACTTACCTGCCTTTAGGTCCCCTGAAATAGTGACACCTACTGTAGATCCCTCTCTTCCTCAGTAGTTTCCATTATAGTGCAATTTATACTATATTCAGTCTTTGGATGTTTGAGACTCAAGTGCATGATTTTGCATTTTTCACATTAAACTGTAGTTGCCATACTCTTGACCAAATTTTCTAATCTACCTTGATCATCAATCATTTGTTTTCCCCTCCTGGTGTGTCTACCCTGTTGCATACCTTTGTGTCATCTGCAAAAAGGCACATTGTACCCTCAATCCCATTTGCAATATCACCAATAAAGATATTAAAAGCACTGGTCCAAGTACAGATCCCTGTACTCCATTTGCAACTTTTCCCTCTTTTGACTGTACTCCATTTACTACAACTCTCTGTTTCCTGTCCTGCAAACACGCTCTTATCCATTCAACTATCTTAAAATCCAATCCCAAGCTTTCAAGTTTAATTAACAGTCTGCAATGTGGGAAAGTGTCAAAAGCCTAAAGTCTAGATAAACTACATCTACAGCACTACCTTGATCTATTACTTTAGTCACCCAGTCAAAAAAGTCAATAAGATTTGGTTGACATGATCTTCCCACAGTAAACCCATGCTGATTCGGATCCTGGAAATTGCTGGTTTTTAGATATTCTCCAACTCTTTGTTTTAATAGTGTTTCCATCAATTTCCCTACTACTGATGTAAGGCTCACTGGTCGATAGTTGCTTACCTCTTCCTTGCTTCCACTTTTGTGCAGTGGGACTACATCTGCTGTTTCCAGTCCTCTGGGATTACTCCAGTAGCTA
Organism: Crinia signifera; assembly: GCF_055691185.1. Lineage (NCBI taxonomy): Eukaryota > Metazoa > Chordata > Amphibia > Anura > Myobatrachidae > Crinia > Crinia signifera. The sequence goes on from NC_139221.1 coordinate 311,182,906, forward strand.
GTGACTGGTTGAATAATTCTGTTAATGGTTTTACCAGCTCCCCTTTAAGCTACTTTAGTATCCTTGGATGTATCCCATCTGGTCCCATTGATTTATCCACTTTCAGTTTTGAGAGTTCTGTTAGGACTTTCTCCTCTTTAAATATACTTGTTTCTCCCTCATTTTTTCTGATGATACTTGCAAATTAACTGTGGCCCCTTCCCCTCTCTTTCAGCAGTGAATACTGAGCAAAAATAATTATTAATATGATCTGCTATTACAGTGACCCCCTCAAGATAGACTTCAACTCTCTGTCTTATTCCAATTTATCTCTCTCCAAGGCTTAGTAGATCTTATACATAGTACCAACCAGTCAGCTTCTAACTGTTAATGTCACAGAGTGGGTTTAAAATATCACAGCTAGATACTGATTGGCTGATTGGTTGGTACTTAGGGACTAATGCACTAAGACTTGGGGACATATTTTTCACAATCTGTATCTCAGTATCACAAGGGGGGTGGGATGCAACGCTGTCCCTGGACTTCCGAGTCTGAGACTTGGGAGTCCCTCTGTGCATGTGTAGAGTGATGGTGCTGGTCATAGGGCATGCTGGGAGCTATCCATGAGCCCCGCTTCAAGCTTGTGACTGAACAGAACCTGTTCAATGCATTCATCCACACACTAGCAACTGCGATAGCTGGAGCCTTCATCACATATGCAAGCTGTCAGCAGTGATGCTTTCACCATTGGCTGGATTACACACGCTGGGAACAGAGGACAGGTCGGGCAGCTAGTGCCAGCTACGGCACAGAAGGTAATATCTCTCCTGCCTCTAGCAGCAGCTCCCTGCTGCATAGTGCGAGACCCATTTTCATGCAGGGAGTTAGTTAAATGCAACATTAAATTAATTTACTATAATGTGTGTTCTAATCACTGAGCGCCCCATATTTTCCCTTTTACTGTCTTTTATATTTTGGAGGTGGGCATTCCTCCATTGTGGCAGCTGCCAGGTTGCAAGGCACATCACTGCATTCCCCAGCGCTTTGGACATTTTTCCTCAACTCTTTTAGGGATTGAAACAACATTTTCTCGAAATAACGGGTTCATTTTTAATTAACCATTCTGTGATCATAGCTTTCTCATGCACCGCAGGTAAGCTCTTTTTTTTTAAAACCTTTCACAGCAGCCCCCTTAGTGCTAATTCAGGAGTTGTGATGGCCATTGTCTCACCTTTAAAGGTATTCGGCAAATGAGGTTTAAACCAGGAAACAAGCACATGTTCATCTTAGTTATAATGTGTCTGTAGTTGCCAGGTTCTTAAGAGACCAGTTGTTAGTGCAGTGAAATGGGGCCCCTTGGTGATGGGCTGCAAGCTTAAATGCATTGATCCATTCATGAACTAAAACCCTATTATTTTTGATTACATATATATATATACACACACACATACACACACAGAGGAATCCGCACTCCCAATCAAGATATATGACAACAGTGAGGTGCTCCACTTAAAGTACCACTATGTGTACAATACACAGTTCCAGAAGCTGACGCGCTAGGTCGTCCAAGAGAGCACACTCCAAAAGCCAACAGACTAATTTATTGATACATCACCAGTATGACAAAAATCAGTCAACGTTTCAGACTGCAAACAGTCCTTTATCAAGACATCATCAGAACAGCCAAACAGCTCAGCAGCAGTGCAGGGGGAACTGTGCTGTGCTGAGCCTGGGTCGTCCCTTTTAAAGTTCACTGACACAGACTAAAGAATACAGCTGTGACACACTAATCAAATAAATTAAGGAAGCCTAAAGGGCTCAATCTAACACATACCTGTATTGCCATCTCTACAGTGTGTGAAAACGCTGTAACAGCCGCCGGGTCCCGGACAGTGCCGAATTCCGGAAGTGACCAACCTGTAAGTGATGGCGGTGCGTTCCACCGGCCATTAACTTCCGTGATTTGTGTTCCACTGCGCCTGACCATCATATCCAGGCTCTTATATGTTGTGGAACAGCGCAAAGCCACTAATTTTGATACAGGAAGTGCCCATGCGTTCCATATTGCTACAGTGGAACGCACAGACAAATAGGCAAAGTCGTATAGAACAAAATTGTGGTGACTGTTTACTACATATATGTCTTATAGGGCACATGATCATAAAACACATGATAACAAGGTAGCATACATACATATATAATAATTAGCTGTCACCAGCGTAGACCATGGCGACTTCAGGAATGTGTATATCATTTAAATAGTGATTCAAAAATTGGGTTTGAAAATATCTGAATCAGATTCCTATGGCCAATAAAGGAGCGCAGATAAGCCCACCAAATGCCTAGCATAGGATCAATGTTTAAAGAGTAAAAATGACTCAACATATAAGAGACAGACATCAAAACAAATAAAAAACAAATACATACTGTACATGAAAAATACATTTATACATATATAAGTCAATGGTCAATCACCAGTCATCAATGCATAAAGCATTATATCTCAATATACACAAACACATAGACTGGTGAACAATCACCCAGTGTATATCGTTACCCACTACCGACAGCCAACAATCCGGTCAACTGAGTCTGATTATGTCGACAAAAGCAATTTAGCGGATTATGTTCATTAAGTCCCCGAGGGGCAACTGTATTTAGTCGGTGTATGCAACAGGCCTCAAGTCGACGCAGTAGCAGATTTCTGTCTCCACCTCTTGATGGTTTGGGTACATGATCAACAAGGAAACATCTCAGAGTTGCGATCTGATGTCCCATTGCCAAGTAGTGTTTGGCTACCGGTTTGTCAGAAATACCAGAGGAGATAGCTGTCCTAATTTAATAGCGATGGTTTACCATACGCTCGCGAAAAGACCTTATCGTTATATATATATATATATATATATATATATATATATTGTACACACACACACATCTCAACTTTAGTCATTTTCAATTAGGGACCTGCCAGGTGGCCTGAAAAGGGGCAGAGCTATGCTTGCTCATTGCATCTCTTCAGTGGTCAATGGCCGCTCTGCAACTACCCCCATTGGCATCCCCTACTGCAGGACACTGCTGTCCACCAAGGGCCGCCTGCCACCCACACAGCCGTCCGCCCCCCCACCCAAACCCCCACAGGCATGCGAATGGATGAAGACCTTGGGTGTGAACGAGAAATCATTAGATGGAGTTGCACTCTTGCTCCTCCTACCTGCAATCAGTCCAAAGGAATCCATCATTTCTGACAGCAGGCAGCTGCCGGCAGCCATAAAACTAGTCTGCTGGTGGCAGCTTAATATCACAGCTGGGACGATGGATTCACGGGAAGGGGGGGGGGGGTTCTAGGCACTCATTTAAAAAATCATTATTAAATATTGAACATTTAAGAATTTCGGTACTTGTTTCCTAGCACGGCGCCCATCGGGTCCCAATGTATACCTTAACTTAAGGTATGCAATGGGACCCGACCGGATTTTAAAAAAAATCCTTATTTAATAATTTCATTGTTTTATTATGGATTCATTTTTTTAAATTTGTCTTTGTTTTACTTAAAAAAGAAACACTGAATTTATAGTTATGTTGTAACCGGAAATAATCCTATCTTGTGCCATTGGCATACACATTTACTGCAACCTGGTACAGAGATAGTAAAAGGGAACCTAGCTAAACACATACTGTATTTCTAGGTCTAATCTGGCAATACGGACTATCCGGAACAGTATTGGAACCGAGGGTGACGGGTATTTGATGATGTACCTGCACATCATAATTATGCTTGTTACAACAAAAAGATGCGACAAAAATTCACACATGTAGACATATAACATCTCACTACTGCCATAGACTTACCACTGTTGCGCATTCCGTATAGTTTATGCATCCTAGTGTAACGGAAAGGAGTCAATCCGGGCACTGGAGATCTCTGTACAAAAGAGACACATACAGTATGATCATTACATCAGACAGATACCGTGTAGCCATGCATTTTGCTTGGTTGGAATGTCTTCTACTGAACAGATGAAACCAGCAAAATATATTGTTTTATGAGATAGTGACAGAAACATTTTTGGAAGTAGTGTTGACTTCTGCTTGGGTAAAGGCATCCGCTTGTCCCCATCACTGACTAGGTGCCGACTACTACACAATGTAGCTGACAGGCAATAGGACTGGCTAATGTGAAGTACTGTAGTAGCATTAATGGTACAGTACTACAGTATGCTTGGCTTGTGAATTGGCTACAGCCCATAGAAGCCAGCTAGAACTATTCGAAAGGCTGAGAGTTGCTTCCCAATGGTACATCCTTTCCTGCAGGTGCATGAAAGGTAGGACAACCAATAGGAAGTCACAGAGAAGCCAGTGTAGTCATGGACATGAACAGAGGTTGTGAATTTTACTGGGGGGGGGGGGGGATCCACCCCTAGCAGGTAGATGGTGTGACCAAGTTTTTCAAATTCCCAAAGAAGCGGCCACCTGGCTGGATCGCCATAGGCTGGCAAGGTATGCTCTGGACAATGATTGATCCATATTGGCCTAATCCATACTTCTACAGCATAAGTATACTAACCCTCTCACCAGTGATGCTTCACTTTGTTAAATATGGCTAACTGGTCGTTTATTGACTTGTATCATGTTATTTCTATACATATTTAAATTTTTATTTTTTTTATTTTGTGGTTTTACGCTCTATTAGCTTTTTTTTTATTCTTCTCCCCATGGAGACATTTTACTGCTCAGGTTGGTCGGGAGTATACGCCGTGGGTGGTGAGCTGTACAATATCTGACTCTTCTCTGTAAGATACTGTATGGTGAAACTTCATTTTCTTGCATGGAATGTAAGTGGAATTAATGATAAGCTAAAAAGGTCATTATTCCTAGGCCAATTTAAAAAGTATGCTCCTGATATAGTGTGCTTAATGTAAACACATTTAATGGGCACTAAAATCGTATCTCTTAAAAAAATCATGGGTAGGTTGGGCATACCACTCCACATATACCTCTGCTTCTAGAGGGGTTTCTGTTCTGGTACGTGAAACTGTGCCCTTCTTTTTAGAATTGGTGCAGATGGATCTGTGGGACCAATCAGGGCCACCAACAGGGGGGGTGCTGTGGGTAATGCTGTCCCGGGCCCCGGCCTCTGGAAGGGCCCGGGCAGCTCATTTTCCCAACTGCAACCCCCCAATTTCCTCCACTGTGCTGCCTGCTTCTTCAATGCCAATTAAAATGTTGCACTGGCTGTTCAGCTAATCATAGCTTGTGTATCATTAGACAATCAGAGCGGCTGCCGGTACACAAGCTCTGATTGGTTTACCAGCCGGGGCTGGATTTTAATTGGCCACTGGCATCCTGAATTGAAGGGACCTGTGGAAAGAGTCGGGAGGTAAGTGAAGGAGGGGGGGGGGGGATGGGGGGTCCCGCAGTGTCCGGACTGGAAGTCTCGGGCCCCAAAATTCCTAGTGGCAGCCCTGGGGCCAATATGTCTTCTTGAAATGCAAACTTAATTAAAATTCTGTTATTTTGGCTGCAATATATCCCACCACCCTAAGCTCATGACAGGTGCGTAAATAGATATTTGTAGGCCCCATTGCAAAAGTTTGCAAGGGCCCCTATTTCCCAACCTAAGGTGATAAATGTATATAACACATGTAACTTACAGAAGGAACATGCCCCCCCCCCCCCCCTTCAGCTCTTGGCCCCATAGCAGCTGCACCCCTTGCACCTATGCTAGTTATGCTTTTGGCTCACAAGGTGCATAGACAACGGATGAGTTTTATGGCCTCACATTCTGCTACCCCTACTATGGGCGGTATTCAATGAGGCTGATTCGCCAGGTTTCTATGGCGATTTTGTGCTGTAAGGCAAATTTTTGACAAAAACGGTGAATCACCCTATTCAATGACCAGATGGCGAATACATTTCAAGTTTTTTTTTGACATGATTCACCGAGTAGCAATCGCTATCTTTTTATGGTGAAGTGGAATGTGAACTTCTAAAATAAAGTGTTTTGTTTTTTATATTTGGTGTAAAAAAATCAGGAATTTTATTCTGAGGAGGGGCATGCTATTTTTATTCATGTGCTGTAAGCACATGAATATATATTTAATTTAAAAAATATATATTTATTTTTTTACAATGACCAGCCAGCAGGGGGCGCCGGAGCCGAGCCGCTCATTAGATATTCATATATTCACTGCACCCGATCGTTACATATGCACGATCGGGTGTAGTGAATATACCCGGTCCCCTGCTGGCACCCCCGGGGGCAGCCTGTGCTGCCTGGCACCCGGGGAGCCCACCTCCCCCCCCACATACGCTCTGGGGCAGGCAGGGAGACTTCCATCTCCCTGCCTGCCACCGTCCTCAGGCTCCCTGCGGCGTTCGCCGCAGGAGCTCAGATTCGCCGGTCAGGGGCAGCGAGCCCCTGACTCGTTGAATACCGGAGCCGGCGAGGCTCCGGAAAGCGGCGACCAGTGGCGAATGTGCAGCGAATCCTAAACAGGATTCGCTGCACGTCGCCGGTATTCACATTAAATACCGCCCTATATGTCTAGGTGATTCAAATAATGTTCTCAATCCACAATTAGACAGGACCTGTGTTTCTATTGGCCACCCGCAAACACGACCATCAACTTTCGTGGATTTACAGTTGGATATGGGTTGTTGATGCCTGGAGTGAAAAACACCTAATGGTGAAACAATATTTCTGTTTCTCCCGTTCCTATTCCTCCTTTTTGAGGATTGAAATGGCCCTTCTCCCACCATGCATACTGTAAGTCAGGTTAGGTACGAAAATAGGAGCATTTGTGACCAATTACGTTGAGCCTTGGCTTGGAATGTCAGAGGGGCCAATTGATTTGGAAGCTTAATCCATTCTAGCTCAAACATTTGGGATCTGGACAGGAATTGGAGGCTACATGGGAAAAATGCTACACCAATAATACCCCTGGGTTATCATCAACATTATTATGGGACACATTTAAAGCCTTTGAACATTACTGGTCTGAAAACCTTTTACAGGAAACAGGAGGAAGAGTTAGAACAGACCTGTATTGTTGCTGAAATTTTTTATTTATCTGATGGCTTAGACCAGGGGTCCTCAAACTATTTGGTCTGGGATACCATCAGATAATAAAAATTATGCGTCTCTGCGCATGTGTGGCCGTATGGTGCATGTGCCCACGGCAAACAGTCTGTTCGCCGGGTGCACACACCCAACATAGCTGGTGGGGGCGGAGAGAAGCGTGGGGCCCGGGCCTGCCTCATCACCATATGGGAATGGGCAGCATTTGATGGGCATTTCCATGAGCATGTTTGGCGTTCTCATGTTTATGTGGCTGTGAAGCGGGTGTGTGTGTGTGGGGGGGGGGGGGGCATACCCAGATGTCAGCTGCCCACCCATTTCCATCCAAGCATGCACGCATAAAACGCATGCACTTGAAAATCACTTTTATATGCGTGCACCTTCAACATCTTTCGATGATCGGCGACCATTGAAAGATGTGGGTGTTCCCGGAAGCATGCGAATAGATGTTTATATTAAATCAGTCTTATCTTTAGCACTGGATGGAGGTAGAGGCCCTACGCGTTTCGTCTTTCCAGACTTAATCACTCTCCATTTTATCACTATTGAAGCCTAGTGCATCTGGCCTTCTGTCTCTAACCTCTACTCTAATATCCAGCTATCAGCACATTCTGACAGAAATGAGTGGGATTCATACCTAGTATTCTTTCATAGTTACATAGTAAGTGAGGCTGAATACAGACTTGTGTCCATCTAGTTCAACCTATGTTTATAGGAGCTTATCCCTTGTTATATAGTATGTTCTGATATTTTAAAGACAGATTATGTTACTTATTCGTACCCATGGATGTTTGTAACCAATAAATGTTTATCCAACATTATTTTAAACGTATTTATAGTGTCTGCCGACACCACTTCTCCAAGAAGAGAGTTCCAAAGTTTGACTGCTCTGACTGTAAAGAAATGTTTTCTTCTAGATCAGTGGTTCCCAACCCTGGTCCTCAAGTACCCCCAACAGTGCATGTTTTCCAGGTCACCCAGCAGGTGCACTCATTATTTAGGCACATTTGAAAAGATCCACAGGTGGAGCTAATTATAGCTCTTGTGGGTCTGTGTGGAGACCTGCAAAACATGCACTGTTGGGGGTACTTGAGGACCAGGGTTGGGAACCACTGTTCTAATCTAAACTCGTGCCCTAGCATCCTAGATTCCTTTCTAGTAGAAAAAAAGGGTGTTTGACAGTTCCTTATATTGGCCCCTAATATATTTATACATGTTGAGCATATCCCCCCTTAAACGTCTTTTCTCTAGTGTAAATAGTCCCAAATTGTTTAATCTTTCCTCGTAGCTTAAATTCTCCATTCCCCTAATAAGCTTTGTTGCTCTTCTTTGGATTTTTTCTAATTCTATGATGTCCTTTTTATAGTGCATGGCCCTGAACTGCACTTCATATTCGAGGTGCGGTCTAAGCAATGATTTGTACAGAGGCATAATTACTTTTGAGTCCCTAGTTTCCATGTCCCTTTTAATACATGCTAGAATTTTGTTGGCCTTTTTTGTTGCTATATTGCATTGAGCACTACACCCCAGTTTGTTGTCTATTTGGACTCCTAGATCCTTTTTGAGTACTGATTTACCAAATTCATCCCCATTTAGGTTATAAGTAGCACACTGGTTATGTCTCCCAAGGTGCATGACCTTGCATTTGTTCACATTGAACCTCATCTTCCACTTTTTTGCCCACTCATCTAGATTGTCAAGATCATTTTGAAGCGTGGTGACATCTTCTGATGATTTAATAAGTCTGCTCAGTTTTGGGTACTTGTGCGTTATCCGGGCTGCCGATTTTGTCCTTAAGTTTAGTTAACTTAAGGACACCCGACCGACGCGATGCCCGCGATTTAGCCCCAAATCGGGGGCATCGCGTCGGTCGTGGCCGTTATAAGGGACCGCGACGCGATGCCCGCGATTTCCCATAGACAGTAATGTTAAAAGACGCGATGGACCCGATTTCCCATAGACAGCAATGTTAAAATAAAATGACAATGTTAAATTGGCCAATATGGCCATTTCACATTGGATATGTTTTAAAAAAAAAAGGTTTCATGGCCCCCCACCACCGTTAACGCCACCCAGCTATTTAGACCAACCCGAAGCGTGGCGCGCGCAGCGAGCCCGCGCGGGGCGGCGGTACGCGTCCTCCGACCTTTTCATACCCCTACTATCCACTAGGGCGTGGAGTGAGAATAGAATAGTGTGGCGAGCGCAGCGAGCCACCGAGGCCCGCAGCGTGGCGAGCGCAGCGTGGCGAGCGCAGCGAGCCCCGCGAGGGGACGCGGACACCTTTGAAGCCCGCAAGGGGATGCGAATACCTGTGAAGGTATCCGCGTCCCCTCGCGGGGCTCGCTGCGCTCGCCACGCTTCGGGCCTCGGTGGCTCGCTGCGCTCGCCACACTATTCTATTCTCACTCCACGCCCTAGTGGATAGTAGGGGTATGAAAAGGTCGGAGGACGCGTACCGCCGCCCCTCGCGGGTTCGCTGCGCTCGCCACGCTTCGGGTTGGTCTCAATAGCTGGGTGGCGTTAACGGTGGTGGGGGGCCATGAAACCTTTTTTTTAAAACATATCCAATGTGAAATGGCCATATTGGCCAATTTAACATTGTCATTTTATTTTAACATTGCTGTCTATGGGAAATCGGGTCCATCGCGTCTTTTAACATTATTGTCTATGGGAAATCGTGGGCATCGCGTCGCGGCCCCTTATAACGGCCACGACCGACGCGATGCCCACGATTTCGGGCGCGATGAAAAAATCGCCAGCCCGGATAACTCACAAGTACCCAGTTTTGTATCGTCCGCAAAGATGGATACATTGCTGAGTAACCCCATCCCAATATCGTTAATAAAAATGTTAAATAAAATGGGCCCAAGAACCGAACCCTGTGGCACTCCACTTAGTACTGGTATCATATTTGATACGGCACTGTTCACGACCACTCTTTGTTCTCTATTACACAGACAGTTCCCTACCCATCTACAGATATTTGCCCCTAATCCCATGTCCTCCATTTTATTTACTGTATCAACCTCTTGTTTTGGTACTGTGTCGAAGGCTTTAGCAAAATCTAGGAAAATCACATCTACAACGTTTCCATTATCAAGGTTTTTGCTAACCTCTTTATAGAAACCAAGTAGATTAGTTTGGCATGAATGATTTTTCACGAACCCATGTTGGTTAGTACTGAGTAAACTATGAAGGTCTAAATATTTCTGAATACCATCTCTTAAAAATCCTTCAAATAGTTTACCCACTATTGATGTTAAACTAACAGGTCTGAAATTAGCGGGATCCTCCTTTTTTCCTTTTTTGAATAATGGCACAACCTCTGCTATTCTCCAGTCTTTTGGTACCTTTCCTGATGATAGTGAATTATCAAAGATATATTGTAGAGGGGAAGCTAATTCCTCCCTTAATTCCATTAGTACCCTAGGATGAATCCCATCGGGCCCAGGTGATTTATTTGTTTTGATTTTGCTGAGACTCATTATTATTTCCTCGGTAGAGAATTCAATATTGAGGTCCGGCTTGTTCATCCCATTTGTGGTATGTGTGCATTCCACAGTCTGCTCTCCCTTAGTAAACACTGATAAGAAGAACTCATTTAACAGTTCTGCTTTTCCCTTGTCCTCCGTAAAACTTTTTCCATTGATATCGGTTAGTGGGCCTACAGTATGTTGTCCTTAATTATACGTTTACTATTTATGTATTTGAAAAACTTCTTGGGGTTAGTTTTACTTTCAGTGGCGATGCGCTCTTCATAATCCATTTTAGCTACTTTGATTGCCCCTTTGCAAATTTGTTTGACCTAACTTTTTTGTCCAACCATGGTGGCTTTTTTTAAATTGAATTTACCCTTACTTACTTTAGGAATGAATTTAATAGTTAATGATTCGAGTACATTTTTTAGAATATCCCACATTTCCTCAGCCTTTATCCCCTCAAAAACGGTTTCCCACACAATTTTTTTTAGGGCTTCTCTAAATAATTCTAAGTTAGCTTTTCTGAAGTTTAGTATTTTTGTCGATCCTTTATGATGTAATTTACTGAAGTTGATTTCCAGTGAAACCATATTGTGGTCACTGTTCCCTAGATGTTTAATTACTTTTGTGTTTGAAACTAAATCTCTGTTATTTGTTAGAACCAAATCCAAAAATGCCTTATTACGAGTTGGAGCTTCTACCATTTGTGTGATAAACTGGTCTTTAAGTAAGCTTAGGAACCCACTGCTTCTTGCTGTTTTACATGTTTCGTTTTTTTTTCCAATCAATATCAGGTAAATTAAAATCACCCATAATTAATACCTGACCCTGATCTGATGATTGTTTGATTTGATTTAAAAGAAGAGACTCATCCCCTTCGTTTATGTTCGGTGGTCTATAGCATACCCCTATTAAAATTCTGTTATTAGGTTATTATTATTAGGTTATTTTTTTATTGTCGGTTATCTCTGCCCACACGGCCTCCGTGTAGTCTTCCTCTGTGCCTGTGCTCATTTCTTTCTCACAAGATGTTAAGTTATTTTTTACATATAGGCACCCCCCGCCCTTTCTATTGTCTTTTCTGTATAGTGTATATCCCTCCATGTATAATGCAAAATTGTGCGACTCATTACACCATGTTTCTGTAATACCAATAATGTCATAATCGTCCCTAGTGACCACAGTTTCAAGTTCCCCGATTTTACCTGCTAAGCTTCTTGCATTAGCCAGTAGGCATTTTAATTTTTGTTTGTTTTTATTTGCGTCCCTAACATTGTGTTAAATTTCTCCTCTGGACTTATTTGTATTCCTTACTAACTTCCTCGTACCCACCTCCCCCTTAGTAGACGCTCTACAGGCCTCCCCACCAATCTCCCTGTCCGACCTATTTACAGTTTTGAAACTTCTTCCTACAGTATGTCGTTAACTCCTTCCCATACCCTAAGAGCTGTAATGAGGTAAGATTACTGTTATTACATAATATTCCTGGAGCACCCCATGAATTACCCACAATATTACCCTTATTAGTACCCTGGACATTGCCTGTAACTATGTCCTCCCCCCTCCTCCTCCCTCAAATTTATTCTTGACCCCAATCCTACTATTCTCACTATGGGTTCCATAGTATCTAGCTATCCCCCCCCCCCCCCCCCATTGCCTAGTTTAAAATCTCCTCCAACTCTCTAACCATCCTTCCCTCCAGCACCGCAGCCCCCTCCTCGTTCAGGTGCAATCAATCATGGCAAAAAATATGGCACCTGACCGAGAAGTCCGCCCAGTGTTCCATGAACACAAATCCCTCCATCCTACACCAGTCATTTAGCCACACATTTTCCTCCCTGATCTCCCTCTGCCTCCATGGGCTACCGCGTGGCACTGGTAATAATTCTGAGAATATTACCCTAGATGTCCTCGCCTTTAATTTCATACCTAATTCCCTATACTCTTTCTTGAGGACATCCCACCTACCATTAACTTTGTCAATGGTTCCGATGTGTACCAAGACCGCCGGGTTGCTCCCAGCCCCTCCCAACAATCTATCTACTCGGTCCGCGATGTGCAATTCCTGAGCACCCGGGAGACAACAGACTGTAAGGTCAAGGTCTTGAGAGCAGATTGCCCTGTATGTTCTCCTGATGATAGAATCCCCTACCACCACTATCTGACTTTGCACCTCCCTGTCTGTCATCCCGTTAGAGCTAGAGGGACCAGTCTCATCCAGCTCCGTCATGTCGTCGCTATCCTTCACTGAAACTTCGTCCAACCGGGTGAATTTATTTGGGTATGATAGATCCGAGATGTCGTGCCTGTCCCTCCTGGACCACTTTTTCCTCTTTCTGACCATGACCCAACTGGCTGCCTGATCATCCTCATCTACCGGTGGCCCCATTGGCAACTCCTCCACCGTTCTATCTAAGCTTTGCTCGAGATTGGAAATGTCCCTCAGTCGCTGAACTTTCCTCTCTAGATCAGTGACCTGGGCTTCCAGGGTGGACGTTCGCTCACATCTCCTGCAGATGCAGATGATACATGTCACTGTCAAGGCCCCAATATACTACCGTGATTTGGGCTGATTTCACCTGTTCATGAGGGAACAAGCCAAGAAATCGGCCCAAACTAGGTGCGTGTGATGTTTCCTCAGGCCCGATGCTCCCTCAGGTCTGATGGTCGGACTGTCATTCCAGTCCGACCTACCTCCCGGCAGTGGGGACATGTAATCCATCACATGTGAAAGGACCACATGTGATGTATAGCATGAGACTCTGCTGCCAGGAAAGGTCTGGGGTGGCTCTCAGGGGTTCGGCTAACCAAACACTGCGGCGAGAAATTGCAGTAGTGTATGGTCAGCTTTAGCCCTTGCCAGTCCCAGCATCTCTACTTGACAGTTTGTTATTATCTACAGGATATACTACACGTCAGAAAAACTGTTTCTAATGGGAATTATTTCTACCCCGCAAAGCCCAAAGTGTGGTGCTCATGATGGTTCCTTTTGGCACCTCTTATCATCGCGTCCCCATACAGCAAACTTTTAGTCAGGTATCATAGACTTTTTAATGAGTACTGATATACCAAAGGATGTTCCCTCGCTCACTGTATGTCTACTAGCTTCCATGGGGAAACTTTAAAACCACTGACTAGGTGTTATATGATGGATCCCTGCTCCTTGGCTAAGGTCTGTCTAGCCAGGACTAGGTTAGCTAAAAACTTCCCAACTACACAATATTGGATGTCACTGGTTAATGAAATGATTTTCTATGATTTCTATTGTAGCCACTTGGACTTGGACTTTTAACCACTTTGGTAGTATGCAGGAGCTGGCTCTCCCAGAAAATTCTGTGCATGCCACTGATAAGTAGTTGTGCGCCAGCGTTGCCTCGAACTGTGCACCACTGGCGCACAACTGTCTGGGAGCACACAGCACCCGCATACATTCGCTCACCTCCCCACCTCTCCACCCCGGCGATTGTAATACAGATCGCCGAGGCTCCACTACTGCTGCCACCAATGCCATTCACACCTGCCCTGCTTGGGGAAGTTCAGGGCTGCTCTGGAACCCTTGGGCATTTGTGTGTTTGGGCACCTGAACACACAAATACCCAAGCGGCCAAACACCCAAGTGCCCCCGCCATACGGCTCTGAACTACCATGAGTGCTGAGTGGTCAGTAACAGCCGAAGCCTGCCCCAGGAAAACCCACCACTCAAGAGGTTAAAGGCAGTGGGACCACAGGAAGGAAGGACTTAATAATAATTTATATATTGTTATTATTAGGAGATACTCACCTAGCAATTTCAACATCGCCAATGGCCAATCAGAGGTATTGTAACAATCAGGGGCGTAACTAGAACTTTGTGGGCCCCATAGCAAAATTTATAATGGGCCCCCCCTACCTCAAGTCTCTACTAGTGCGCATCGCACCGTGTGTGGCCACCATTAGTGTGAACAATAAAAATGTGCCCCTCTAATAGATATTTTCAAAATAAAGAAAGCAAACATTCTAAAAAAAGTGTGTGGCCTCGCTTCAAAGGGTAATGCCCCTCACACATTATGCGACACACCACAAATCCCCTCACGCAGTATGCGACACACTGCAAATCCCATTACATGACACACCGCAAAGCCCGTTACACATTATGCAACACACGCCACAAAGCCCGTTACACATTATGCGACAGTGACCACAAAGCCCATTCTGTGAGGAGACCTGCAAAACATGCACTGTGTGGGGTCCTGAGGAATGAGTTTGAGAACATGTGCCCTAGTGTAATACATTGCCATTAGTCTCATAGTGTAATACATCTGTGATCGCTTAGTGTAGTCTATTACACTGCCACTAATCTCCTAGTATAATACATGGGATGTGGTTCAAAAGGTCCACAGTGTCTATATAGACATTGTATACAGATGGAGCGGGTCCAATCTTTGGCCGGCGCTTGCCAGATCCCTTGCACTGGCGAGCACCGGCGATAGAGACTGGGACGCGCGTCCCAGTTTCCTGTCAGCGGGGGACGGGAACCCTGTCCATCTCCGCTTCAGTGAGACGGACAGGGTTAGAAGGGGGGGGTGCGGCAAGGTGGCGGGGACCCGGTGGGAGCCCCGTTGTAAAGGGACGTGCGCATCTCGTGTGCGCCCGTCCCCTCCGGCGGCTGGCGGCTGGCGAATCTTCCGCCATCCCCTGCAAAGCTGAGACCCGCTCCATCTTTAGGTCAATGACAAAATGTAGACATGCAATTGGTTGACACAAGCATAGGGTTGACATGCACTAAGTCGAAATTTCCTAGTGCATTTCAGAAAGGTAATATCCAGGGCTGCTTTTGTTACAGAGTGCCAGTGTACTATCAAGGTCCCGTCCAAAGTGACCTTGGAAAAACCTGCATTGACACAGTGAAACGCGTCAGCTGCCTACCATCACCCACGTAGATGGGACCTTGAAGGTACACCAGCACAAGTAATTTGATAATTATTACATGGATTGTGAATCTGAGGTTCTTACCTTGACAATGTCCCTAGAAGAAAGCTCATTGTCACTGTTATGTCCCATTTCTGCGGCAAACACCTGCGCGGACACCAGCATTAGGACAGCGAAAAGTACGATGGTTTTCATGTCTCCTGTTTTCTGGAAAAAAATATATAACAATCTCACTGGCTGCAGTACTAGATGGGCTGCACTGTCTCTGAGTCAGGGTGGAAGGGTGATGCTTGGTGCTGTAACTGACAAGGACAGCCTGATATCAAATATGGGTCATTGGGTTGACCAAATTAAGGTTAACATACATTGGATCGACCAATGAAGGTTGACAGGCCTTAGGTCGACACAGACACAATGTCAACATGCCTAAGGTTGACAGGGTCAAAAGGTCAACACAAAAATTAGGTCGACATTGGGAAGGTCAAAATTCACAAGGTTGACATGGAGTTTTCAGGGATTTTTCAGGAATATCAACATAGTCAAAATGGACACCTTATCGGTACACCCTCGCATGGCTCGCTGAAGTCGCCATGCTTCTGGCCCAGTGCCTCGCTATGCTTGGCACATTATTATTTTCTCCCTGCAAGCCCTAGTGGATGGTAGGGCATGAAATTCCACAAGTTGGCTCATGAAAAAACGCAAAAAACCCAGGTTGACCTTTTGACTGTCCACCTTCCCAATGTCGAAATAATGCATGTGTGGACTGTATGACCCTGTTGACATTAGCCACAATGACATTTTGTCTGTTTGAAACTTAAAGGCCGCCACACACTAGAACGATTTTTTGGCCGAATGTGCGGTTTCCGACCGATCGTCCGATATATCGGACGATCGGTCGGAAACCGCACAATCGGCCAAAAAATCATTCTAGTGTGTGGGGGCCTTTAGGCCTGTCATTCTTCAGTTGTTAACCTTAATGGTGTTGACCTAGTGACCATATCCCCTGATATGTGAAATGTATCTGCAACAGAAGATAAGAAGTGCCAGTCAGCAGGATCAGTAACACATAACCATATACACACACACACACACACACACACACACACAATACTAGTAATAAATCCAGCTCATTGTAGCCGCTCTGCAGATAATGCATGTGAATGAATCTGACACTTAGGGGGGTATTCAATGTGAGGGTCATGGCAGTCGACCGCCGTGACCCAGTCCCGTCCTCGGTCAGCTCAACCGAGAACATGCAGGCGGGCTCCAATGTCCCGCCTGCAGCGGGACGAGAAGGGGGCGTGTCCGGCAGTTGCGGCCAGGAAGAATTGAGCTGCAGCCGGCAACTCCTCACTTCCCCGCCGTTCTCGGCAGAACGAGCCAGACAGCTTGTGATGTTGGGCTCGTTTTGCCGAGATACCCTGCTCAATGCTGTCGGGGAAGACAGCATTGAATAGGGCCCGGCGGGAATCCCCCCGACAGGAGATGCTCGCCAGTGATTGAATAACCCCCTTAATCAGAAAGTTTTCCAATGTAACAACAGTAAGACGTTGCTGAAGGCTGCAGAGCAGGATGATTACTTACTGTGATAGAAGGCTCTGCAGGCGCGGTCTCTCCAAGCGTGGTATACCTCACTCCCAGGAGTTCTGTGCTATATATAAGAGGAGATGGGCAGCACCAGAGAATGTTCCTGTTTGCTAATCTAATAACCAACTGTAGTTACCATATGGGCAACTGTGTGACACCCCTACAGCAGTGTACCATATCAATATTAAATTATTCTCTGAGGCTTTCTCGTGTCTCATTTTGTCAAGCCTCCCTCTTCTCTTCTTTATACGGGACATACATGCGGATGACCTGCAGTGGGGTTCCGGCAGTGAAAAACTGATGCTGGCTTCCCCACTAGGTATTTAGGGAATTATAAAAGGGGTCTGTTAAGAATACTTAGTAGGGCAAAGTGAAAATGTTGAAAGTGAGATATTCAAAATTGGGTAGTGTGGAAAAGTTGTGACTTGACCTGAATAAAAAACATGCAAAAGCGTTTTGCTCTAAGTCAATATCTTCTGGCTCAGCAAGACACGATGCATGAGATTTAATAGGATGAGAGATTCAGAAAGTGAGAGATTTGGGAAAAAGTCTCCAGTTTTTTTAAAGCGTCAATCATTTACACTGCAAAACCAAACTGGTTTTCTCCCACGAAAGTCAGTAACTTTGCACTATCACTAGCTCGTACTCTTTTTTACTATGCTAAAGTATATTAATGTACCACTCTAAGACGTCCTGACATAATTTTAACTAGATCTGAGCTTCCTCATACATTTAGTTATTTTCATTTAAAAAGCGAAACTTTAGGTGTCTTGCTGGAACAGAAGATATTGACATAGAGCAAAATGCTTTTGTACGTTTCTTATTCAGGTCAAGTCACAACTTTTCCTCACTCGACGATTTTGAATATCTCAATTTCAACTTTGTCACTCTGCCCTAACTTAGCTTTTTCCAGCCCTCCCCTTATCCTTCCGGCATCCTATCCCCCTACCCAGCAACATAACCCTAGATCCCTGCTAGCACCTAATCCTAACTCCCCCTTCCCCTGATCTAATGCTACACCACCATACTGATAATCTTGATGCAGCAGTCAGGATTCCAGGATTTGCATCCTCATCGATGCTGGAATTCCAGCTCAGGTCTTGTGGATGGTTGTTGGGATGCTGCCCTCAACATTCTGACTTCCAGCATGCTGTCTTACGGGATGGTAACCGCATCCCCTTTATACTTCAGAGCAGTGGTAGAAGTGGGCCGGTATGCAGCAGTATGGCATACTGGCACTTCTTCAACTGATCCAAGAGAGAGTGTCGTTTTCAGTAGCAGCTGTGTACATCAGGCAGTGGGGGATGATGCGCAGCTTGTGCACTGTGTGATGCTGGTTCCCTTGTTTACCATCCTCTCTCTCTTCACTAATTGACACCACCAGTCCAGTTTGTTCTCCCACTGCTGATGGATACATGGTAGGTGGCCTGACTCCCCCCACTCCACCCGCATCCTTATCTCTGTTGGGCAGGCTTGACTCAGTGAGAGGAGGCCTGGCTCTCTTCCCTTCTCCTCACGCTGCTGCATCCCTGCTGGGATGTCTGTTCTCTAAACATGCTCTCTGAACGCTGCCACTGGATCCTCGGTTTATGGTCTTTCACCCCTCCTTCCTTCGACCACTGCTGCCGCTGGAGCCCTGATGGGCTTTAAAGTAAGTACACTTTCAGCCCAAAAACTGCCTCTGCACTCTGTGTTCTCACTGTTACCCTCCTGCTCTCACTCTTTCGGTATCCCCACTGCCACTCTCCTGGTCTTCCCTCTGTCACTCTCCCAGCATCCCTGCTGCCACGCTCCCTGCCCCGTAGTCCCCGCTGTCACTCTCCAAGTCGCTGCATCCCCACTATCAATGTTCCTGTGTCCTCACTGTCACTGCACCTGCATAACCACTTTTATTGTCGTTGTGTTCCTTCTGTCACTTTCTGTGTCCCTTCGTCCCTGCTGTCACTTTACCTGCCCCTGTGTACCCGATGTAACTGTCTCCATGTCCCCACTGTCACTATCCCCACGTCCAGTATTTGGATTAATTATGACCCTTTTTTATTTGGAGTTATTCTATGCAGCACAGGCGAGTGTGCCCCTACACCACACAGGGCAAACCCTGTAAAAATTATATGGACTAAATATACAGCAGAGGACAGCACCAATGGACTGAACTAGATACAGTAGAGCGGTTGACCCCAAAGTTGATACAGCACCACTGGACTGGACTGGACTGATACAGTAGAGCAGGTCACCCCCAAATTGTTTCAGCACCACTGGACTGGACTGATACAGCAGAGCAGGTCACCCCCAAACTGATACAGCACCACTGGACTGATACAGTAGAGCAGGTCACCCCCAAACTGATACAGCACCACAGCACCACTGGACTGATACAGCAGAGCAGGTCACCCCCAAACTGATACAGCAGCACAGCACCACTGGACTGATACATCAGAGCAAGTCACCCCCAGACTGATACAGCAGCACAGCACCACTGGAATGAACTGCTTCAGCAGAACAAGTCACCTGCAAACTGATACAGCACCACAGCACCACTGGGCTTGACTGATACAGCAGAGCAGGTCACCCCCAAATTGTTTCAGCACCACTGGACTGGACTGATACAGCAGAGAATCTCACCCCAAAACTGATACAGCACCACAGCACCACAGGACTGATACAGCAGAGCGGGGCATCCCCAGACTGATACAGCAGCACTGCACCACTGGAATGGACTGACACAGCAGAGGAGGTCACCCCCAGACTGGTACAGCAGCAAAGCACCATTGGAATGGACTGATACAGCAGAATAGGTCACCACCCCACTTTCACCACAGGACAGCACCACTGAAATTATACTGAAAAGCAGGTCACCACCTCACACTATGCCACTTTCCCACAGAAACTAGAAAGACACATACTCTCACTACCCTCTCCAGGACTGGAGTGAAGATGGAGGGCAGGAGGCACAACATATATTAAGTCTGCATCTCAAAAAATTCCAACAGCGGGATGATGACGTTTTGCTTTGTTCCAACCAGGATCCAAGTTCGGCGTGAACGACTGAGCCCCACTGTGACCTTGACTCGGATTGCTCATCACTAATATGGATACATATCCAAACCTTGAGGGCTGGCATATATATCTAGGTAATACAATACTATTTTATATACAGCCACCTTCCTGTTAGCTTGTGCCAGCACTGCTGTCATTATGGAAGCTTGGACTGAAAAGGGTGACACCCTGTACTCGAAATGGATATTTGTATATAATGGCAGGGGTCTTGTAAGGAGGTGGATTTAGACCTAATGAAGCCCTAAACATTTATTTTCCTGGCCATCCACTGTCACCAGGCACTAAGTGGTCACTAGTGTTTCTCTGCTGAGAATCAGCTGATGTTTAACAAGGGGGAATTCAAATATTTGCACTGGCAGCTGTCAGTGTTGGCAGCCCGATGGAGAATGTCATTGTTGTTCCATACAGATGTGAACAGCTGCAGTGTCTGGAACTTCTGCTCGCAGCCAACATAAACTGGTAAGCAGAAATGAGCAAACAAATTACCCATTTGGGTGCCCAAATGCCAGTTTTCACATTGCACCCAGATCTTCAGTTGGTAGAAGCCATATTGCCCAGCTAAACACGGCGCTGCAGAGCTGCAATCACTGCACAAAAACAAATAAGTTAAATAACGCCACCACTATCCCCCTCCCCCTTACTGATCATCTCCTGTAACTTTAGACAGGAGATAAGGCACACATAACCATTCAAATTGTCCCCCAAAGTACAAAAAAAAATGGGTGCACAGTTTTTGTGCAAAACAAAACAAGTTCTTCCAAAATATACGTATGATAATATTGTGTTTGCAATGAGCTGCTCATGACAGAAGTAAATATAGTCTCATAGTATTAAGCAAATTGACATGCAGATAGACAGTCATCAGTGTACTCAGTAATAATGCCGTGACCATGGTGTGTGTGTACTGTACATAGTGACTGTGAGTCAGGTGGCAGTTCCGGGTGTTAGCGGACACCAGCAATGTCAGGGAACCTGAGCTACACTGAGAAGCACTGTATACTGTACACTAGAGATGTGTGGGCTCAGTTTCCAGGAAACCAAGCCCATCAGAACTTCAGGGATCCGAAATCGAGGAAAGATGTCATCATCCCGGTGTCGGATCTTGCAGGAATTGGATTCAATATAAGTCTCTCCCGTGGTGATATCATGGGGAACATGTCATACAAAACATCCAGAATAATAGAACACACCATTTTGCAATGGGACCCCATCAGGCAATTATTGTGACTCCCCAAGGCATAAGATACAGTATTTAAAAAAATGATTTTCTTTGTACAACTGGGGTGTGCTCATATCGCCCTACTTTGGTGTTCTGTTTTGCGAAGCTCCTGCACGTGCCAAAATTTGAAGGGGTGACCTTGCGGTCAGGGGACTGCTTACAGTCCTTGCCACGGTTTCTGAACTAAATAGAGACTGGTAAATTGAGAGAAACCAGGAGACCAAGGTTCCCTTGCAAAGTTTATTTTTCAGGATACAGACATCCGACCACCTCTCTACAAGCTGCTTCGTCAGATGGTGGAGTCCTAGCCCCCCCCCCCCCAAAAAAAAACAAAAACAAAAACTAACTATGGGCACAGTCAGCAAAGGGGCTTTTACATGTAAGGGATTACTCTAACTAACTATTTAAAAACACACTCATATATGGATGACAAGTCTTCTGTAGGTTTCTTCTTCAGTCTGCTGAAGTAATAGGTTTCCACTTTTTACAATGCAATGTATACTGGGTTATCTATAGTTCATCCTATGTTAGTCTTTGATTGACAGGACCAGGATATATCCTTGAAGAAGCCCTTAGAAATGAATTCTGAATGATGAAATCAATGTTCATATAGTAATACAATAAAACTCTCATCTTATCAAGACTTATGAACGAGCTTCAGGTGATGAATAAGGGAGGATGTCCCTAGGTGGCCAACGGCCTTAACCTTGCTTATTGCAGCTTTACAAAAGCTACATATGGCAAGACCGGTGGTCCGGATCTAGATAAAAATAATTCCAGACCAAAGAGGTGGATTTTTTGTTCTTCTGCCCAGGCATGGCAATTAGCTTTTCCATCCCACAAACCACAACTATCTCCCTTGGTGCCTATTTTAAGAAAACCACATCACGACCAGCATCCTCCTCAGTGCCAGCTACATCAATATCCTCCTCCTGGTGTACTTAAGCATTGACACCTTCAAGCTCATATTCAGAAACTTGACTGTGGCTGATCCTTCCAGCATATGCAGAGGGCGTGCAAATGGTGGAAGGAGCCACCTTTTCCCATACAGTGATGGGAAGGTCCAGCATCACAACTACCAACACCCTTGGACTCTCCATGGGGATTTCTGATGTTTTTAGAATGCACAGATCTTTGCTGTGTTTTGGATGACAGCTTAACGCTTTTATATTTTCTAGCAGGGAAGTGGAGAAGGATGGCTTAGATAATCATGTGGCCAGGGCCTTAGCCTATCCTTGCCTCTCATGTCATAGCATATTGGCAAGCTTACGTTTCTCCTCAAATTGTTTAAAAAACAATCTCTTTGAGTTACTGAACTTTGGTATTTTGGATTTTACATGCCCTCTATGATGACATTGGACATCGGCCTTGCCAGACATTGATGGCATTTCATGTTTTATGGCATGTCTAGTGGCAGCAGCTTCAGCACTAGGAGGAAGTGGTTCTTGTTCAATTAAACCAGATAGGACAAAGAGATGTGTCTGATAGGTTAAAATAATAGGCAGAATGGCCGGCTGGATCCTTAATTGGCTCCTGGTCACGTCACTCAAAAGATCTAACATTGGAATGGTCATTGATCACAATATAACCTTCCACAACCCATCAGTTGGGTTCGAACTATGATTAAGCGTTTAAGCGAAACGTACGTCTGGACCGAATTGGCGAGGTACACATAACTGATGTGACTGGCCCGACCCGTTAAAACTGTCCGCTATATATATGTGTGTGTGCAGCATTAAGCTAAGCTTCACGGTAGTCTTATACAATGCTATATCAGGGCTAATTAAAGTTACCTGAATCCTCCTGTTTAGGACTGACAGATAGACTCATAAGGTCTAAATGACTGTTTTCACTTGCCGATTACTTACTAAGTGCCGAACAAGCAATGGACATGGAGCATATAATAGCCACATGTATCGTAATACACGGACAATTATAGCCACCTGATTCTCCCTTATGTGACTGACGGCCAAGGGTTATACAGCATGAATGATGGTTCTCTCTTGTCAGAATCAATCCATTAACGTCATATGAGCACTGAACAGGAAACGAGATGGTCAAAACGGGTCACTATGGCGAGCCGGGATCCAGTGGATCGCTCCGTGAAAAGATCCAGATCTTTTAAACAGATCACCGGCTCACTTAGAAAAAAGGGGTAATTTGATAATAAAGAAGCATAATGTATTTTACAATCATTTATTGCCATTTTTTTAAAACTTTTGTTTTTTGAACAGTGAGCTGAACAAATAAGAACATCTATGACTGATTGATGGCTGGGTGCAGAATCGCCATCAGTGGCAACCATCGCTGGAATTTTGTGTGTCCTCACGCAGTAGGCAAACATTCCAAATCCACTATAGAATAGTCTTTTCTCCTTCATCCAAGGGGACACTGAAGTCACTACGCTGAGGGATAGAGTGGTGCATTGGAGGAGTCGGCACTTTAAGAAATTGAAGTGTGGCATGGCTCCTCCCCCTCTATCCTCCCCTCAGACCCCAGTCTTAGTTGAGTGCCCGGAGGAGTCGGATCCCTGGGCTAGGGCTCCTGTTATGGGGGCTTTATAGTGTTTAATTTTTTTATTTAAAGAAGTGTCTCAGGCAGCCAGAAGACCCTGCTGGCTGCCTGCTCCGTGGGATGCCCTCTGGTGGGTTCAGCGCGGCACCGCTTGCGGCACACGCATCTGACCCTGCATCGGCACTGGGGACCCGCCGCAGCCGCCCGCAGCCACCGTTACGGGTCCAAGACCGTGTCACCCGCCGGAGGTACAGGGGCTAACCTAGGAGTGACGTCTGGACCAGAGAGTGCACTGGTCCAGCATGGAGGGCAGAGGCAAGCAGTGCCGCTGTTCACAGCGCGCGCTGAGCGGGTCGTCAGAGGGGGGCGGAGCTTCCCTTCTCTGCTGCACGGAGGCGCCATCTTACATCCAATGCTACCTCTCCTGCTGGTGCGCCTCAATGGATCTCATGAACAGGGCATTAGAGCGCTGCTCCTATTCCTCATCAGCTGGTTCACTGCGTTGGTGAGTGACAGGGTATCCTGCTGGGATCCCCTTTGGAGTGATATCCTTTACTGTGGGCTTAATTCGGGGAAGGTGGGCTCCTCTCCCCCTATTACCTTCTTTCTCTCCCTCACTGCTACCTAATCTTGTGTGTGTGA
This sequence comes from Crinia signifera, assembly GCF_055691185.1. NCBI lineage: Eukaryota > Metazoa > Chordata > Amphibia > Anura > Myobatrachidae > Crinia > Crinia signifera. The sequence goes on from NC_139221.1 coordinate 311,207,372, forward strand.
AAGGCTAAGGTGCTGTGAGTTTGGTAGTGTTTGCAATGGCAAAAAGTACTTCAAAGGCGTCTCAAAAACTGGTAGTCTGCACCCAGTGCACTCAGTAGTTTACTCAGCACATTAACTGGAACTCTCTTCCCAGAGAGGTGGTAACGGCTGGCTCATTAAATGCGTTCAAGGCAAAGTTGGACAAATATTTACTGTACAAATAAGAAATATAATCTTTAAAATATCAGAACCTACCAAATCAGTAATGGATATCTATACCAGGTTGAACTAGATGGACGCAAGTCTTTTTTCAGCATTACCTACTATGTAACTATGTAACCCTGTGCAAGGATTTTTATGAAAGGGATGCAGCAGACAAGGCCCCTTCTCCTCTCCTCAATGTGGAAGGGGTCACTAGTGTTTTATCCACTTTGGCAGCAGAACTGGCTATGTCCCGCAGGGACAGGGAGGTGTTACACTCCCATTTAGCTTCTATGGGTTTAGCTGAGCCTTCCTGGGCCAGGGACCTTATCAGCTCAGTGGATTCTTTGGTAAGAGCTACTACCTCTCAACCCGTAAGCATTCCTCCCCCACCTAAAAAAAGGAGTATTCCCTTGCTTTTAAGGGGGGATTCCTCTGGGGATGAACAGGAGGATCCCTTAGGGGATGTGGATGTACAGGATGATCCCCTCCCTCAGGCTGATGGGGGAGATGACGAGATCATAGAAGGATGTTAAGTTTACTTTGAATGTAACTGAACCAGAACTGCCGGCCTTTGTCCCCATTTTTGGCCGCCCTCCTAAGGCGGTGGAGTGTTTCCCAGAATCTGTGGAGTTAGACAAACCTTTATTGGATGTTTGGAAATCTCCAGAGAAAAAGTTTAAATTATCAAAAAGGTTTAAAACTACTTATCCCTTTGCACCAGAGGCAAGGGCTAAGTGGGAAAATCCGCCCTTGGCTGACGCATCAGTGTCAAAGCTTTCAAAAAAAGCAGCACTTCCTATACCAGGGGCTGTTGCACTTAAAGACTCTCCTGATAGGCGTCTAGAAGCGGGGTGGAAACATATGTTTACCACCGCTGGAGTCACCCTACGCCCTGTTTTAGCCATTTCTTGGGTTAGCAGGGCCATGGAAACTTGGGCTGAGAAATTAGCTAAAGGAATAGAGGAACAAAGGCCCATGGAAGAGCTGGCTTTGCTGGCGGCTGCGCGAATCTGCCGCCTACATAGGAGAAGCCACCAGAGATTCAGCAGCCTTGGTCGCTAGAGTTTCCGCCTTGTCCGTCACAGCTAGGCGTTCCTTGTGGCTCAAATCCTGGCAGGCGGAGGCAGACATAAAAAAGGCTGTAGAAGGTCTGCCTTTTACAGGTGATGTACTACTTGGGCCTGAGCTGGACAAGCTGAATGCTCAGGCCACAGGGGGTAAGTCCACATTCTGCCCACCTCAACTCCACCTCCTAAAAAGCCTTATCAAGGCCCCTCGTGGAGCACCAAAGTTTAGAGGGAAACCTGGAGGTGTCTTTACCACGTCCCGAGGCAGAGGCAGAGGGTTTGGAGGCGCGGCCACTACTTCAACCGCGGGAGCCCGCCGCACTAACTCTAAGCAACCAGAAAAGCCTGCAGCATGACTGTCTCCCATCTTATCTGGGGGACCCCAGAGTGGGGGGAAGGTTGCGGCATCACTGGATTATGTCATGTACAGACCAATGGGTTCTGTCAATTGTGACAGTGGGTTACAAGCTGGAGTTTGCTTGCAGACCGACACTTCAGTTTTCACAACAGGTGTCCCTCATGTCGAAAAGTACCAATTACTACTGATACAGGCCATTCAAAAACTTTTGGCAGCTCGGGTCATAATACCGGTCCCAGCAGCCAACCGCACAGAAGGCTATTATTCTCCTCTTTTTCTGGTACCAAAGCCAGACGGGACTGTGCGACCAATTTTAAATTTAAAAACTTTGAACAGGTACATAACCTACCACAAGTTCAAGATGGAATCGCTAAGATCAGTAGTGGCCGGTCTGGAACTGTTACGGTTAACCCTTGGTGCTCCAGGAAAAAAAGGAAAAAAAAAACCAATGCAGGGGAATGCTGGGTGTTTAATGAAAAAATAAACAAAGAACACAGGAACTAATGCAGAAGACAACAGGAACAAACTTGAATGCTCATGAAACAAAAATACAAGGTGACTGGGGAACAGAATAAACAACGAGGTACCGAGTACAGATGCAGATGATCTGGCAGTTGGCTGAGACTGAGGCATGAGGCACAAGACCCCAGGCAACGGCTGTAGGAGGCTGAGGCTGAAGCACAGGACATGAAACACTGAACACGAGGCAATGGCTGAAGGAGGCTGAGGCACAGGACATAAGACAATGGCTGAAGGAGGCTGAGGCACAAGACAATGGCTGAAGGGGGCTGAGGCTGAGGCACAGGACATGAAACACAGGACACGAGGCAATGGTTGAAGGAGGCTGAGGCTGAGGTACAGGACACGAGCTGGAAACACTCCTTTCCACAACAGGAACATAGAAACAATGACCAGCCCTGAGTGCTGGTCTGAGGAGGACTAAATAGGCCGCTCACAGGTGTTCAATTGAGCTGATTGTCTCCAATCATCAGGCACCTGATTCCTCAGAGTCTGGAGACAGAGAGACAAGTCCACAGGTGCCTGATGCCCCTAGTGGTGATATACAGGGATACAGAAATGCCTAACATTATGCCCCCCTGAAGAAGGCGGATTCCAGACGCCTAGAGTGTCATCTTCTCCTGTTCTTCTTCTTCTTGTTCTTATTAGAACCAGACGAAGGAGCCATAACGAGACCAGCCTCCTGGAGAGTCCTTCAGAAGTTCCCAAATCTCGGATGGACCAAACCTTTTGGTAATTGCCTCAGTGAAAGCAGCCAAATTGTACAATGCTGGGTCTTTAGTCTTCACCAGAAAATGAGCCCATGTCACTGCCTCCCCTCTAAACCTAATCAACATGTTGGCAATCAGTTCCTCCATAGTTGTCCCTTCCCAAGGCTGGCAGAAGAAAGAATTGAGCATGGTGATATCTCCATCAAAATAGATGGGCTGGACTTCCCCGAAATCCTCTTCTGACACCAAAGGCACCTGGGTCCTGACTGGCATCTCTGGAACACAGAAGTCTGACACGGCAGGCGGAACCTCAGAGACATCTGGCGGAACCTCCTGGACCTCTGGCACATCAGGTAGACCCTCCTGAATCACTGGCGCATCAGGTGGACCCTCACGGACCTCTGGCACATCGGGTGGACCCTCACGGACCTCTGGCACATCGGGTGGACCCTCACGGACCTCTGGCACATCGGGTGGACCCTCATGGACCTCTGGCACATCGGGTGGACCCTCACGGACCTCTGGCACATCGGGTGGACCCTCACGGACCTCTGGCACATCGGGTGGACCCTCACGGACCTCTGGCATGGCAGGTGGAAATGCTCTGAAAGAAAAAACATTGCAACTGACGGCCGACACGGCGGCCCTCAATTTATGCCCAATGGAATCAGCAGGAGCGGACTCAAGACAGGGGGCGCAGGAGTCACAGAGGCAACAGGCCCGGAGGCCACGGTCTCGGACCCGGAAGCCACAGAGGCAGGCCCGGTGGCCGGGGCAGTAGCGTCCTCAGGCCCGGAGGCCAGGGCAGAAGCGTCCTCAGGCCCGGAGGCCAGGGCAGAAGCGTCCTCAGGCCCGGAGGCCAGGGCAGAAGCATCCTCAGGCCCGGAGGCCAGGGCAATCGCGTCCTCAGGCCCGGAGGCCAGGGCAGAAGCGTCCTCAGGCCCGGAGGCCAGGGCGATCGCGTCCTCAGGCCCGGAAGCCAGGGCAATCGCGTCCTCAGGCCCGGAAGCCAAGGCAATCGCGTCCTCAGGCCCGGAAGCCAGGGCAATCGCGTCCTCAGGCCCGGAGGCCAGGGCAATAGCGTCCTCAGGCCCGGAGGCCAGGGTAAAAGCAACCCCCTCCTGGGGCTGGATAGGACCCCCTCCTGGGGGTAGACAGACGAAACCCCCTCCTGGGGCTAGACAGACGGAACCCCCTCCTGGGGCTAGACAGACGGAACCCCCTCCTGGGGCTAGACAGACGAAACCCCCTCCTGGGGCTAGACAGACGGAACCCCCTCCTGGGGCTAGACAGACGGAACCCCCTCCTGGGGCTAGACAGACGGAACCCCCTCCTGGGGCTAGAACATCGGGCTCCTTGGCGGGGACCGGATCATCTGGCTCCTTGGCGGGGACCGGATCATCGGGCTCCTTGGCGGGGACTGGATCATCGGGCTCCTTGGCGGGGACCGGATCATCGGGCTCCTTGGCGGGGACCGGATCATCGGGCTCCTTGGCGGAGACCGGGACATAGGACCCTCTGGCGGAGACCGGGACATCGGACCCTCTGGCGGAGACCGGGACATCGGACGTTGGCCTCCCCCCATGAAATTCTTTAGACTGTAGAGACTCTGGCTGGGCAGCTCTTTCCGCCCTTTTGGGCCTGCGATGAGGACAGGAATTCAAGAAGTGTTTGGGGCTAGCGCAATACAAGCACAAAAGGTTATTCCTGTGAAAGGCACGCTCTGTTGCAGATAGCGGAGCACGAGGACCACCAGTTACTGTATAGACTATATTTGGAGCCACAGCGACCGATGGTAAAAGAGTATCTTGAGGACAGGAATAACTGGTAGGCCCCTCTTGCGGTATGGAGGATTGTTTTGCTGTCACATGTCCAGGAATACCAGAAGCAGAATGAACTTGTAGCAATGCAGACATTTTCTTCAGAAAGTCAGGCAAAAAGACACAGACTTGAGCCAATTGAACACGCAATAAAACTATGTCTGCATGCAAAGGGTTAATTGTAGTTTTTTTACAGGAGTCATCAGCAAACCTGCAAACACCAGGGAGCTCTGCACACAAGGTTTCAATTAGAGAATCCAGACTGACATGTCCTTTAGTATTCTCTGGTCTGTTTTGTCTGGAATGCTGGGTGTTTAATGAAAAAATAAACAAAGAACACAGTAACTAATGCAGAAGACAACAGGAACAAACTTGAATGCTCATGAAACAAAAATACAAGGTGACTGGGGAACAGAATAAACAACGAGGTACCGAGTACAGATGCAGATGATCCGGCAGTTGGCTGAGACTGAGGCACGAGGCACAAGACATGAGGCACAAGACCCCAGGCAACGGCTGTAGGAGGCTGAGGCTGAAGCACAGGACATGAAACACTGGACACGAGGCAATGGCTGAAGGAGGCTGAGGCACAGGACATAAGACAATGGCTGAAGGAGGCTGAGGCACAAGACAATGGCTGAAGAGGGCTGAGGCTGAGGCACAGGACATGAAACACAGGACACGAGGCAATGGCTGAAGGAGGCTGAGGTACAGGACATGAGCCAGATACACTCCTTTCCGCAACAGGAACATAGAAACAATGACCAGCCCTGAGTGCTGGTCTGAGGAGGACTAAATAGGCCGCTCACAGGTGTTCAATTGAGCTGATTGTCTCCAATTATCAGGCACCTGATTCCTCAGAGTCTGGAGACAGAGAGACAAGTCCACAGGTGCCTGATGCCCCTAGTGGTGATATACAGGGATACAGAAATGCCTAACAGGAACCAATGGAATTTTTGGCCTCTCTAGACATAAAAGATGCTTATTTACATGTCCCAATACACGAAAATCACCAACAGTTCCTTCGCTTTACTATCAAGGAAGATCACTTCCCGTTTCGGGCAATGTCCTTTGGCCTGGCATCCGCTACGCGCCTCTTCACAAAAATCATGGCGGTGATGATTTCCTTACTACAAACGAAGGGGTTAAACGTTGTCCCGTACTTGGACGATCTTTTGATCAAAGGACCGTGCAAGAAGGTACTTCTTCAGAGCATTCATGTTTGTTGTCAAGTGTTACTACAACATGGGTGGGTTCTGAATTACAAAAAGTCCCAGCTGACTCCGTCCCGACGGATTCTTTTCTTGGGTCTTATCATGGACACGTCTCTACAGAAAATCTTCCTTCCATTGGACAAGATTCTTTCTCTTCAGGATTTGACCAGACAGGTTCTCAGTCCTCACAGAGTGTCAGTACATCTGTGCATCCACTTGTTAGGCAAAATGGTCGCCTCCTTCGAAGCACTTCCCTTTGGCTGCTTTCATTCCAACTAGATCTGCTGAAACAGTGGTCCGGTTCGCATGTGCACATGCACAGGCGAATTATCCTGTCGCCATGCAGTCGTCTTTCTCTGCAATGGTGGCTCCATACACCAAATCTGTTGGAGGGCCGCCGTTTCGGTGTCTGGGAATGGACCATAGTCACCACGGACGCCAGCCTCAGGGGCTGGGGTTCTGTTGTGATGGAACAGCACTTCCAAGGGTGTTGGTCTCCACAGGAAGCAAATCTCTCGATAAACATCTTGGAGCTTCGGGCGATACATCTGGCCTTACTCAAGTCGGAGCTTCTACTGTGGGGAAGACCTTTAAGGATCCAGTCGGACAATGCCACGGCTGTGGCATATGTCAACTGCCAAGGCGGGACCCGCAGTCACAAAGCTATGCAGGAAGTTTGCCCAATTCTCCAGTGGGTGGAACGTCAGGCCCTGGCTTTTTCAGCTGTGTTCATACCAGGGGTGGACAACTGGGAGGTGGTAAACTTAAGCTGCCAGGATGTCCACCCAGGGGAATGGGCCCTACACCCGGAGGTCTTCTCTCAGATTGTCAACAGTTGGGGGATGCCCCTTATAGACATGATGGCATCAAAGCACAACTGCAAAGTGCCCCGGTATTGCTCCAGGTCACGGGACCCAGCGGCGGTGGCAACGGATGCCCTAACCGCGGCTTGGGATTACTCTCTAATTTACATATTCCCACTGTTTCCGTTGCGGTCGCGTGTACTCAAACGGATCAAGAGGGAATCAGCAACAGTCATATTGGTGGCACTGAATTGGCCTTGTCGTCCGTGGTATGCCGATCTTCAGAGGCTCCTGATAGACCGACCTTGGCAGCTTCCTCCAAGGGACAATCTGCTTCTGCAGGGGCCATTCGTCTACCAAGGCTTACCGCGGCTGCATTTGACGGCGTGGCTATTGAAGCTGCGCTGTTAAGCAGATGTGGTATACCAAAATCGGTCATTCCAACAATGCTCAGAGCTCAGAAGGAGGTCACTTCACAACATTACTACCGAATTTGGAAGGCTTATGTGGCGTGGTGTGAACGCCATAAATTACCCACATCTGTGTTCTGTCTTTCACGGTTGCTCCGATTCCTACGGGCGGGGTTTAAGGCGGGCCTCTGGCTGGGCTCACTTAAAGTACAAGTGTCAGCCTTGTTGATAATTTTTCATCGCCTCTTGGCAGTCATTCCGGAGGTCCAGACTTTCTTTAATGGAGTCCTTAGGCTCCAGCCACCTGTTTGGGCCCCAGAGGAGCCTTGGAATTTGCCTCTGGTGCTTGATTATCTCAAGTCCAGTGTCTTTGAACCATTGGACTCCATTGATCTCCATCTTTTCACGTGGAAAACGATTATGCTTCTGGCTCTTGCCTCGGCACGAAGGGTGTCTGATCTTCGTGCCCTGTTGTGCAGGTCCCCTTACCTGGTGTTTCACCAGGATAGGGCTGAACTTCGGACCAGAATGGATTATCTTCCAAAGGTTTTGTCAGCGTATCACCTCAACCAACCTATTCTTGTTCCGGTACTGACGGGTGATTCAAAATCACTGGATGTAGTTCACACTTTATAGGTTTATGTGAACAGAACCAAGGAGATCCGGAAGTCAGACTCACTATTCGTTCTGTATGCTACTGCCAAGAGGGGCTGGCCAGCCTCCAAACAAAATCTGGCAAGATGGATTTGCTTTACCACAAAGCAAGCATATGTGCAGGCGGCTCAGGGTCCGCCTTCTAAAGTTTCGGCCCACTCCACACGTTCAGTGGGGCCATCTTGGGCAGCAGCTAGAGGTGTGTCTCTGACTCAGCTGTGTAGAGCAGCGACATGGTCTGGTCCTAACACATTTATCAAATTTTACAAGTTTGATACCTTTGCGGCCTCTTCTTCAAATTTTGGCTGTGCTGTGCTGCAGGATGCCCAGCGCCTTCCCGCCCGTGGGGATGGCTTTGGGATGTCCCCAGCGTAGTGACTTCAGTGTCCCCTTGGATAAAGGAGAAAATAGGAATTTGGTACTCACCATTAATTCCCTTTCTCCGAATCCATAGGGGACACTGAACACCCTCCCGGCGCTGTGCTTTTCTGGCTATGGGTGTGTCCAGTTCGCATGTGTTATTTGTTTATGCATGCGATTGTCTGCAGTTTACAGTTTACAGTTATACTTATGTTACTTTGGCTGTTCTTTACTCTCTCTCTCTCTCTCTGTCCGAGATTCCCTGGTCTCTTTTCTCCTCTCGGGCACAGTTAACTAAGACTGGGGTCTGAGGGGAGGATAGAGGGGGAGGAGTCATGCCACACTTCAATTTCTTAAAGTGCTGACTCCTCCAATGCACCACTCTATCCCCCAGCGTAGTGACTTCAGTGTCCCCTATGGATTCGGAGAAAGGGAATTAACGGTGAGTACCAAATTCCTATTTTTAACATTATAATTTTACAGTTAAACATTTGTTATACAAAACCTAAATACATATCTTAGATAATAGATTACACTCTATCTTGGCTAATATAAACACTGTCTATATGAGGTACCTTGGTTATATTCCCTAGACCTAATCAAAGCCTGTTGGAACATCAATTGTATTTCCTCAGAGGATATTGTGGTATACTCGCCTGAGCAATACAATTCTGGAAGATACCTCTTGGTTTTATTTGCTACACTAGAGTATTATACAGTGGAATTAGATTCAGAAGTTGACACAGTTGAATCTGGACAATTGGGTCTTATGGTCTCTGATCCCTCTGCCATATCCATGCAAATTATTCCCTCTGTGCCTTTTTCTAGGATGGTGGCATTCAAATGTACTTGTTTGTTGTAATCCATAGCACACACATATTACAGTAGTACCACTGGACTGGACTTATGCAGCAGTATCACTGGACTGGACTGACTGTAGTATCACTGGACATTAATAGCAGTACCACTGGACTTTAAGACATATTGTTTTTCTTACTTGAACCCCTGGATGTTTTTAATCAATAAATGTTTGCAGAGGCGTAGCTAAGGTGGAGCCGGCGGAGCTTGTGCTCCGGGTGGCGGCACCTCGCAGTGGCGCACACAGGGGGTTTCAATTCATGTTGTGGCTGCCTGCAGCCCCCTGACAGCCCCATTCCGTCCTTCCTTAAATTAAACCCAGCGCAGCCAGTCAGTGTTATACTAGACACTGAATTAGCGCTGGCTTTCATCGCAGCTTACACACGTCATCCAAACTCAGCCCGGCTACTGCCTGTGTACAGCTGTCAGAGCTTCCGCATCAGGTGGCTTCCTTTACCAAACCACCTGATGCGGAGCAGTGACAGGCAGTAGCCGGGCTGAGCTTACTGACTTCCCTTGTTGGTGAGCTGCGATGAAAGCCAGCGCTAGCGCAGTGTCTATTATAACACTGGCTGTAGCTGCCTTCCAGACATGGATTAAGGGGGAGCCCAGGGGGTACTCACCCCAAGCCCCCCACCCCCAAGAGAAGGAGACACCTGGGCAGAGGCAGAACTTTGGGAGGCAATGGAGTCATCTGCCGCCGGGCTCCTGCCCCCAAAGGGGCACCTCTCCCTGGAAGTTTAAATCAGTTATTTAAAAGCCAACAATAGTGCTTCTGTGGCTGAGTTCTGAAATATATATACATGTTCTATCTATCGATCGATCTATCTATATGCTGAACAGAATATATATATATTTTATATAAGGTTATATAGGGTTGTGTGTGTACGTATGTGTGTGTGGGGGGGGGGCACCAATATATATCTTGCCTCCGGGCAACTGGAACAAACTTACGCCACTGCACCTGGGGACACCTCCGCGGCACATACTACACTCACTCTGTGAGAGAACAGCTGCTGCTCCTCAGTGATTCATTTCCGGCTGACACAGCAGACTAGAGACAGAGCTACAGTACTGAGCAGCAGCTACAGATCTCATCCTGTCCTCATCTGCTGGTATGTGTTTTGGGTACTTATGTAGTAACTGGGCTGCCGATTTCTAAATCGGGTCGGATCGGGAGATCGCATCGCATCGCATGCGACCATGCGATTCGATGCGATGCGATGCGATGACCCGATTTTTCCATAGGAATCAATGTTAAAATGGACTGAGTCCATTTTAACATGGAATTCAATGGGAAAAATGGGTCCTTTTCATACCCCTACTATCCAAGTGGGCATGGAGTTGGATATAAACCTGTGGCGAGCGTAGCGAGCCACCGAGCCCGAAGCGTGGCGAGCGAAGCGAGCCCCGCGAGGGGACGAATACCGTCCCCTCGCGGGGCTCGCTTCGCTCGCCACGCTTCGGGCTCGGTGGCTCGCTACGCTCGCCACAGGTTTATATCCAACTCCATGCCCACTTGGATAGTAGGGGTATGAAAAGGACCCATTTTTCCATAGGAATCATTTTAACATTGATTCCTATGGAAAAATCGGGTCATCGCATCCGATATCGGATGCGATGCGATGCGATGCGATGCGATATCGCATCGCATCGCATCTGATTGTATGCCTTAACTTAAGGCATACAATCAAAAAATCGGCAGCCCAGTTACTACATAAGTACCGTGTTTTGTTTATGTTGTTTGTGTATGCATATTTGTAAGCTATGTATGTATATATGCTGTGTATATCATATGTGTGCTGTGTATGTATGCATGTTGTATGTATGTATGTTGTGTGTATGTGTGTTATGTATGTATATATGCTGTGTGTATCATATATGTGTGCTGTGTATGTATTTATGTTGTGTGTATGTGTGTTATGTATGTATATATGCTGTGTGTATCATATATGTGTGCTGTGTATGTGTGTTATGTATGCATCATGCTGTGTGTCTTGAGTGTATGTCTGGTGTGTTGTGTATGTGTCTAATATGATCTTGGATCTAGGCTGTGGGGAGAGGAGGTTCAGGAACTTAAAAGAGGGGGGCTAGGGATTAGACAGTGGGGCATTAGGGTTATGTACTAGCAGTTAGGGAGGGATAGCTTGCAGGGGGGAGGGTTAGGGTTAGACAGATCATTCCTCTGTATTATATGTATTATAAATATGTGTGTGTTATATATATATATATATATATACTCCAGAAGGTAATGTGTGTCACTCCAGGGTCTTTTTCAAAAAGTGATTTTATTCAAGAAGCATACATCATGTGTGGCTGTGCCAACGTTTCAATGCCGCAGGGGGCATTTTCCTCAAGGCGCACTACACATGAACAAGCATGTTACAAACGGCCGCTGGTGATTTATACTTACATTCCTGCAGAGTCATGGCCAGCAGCCGAGTGTGGCTCGGTCTCCACTTCCGCGTACGGCTACGTTCCCGTCCACTGACGTAATTTCTGCTTGTCAGGAGTGCCCGGCAACTTGACTCGTTGCCATGGTCACTCCCTGCAACAATTAGGATGCGTCCCCGGCTGCCGTATCCATGCTCATGCCAGCCATGACTCTGCAGGAATGTACGGTAAGTATAAATGCATTACCGCCTACCGCTCCCCAGCGGCTGTTTGTTACATGTTTGTTCATGTGTAGTGCGCCTTGAGGAAAATGCCCCCTGCGGCATTGAAACGTTGGCACGTTCTTTGAAAAAGACCCTGGCATGACACACATTACCTTCTGGAGTACCCAATCATCGTGTGGACACCCGGGCACCATCACTACCGCAGGAGAGTGCCGGTTCATCCCAGCTTCTATATATATATATATATATATTACACACATACATATGGCGTTTGCTCCTGGGCGCCAGCACCACGCATGAAAATATGGAGGGGGGGCGCTGTGACATGAGCTTGCTCCGGGTGCCATGGCTTCATGCTACACCACTGAATGTTTGTCCAATCTTATTTTAAAATGTATTTATTGTGTCTGCCGACACCACCTCACCAGGAAGAGAGTTCCATAGTTTGGTTGCCCTGCCCGTGAAAAAATGTTTCCTTCTAAGGGAACAAAATCTTTTCTCTTCTAATCTACCCACGTGTCCTAGAGTCCTTCCTTGAATTAAAATGTGCACTGGAAAGTTCCTTATATTGTCCCCTGATATATTTGTACATGTTAAGCATGTCCCCCCTTAAACGTCTCTTTTTTAGCGTAAACAATCCTAATTTGTTCAATCTGTCCTCGTAGCTTAAATTCTCCATTCCGTTTATTAGGTTTTTTTTTGCTATTCTTTGGATTCTTTCCAGTTCTATGATGGCCTTTTTATAGCGGGGCCCAGAATTGTACTCCATATTCAAGATGTGGTCTAACCAGTGCTTTGTACAGTGGCATAATTACTTTTGAGTCCCTAGTTTCCATACCTCTTTTTATACATGCCAGGATTCTATTTGCCTTGTTAGTTGCTAAATGACATTGAGCACTGCACCCAAATTTGTTATCTATTTGGACTCTTAAATCCTTTTCAAGTTCTGAATTACCTACTGCCTCCTCGCTTAGATTATAACTAGCACATTGGTTATATCTCCCGAGGTGCATAACCTTGCATTTATCTACATTGAACCTCATTTTCCACTGGACCTTAACAGCTTTACCAATGGACTTTAATGGCAGTATCAATGGATTGGACTTATGCAGCAGTATCACTAGACTGGACTTTAATGTCAGTACCACTAGACTTTAATGACATTTTTACTGGACTTTAACCCCTTCCCGACATTTGACGTACATGTACGTCATGGCCGGGATTTACTTCCCGACACATGACGTACATGTACGTCATGACTTCAAAGTGCCACCGCGTCTACAGACGCGGTGACAGAGGGACGATGTCTGCTGTCCCTGACAGCAGACATCTTCCCTCATTGCCCAGGGGGGGCAGCGATACCCCCCCGTTCGGCGATCGCTGTGATTGGCTGTTCAATGTGAACAGCCAATTACAGCGTTTTCTGTGTACCGGCGAATAACGTTCGCCGGTGACACAGGGACCGGTGGTGATTGGTGCTGTAAAGTACAGCACCAATCACCACCGGGTGTAAGGGTGACACTGGTGTCACCCCACCTCACTCCACCTGCCCCCAAAAGGCTGTGATTGGTCCGTCGGACCGACGGACCAATCACAGCCATTTCACCTCAAATGAGGTAACGGAGACAGCCCTGCAGCCGCCATTCCGGTCAGGAACAGCGTGCAGAGCGGTCTCCGTGCCCATCTGTGCCCTATACTGACCTGATCGTTGGTGGCATCCGTGCTGCCAGCTCCTGGTGTGACTTCCTTGTGACTTCCTTGTGTTGCTGCTGCTGCTTCTGCAGCAGCGTCATTGAGGCAGAGATTTAAATTGTGTGATATTATTTTGTGCTATAATTTTGTATCTGCTCCCCCCTGCAGCCCCCCTTTTGTGCTGATCACTATAAACTAAGTGATCAGCACCTTTTTTTGGGGTGCAGGTTTTTTTTTTTTATATATATACCCTGTCAGGTTGCACCCACAGTTGTGTGCCTGCTGCCCCTCACTGCTAATCAGTGTTGCATCACTGTGTTGCATCAGTTTTTGGAGAGTGCTGTGGGGTTTTGTTTTTACACCCACGTTGCTTTTGTGGGTGTCCTGTGGCCGCTGAGCGCTGATCAGTGACGTACATCACTGAACAGCATTTTTGGCACAGGGTTGATATAATTTTTTTTCTGCAGTTTTTTTTAATTGTTTTTTTTTGGAGAGTGCTGTGGTTTTTTTTTTTTTTATTGTTTTTACACCCACGTTGCTTTTGTGGGTGTCCTGTGGCCGCTGAGCGCTGATCAGTGACGTACTGTACATCACTGAACAGCATTTTTGGCACAGGGTTGATATAATTTTTTTTCTGCAGTTTTTTTAAATTGTTTTTTTTTTGGAGAGTGCTGTGGTTTATTTTTTTTTAAATTGTTTTTACACCCACGTTGCTTTTGTGGGTGTCCTGTGGCCGCTGAGTGCTGATCAGTGACGTACATCACTGAACAGCATTTTTGGCACAGGGTTAATATAAATTTTTTTCTGCAGTTTTTTTAAATTGTTTTTTTTTTTGGAGAGTGCTGTGGTTTATTTTTTTTAAATTGTTTTTACACCCACGTTGCTTTTGTGGGTGTCCTGTGGCCGCTGAGCGCTGATCAGTGACGTACATCACTGATCAGCATTTTCGGCACAGGGTTGATCTATTTTTTTTTTTTTTTGGATCAAATTCCTGTTGCCTTTGAGCGCTGTTCAGTGACGGACGTTACTGACCAACATCTGTGCTCAATTTTTGGCGCAGGACCTTTTTTTTTTTTTTTTAACCCCTTCAAGGTTGTACCAAAAGCTGCCTTGAAGTTGCTGAGTGTCGTTTTTTTTTATTGGGATCAAATTCCTGTATAAAGTATTTTTTTTTCTGCACTACATATACACTACACACTACATACCCCCCGTGTTGAAATAAAGTTTGTACCCCCCCCTACACTATACACGTGTTGAAACATTACACTTACAGAAACACAAAAATAAAAATGGCATCCCAAATGTCATCCCAAATGTCATCCCAGTCATCCAGAAGAATGTATTCAGCGGAGGAGGCATATGCCATGCTTGCCTCTGACTCTGACACAGCCAGTGATGCAAGCGGGGAATTTGTAGGATTCGTCTTAACCTCATCTTCCTCCTCTAGTGATGAGGGACCCCCTCAAAGACGCCCCCGTAGAGCAGCTGAGACCCCCCCCCAAATGATTGATCCCGTATGGACCCCACCACCAGACAATTTTGAGCCCCAGGTTCCTGAGTTTTTGGCCATCACAGGAATCCAATTTGATTCAACAGGTCTCAGAGAAATTGACTTTTTCAAATTATTTTTCTCTGATGATTTTATAAATTTAATGGTGGACCAAAGTAATTTATATGCCCAGCAGTTTATTGCTCAAAACCCCACGTCATCATTTGCTAGGTGGACCCCTGTAGATGCAGTAGAGATGATGACGTTTTGGGGTCTGGTGTTACATATGGGCATAGTAAAAAAGCCAGAAATTAGGCAATATTGGAGTACAGATGTTCTGTACAGCACCCCACTTCATCGTATGGCCATGACTCGGACTCGTTTTGAGACAATCCTTAAATTTTTACATTACACCGATAATGCACAGTGCCCACCCAGAGATGATCCCACCTTTGACCGGCTATTCAAAGTCAGGCCGGTCATTGATCATTTCAGTGCCAAATTTGCAGAGATGTACATCCCTGAAAAATTTATTTGTATCGACGAGTCCCTTATACATTTTAAAGGAAGGGTTAAATTCCGCCAGTACCTTCCCAGTAAGAGGGCAAGGTATGGCATAAAAATGTATAAACTGTGTGAAAGCACCTCAGGGTACACCCACAGGTTTAGGGTATATGAAGGGAAGGATTCAAGAATTGAACCGCCAGAATGCCCCCCCTCCCTCGTAGGTGTTAGTGGAAAAATTGTCTGGGATTTAGTGCACCCCTTCCTGGATAAAGGTTATCACCTCTATGTGGATAACTTTTACACTAGCATCCCCCTGTTTAAGGCCCTTGGTTCAAGAGGTACAGCAGCTTGCGGTACTGTGCGCAAGAACCAAAGAGGCCTCCCAAAAACGCACATTGCCCAAGTACTGAGAAGGGGTGAAAGCAGGGCACAATCCACCGAAAATATGTTTTTGGTCAAATATAAGGACAAGAGGGATGTCCTTATACTGATAACAATTCATGGAGACAGTACCACCTCCGTCCCTGTACGAGGTACCAGTACCCACACCTCAAAACCTAAGTGTATCCTAGATTACAATAAGTACATGGGCGGAGTGGATCTTTCAGATCAGGTACTGAAGCCGTACAGTGCCCTGCGGAAAACAAAAATCTGGTACAAGAAGCTGGCCGTGTATATCATCCAGATGGCACTGTATAACGCTTACGTGCTATTCCGTTCTACCAGCCAGAGGGGGACATTTATGCACTTTCAAGAGGAAGTCATAAAGGGCCTAATATTTGGGAACCAGCAGGCAGAGGGCCCCAGTACTTCTAGTACTGGCCCCCGTATTGTACCAGGGCAGCATTTTCCTAACGAAATCCCCTCCACTGCAAAAAAGGGCAGGACACAAAAAAGGTGCAAAGTTTGCTATAAAAAGGGAATAAGAAAGGATACTATTTTCCACTGTGAAACTTGCCCCGACAAACCCGGCCTATGTATAAAGGAGTGTTTTAAAATATACCACACATCTATGGATTATTAGGTTCATCATTTCACCGTGCTTCGGGGGTCTTGCTAATGCCACATAACACCCACCATTCATTCCACCAGAATCTGAGCTGCAAAATCCAAAAATCACTCCTTCCCTTCTGAGTCCTGCCATGCACCCAACTGGTATTTTTTGGTCACATATGAGGCATTGCCATACTCGGGAGAAATTGGGGCACAGATTTTGGGGTGCTTTTTCTCCTTCATTCCTTGTGAAAATGAAAAAATTTCAGCCAGAACTGCATTTTTGTGTAAAAAATTTAATTTTTCATTTTCACTGCCCAGTTGTACCACAATTGGTGAAACCCCTGGGGGTTTGAAATGTACACTATACCCCTAGTTGAATTCCCTGAGGGGTGTAGTTTGCAAAATGGGGTCACTTGTGGGGGGGTTCCACTGTATTGGTGCTTCGGGGGTCTTGCTAATGCGACATAGCACCCACCATTCATTCCACCAGAATCTGTGCTGCAAAATCCAAATACTGTATCACTCCTTCCCTTATGAGTCCTGCCATTTTTTGGTCACATATGAGGCATTGCCGTACTCGGGAGAGATTGGGGCACAGATTTTGGGGTTCTTCGTCTCCTTCATTCCTTGTGAAAATGAAAAATTTTGAGCCAGAACTGCATTTTTGTGTAAAAAATTTAATTTTTCATTTTCACTGCCCAGTTGTACCACAATTGGTGAAACCCCTGGGGGTTTGAAATGTACACTATACCCCTAGTTGAATTCCCTGAGGGGTGTAGTTTGCAAAATGGGGTCACTTGTGGAGGGGTTCCACTGTATTGGTGCTTCGGGGGTCTTGCTTATGCGACATAGCACCCACCAACATTCCACCAGAATCTGTGCTGCAAAATCCAAATATCACTCCTTCCCTTCTGAGTCCTGCCATGCACCCAAATGGTATTTTTTGGTCACATGTGAGGCATTGCCGTACTCGGGAGAAATTGTGGCACAGATTTTGGGGTGCTTTGTCTCCTTCATTCCTTGTGAAAATTAAAAATTTTGAGCCAGAACTGCATTTTTGTGTAAAAAATTTAATTTTTCATTTGCACAGCCCAGTTGTATCAAAATTGGTGAAACCCCTGGGGGTTTGAAATGTACACTATACCCCTAGTTGAATTCCCTGAGGGGTGTAGTTTGCAAAAAGGGGTAACTTGTGGGGGGGTTCCACTGTATTGGTGCTTCGGGGGTCTTGCTAATGCGACATAGCACCCACCAACATTCCACCAGAATCTGTGCTGCAAAATCCAAATATCACTCCTTCCCTTCTGAGTCCTGCCTTGCACCCAAATGGTAATTTTTTGGTCACATGTGAGGCATTGCCGTACTCGGGAGAAATTGGGGCACAGATTTTGGGGCGCTTTGTCTCCTTCATTCCTTGCGAAAATGAAAAATTTTGAGCCAGAACTGCATTTTTGTGTAAAAAATTTAATTTTTCATTTGCACAGCCCAGTTGTATCAAAATTGGTGAAACCCCTGGGGGTTTGAAATGTACACTATACCCCTAGTTGAATTCCCTGAGGGGTGTAGTTTGCAAAATGGGGTCACATGTGGGGGGGTTCCACTGTATTGGTGCTTCGGGGGTCTTGCAAATGCGACATAACACCCACCCATATTTATGAAAACAAAAGAATTGGGGGAATCAATTTTTAGTCACATTTCTCTAGTAAAATCTACTGTGTTCCTTAGAAAAATTTATTAAAATTGAAAATCTGCAAAAAAAATGACATTTTGAAATTTCACCTACACTTTGTTTTAATTCCTGTGAAACACCTAAAGGGTTAACAAACTTCCAAAATGCTGTTTTGAATACTGTGAGGGGTGCAGTTTTTGAAATGGCATCATTTATGGGGGTGTCTCACATACAAGTCCCTCAAAGTCACATCAGTACTGAACTGGTCCCTAAAAAAATCAGTGTTTGAAATTTTCTTGAAAATTTGAGAATTTGCTATTCATATTTTAAGCCTCCTAGTGTCCAAAAAAATTAAAAGGAGGTTGAAATAATGATGGAAACATAAAGTAGACATATGGTCTATGTTAGTTATTAACTATTTTGAGTGGTATGATTATTTGTCTCAGAAGCAGAAAATTTAACATTTTGCAAATTGCTAAATTTTCAATTTTTTTACGACATTTTGGTATTTTTCACAAAAAAACACAGACTGTATCGACCAAAATTTACCACTAACTTGAAGTACAATGTGTCACGAGAAAACAATCTCAAAATCACTGGGATAAGTAAAAGCAAAAAAAAGTTATCCCCACTTAAGTGATACCTGTCAGATTTGAAAAAAAAGGGCTCTGTCAGGAAGGCAAAAACAGGCTGCGGCGGGAAGGGGTTAATGACATTTAATGGCAGTATCACTGGACTTTAACAGCTGTAACATTGAACTTTAATGGTAGTATCACTTTACTGGTTTTTAATTGCAGTATCAGTGGATTTTAATGGCAGTATCACTGGACTTTACATCAGTACCAATGGACTTAAAAAGCAGTGCCACTGGACTGGATTTATGCAGCAGTATCACTGGGATGGATTTTATTGCCAGTAGCACTGGACTGAACTCATACAGCACTATCACTGGACTGGAACTGCAGCAGTGACACTGGACTGGACTTAAACAGCACTATCACTGGAATGGAGCTAAAGCTGTGTCACTAGAGTGAATTTATACAGCAGGATCACTGGGCTGGACATACTGTATGCAGAAGTATCACTGGACAGGACTTTAATGGCAGCAGTATCACTGGACTGGACTCAGCAGGACTTGACACAAGTCATGACACCACACTACAGCACACCCTTCCTCTCCTCTCTCCTAAGCTGGAGTGAGGAAATGGCACTGCCCGTCCACATATATAGGGTCTGGATATCACAAGATCTGACTGTGGCATCTTGCAATGTTCCAAGACCCGTGCTCTGAGCCTGGATGGGAAATCCCAATCAGGCTCTGAGAGCAGGTTCATATTAGGGGTGTCCAGGGGTATCCGGATCCCCCTAATCCGAATTTGCTCATCCCTACTTAAGACTGGGTGAGAAACTCTGCTACAAAGGTGAGGTTATGTAGAATAAGGCCATATGTAACTGTAGCAACCCACTGGGTAGATGTATCGCCTTAAGCAGCAACAATAGCAGCAGCACCAGTTTTGGAGTGAAAATATTTTACATTTTAAACTTGATGATTATTACATGTATTGTGAATCTGAGGTTTTTACCTTGACAAGGTCCCTAGAAGAAAGCTCATTGTCACTGCTATGTCCCATTTCTGCGGCAGACACCAGACACAGCTGAGCAGACACCAGCATTAGGACAGCGAGAACTACAATGATTTTCATGACTCCTTTTTTCTGAGAAGAACCTCAAAGGCTGCAGCACAAGATGGGCTCACACTGTCTCTGAGAAGATAAGAAGTGTCAGTCAGCAGGATCAGTAACACATAAACAGAGCATCCACAATTATGCATACACATATGTACATGACCGCCAAGAGGGAGGGTACATTTTACCCAGGCCCGGGTCCAGAAACACAATTCTTCTTTATTTGGCTGTGTTGGAAGGAGGGGGGTTAGCGGGGTCAGCCGTGTGTATTGGCTGCGTGCATGACTTGCAAAATGGTCACGGACGAGACATGTAGCACAGCCAGCAGTCAGGCCACCGCTGTGTAGATAATCTCATCACCTGGTGAGTCTGTGTCTGTAGCCAGCTCCTGCCACGGGATGGGGATGCACATAGGGAGGGAGGAGCTCAGGGAGGCCGCCAGCCAACCGCCCGCTATGCCGTCTCATCCCAGCTGACCGCCCGCTATGCCGGGCCCCCCAGCCGACCACCCGCTATAACGCCCCCCAGCCGACCGCCCGCCGTAAATAAGTGACGGTAAGTGACGTGACAGGCCAGGTCAGGGGGGTTTAGAAATCCTTTGGGGGAGGGGCTGTTTTTTTATTTATTTATTAGGGAGGTCAATACCGGGATCCCGGGTATCCCGGGATTGAGCATTTTTCAATCCCTAATCCCGGGATTTAAAAAATGCCCAGGGATTGGCATCCCTAGTAGAGAGTGAGTGGCACGGCTGATGTGCATTCTACAGGCATGTGGCAGCTCTAGCCTCAGCAGGAAACACCAGCAGGATCTGCGATCTGGCTGCCTGGCTGTAAGTACATTTTTGTGACTGGTAAAGGTAACAGATGAAGATAATTTTATATATATATAGTTCTTCCTCCAAAGGTGCGGGGTCGCTATGGGGACTCCGTACGCTCCCAGTCTCGCGAATCTATATCTTGGAGAGTGGGAAGAAAATAATCAGGAAATAAATTCCCTTTATAAAACCCAAATCAAATGCATAAAACGTTATATCAATGATATTTTGATAATTTGGGAGGGAGATGAGGGTTCTTTCTCCTCCTTTGTTGCTGGCCTGAATGTGAATAATCATAATTTAAAGTTCACTAGTAATACCAATGAATTTAAGATTGAATTTCTAGATTTAGTTCTTGATACCGCTAACTGGACAGAGCAATCTAGCATAAGTACTTATACTCACTTGAAAAGTGTCGACAGCAATAGTTACGTCGACTACAAGAGTAACCACTACCAAAAATGGTTGGATAATATTCCCCTTTCGCAGTATATGAGAATAAAAAAGAACTGTAGAACTGTAGTGATAAAAAAAGAACTGTAGTGATACTAATAAGTTTGAAGAACAGGCAAAAATCTTTGATAATGTATAAGTTAAGTGGCAGACACCAGAGGTATCTGTCACTTTAAGAAGCGCGGTCCTGCACAGTAATTAAATGTCCATACGTTTATAATGAAAAGGTATAAATCATTTTATTAAAACACTATGATATATAGTAATATTTTCCCCCAAAAACACAATTCATGAATTGCAATCACACAAAACAAATAGACAAAGACATACAACACATAACATATAATATAAAAGCTTGATAATAGCTGGGATTGGCCGATTGGTTCAGTCACTGGGTGAATGAGGCTTTGTGCAGAATATATCTAGAGGCAATTTTAGAACTTTATATATAGTTACCAGTCCTGTACATTTGGTTCCAAGGCAATGCGCTGGTGGTAGTGGTATTTAACCCTCAGGTCAGTCTCTCCATCCGATTATTTACCAGAGATTAATCCGGAATTGCTGCAATGGGGACCTTTCCTGCTGGACCAGCCAGCTGGGTGGTTAAAGGTATTTGTAATCCACATATACTTGCGCTGAACAGGAACACTGCACATATAAGACCAGCGGTGGGTATGGGCTCAAAAACGCGTTTCTCCGCCTGTCACTGGGGTCGGCGGCTTCCTCAGTCTGAGCCCACAATCATGAAATAAGAAGTTATATAGCGGCGACTTTCGCGCCCTTCATTACACCCGCATTTCCGGGTTGTACTCCAAGCCTCGTTTTCGTTACCATGTATTTATAGGCTCCCGCGGCCATTTTGTTTAATGTGTGTCAAGCCTCAGTTTCACTCCGGGAGCATAACGATATAGTCTTGCATATATAAGCCTCATTTGCATATCCCGAATAAACGGGTTTTTTCATTTTAGCACGATCAGTAGTCCATATGCCCATACATATTCCACCATGCCTCTAGTTCTGCTATTGTTTTGCCTCTTAAATATAAATGCCAAATCGGACCTGTTATTATCATATATTGGTTAGCAATCCTTAAAGAAACATACACACACATAACAAAGACATAACATTAATGACAAAAATTCATAATTAATTGATGATATTTCATCTCTTTACATCAATAATTAATTTATATATAAATAAAGAATTTTTTTTTTTTTTTTTTAAATAATACATAGACATAATGAGATAATAATAATAATCATAATCAGAAAAATAAATATGCTATGGGGACCAGCTATGGGGACCAGGTTCGCCCCAAGCTTCGCAAATTTGTTTATGGGACAATTTGAGGAACATCATGTGTGGGGGGCGGAGCTTGGGGCGAACTTGGTCCTCTATGGCAGATACATAGATGATTTGTTTTTTGTTTGGGATGGGGATTTTGATTCTGTTACACAATTCACGAATAGTCTTAATGATAATAGTTTTGGGTTGAAATTTACAAGTAATTTTCATAAAAGTAATGTGAATTTCCTGGATATCGCCCTCATGATAGAAGGAGGTAAAGTACAAACTGAAACCTATATTAAAAGTGTGGACCAAAATAGGTACCTTAACTACCAAAGCAACCACTACAAAAAGTGGAAATCAAACATTCCCAAGAGCCAGTTCATGCGGATTAAGCGCAATTGCTCAACTAATGTAGCATTTAAAAAACTAAGTGAGAATATTCGTCAGTCGTTCCTTGAGCAGGGCTACCCCCCCAAACTATTGCAGGAGTCCATGGAAGCCGTGGAAAAAATAGATAGAGAAATACTGTTAGGTTCTAACCTGGGAGCACAGGAGACTAGTGAAAAGAAGAAATGTGTTAAAAATAAGAAGGCTGTATTTGTTACACAGTATAACACTAAAGCAATGGAGATTAAAAAGATTATAAAAAAGAATATGTATCTGTTAAAATCAGATGAAATCCTTAATAATGAAATTAATTTTGATAACGCAATAGTATTTAGAAGGGCACGTAACTTGAAAGAAAAGCTGGCGCCGAGTTTTTTTAAGAAAAAGGAAAATAAAGACACTAGTCTAGCAACATGGCTCCCACCCAAACCTGAAGGCTATCATAGGTGTGGAGGGGGGGGGATGGGGGGTTCCTGTGGCTCTTGTATTACCTCCGATAAGAAGTACACTAATTTTTCATCTTATGTCTCCGGTGAAATCTTCCATATCAAAACTTTCATTAACTGCAAAACCAAATATATAATTTATCTCTTAACCTGCGGGTGCGGCCTGCAGTATGTAGGCCGCACTATTAGAAATCTCCACATCAGGTACATGGAACACAGGAGAAATATTTTGAAAATGAATAGGAATAATAGTCTTTATAGGCATATGGCCCTATGTCAAAAAGGTGATGTGAAGGGGTTTCGTATGATAGGGATCGAACATGTCGTGAGTACGCCCAGAGGCGGAGATAGATATGTCCGTTTATGTAGGAGGGAGGCATACTGGATTTTCTGCCTGAAGACTCTAAGTCCACTTGGACTAAATGATACGATAGAATTGAACGGTATTTAGTATTCTCTCTTTGAGTGGACTGTCATTCATTGTTGGGAGGGGGGACCTGTTGGGTTAAGAGATAGTAATTGGGCGGTAGCATTCTTAATTGGGCTAGATAGTTTTTCAAATTATGTTAACTATTATGTTTGGGTATTTATGATCTATTAGTGGGGGGTGGGTGGACTATTATATTTGAAGGGGTATATATATTTATTATTAGGTAACCATATGTATATTAATTTAATCAATTTATATTGAGACTCACCAGTTGGGGGGGGTGGGGGGATTATCATATATGTGAAGGGCTATTCTAATATTAGTCAATTGGGTATTATATTGTTTATAAGGGTAGGATGAGGGTGGGTTATACCCTAGGAGAGGGGTGATGTCACTGAAGGGACAAAATGGTTGCCACTATATTGGGGAATTTATTACACAATGTATGAAAAAATATATATATGAAAATAATTTATAAATATTATTACTTTATAATGTTTTATTAATTTTGGAGTGGGTGACACATTAATTATGGTTTTTTAGCTGTAAACTTAATTTATGTATGCTATCGAATTTATGACCCTGTGAACAAATTGAGTCGTTTGGATTAAATGACCACCATCGATGTTACAATTGAAGATGTCCTAAGATTATTAGTATTAGTATATTATTATTTTTTTATATATATAAAATTTTTTATTTTTTATTTTTTATTTTTATTTTTATTTATTTTTCTGATTATGATTATTATTATTATCTCATTATGTCTATGTATTATTTAAAAAAAATAAAATAAAAAATTCTTTATTTATATATAAATTAATTATTGATGTAAAGAGATGAAATATCATCAATTAATTATGAATTTTTGTCATTAATGTTATGTCTTTGTTATGTGTGTGTATGTTTCTTTAAGGATTGCTAACCAATATATGATAATAACAGGTCCGATTTGGCATTTATATTTAAGAGGCAAAACAATAGCAGAACTAGAGGCATGGTGGAATATGTATGGGCATATGGACTACTGATCGTGCTAAAATGAAAAAACCCGTTTATTCGGGATATGCAAATGAGGCTTATATATGCAAGACTATATCGTTATGCTCCCGGAGTGAAACTGAGGCTTGACACACATTAAACAAAATGGCCGCGGGAGCCTATAAATACATGGTAACGAAAACGAGGCTTGGAGTACAACCCGGAAATGCGGGTGTAATGAAGGGCGCGAAAGTCGCCGCTATATAACTTCTTATTTCATGATTGTGGGCTCAGACTGAGGAAGCCGCCGACCCCAGTGACAGGCGGAGAAACGCGTTTTTGAGCCCATACCCACCGCTGGTCTTATATGTGCAGTGTTCCTGTTCAGCGCAAGTATATGTGGATTACAAATACCTTTAACCACCCAGCTGGCTGGTCCAGCAGGAAAGGTCCCCATTGCAGCAATTCCGGATTAATCTCTGGTAAATAATCGGATGGAGAGACTGACCTGAGGGTTAAATACCACTACCACCAGCGCATTGCCTTGGAACCAAATGTACAGGACTGGTAACTATATATAAAGTTCTAAAATTGCCTCTAGATATATTCTGCACAAAGCCTCATTCACCCAGTGACTGAACCAATCGGCCAATCCCAGCTATTATCAAGCTTTTATATTATATGTTATGTGTTGTATGTCTTTGTCTATTTGTTTTGTGTGATTGCAATTCATGAATTGTGTTTTGGGGGGAAAATATTACTATATATCATAGTGTTTTAATAAAATGATTTATACCTTTTCATTATAAACGTATGGACATTTAATTACTGTGCAGGACCGCGCTTCTTAAAGTGACAGATACCTCTGGTGTCTGCCACTTAACTTATACATTGTCTCTTTAAAAGGGATCAGCACTCCCTGTGTAAGAAGCAGCGATACCCCTGCCCAGCTAACTGAGAATACTTGTTCACACTGAGTGATATAATTTTACACTGTGTTTTTTTGCTGATAGCATTGTGGGGAACATTGTCCTTCAATTCTTTCTGTAAATACAGATCTAGCACGATTAGCGCTACAGAGTGGCCCTAGGGTCACTAAAAATCTTTGATGATAGATTTAAAGAGAAACATTATCCACCTCCTCTTATAGAGAGATGCAAAACTCGAGTGTGAGCGCTTGAAAGGAATAATCTCTTGCAATACAAAATTAAGAATAAGGATGATAATAAAATCTTTGTTCCTTTTATCACTCGTTATAATTCACAGGATAAACAAGTTAAGGCTATTCTCAATAAACATTGGGATGTTTTACTTTTAGACCCGCTAGTTAAAGGGGTACTTCCAGAAAAACCTCAAATAGTTTTCAAACGAGCGAATACTTTGAAATCTTTCTTAGCCCCAAGTAACTTAAAAGTAGATCATGATTCTGGTTGGCTTAATAAAACAAAGGGATTTTTTCCTTGTAAAAAATGCAAGGTGTGCCAGTATATCAGTAAAGATTAAATCAAATTTTATAATCATAATAAAGATATATGTTTCAACATTAAGTCACATATATGTTGTACATCAACCTATGTGATTTATTTAATTGAATGCACGTGTGGAAAACGATACGTAGGTAAAACAAAGAGGCAATTAAAAATCCGTATCCTTGAGCATACCCGCAGTATTAAGAATAGGGTGTCATTGCATAGTGTCCCACGGCATTTTATGCAGTGTTGTAATGCCGATCTTAATAAATTTTCTTTTAAAGGTATTGAGCAGGTAGTTTTAGATAATCAAGGCGGTGACCTCTTAAATAAACTAAACATGAGGGAGACTTATTGGATCTACACGCTGGGCACACTATCCCCCGTGGGTCTAAATGAGGGATGTGACATCACGCCTTTTTTACACTAATTCGTTGGTGGCTGCGGGTTTGCATTGGGGGGGCTGATGCTGTTGAGCTGTGCTCCATCGGCCCTACCTATAATGCTGACCTTGCGCGCTACGAAGTGTAATGGTGGTGGAACATTTCCTCTTAACCCTGTATGATCCGGGATGTTCTCTGTCTGGTTTTTATGTATCTCTTATATATTTGGCTACATCTGTCACTCAAAGTGTGTCTGACCCTCTAACGCTGGTTGGAGCCTCTGACTCACATGACAGAGAACCAGCCCAGTGAGCCCACAGTCATAGGAGGGGCACCTTGCTCTGCTCCTGCACTTTCCTTTTAATGTATGATTGCCATCACCTGTGTTGAAGCACCTTTCCTATCAATTAACCTGTTCAACACAGATGGAGGTAATCATACATTAGGAAGAAAGTCCAGCGGCAGAGCATTGTGTCCCTCCTGGCATGGGTCATGTTGGGAGGTATGCACAGTGCCAGACACCCTCTGCCTCCCCATGTTACCCAGCAAAGACACAGCTACTCACCAGACACACCAGATGAGCGCCCCCGACGCCCCCCTCCCGCGATTCGCGGGGCCCCTCCCACGATTCGCGCGGTCCCCGCCCCCGCGAACCCCTCCTACCGCAATTCGCAGCACACCCCCCCCCACGATTTGCGGCAACCACAGCCCCCACGACCCCCCCCTCCGGCGATTCGTGGCACCCCACCCCCCGCGTCCCCCCCCTTCTGAACTTCGCTGCAACCCCCCGCGCCCATCCCCCCTGCATCCCCCGCAACCCTCCCGTGATTCGCGGCACCCCCCCTGACCCCCACCCCTTCCCTGATTCGCGGCAAACCCCACGGCCCCGCGACCCCCACTACCGCGATTCGCTGCAACCCCCGCGCTCACCCCTCCCGCAATTCACAGCACCCACCCCCGCGACCCCCCCTCCCCCAATTCATGGCACAAACCCCCCCCCCGCCACCCCCGCCCCTCCCGTGGACAGCCCCCACCCCCAGCCGCCCCGATTCAAAGCAACCCCAGGATCAAATGCCACATGCAAAACACTGACACGGCTATGGTCGCCGATGAAAAAGGTTGACATGAGTTTTTGAAGATTTATGTTTCATTTTAAGAATGTTTTCATATTCATTTTTATGTGTCGACATGGTCACCAATGAAGTGCCACACTTATGTCAACATTTAATGTGTTGACCTTTCTGTGTTGATTTTTTCTTGTGGCAATTTGCGGCACCCCAGCGACCCCTCCCGTGATTCGCGGTACCCTCCCCCCCACGCGACCCCCCTCCTGCAATTCGCATCACCCACCCCCCACGACCCCCCCTCCTGCAATTTGCGGCACCCCCGCGACCCCCCCCCGGCGCAATTCGCAGACACCCTCCACCTCCCCACTGGTGGAGGTCATGACACAGGAAAACAGGAGGCTGGGTAGTGGTAGGGGTGTGTGGGAATAAGGGGGACTAAAGAGGAGGGTGGGAGATACTGTGCAGCTTCTGCCAGTGGGTGAGGGTACAGCGTGGCAGTACAGGATGGTGGCCCTGAGTCAGTGTCTCCTCCTACTGGGTGGGAGTTAGGGTGCATGAGAGCAGGAGGCTGGGCTATGCGGCATGATAGGGGCATGTGGGCAAAACAGCGTCAGCGACTCCCCAGTGATGGAAGTTACGGTTCAGGAGAGCAGGAAGCTGGGTAGTGATAGGGGTGTGTGAGTATACGGGGGACTAAAGAGGGGCTTAGGGGTGCCGTGAATTGCGGGAGGGGCACGGGGGTGCCGTGAATCAAGGGAGGGAGGGAGGGAGCGCAGGTGTCCGCAAATCGCGGGAGAGGGCGGGGGTCCGCAAAGCGCGGGAGGGGGCGTGAATCGTGCAAGGGGGGGTTGCGAATTGCGGGAGGGGGGGTGCGCGGGGGTGACGTGAATCGTGGGAGGGGGGCGTGAATCACGGGAGGGGGGGTGCGCGGGGGTCGATGAATCAACCTAGTTGGTTATATATTCTTGTAGAAGGATGGAAGGATGCTGCTGTCATTCAGAATGCATTTACATAAACAGTAATAGTAGCAGTAAAAGATCTGACTTAAAGCACCTACAGTAAAACAGAACAGGTGTTATATATTATACAAAGAATTGGTTGATGATGTCTAGGTTGACGTGCACATAGTGTGATAAGTAAGTTTCCAACTTTGGTGATAATATAATTGTGCGTGCCGTGAAATGAGTAATTATGTGCCCATCAATATAAGATGTTTGGAGCTCTTGTCTTTGGGTTACCAGGGTACTGCCCGGAGATTAAGATTCAGCCTTTCACGGCAATGCATCCCATAGGTTCATACAAGGTCCAAAACGTCAGTGCCACGTGGTAAATGAAAAGGAAGACACTCCAATTATAATTTAAAAGGAGTTTTTTCAAAAGTGCACAAGGTGATCAAAAATAAAAAAATAGCTTACATGAAGGTGCTGTAGTAGAACACAGACTGCTCTCAACGCGTTTCGTTGCTTACTGCCTGTCAAATCGGCTGGACTTCATCAGGAGAGTATAATAACCTATACCAAAGATGGTGTATTTATAGTGTAGTCAATTTAGAAAATCAAATTCAGACGTGAAACTTCCGGGTTCCGGGACTTAGCTAATTGCGCATGCGCGAGATCATTAAAGTCTCGCACAGCTTCCTAACGTGAAGTCTCTTATGACTTCATTTGCGTTAACTACGCATGTGCCAGAAAATCCCATTAGCCCGCAGTATCGCGGTTATGGGTATAGTTTACGCAATATGTCAGGTCTATGATTACGTTGCGCTTTATGCGCATGCGGGGTGTTCTCTTAATCACCCACGTTCTTTAAGATAGCGATCGGGGGTATTGCTCGCAAGTGCGCATGTGCTAGAGAGTTACCATGACTCTTATATCAGTTGTACGTAACTCTGCTCATGCGCAATGACTCGAAATGCCATGTCTATGTGAGCAGCTGATATTATAGTCAGCATATATTTTTGTTTATATAGCATTTACATCAGTATCGTACGCTATAGCGAATTGTGAGCAACTATTGCCCTTTATTGAGGGGAGCATATGACTTGACAATATAGTGCCTCTCATTTACACGTCTGTACAGATTATGCAATATAAATAATGAATAGAATAAAATATGAGAAATACATACAGTAAATATTACACTAAAAAACTGACTATGTATAATAATATTACAGGTTGAGTATCCCGTATCCGTGCATCCCTTAACCGAATTTCTCCAAAAACATGGTTTTTGGAATCATTCAAATTTTTTTTAAATTTTTTTTTTTAACCCCCCTAACCCTCTTTTCATACTTACCAAGTCCCAGGGACTCCACAGCAGGCCTCCGGCATCTTCTCCAGGGTCTCCAGTGGTCCCAGGAATGCATTGCGCGAGTGTGCGTGCGTGCCGGTGACGTCACCGGTGCGCGCGCACACTCGCGCAATGCATTCCTGGGACCGCTGGAGACCCAGAGAAAAAGCCGGAGGCCTGCTGTGGATGCCCGGGGACTGCGTGGACGCCGAGGGACCACCGGACACCATCAGGGGACAGGTAAGTATGCCTAAAAAAAAATATTCCAAAAAACGAAAAATTCCCCTATCCGGAATGCTTGTGGTCCCGAGCATTTCGGATAGGGGATACTCAACCTGTATTACCAATTTCTATATACATGTACAAATAGTGCTCAGTAAAACAATTTGTACCTATTTACATAAAAGACTACCAGTCCTTAAAGGCATAAGGAAATGGTGGATAGGTGAATTTACAACAATGTTTTGTAGTATAAGTTATAGCACCGATGACTTCTACTGCTTCAAAAGATAAATGCATATATATATACACCAAATGTAATCATGTGCTTACATGAATAATTAAAAAATGGATAATTAAAAGATGGATAATTAAAAGAAGGAGTACATTTCGTATAGAAGGGGGAGGGGGGGGGTTGGGTGGGTGGGTGGTTGGAGTCCTATGGGGGATCTACTACGTTTTCCAGGAATGATGTTTTCTCGAATGCTTCATTCAACCCATGTGGAACCATGGTGTTTAAGGTGAACATCCAATACATCTCCCTTTGTGAGAGTAATTTTTCCTGATCTCCCCCTCTTGGTCCTAACTTGACATGTTCGACCGCCTTAAAGTGCAAATGGGCAGGGTTGGAGTTGTGGACTCTGAGAAAGTGCTTGGGGACAGAGTGGTTTTCTAGTTTATTTTTAATTGCTCTGACGTGCTCTTGAATTCTCAGTTTGAGGTTCCTTTTTCGTTTTTCCAATATACTTTAATTTACAAGAGCATTCCAATTGATAGATAACCCAGGTTGTCATACAATTCATTAAGTCATTAATTTAAAAAGATTTAGGGCCATATTCAATGAGAAAAATTTGCCGTGTTTTATGGCGAGTTTGTGCTATTTTCGCGATGGAAGGAGGATTTTGCTCTCCAAAAGTGAACCACCCTATTCAATGTGAAATTTTCGCCGTCTTTTTAAGCGATTTTCGCCGTGTCTCTCCGTATAGCAATTCTCCATCTTTTCATGGAGAACTGGAATGTGAACTTTTAAACTAAAAGGTTTTTTTTGTAAATTTTGATGTAAAAAAAATCAGGATTTTTTTTCTGTGAAGGGGCATGTTATTTTTATTCATGTGCTTATAGCACATGAATATATATTCAATTTAAAAATATATATATTTTTTACTTTTTTTTTTTTTTTTTTTTACACAGAGCAGCCAGCAGGGGGCCGGAGCTCTCGAGCCGCTCATTCGATATTCATATATTCACTGCACCCAATCATTACATATGCACGATCGGGTGCAGTGAATACTGGGTCCCCCGCTGGCTATAGGGGGGGGGGGGGGCAGCTTGTGCTGCCTGGGTCCCGGGGAGCCCTCCTCCCCTCCACATATGTTCTGGGGCAGCCAGGGAGACTTTAATCTCCCTGGCTGCCACCGTCCCCCGGCTCCCTGCCAGCTCCCTGCCGCGGACGCTCGTCCGCTGCAGGGGTTAAGACTCGCCGCGGTGAAGCTAGGTGTCATGGTGCCCAGAGCAAGGCCATATTTCGCGCCCCCCCCCCCCCTGGGAATGAATTGGGGGCGTGGCTAACATGTGTTGGCATGTTACATTTGAAATATATAAGACGCTGTAACGGAATCTGCTGCGCTATATAAGACGCTGTAACGGAATCCGCTACGCTATATAAGACACTGTAACTGAATCTGCTGCGCTATATAAGACACTGTAACGGAATCTGCTGCGCTATATATGACACTGTAACGGAATCTGCTGCGCTATATAAGACACTGTAACGGAATCTGCTGCGCTATATAAGACGCTGTAACGGAACCTGCTGCGCTATATAAGACACTGTAACGGAATCTGCTGCTCTATATAAGACACTGTAACGGAATCTGCTGCGCTATATAAGACGCTGTAACGGAATCTGCTGCGCTATATAAGACGCTTTAACGGGATCTGCTGAGCTATATAAGACACTAACGTAATCTGCTGCGCTATATAAGACACTGTAACGGAATCTGCTGCACTATATAAGACACTGTAACGGAATCTGCTGCGCTATATAAGACGCTGTAACGGAATCTGCTGAGCTATATAGGACACTAACGGAATCTGCTGCGCTATATAAGACACTGTAACGGAATCTGCTGCACTATATAAGACACTGTAACGGAATCTGCTGCGCTATATAAGACGCTGTAACGGAATCTACTGAGCTATATAAGACACTAACGGAATCTGCTGCGCTATATAAGACACTAACGGAATCTGCTGTGCTATATAAGACACTGACGGAATCTGGTGCACTATATAAGACACTGTAACGGAATCTGCTGCGCTATATAAGACACTGTAACGGAATCTGCTGCGCTATATAAGACGCTGTAACGGAATCTGCTGCGCTATATAAGACGCTGTAACGGAATCTGCTGCGCTATATAAGACACTGTAACGGAATCTGCTGCGCTATATAAGACACTGTAACGGTATCTGCTGTGCTATATAAGATGCTGTAATGGAATCTGCTGCGCTATATAAGACACTGTAACGGAATCTGCTGCGCTATATAAGACACTGTAACGGAATCTGCTGCGCTATATAAGACACTGTAACGGAATCTGCTGCGCTATATAAGACACTGTAACGGAATCTGCTGCGCTATATAAGACACTGTAACGGAATCTGCTGCGCTATATAAGACACTGTAACGGAATCTGCTGCGCTATATAAGACACTGTAACGGAATCTGCTGCGCTATATAAGACGCTGTAACGGAATCTACTGCGCTATATAAGACGCTGTAATGGAATCTGCTGCGCTATATAAGAAACTGTAACGGAATCTGCTGCGCTATATAAGATGCTGTAACGGAATCTGCTGCGCTATATAAGATGCTGTAACGGAATCTGCTGCGCTATATAAGATGCTGTAACGGAATCTGCTGCGCTATATAAGATGCTGTAATGGAATCTGCTGCGCTATATAAGACACTGTAACGGAATCAGCTGCGCTATATAAGACACTGTAACGGAATCTGCTGCGCTATATAACACACTGTAACGGAATCTGCTGCGCTATATAAGACACTAACGGAATCTGCTGCGCTATATAAGACACTGTTACGGAATCTGCTGCGCTATATAAGACACTGTAACGGAATCTGCTGCGCTATATAAGACACTAACGGAATCTGCTGCGCTATATAAGACACTGTAACGGAATCTGCTGCGCTATATAAGACGCTGTAACGGAATCTGCTGCGCTATATAAGACACTGTAACAGAATCTGCTGCGCTACATAAGATGCTGTAACGGAATCTGCTGCGCTATATAAGACACTGTAACAGAATCTGCTGCGCTATATAACACGCTGTAATGGGACATGCTGCGCTATATAAGACGCTGTAACAGGACCTGCTGCGCTATTATTTCTAGTTATGCCACTGGGTGTGAATTGAGGGATACATTTGATATATTATTTAATTTCCTGCAGTGACAGAATGGGAATGAGCTGGGTTTTGGGTTACTCACACTGCTGTTGTGCCCCCCACTCCAGTGCACTGTAGCTTGGCTGTGAGTCTCCAATCAGGGAAAAGCTGCTGGTGTTGAGACTCAGTTCCATTCTAGAACAGTTTAAAACTGACATTTTTCTCTGGTGTGCTTAGCTTCAACAGCCCCTCGTTTTATGTCCATGGCGGCACTGTTGGTGATGTCACCACCTCCGCACACAGCACTGGAGCCGGCGTCTGAGCAGCAGCAGAGAGAGATGAGGAGCGGGTTGTGCTGCTAGGTAACATCAGACGCCCGGCACAGTAGCCAGCAATAGCGCAGCCAGGATTCTGCATGGCTGACTGCTCGTGCGGCACTGTGTGTGACATCAGCACACAGCGTTGGAGCCGGCATCTGAGCAGCAGCAGTCAGCAGAGAGAGAAGAGATGATGAGCGGGGCGTGCTAACATCCAGCGCAGCAGACAGACACACGACCCGGCTATAGCTACTACAGTGGTGAGCTTGTTGAATTGGGGCACTAAGCCACCCATCAGCCGGGATGTTCCACCACTGGCATCACGGGCGGCATCAGAACACCTTCTAGCAGACTCAGGAAGGTGACTCTGAGCTGCGCTGCCCGGAAGCCGGACCGAGCAGCAGCAGCAAGGAGAGAGGACATAGGAGTGTCAGCCCGCCGCCCGGCCTCACCGTCTGTGACGCTTGGCGGCAGGGACCGGGCGAGCAGGGCAGGAGGCAGGCGCCGAGGGCAGCTGCCGGCGCACGCTGCCCGTTATTTAGTAGATACTTTAACTTACTTGTGCACTGTGCAGGGATCATTAGCGGAGGGGGGGCGGGCCAGTGGCGCCATTTGACCAATCGGCGCCCGGAGCATGAGCTTCGGTGGCTCCTCCCTCCCTACGCCTCTGCACACACAATATTTTCACCAAAACTTGGTAGACAACATTTCAGCACTGTTATGTGGTCACCTAAGTATACCACACCATATACCCTTCATACAAATCATGCAACACATTAGTAACCCCCTTATACTGTACTTGCCTCTTACACATTATGCCACATGGAATGAGCCAAAATTCACACCGACTAAGCCAAACTTCACACTATGGCACATGGATTGTCAAAAGTCACGCTATGCCACACAGATTAAGGCAAAATTCACATTTTGCCACATGGATTGAGCCAAAATACACACTATACCAAATGATTTGAGCAAAAATTCACAATATGCTTCATAATTAGGGTTATTAATTAGATCAAGAAAAGGGGGGATAGGTTTGTGTGTTAGCAAGGATTTAGGGTTATTCTGCAGGGGAGGGAGAGGCTGCAGAATAAGGTGAGGGTAGGGAAAGCTAACTATACTTAAAGGACCCCTTGCATGATTCCCTGCAATCCTATTGGGGATGCCAGCATAGGTGTTTTGACTGATGGAACCCCACCGCAGGTCACCCGGAGGTATGTTCTGTATAAAGAAGAGAAGAAGGCAGCTTGAAACAAAATTAGACATGAGAAAGCCTCCGAGTATAATTCAATATTGATAAGGTACACTGCTGTAGGGGTGTCACACAGTTCCCATATTGATAATGTACACAGCTGTAGGGGTGTCACACAGTCCCATATGGTAAATAGAGTTGATTATTTGGATTGAGCAAACAGGAACATTCTCTGGTGCTGCCATCTCCTCTTATATATAGTGCAGAACTCCTGGGAGTGAAGTATACCACGCTTGGAGAGACCAGGCCTGCAGAGCCTTCTATTACAGTAAGTAATCATCCTGCTCTGCAGCCTTCAGCAACGTCTTACTGTAGTTACATTGGAAAACTTTCACTGATGAAGTGTCAGATTCTGTCACATGCATTATCTGCAGAGCGGCTGCACTGAGATACTGTGCTGGATTTATCACTAGCATTGTGTGCACAGAGCTGCCAAGGGAAATCCTGGGCCCCAGTATACAAACACACACACACGTGGCGTAACTACTGTAAGGCAGCCCCAGCAGCCGCTTGGGGGAGCAAGCCACAGTGGGGTCTGTGTGGCCGTCGGCACCCACTCGACGCACCGACATGCTGCTGCCTGCCACTGCCCACTGACTGAGCACTGGAGGTGAGTCACCCGCAGCGAGGGTGTGGCCATGGCAGAGATGACAAACCCCCCCACTGATTCAATTTACTGTACACAGAGCCGGCTATTGGCTACTGTGTGAGGGATGGGCGGGTGGATGGGCGTGCTGGGGTGGCCTGGGATGCGTCGGAGTCAAGGGAAGCAGCAGTGTCTGCTGGTCTCTCTTCCTCTATCTTGCTTCAGCTTCTCCGTTATGCGTGTGATGTCATCACGTCACACACTGGGGAAACACGCTGGAGAGTAGCCTTGGGGGGGGGGGTCACAAACTTTTTGGCAGGGAGGAGCAAAATTTATAGTTACGCCACTGACACACACACAGTGGCCAAAGTAGAAGTTTGAAGTGGGAGTATGGAAAAGTGAAGGCTGTAGTTATGCGTGCGCTCTGGAAAAAAGGATGTGGCCACTCAAAAGCTATAGTGTACCACACTACATACCCCATATACACATTATACAACACAATAGTAGACCCTGGAATGAGTAAATGTTCACATTATACCACACAGAAGAAGACAAATTCACACAGAATGAGTCAAAATTCACATTATGTCACACGGAATAAACCAAAATTTACCTGGAATTAGAGAATATTCACTTAATGCCACACAGAATGAGCCAGAATTCACGTCAGGTTAGATGGAATGAGCCAAAATTCATGTTATACCACATGGAATGAGCCAAAATTCAGGGACAGGAATGACAGTGGGGACATAGGAACGTGGACAGTGACAGAGGGAGACATGGAGACAGTGACACTTGTGGACAGGGGTGTAACTAGAACTTTGTGGGCCCCATAGCAAAATATTGAAAGGGCCACCACCATTGTCATTACAGTGTGCAGACAGGTGACCTATAACCTCAGATAACTTTGTACCCTCGGTATGCTGGAGGTAATTCCTCTCAGGTGAGCGGGGAAGGGGGGTGTACTGCTGCAGCCTCTGTATGCTCTCCTCTCAGCCAGGGAAGAGGTGGTAATAAGCTTGTACCCTCTCTCTGCATGCTGGCGTTCTCTCCTTTCAGGTAGGTGGGGCAATAACCCTGCAGCCTGTGTATGCAGGAATTAACTCCTCTTCTCCCATGTGAGGAATGTCCCTGCAGCCTCAGGCAAATGCCCAGGTCCCCCAGGAGCAAATGTAGGATGTGTGAAGGGGGGTTTCCCAAAGCTACCCCCCCCTCCCTAGCCCCAACTAAAACACCCCACCACAATTTGATACCTGTGTAAGATAGTGTCCACTGTTCCATCTGATACGCTGTATCCCCTGCTCATTCTGGGTCTCTACACTCCTCCCGCGGCCCCCACCAGGCATCTCCTCCTCCCATGGCCTGAGTGGATCCACTGCTCCCACCATGCTCCTCCTCCCTTGGCCGCATCCAGTCCTCTGCAGCACCAGTACAGCCGGGTCTCTGTTCTCACAGCCGAGTTCCTATCCCTGTTCCGGCATTTGCGACGGGTCTCCTCCTCCCTCAGGTGTGCCCGGTCCCCTGCTTCTGCCAGGTATCTCCTCCTCCCACGGCCCGTGTGGGTCCCCTGCTCCCAACGGGCTCCACCTCGCTTGGCAGCATCTGATGTTCTGCTTGGTCTCTCTTCTTGCAGCCGCATCTGGTCAACTTTCCGGCAGTCGTGACGGTTCTCCTTCTGCCTCAGCCGCACCTGGTCCCCTGCTCCAACCGCAGTGGCAGGTTCCGGCAGCCGGCATATTTAAATAATACACTGAAATAATCTTCAAGAGGGTGCAGGGTATTAACTGCTGCCCCCCCCCGTGCCCCCCAAACCCAGAGCCCCATAGCAGTTGCATCCCCTGCACCCTCTGTAGTTACAACACTGCTTGGGGACATGACAACAGTGACAGCAGGGGATGCAGATACAGCGACAGCAGGGAAAGTGACAGCAGGGCATGCTGTGATTACCTTGAATATATAAAATGTATTTATTAACAGTTTCTTATATAGCGCACACATATTCCGCAGCGCTTTACAGAGAATATTTCATCATTCACATCAGTCCCTGCCCCAGTGGAGCTTACAATCTATATTTCCTACCACATGTATACGTACACGCAGACATTCTAGGGTTAATTTGTTCGGAGCCAATTAACCTACCAGTATATTTTTGAATTTTGGGAGGAAACCGGAGCACCCGGAGGAAACCCACGCAAGTACGGGGAGAATATACAAACTCCACACAGTTAGAGCCATGGTGGGAATGGAACCCATGACCTCAGTGCTGTGAGGCAGTAATGCTAACCATTACACCGTCCGTACTGCCCTATATATTTTTTTTTATGTATTGCCTTTACCGGTCACAAAAATGTATTTACAGATCGCAGATCCTGCTGGTGTTTCCTGCTGTTGCTAGCTGCACCACATGCCTGAGGAACGCACAGCCAGCATCAGCCTTGCCACTCACTCTCTCCCAACCCTTTATTGGCGTCCTCTCTAGCTCAGCCTCCCTGAGCTCCTTCCAAGTTCCTCCCCATGTGCATACCCAGCCCGTGGCAGGAGCTGGCTGCTGCTGCTGCCTGCAGGCACAGACTCACAAGATGATGAGATCATCTCCACAGCGGTGGCCTGACTGCTGGCTGCGCTGCATGTCTCATCCATGACAATTCTGTGATTTACTCTGATTGATTTAAATTCAAATTCTCAGCCTTGCATGGCTCCCAGGTGCCACCCTGTGAACGCCGGTATGCCCGCCCTCTCCTTGCGTGCCAGGTTCATTCGCCCGGCATGCAAATGGATGTTTAACATAAGTATCCATTCGCAGGCCAGGGGAAAACTTCCACCTCTTACGATGGTCATCAACCATTGAATGATTTGGAAGGCCCACGCACATCTAAGGTTACTCTCAGGTTATTCTCCCACTTACCTCTCCCCCGCACACGCTGCATCCAGCCAAATAAAAAAAATGTGCATGTCCGGACCTAGGCCCCCCTGACAGGCCCGGGATGAGTTGAAGAAATATGAGTAATGACCTTCGACTCCATATTTCCTTTAAATGATGTAATGTGATTTATTCAGACAGACAGGAAGGCATGGAGCTGAGCTTCTACGCTTGCAGGCATCGTTCAAGTTGGTATCATAGCTCCTCCTATCTCAGCTCTTACCTAGCTCAGCTCCAGCTCTCAGACCAGCTCTGGCCACATGGTACAATATTTGGCTACATCTGTCACTCAAAGTGTGTCTGGAGCTATAACGCTGGGTGGAGCCTCTGACTCACATGACTGACTCACATGACAGAGAACCAGCCCAGTGAGCCCACAGACAGTGACAGACACCCTCTGCCTCTCCATGTTACACAGCAAAGACACAGCTACTCACCAGACACACCAGGTGAGCGCCCCACACCTCCATACCTCCCAACATGACCCTCTCCAGGAGGGACAGAATGCTCTGTTTGTGGACTTCCATCTTAATTTATGATTGTCATCACCTGTCATTTTAAACAGGGTAATTGATAAGAAAGGTGTTTAAGCACAGGTGATGGTAATCCATAAATTAAGATGGAAGTCCACAAACAGAGCAATGTGTCCCTCCTGGAGAGGGTCATGTTGGGTATGCACCTCCCTCCCCCCCCCCCCCATTCACGCATCCCCACAATTAAATGGCACATGCAAAACACTGACATGGCTATGGTCGACAATGAAAAAGGTTGACAAGATTTATTTTTCACTTTTTCAATGTTTTCATATTCATTCTCATGTGTCGACATGGACACCAATGAAGTGCCACACTTATGTCAACATTTACATGTTTGTTACATGTTACCTTTCTGTGTTGATTTTTTCTTGTGGCGATTTGCGGCACCCCCCGCGACCCCCCTCCCGCGATTTGCAGCACACCTCCCGCGATTCGCGGCCCCACCCCGTGACACCCCACCCTCCTGCAATTCGCGGCACCCCGCGACCCCCCCTCCCACGATTCGCGCCAACACCCCGGGACCCCCCTCCTGCGGTTCACGGTGTCCCCCACGACCCCCCCTACCGCGATTCCCCACCCCTGACCTCCCCTCCTGTCATTGCGGCAACCCCCCGCGACCCACCCTCCCGCGATTCACTGCAACCCCCCGAGCCCCCCCATCCCATGATTCGCGGCACCCCCCCCCCCCCCCGCCCGCAATTCACGGCATCCACCCAAGACCCCTCCTCCCGTGATTCGCGGACACCCCTCACCTCCTCCCTCCCCCCCACCCCCGTGCGTGATTCACGGCAACCCCAGGATTAAATGGCACATGCAGAACACTGGTACGACTATGGTCGACAATGAAAAAGGTTGACATGAGTTTTTGTAGATTTATTTTTCTTTTTTTGAATGTTTTCATATTCATTCTCATGTGTCGACATGGACACCAATAAAGTGCCACACTTATGTCAACATTTACATGTGTTGAACTTTCTGTGTTGATTTTTTCTTGTAGCAATTTTTTTCCAGTGACAACTATGAACTATGTGCACGTCAACCTACACATCATCAACCAATTCTTTGTATAATATACTGTATAACACCTATTCTGTTTTACTGTAGGTGTTTTAAGTCAGACCTTTTACTGCTACTATTACTGTTTATGTAAATGCATTCTGAATGACAGCAACATCCTACCATCCTTCTACAAAAATATATAACCAACTAGGTGATTCATCGCGCCCCGTGCCCCCCCTCTCGCAATTCACGGACCCCCCGCGCACCCCCCCTCCCGCGATTCGAAACCCCCCCTCGCGCAATTCACGCCCCCTCCCACGCTTTGCGGACCCCCGCCCTCTCCCGCGATTCGCCGACACCTGCGCCCCCTCCCTCCCTTGATTCACGGCACCCCCCGCGCCCCTCCCGCAATTCACGGCACCCCTAAGCCCCTCTTTAGTCCCCCGTATACTCACACACCCCTATCACTACCCAGCTTCCTGCTCTCCTGAACCGTAACTTCCACCACTGGGGAGTCGCTGACGCTGTTTTGCCCACATGCCCCTATCATGCCTCATAGCCCAGCCTCCTGCTTTCATGCACCCGAACTCCCACCCAGTAGGAGGAGACACTGACTAAGGGCCACCATCCTGTACTCCTGTACTGCCACGCTGGACCCTCACCCACTGGCAGAAGCTGCACAGTATCTCCCACCCTCCTCTTTAGTCCCCCTTATGCCCACACACCCCTATCACTACCCAGCCTCCTGTTTTCCTGTGTCGTGACCTCCGCCAGTGGGGAGCCGCTGACCCAAAAACACCCTACTATAATATTGCACACACACACACCTAAACAACACGCACACACCCCCCCCCCCACACCCACAAATGTCACTGTATCATCCACACTATCAATGTACATCTTACTCTGTAACCGCTTTTTAATTAAACAAAACAATACACACCCCCTTCCACATCATATGCTCTCTATTTAACACATTTCACCTATAACTCAAGTTGCAATACAGGCATCTTTCATACAATTCTAACCATCTTTCTCATATACAAATGTTCACAAATTAAGGGGGCGCAGCCCCTTACGACGGTGTGAAGAGCGCCCGTAGGGCGCGATGAATCACCTAGTGGTACAATATATAACTTATAACCTTTAGCTATGGCCACAAGATAGAACGAGGGCTACATAGGTTCGAGTGAATATAAGAGCCTGTGAATTTGATGGTTGTAAATAAAGATATAGAAGTGATTGCAAAGTGCCTAGGGGAAATAGGAGGTTGAGTGGCAGTTAGATCTGCCAATCAGGTAGCATAGGGGCGTCAGTTTAGAGAGGGGTATATTAGGTGATGCTGGCAGAAAGTAC
The DNA here is from genome assembly GCF_055691185.1 of Crinia signifera. Lineage (NCBI taxonomy): Eukaryota > Metazoa > Chordata > Amphibia > Anura > Myobatrachidae > Crinia > Crinia signifera. Next base: position 311,248,591 of record NC_139221.1, read on the forward strand.
TTCCTCTTTGAGTCTGGATCCCCACCCTCCCTATCCCTTTTCATCTGTGCTACCTGGCCTCAGGGCCATTTACCAAATTGGCTTCTATAGCGTCAATTATAAATCGTCGAGAAGGCGCTCTCGACCAGCAGTCAGGTGGGGTGTCAGGTGGTCTCTGTGTGGTAATGCCCCCCTTTGTCAGGACGGCGGGCGAGTCCCGGCTCAAGCGGCGGGACGTTGGACACTTCATGGAAATGTCCTCGCCAGGCCATAGAAGGGCTGGTATGTCTATCACAGCGCGGGCTGTACCCCACAAGAAGGGGTGTTGTCAGATTGGGGCGTTCGGTGGCTACCATGAGCAACACCCGAGATGACTGGTGCTGGTCTCAAGCGCTTTCTTTGCCATCCCTTAGACAAATAGGGGTCATACCATTACAATAAATATTCATGACCTATTTAAACTTACGGAGTTGGTGTCCGTGTCATAGATTAATGCGTTTGTGTGATTTATTTCTAAGCATAAGAGTTAAGTAAAGGTATAGGCCAAGCAGCATAATTCATTAGGCGCCTTAATAGTATGGGGGTGGTATCATATATGGGAATATTCTAACTAACTTATTTAAGACATTTACATATATGGTGGAACACGTATTCAGCAGTTCTGGCAGCTTGCTGATGTAAAGCTTCATACTGCAATGTGTATATATAAAGACTGTACGTAGCTCTTATATTGACAGGAGCAGGTGATGAGGATTCAGAATAGCAATGTCATTTTAAGTCCTTGAAATGAATCCTGAATGTTGCATATAATGTTCATTCATTTAAAATCTTCATCTTGTGCAGAAATACAAATATAAATGTAATCTTAACAGTAAAATGTACCCGCTCCCCCCCTCGCGGCGGCCGTGTGTGTGTGTATTAGGGGATGCTCTGTTTATGTGTTACTGATCCTGCTGACTGACACTTCTTATCTTCTCAGAGACACTGCGAGCCCATCTTGTGAGGTTCTTCTCAGAAAAAAGGAGTCATGAAAATCATTGTAGTTCTCGCTGTCCTAATGCTGGTGTCTGTGCAGATGTTTGCCGCAGAAATGGGACAGAACGGTGACAATGAGCTTTCTTCTAGGGACCTTGTCAAGGTATGCACAATACATGTAATAATCATCTGTTGCCGCTGCTGCAAAAGGTGATACATCTATCCAATGGATTGTCACAGTAATATAGTCCTTACGTCAGTTTCTAAGTCTACCCAATGCCTAGTGTTTCTTGGGGAGTGCCATGCTATCAGCTGGCTCAGTCTTGCGGCATGTAAGTAGGGCCTAATTAACACAGGATGAACCCCTATATTTGGAGCAAACACACAAGGCAGCAGCGCTCGTTAACACAGGTGGATCTCCTTTTTTCTTGTAGCAAACACAGGGCAGTAGTGCCCAATTAACATGGGTGAAACCCCTTTAATTTGGAGCAAACACACAGGTCAGCAGTGCCCAATTAACAAAGGTGGAACCCCTTTCTTTGTATGGAGCGAGCACACAGGCAGGGTCTAATTAACACAAGTGGAACCATTTTATTTGGAACAACCACAAAAGACAACAGTGCCCAAATAACACAGTTGGAACCCCTTTATTTAGAGAGAACACAGGGCAGGGTACCGCTACAGGAAACAAGAGAAAACCTTCATTTTTTTGGACCGATCACATTGGACAGTGCCCAATTAACACGTGTGACAGTGCCCCTGTAACGGTGTGGTGTAAAATGATACCTGAACCTGGAGCTGATGACGGCGGCAGCTTCTGGATTCCTCACGGCTTCTTCCGGAGAACCTGTGGCAGGGAAACGGCACAACCCAAGGAGAACCCACAAAAGACAAGGCTACTACGGTTAGCAGCAACAAATATTTATTTAGAAAATATATGAAAACCGGTTGCTGCAAGACATTCACGGCTATATGCAAAACAGTCACTTAATACTATGTAGTACTTAAAGCAGTAGATCATCAATACCAATACGAAAAGAGCAAAACATTCAAATCACAAATTACTACGTCACTACGGCACTTGCTACACATATGACACTTCAACACAATAAGTCCGCCAGGTGGCGCTATGCACCCTATATGCTGCACGGTAGTCCCTGGTGCAAACCACACAGTTATTACATTCAAATAACGGTCCCACGACGGTAATCCTCATAAGTAAACGGTAATCCCTACCTTAGTGTGCACACTACTATATAAAGGCCAGAAAATATTAATGGTCCCCTATAACGGGGTACAGGCGAGTCCCCGTTACCTAGGGCAACTCCCTGCTAGACATACAACACAGGCTGTAGATATGGGCTTGGAGGTGGTGGCAAATCTGGCATGCAGCCAGAGGGGCGTTGCAGGTGTCTCTGGGCTGCTAATGTCGCAGGGTGATCAGCACCCCAATAACAGTTGTCCCCTATGCAGTGGAGAGCCACTTCAATGGCTGGGTAAAGTGGGCCAATGTGGGGTGCAGGCCAGCCTGGGGGTAGGGGTGCTCCTGTACCTTAACTCTCAGCTGCAGATGCCAGCTCCTGCTGGTCATGACTCTTCAGGGTCTCTCACTTCTCTCTGGGTCTCACTCCTCTCTGGGTCTCACTCCTCTCTGGGTCTCACTCCTCTCTGGGTCTCACTCCTCTTCAGTGCAGGACAGGGGAACAGCTTCTCCATTCACTGCACCCACGCTGCTGTTCTTTCTCCTTTTCCTCTCTCTGCCTGAGTCTCACTCTGCTCCCAGCACGTCTTCTCACTCTCTGCACACTTCCTCCCTCTCACCTTGCTGCTGGGATCACCTCTGACATCTCAGCTTCCTGTCACAAGTGCAGGGGAGCTGGGACACTAGCTGTCTGTTAACCCCTCACAGCCCTGCTGTTTCTATAAAAATGCAGTTCTTTCTCTGAGCAGCATTAGCTGCAATTTACCTTCTTTGAGGGCACAGGGACACCTCTGGGGTGGACTGCCACACATGGGTGGAACCCCATTATTTGAAGAAAACTCACAGGTCAGCAGCACCAAATTGACATCGGTAGAACCCCTTTTTTGGAGCGAACTCAAGGAAGTGCACCTTTAAAGCACATGGGGAACCCCTTAATTTAGACGTAGCGAGCACACAGGGCAGCACTCAATTAACACAGGTGTGACCCCTTTTTTTTGTGAACACACACAGGTCAGCACCCAATTTACATCGGAGAAACCCCTTTTTGTGTATGGAGCGAACAGACAGGGCAGCAGTACCTAATTAACATGGGTGGAACCCTTTTATCTAGAGCAAACACAGGGCAGGGCTCCCCTACAGCACAAGGGAGAACACCTTACATTGTATGGACAGACAATACAGGGCAGAGCCCAATTCACACAGGTGGAAACCCTTTATTTGGAGCAAACACACAGGGCAGCAGCATCCTATTAACACAGTTGGAACCCATTTATTTGGAGCAAACAAACAGACAGGACAGCAGTGCATAATTAACACAGGTAGAACCCCTTTATTTGAAGTGAACATAAAGGCCAGAGCACCACTACGGAACAGGGGAGAAACCCTTAATATGTATGCAGTGAGCACACAGGGCAGAGCAACCCTACAGCACATCAGAGAACCCCTTAATATGTACAGAGCGAGCACACAGGACAGTGCACCACTACTGCACATGGAGAAGGTAAATTAGAGGAATGGTCAAGAACATGGCAACTAGAGTTTAATGCCAAAAAATGCAAAATCATGCACTTGGGACACAAAAATACAAAGACTAAATATAGTATACTGTAAATGGCACTATAATGGAAACTACTGAGGAGGAGAGGGATCTAGCTGTCACTATTTCAGGGAACTTAAAGGCAGATAGATAATTCAACAAAGCAATGAAGAAGGCAAGTCAGATGATTGGAGAGGTATCAGCAGTAGAAAGAAAGAAGTAATAATGCCACTGTATAGGTCATTGGTACGACCTCATCTAGAGTACTGTTTTCAGTTCTGGAGGCCAATTCAAAATGGTGCATGGCCTTCATGACAAAACGTAGCAGGAAAGACTAATGTAGTAGTAGTACGTTTATTTATAAAGGCGCCACAAAGTGTCCACAGCGCCGTACATAGCAAACAAACCAAAAAAAAATTACAAGGTGACGTACAGGGTGTGTTGATAAAATACAGCATAAATAGGGGTATAGCTGGTAGAACTAAAATCAGCATCAGTTCCTAAGTAGGTGTCAAAATTGTCGAGGAGACTGAAGATGAAGTAGAGGAAGGGAAGAACAGGGCAGGAGCACTGGTGAGGTAAAGAGGTAGGGTGAGTACGTGAGGAAGGAGGGCCCTACTCATAAGAGTAAACAGACTAAAAGGAGGTGGATGGACGAATGAAAAACAATAGGATAAGTAGGAACGGATGGGGACAGATAGGAGGAGCAAAAGAGGTTAGGAGGAGGAGGGATAGGCTAGTCGGAAGTAGTGATTTTTGAGGGAGCGCTTGAAGGAGGTAAGGGAATCAGAAAGCCTGATGGGTGGTGGGAGGTTGTTCCAGTGCATCGCGAGAGAAGTCTTGGACACGGGAGTGGGAGGAGGTGATAAGGTGAGAGGTCAGTCGGCGGTCGGCGGTGGAGCGAAGAGGATGGGAGAGAGTGTGGAAAGAAATCAGTGAAGAGAGGTAAGGAGCGGTGGAGGAGGAGAGAGCCTTGTAGGTGGTGGTGAGGAGTTTAAAGAATGGGGAGCCAGTAAAGAGATAGACAGAGGAACAATACACTATACAGGTACGGGCACAACCAAAATCACACTCAGATTTCTCCCTCAAGATGACAGTCTCTATATAGATAGACAGATAAAGAATACAAGACAGACAGAATGCAAGATCAACTCACCAGCTTCTGTTTCCAACTCACAAGTCCCTTAAGTATTCAAGCTTCACTTTAGTCTGCAAGCTTCTCTCTCAATGAGCAAACTCCAAATGAGTCTTCTCCCTACTTATATAGTATGTCAGGCAGCAGTTACACTCAGCTCCTCCCCCTAATCTCTCTTCACACCTAGATTTAGCTCCTCCTCCTAGTTTCTGTTCATACCTAGTAACAAAACACTATACAGGTACGGGCACAACCAAAATCACACTCAGATTTCGCCCTCAAAATGACAGTTTCAATATAGATAGACAGATAAAGAATACAAGACAGAATGCAAGATCAACTCACCTGCTTCTCTTTACAACTTACAAGTATTCAAGCTTCAATTTAGTCTGCAAGCTTCTCTCTCAATAGATCTTAATATGTATAGTTTAGAGCAGAAAAGGGAAAGGGGGGATATGATAGAAACTTTCAAATATATCAAGGGTTATAACAAGGTAAAGGTGGGAGACATTCTTCACAGGAAGAGGAGCAGCAGAACACAAGGACATGCACTGACACTAGAGGGAGGAAGATTCTGTGGAAATTTGAGGAAAAATAACTTCCCAGAAAAAGTAGTAGATAAGTGGAATAACCTCCCATTGGAGGTGGTAGAGGCAAATACAGTAAAGCAGTTTAAACATGCTTGGGATAGGCATAGTGATATCCTTACAAAGAAATAAGGATCAATTATGGTTTGAGGTAACATGTTTAAAAAGGGGGCAGACTAGATGGGCCAAGTGGTTCTTATCTGCCGTGTTTCTATGTTTAAGAACACCTTAATTTGTATAGCGTGAGTACACAGCGCAGTACTCATCACATGACATGGAAGAACCCCTTAATTTGGAACATGGAAGAACCCCTTAATTTGTATGAAGAGCACACAGAGCAGCACCAAGGAGAACCCATTAATTTGTATGGAGCGACCTCACAGGGCAGCGCATCCCTACAGAACACAGGAGAACCCCTTGATTTGTATGGAGCAGAGCACACAGGGCAACATACCCCTACAGCACACAGAAGAACCCCTGTATTTTTTTAAGTGTATAGGACAGTGCCCCTATACAGCAAAGGACAGCACAGGACAATTGCACCCTTTAACAGCACACACCAGCACCCCTGTATTTTCACAGAACATGGCAGCACCCACTTATGTTGCAGCTCACAGGACTATCTATACACATCATAGCTCTCAGTAGGAAACACTAAGGAGCCCATTTAACCAGAGCAAACCAAGAGCCTATTCATCAATCAGTATATTAACTATGTATGTGGCTACTGCTACTAGTGGTACTATAATTGGTGCCTTCCAGTGTTACCCCTCCCCCCACAAGTAAAATTCACAACCTCTGCTCATGTTCACGACTGCACTGGCTTCTCTGTGACTTCCTATTGGTTGTCCTGCCTTACATGCACCTGCAGGTCAGGAAATACAATTGGGACGCAACTCCCTGCTTTTCAGGTAGCCCTAGCTGGCTTCTATGGGCTGTAGCCAATGCACATGCATAGTACCATTGCTGCTACTAGCTGCACATTAGCCAGTCCTATCACCTGTCAGCTACATTGTGTAGATGCCGGGACCTGGTTAGCTGTGCGGACAAGTGGCGGCCTTTGCCCAAGCAGAAGCCACTACTACTTCCAAATAGTTTCAGGAATGTCAGTATCTCAAAAAAACATTATATTTTGCCAAATTCATCTGTTCATTAGAAGATATTCCAACCAAGCAAATACTGTACGTGGCTACACTGTATCTGTCTGATGTAATGATCATATGTGTGTTTTTTGTACAGAGAGAATATGGACCCCCCTCATGTTATATGCAAGGGAAATGCGGAAAGCGGAGCATTGGTAAGTCGTGGCAGTGGTGGGATTTATTGTCCCATTTTTTAATAAGCATAATAATAATGTACAGGTACACCACCGAAAATCAGGTGCCCTTCGTTCCAACACTGTGACAGATAGTCTGGTTTGACAGATTATTGGTGGCATCCGTTTCGCAAAACATGCCTCGTAATTAATCAATGACATTCTTATATGTTAAATATTTAGTTAGGATTTTGAATAGATGCCGTGCACAAGCGCACAGCACCTATTCTGTGTAGAGAGGGAGCCAGTGGCTGGGTACGCCCCCAAAAATGATGAAAATGTGGGTCGCTGCTTTAGGCTATGTCCCATCTACTCAATGTCACTCTCATTCACCCCTTAGCTCTGCCCCCTTTGCAGGTGACCCACACGTGGCAGGTCCCCATTTGAAAATTACTAAAGTTGGGAGGTATGCGATCGCCACCGGTACCAGCAGATGGCGTGCTGATGGAAATGAATAGGACGGCCCCATCTGTATCCACACACACACACACACATATAGATAGATAGATAGATAGATAGATAGATAGATAGATAGATAGATAGATAGATAGATCCTGATACAGATGGAGCCATCTTCACAGAGTACTCCAATGTGCCAGGGATACATTTCTGGTGGCTGGCATGCTGGTGAACATAGATGCGTGAGTGCTCATGCATCCATTGCTACCAATGGGGTGCATGAGTGTCTCAGAGGCATGTGCGTGACATTCACCGGCGGGCCTCGGCAAATGCCACGCCAAGGCATGGCTGGATGAACATGGATTCATCTGTATATATCCATGATCTTGATGAAGGGGATTCAAGCCTCGAAATGTTGATCAAGTGCCACATACAGTATTTTTCTTGTCTGCTTCATTCCCTGGTCACAGGCCCAGCTTGAAGGCAACGTGGCAAGATACCCACAGGGGGTTTTCGGAGTGCTGGAGTTACAGCAGTTACATGAGTGAAAACATAATATATATATATATATATATATATATATATATATATATATATATATATATATATATATATATATATATATATATATATATATATATATATATATATATATATATATATATATATATATATATATATATATATATATATATATATATATATATATATATATATATATATATATATATAGCCAAAAGAATACAGAGTGGCACTCCAGAGATTTTCAAGATAGCGATTTAATCCTAGATCGCTATCTTGAAAATCTCTGGAGTGCCACTCTGTATTCTTTTGGCTACCTATCCATTTTTGGAGGCACCTGAATGTGATTTGTGTTTGGAGGATTGTGCCGGACCCTTGCTTCCTTTATTTATATATATATATATATATATATATATATATATATATATATATATATATATATATATATATATATATATATATATATATATAATATAAACATACACATACACACACAAAGAGAGAGATCAGCGGCACTCGCTCGGACTTGCACAAGATGACTCAAGGCTTACTAGGTGCAGCCGACATTTCTGATTTTAATTCCTTTTCAAGGCAAGAACAACAACAATGAAAGTAGCACTTACCTAAATACTCCCACCACCGGAACAGACTCCAATGCGTCTCCACCCGCCGCCTGCTGGTGATCGACCAGTACTTCCTGGATGGTCTATCACGTGATGGAGTCATCATGGACACATACAGTACATCCGGGCAACAAGTCATCAATGTAGCGTGTAAAGAATGGAATGCGATTCTAATGGTGGGATGTATCAGCCCTGACATGCAGGGAATGAGCTCCAAAAGGAGCCCTGTCTCTGCGATGTGCTGAGCTGGGTGCCAGGGGAGTCTGTACATGTGCAGTTAGCGCTGACCCCTTGCTGACCCCACTGACCGCTCTGCCCCAGCAGCCCTGATGTGTTTATCAGCCTGGGATGCGATGTGCTGCTGCCCAATTTTGATACATCGTGCAGCTTTGCATCCTCCATGAAACCTATTGGAGAGGCAGCCGGCAGCAGTACAGGAAGGATTCCTGCTGCGGTCTCTCCTACATACATAGGGGTGATACAGGACTTAATATTTGCGGCTAACACCTGAAAAGGGGTGTTTTGGGGGCTTTAGCCGCAAATATTGAATGATAAATGTGCCCCTTAGTGACTAAAATTGCAGATGACATTGAGCATGAAAATTAACTCAGGAGAGGATGTTGACAAACTACAAAGTGACTTAATTAAACTTAAAAGGTGGAAAATGCAGTTTAATGTTGATCAATGTAAAGTAATTAATTATGGGAACAAAAATGAACAAGCTACTTATAGGCTAAATGGAGTTTTTATAGGGAATTGTGCTGTAAAGAAGGACTTGGGCGTCATCATAGATGATAAATTGGGTAATAGGGAACACTGCTCAGGTGCAGCAGCAAAAGCAAACCGGAAACCGAACATTTTTGTCCACTAGGAGAATCTTATAGATAGGACATACTCAGGTCCGTAGTTACAAGTCAAATGGGTAGAACTCCATGAACTAACGTCTTTCAACCTTAATTACTATGTTACTATGTCTCATACACCTCAATCCATTTCTGCACATTGCCCATTACTCGCTGATACCCAATCTCATCAGATGAAACGAGCAGTTATTTAAAATTCCGCACCATTTTCTGCAAAAGCCATTGTTATACTGACCAATTTTTGGTGTATTTCTGATCCTAAAACCTCTAGGATTTTGTTTTTTTTCACTGAAATATTCAGAGAGTGTGACCCCATGCATTCAAATTCCTTATTCTTGATTTGAAATAAGTTATTGAATATATCCTCAGCGTAGAGAGCTCAACCTCCAATTCAAGAGAATAATATGCTGATGGCGATTCATCCTCAGAGAATTGTAACCGATCACCTAGCGCTAGTGTAGGTCTCTGAAAGCGGTCAGTAATATCGGTAAGCCGACCGGATTGAGACTTCCTGTTGCTGGTTGCTTCCAATAATAAACAGAGAAATTCACCTTCACCAGGGGATAATATATCAACCGCAAGAGCAACGGAGTCACAACTAATGGGGAAGCTAAACTTGGAATGTTCAGGTCTCTCAACGGCATAGAGATCATAATGGTGGTAGCGGGTAGGGTGCACAATCCAGAGGCATGGATCAAACAATATGTGTCCCTTATGTAGACAGACACAGATGGCACTCCAATAATCCTTAGATCAGGGGTCAGGGAACTTTTTTACCTATTACCCCAAAATATATTTAGATATGACGACATTACCCCCTTGATTTGAAAGGAAGGAAATCATATGATTGTAATACACACTGTACCCCCCATCATTGATGATGATGATGATGATAATTACTATGTATGGCTGTGTTTGTTACAAATGTGGTACCACACACAGCCATACAGGGTAATCCTCATCATCACCATCCTCATCGTCATCATCAATGGCTGCCAGGCTGTCTGTAGTATAGCCATGTGACGTCCAGGCAACTCTGAGTGTCAGTATTTCCAGATGATATAAAGACAACCTGTGCAATTTTTTTTCCATAGAGATGGGTATACCTTGCCCCTAAGTACCAACCAATCAGCCAATCATTACATAGCTGTGATTTTTCAAACCCAGTCTGTGACATGACAGTTAGGAGCTGACTGGTTGGAATTTTGTATAAGATCTACTAAGCCTTGGAGAGAGATAAAGTGGAATGAGATACAATACCAGCCAATCAGCTTCTAACTACCATACTACAGCTGTAGAAAAGTGAAATGCTTGACCCCCTTTCAGGCGCAAAAACTATGGGTCGCTAGTGGGTTTCGTCTCAAGGTCTAACCTTCCTAAGACCTAATACACTATGTTATAACAGAGGAAAAAGTGACAAAACCAATAAGCGCCACCATGCATGAGGACACCACAAATGTGAATGATCAAGAAATGACACTTCCCTGATGTTCTGATGTATCAAATTCCTCCTTCTTTGTAGGGGTGGTGGTGGTGATATCACGTTCTCCCACAGTAGAATATGTGAAATGAGAAATAGAGCAATGTGTAATTCCGTAAGGAGAGAATATGTGGTTTTATCTTTATGCGTGTAAATAATGCACACCTCACTTACACAAGTGGGGTGGTAAACACATATATAAGGGTATCTTTATGTTGAAATTATAGCGTACCAGTACTCACGTTGGTGAATACATACACGTAGGTGTAAAGGTATCTTTAAACACAGGAAGATGGCGTACCCGTACTCACGTTGTCAATGTGGGGGTGAAGCCCATCAAGGTATCTTTATATACTCCACATCAAAAAGGACATTCAACACTTTTTATTCACAACATAAGTGACTCAAAACAAAAAATATAAAATTATATAAAATACTATGAGTGAAAAAGCCTTACTCAGAGATCAGGTTCAGTGCTGGGGCTCTAAATCAGACCTAGTACTTGCTGCTCGGTCCGGACGAGTTAGCAAGACAGGAATGGTGAAGTAACTCTCCAGGACTTACCTTAATCTCTTTTCTGGTATAATTCCACAGCAAACAGTCCTATGCCTTCAACATGTTTCGGGACTGCTTTGTCCCTTCCTCAGGATGGATCAGCTTGCTGTGATAGACTCCCTTTTTATACTGAAGTTTGTGTGCACTTCCTGTTTCCTGGTCACATGGGGCACATCATTTACTGAAGCTTCTTACTGTCCATTCTCCCCATGGATGCGATTGTCCACTGCTGTGTTTCAGTATGCAAGTATGCATACAGTATTCTAGTCGTCCTTGAGCTTTAAAAAATGTCTAATAGTTCCGTTCGCGCTGTGCGTTCCACAGCGCGCTCCAGCACTTCCGGTTTGCGTTCCAAATACCGGAAGTGACGTCTCACAGTCTCCTGGAACGCGGAAGTTGGTTGGTATCTGTATTGGAGCGTGGAGTATGCGTTCCAGATTATATCAAAGGACCAAGGAAGTGGCATCACACTATGTTATATATCAATAATTAGAGTCTTCTTACTAAAAGGATGTAGTAGATATAAAAGCACATGATTAGTGAAGAATTACTGAGAGTATATATAAAAACTAGTTAATAGATCCCTTATATAAAAAGGATTGATAAAAAGAGAGAGAGATATACAGTACAGTGAAAAAGTGATAAAGTGCTTATGTAGTAGGAAGAACATCAGAATTCTAAGGAGATGAAATTGTGGACCAACCTAAGTATTACTGAGTGCGGTAATATCCGACAGAATTTATTGAGTCCCACTAGATAGAATGTGTGAGAATTGCCCCGTGAAAAGACATACTGTAACCATGCTTAATAAAAACATGCTTTATAAAAACCATTCTTTATAAAAACCATTTCATCTCAAAGTCTTGATTAAGACCATATGGTGCAAGAGTCTTAAGTTGATAGATCATCTTCATCTCAGTTCTTGCCAGATTGGATTCTACATTCTTGTCCTTCCATGTTGCCATGACTTTTTTGATCCCAAAAAATCTTTTAATATGCATGGTCGAGCTGTTATGGACCTCTTTAAAGTGCTTTGATAATTGATGAGTCATGAGTCCTTTTTTAATATTTCTCAGATGTTCTCCAATACGTATCTTCAGAGGTCTTGTGGTCCTTCCCACGTAGAACAGACCACAGGTGCATTCTATGCCATACACCACATTAAATGTTTGGCAGGTTATAAAGTCACAAATTTTCACATCTTTATTATTAATGGTGACTAGGGTGATTTTAGATTCTTTACTGGGAATCTGCTTACATCCCTGGCAGAGGCCACAACGATGGAAGCCTTTGGTTCTCACCATTTGAGGTCTTTCTTCCTGTAATGTACTTTTCACTAGGTGATCCTTTAGATTTCTGGACTTTCTATAAATAAATTTTGGGGCTTGTGGTAAAATGTCTTTTAAAATGGGATCTCTTAGCAAAATGTGCCAATTTCTTTTAAAAATCTTTTCCATTTCTCTAAAATTTCTGTCATACCTGGTGATAAAAGCATATTGGAGATCTTTACCTTTCCCTTCCTTCTGATGTTCCTTTGTTCCTTTAGTTTGAATCAATGTTTTTCTTTCTTTAGATGCTACTTCTTCTATCGTTTTTTCCAATATTTCCTTCTTATATCCTTTCTCCAAGAACTTATTTTTCATTTCCTCTGCTTGGATTTTGAAATTGCTATCCTCACTACAATTTCTACGTATTCTCAGGAACTGGCTTTTGGGAATTCCTCTTAGCCAAGGTTTATGATGCTGACTGGTGGTGGGGATGTATGAGTTCACATCAGTGGGTTTATTAAAAGTTTTAGTCTGTATTTTACGTTCGCTAATGTATATGGTGAGATCTAAAAAATTGATTTTGACGGAACTCGTAGTGAAGGTGAAGTTAATATTGATCTCGTTCTTGTTAAGATCTAATATGAAGTGTTGTAATTCTGTCTCATCCCCTTTCCACAATATGAGTACATCGTCGATATATCTTTTCCATAGAAGTAGCTTCTCGACCTCCTTTCCAACGATGTGTTCCTCTTCCCAATAAGCCATAAAAAGGTTCGCATAAGATGGGGCAAACTTAGTGCCCATGGCAGTGCCTCTTATTTGAAGATAAAACTTTCCGTCAAAATAAAAATAATTATTATGCAGAATAAAATCAATGGATTCGATTATAAAATCTTTCTTCTGGCGGGTATATGACGATTTTTCTAAAAAATGGGCTACTGCTTTCAAACCTTCTTTATGTATAATGGAAGTATAAAGGGATGTGACGTCCCCTGTTCCTAGTAGCATGCCTTCATGGTACTCCATATTTTCTAACAGTCGTAAAACGTCACCTGTATCCTTTAGGTACGTTACATTATTGATGACCAAGGGTTGCAGCAGAGAATCAATAATTTCAGACAGATTGGCAGTTAAACAGTTCGTGCTAGTAATAATTGGTCTTCCCGGTGGTCTTTCGGTGTCTTTATGAACCTTGGGTAGAATGTAGATGGTTGATGTGGTATGTTCCTCTATATTAGCAAATTCGAATTCCGATTTCTCTAATCCTTTTGTTGTTAAGTGTTTGTTTAATAAGCCTTCCAGATTTTCTTTTATTTTCACAGTTGGGTCAGAGTTTAATTTCTTATATGTTTCTCTGTCATTCAGTTGTCTTTCTATTTCGGAGACATAGTATCCTCTATCCATAATAGTGATTCCTCCCCCTTTATCGCAGGGTTTAATGATGATTGATTTGTCTTCTTTTAAATCCTTTAAGGCTTCTCTTTCTCTCTTAGTCAAATTCTGGGGTTTGAATCTGGTGATGTTTTTCCCCATTTCTTCCATTTCTTCTGTTACAATCTTATTAAATGTCTCTATAAAATTCCCCCTGATATGTGTGGGATAGAATTTACTTTTTTTCTTCTTCTTTTTCTTTTCTTTTGCAGGATCTACCTTTTCTTGTTCCTCGCACTCAGCTTCCAATTGAATGGATGAATGGGCTTGGTCTCCTCTATTTCTTTCCTGAATGGTGAAGAATTTTTTTAGAGTAATCTTTCTTACGAATTTGTTAATGTCTATATATTTTTCAAAGTCATCCGCTGTTGAGGTGGGGGCATATTTTAAGCCTTTTGTCAGAGTTTTGTCATACTACAGCTGTGTTTGAAAGAGAACATGGGCTGATTGTTTGGTATTTTATCTTTCTCTCCACTAGATCAGGGTTGCCAACCCTCCCGGAATCTGGCTGTCCCCTCCCCCCCCCCCCCCCCCTCATTTGCCTGGGGGCAGAAGCTTGAAATTGTCGGCGGAAGGGGGCGGGGCCAAATATGCAAATCGGGCATATTTAGCTCCTCTCCCTCATCGGAGACCCGCATATTGCGTGATTTGCATCAATGGGGGCAGGGACTGATGATGTCTCCATCAGGCCCCACCCCCAGAAGTGATGCTGACAGTCTCCTCTCCGGGGTTCTCCCGGAGAGGAGACTGTAAAAGTCGGCAACGCTGCACTAGTTACAGTAATGCTCGAAGACTTAGTAAATCTCCACCTTTAATTCTCTTCACATTATCTCTCACTGAGCTTTGGTACATCCTGCCTGAAATGTGGTACATGATCCGGAAGCTCTATATCTGTGGCCTTTTCACGTTTTATTGATCAAAAGACTGAAGTGTTGATATCTGCATATAGTGCTTGTGTCTAACTACAAATCTATTCTGTTTTATTCATAGAATCCTCAGAAGAAGGCAGATTGGGTGATATAGATGAGTAAAGAAGACGGAAAGAGAACCCCCAACTGTTACCTTGGACAAACCTTACTCACTACAACAGAAGATGAAGTATAATATATTATATCCAGTATACAATTAATAGTTTGAATTAATTTCTTTAAATTGATTGTATTAGCTGATTAGGCTAAGGCTAATTATTTCATTGGGATAAGTTATGGTTCATTTTGGTTTAAGTTATTAGACAATTTTAAGGGGTAAATTAGGAATAAACCAATGGAGGTCTTAAAATAAACCCTTGAGATTGTACAAAATGTCCTCATTATTAATTTGTTCATTTGGAAGCATTCATACATACAGGTACTGAGGGAAAGTTGACAGCCAGTGAGGAACCTGCCAGTGCAAGGCTGGGGTATAATGTAACCGTATCTTTTTCCAGGGCCGGCTCTACCAATTAGGCAGAATTAGAGTCACCGGATCTGGAGGATGCTTCATAACATTCTATCTGCTTCGGTTGAGCAGACCAGAGCTTCCTTGCCAACCCCAGTCTTTCTGTGTCATAAGCCCGAGCAGAACTGCTCTGGCATGCTGTTAGGCCAGACCGGCCCTGGTTATATGACATGCATTATCACAAACTATATGAATCATACAGAAGTAGCCATGCTCATCCTTGTTGTAGTTTCACCATGTATCTTAGGCATAAATATTGCCCAGGTTTTATTAATTTTATTTTTTTTGACCAACGTGATCATTGCCAGGAGTTACGTACTTGTTGCCAGGGGTTACATGCTCATTGTCAGGGGTTACATACTGTATGCTCATTATGGGTTTACTTGCTCATTGCCTTGGTTACATATGCTTGTTTCCTGAGGTTCAATGCTTATTGCTAGGTGGTTTCTTGCTCATTGTCAGGGGGTTACATGCTCATTGTCAGGGGGTTACATGCTCACTGTCAGAGGGATGTTATTGCGCAGCGCTTCCAGAATCCACACTTCCGGGTAACGCTAGACGTGCAGCCTTTTCCTGACAGACGTAAGAGGTCTAGTAGTAAGTATAGCGTCTGTCTGCTTGAAGGTGGCGGTCAATTTTGGGAGGCTGTTTTTGCAGATTCCATGGCGTCTGCATATAATCTGCAGAGACATCCCCCCCCCCCCCCACCGCTTCCAGTAGTAGGTAGAGTCAAAGAATCAATTGTACCAGCGCTGTGCTCCCAAGGAACCAGGCTGCAGGCTGATCAGCCTATAGGTTGATTGGGTCCTGGTAATTCATGCTAAGGTGTTCTAAGGTGCAGCATGTATTAAAAGCATAATAATTCTAGACATAACCCATTATTGTAATATAAGCACAAACTGCGTTCATTCACGTAGCGACCTGCTGCCGTGAGTATATGCGATAAATAAACCAAACAAAGTAAGATATATGTTGGCAGCCATTTTAGGATAAAAATAACTCTTGGCCTACTGTATATTCCTGAACACATGTACTTTCATTATGGTTCCTAACATATGCAAGCCAATCACCAGCGTACACCATACAAGGTTATCTGCACATTCCAGAGAATCCTGCCTTAATAGTATACTTCTGGTGAACACAACAGCTGGTGGTCGACCCGGGGTGTTGGCAGTCAGGACACAGATAGTAATAGTCTCTGGAGCAACACTGCAGTTGATGGTCTACCGGGGTGTCGGCAGTCAGAACACTGACACAATAACAAGAGATTGGCCTGGGAGCCAAGATGAATAACTAGCCTGGGAGCTAGTAGGAATAGCTAACCAGAACCTGCGGCGACCTATGCAGGGATGGCTGGGCACACTCTACCGCAGGGATGAAATACGCAGGAGTGACTGGCAGTTGGAGAGATAGCCAGATAGCAGCAGCAGGACACTGGAGATGGAATCACTGGAGACGGAATCACTGGAAATGCTGGGTAGCTAGGAGCCTGGGACCTCTCTGACTCAGGAGCAGGAACTCAAGGGACAGATTGAACAGTTGTTCAAGGCAGGGAGGCAGGGCCAGATCCCTGACATATATCCCCCTTGCCTGTCCATGATTGGCTGTAAGCCGCAGCATCAATCAGAACCAGGAAGGACTTGAGAATACCTTGATTCTGGCACAGGTGTACAGGTCAGAGGTTGCAGGTAACCTATTGGAGCAATCATGTCAGCTGATGGTCTTCAATATGGAGGAGCCTGGAATGCAGACAACCTGAAGTAGCCTGTGATTACTTCAGCAGACAGGAATCCTCACAGGTGAATAATCAGCTAGGAATGTGATGCTGCTGCAGCAGCAGAATGGACACAGGCAAGTCTGGTAACACTTGGAAATGGAGAAAACAATGTGAAACAAGTCAGGATCGTGACAGATATGCAGCATGTCTATTTTCTGTATGTAATTGTGACTACATCTCTTATATATTTAGCCAGATCTGTCACTCATACCCTGTGTGTATAACGTTCCTGCCCAGCGTTCTACACAAACCCGCCCCCCCTAGGGAAAAGACACTCATCCCCCATGTGTATAACGTTCCCACCCAGCGTTCTACACAAACCCGCCCCCCCCCCTAAGGAAAAGACCAGTGCGATACACACCGCCATCCCCTTGACATCACCTCCCCCCGCCCAGCCAGGGCTACAGTACATGCCCACCATCCACCATTACTCCACAGCCACCAGATGACACACACACACCCCCACCCCCCCCCCCCCCCCCCGTGATTCACGGCAACCACCCCCCCCCCCCAACCTCCCTGCGATTTGCTCCCCCCCCCCCCGGCGACCCCCCTTCCCACGACGATTAATGTAGCTTTCTTAAAGACGGTTTTTTTAAGACCTCCTCTGGTTTATTCCTAATTCACCCCTTAAAATCGTCTAATAACTTAAACCGACATTAACCATAACTTTTCCAAATGAAATAATGACAGACACAAAGAAAACTTTGCTAAAAGCTTTTTATTCAGTTATAATTTAACCTGAGAGGTCCTGGTGGCCAGTAGATGCTACAAATCACCCCAAATCACCAAAGAGGCTGTCTGCAAGAATATCCCCCACTTATATACCCAGAATAACAAAACACACCCCTTGAGCCCCTAATTGGCTCAAATTAATGATTGACACTGCAAAGTCAGATCAACTAATTTGCCAAGTAACAAAGTCACACTCAGCCAATCAGGGGAAAAACAGGATTCTTATTTATCCTTATGCCTACTCAGCTAATACAACCAATTTAAATAAATTAATTTTAACTATTAATTGTATACTGGATATAATATATTATACGTCATCTTCCGTTGTAGTGAGTAAGGTTTGTCCAAGGTAACAGTTGGGACTTCTCTTTCCATCTTCATTACTCATCTATCTGCCCAATTCTGAGGATTATATGAAGAAAACAGAATAGATTATAGTTAGACACAAGCACTACACGCAGATACTGTATCACTGCTTCAGTCTTTTGATCAATCAAACGTGAAAAGGCCACAGACATAGGGGTATAATCAATGATTTGTGCGAGCTGTGACAGCAAGCAGTGCTGCCTGCTCGCTGTCACAGCTCGCAGGGTCAGTATTCAACTGACCCCCCTGCACATGCCGTTTCCCCCTTGCTAGGTGTTTGGAACGAGGGGGAAACAGCGTAAGAGGCCGCTAAAACAGTAAGGCTTGCGGCTAAATGCAGCGGGCTCCCTGCATTAGCCGCAAGCCTCGCTGTTTGAGGCCCTGGTGCATTAAATAGGGTGAGTGGCCACCGCGGGGGTTAAACGGCGGGGATCGCATGTTTTCAGTGATCCCTGCCATTTATCCCCCTCATCAGCTGCATTGAATACACCCCATAGAGCTTCAGGATCATGCACCACCTTTCAGGCGAGATGTAGCAAAGCTCAGTGAGAGATAAAGTGGAGAGAAGTAAAGGTGGAGATTTGTTAAGTCTTGGAGCATTACTGTATCTAGTGGAGAGAAAGATAAAATACCAAACAATCAGCCCCTGTTCTCTTTCAAACACAGCCTGTAGTATGGCAGTTAGAAGCTGATTGGCTGGTATTGTACCTAATTCTACTTTATCTCTCTCCAAGGCTTACTAGATCTTATACAAAGTTACAAACAGTCAGCTCCTAACTGTTATGTCACAGACTGGGGGCCAGATTCTCTAAGCTTCAAAAGTGATAAAATGGAGAGTTAAAAACAGGCAGCCAATCAGCTCCTACCTGCCATGTCACAGACTGTGTTTGAAAAATGTCAGATAGGAGCTGATTGGCTGGCTGTTTATCGCTCTCCATTCTATCACTTTTGAAGCTTAGAGAATCTGGCCCCTAGTTTGAAAAATCACAGCTATGTAATGATTGGCTGATTTATATCATCTGGAAATACTGACACTAATAGTTGCCTGGATGTCACATGGCTATACCACACACAGCCTGGCAGCCATTGATGATGATGATGATTACCATGTATGGCTGTGTGTTTGGTACAAAATTTGTACCATACACAGCCATACATGGTAATATTAAGCTTGGTGAAGTGATAACGTGCCTGGTACTTTATCACCGGCCAATCAGCTCCTAACTGTGAAGTTACTGACTTGGTTTGAAAAATGACAGGTAGGAGCTGATTGGCCGGTGATAAAAACCAGACCCTTTAACACTTCACCGAACTTAATAAATGTACCCCTGAGTATCAGCGAGGCAGCTAGAGAAATGGGCAATGTGCAGAAATGAGTATGAGACCTAGAAACTTAGTAATTAAGGTTGAAAAGACGTTAGTCTATCGAGTTCAACCTATGTGACTTGTAACTACTGACTTGAATAAGTCATATCTATAGGATTCCCTTAGTGGCCAAAAATGTATCCAGTTTTGATTTAAATTCATTATCAGTTGTTGTTGTAACCACCCCCACCGGCAATGAGTTCCAGAATGTTACTGCTCTAATGGTGAAGAATCCTCTTCTTAATTCAGTACGGAATTTATTTTCCTCGAGCCTCAGTACATGCCCGCGTGTCCTAAGTATAGGCCTGTTACTGACCAATCATCTCCCAGTTCCATATGATTCCTTAATCCTGTATCTGAACATACTAATCATATCACCTCTCAACCTCCGTTTCTCCAGTGAAAACATATTCAGCCTGGTTAACCTATATTTGAATTCTAGTGATTCTAGACCTTTTACTAGCTTAGTCGCCCTTCTCTGTACCTCTCCCAATTCATTTATGTCCTTTTTAAGGTGCGTTGCCCAGAACTGGGCACAGTATTCCAAGTGTGGGTCTCACCAATGCCTTGTACAGAGGCACTATCACATTGGCATCCCTTGGATCCATTCCCCGTTTAATGCATGCCAGTGTCCGGTTTGCTTTTGCTGCTGCACTTGAGCAGTGTGCACTATTACCCAATTTTTCATTTTTGATGACCTCAAGTCCAGCATGTTCATATTTGTTCCCATAATTAATTACTTTACATTTATCAATGTTAAACTGCATTTTCCAGCTCTCCGCCCACCTTTCCAGTTTAATTAAGTAATGGGCCCCATACATCAGCAATTAATTGTGACAATCCTCAGATCTGGAGATGATTGTCACAATTAATCTTTAATGTGTGGGCTCCCCCTTTTGGCGATCCCGATCAAAAATTGATTGGAATGGCCAATCGATTGCTGAATCAGATTTTTAAACATGTTTAATAATCTGTTGTTATCTGTGGTTGTTTTTTATATGTGTGGGCATTCCCGTTTCGTCTTATTCCTCTATTTACATTATGAAAAGAAGTAACATCTGAAATGACAATCGATTGAGGTGATGTATGGGCACTTTCCAGATATGAGGATTCAATCTTTAGATGGGAAAAATCTGCCGATCACTGAAATAAATCTGTAATGTGTGGGCAAGTCAAATAGATTAGAGAAACCATTTATCTGGGGGGGGGGGGGGAAATCACTGGATCTGGAAAACCATTAATTAATTGTGATTGCTGATGTATGGGGCCCATTACTTTGTAGTGTATCCACATCCTCTCCTGAGTTAATTTCCTTACTCAATTGTATGTCATCTGCAAATAATGCAATTTTACTCCCTATGGGTCCCATTTATCATTCAATATTTGTGGTTAAATCCCCGAAAACACCAGTTTTCAGAAGTTAGTCACAAATATTAAGTATCACCCCAATGTATGTAGGAGGGACAGCAGCTGGAATCTCTCTTCCCTCTTGCGATTCCTCCTGTACTGCCGCCGGCAGCCTCCCCCATAGGTTTCATAGGGGAGCAGAAAATCACAACCCCGGCAGCTACACACCATGCTGCTTCTGGGGCAGTGTTGTCAGTGAGGTCGGCGAGGGTTCAGCACTAACCCCACATGCACAGACCACCCTGGCGCCTGGCTCAGCACATTGCAGGGACAGGGCTCCTTTTAGAGCTCTGTCCCTGCGTGTCAGGGTTGATACATCCTGCTGTTAGATCGCATTTTACTATACGATCTTGGGCGGTAATATTCCACCAAGATCGCATTGTAAATGTGATCCATGATAAATGGGCCCCTATGTCACTTCCTATATCATTAATGGATACATGAAACAAGGTGGATCCTAATATTGAACCTTGCGGGACTCCACTTTAGACCTTACCCCATCTGGAATGTATGCCAGTTACCACCACTCTCTGTCCCCGACGCTACACCTAACTAGGGGGTTTATTCTAGTTCATTCTTTCTGACAAAATCCTTCTTAGATGGACAAAACCATGTGCACTGCAGAGGGGCAGATGTAACATGTGCAGAGAGAATTAGATTTGGGTGAGTTTTTTTGTTTCTGTGCAGGGAAAATACTGACTGCATAATTTTACACTGCAATATAGATCTCACTTTGAAGTAAAACCCCACCCAAATCTAATTCTCTCTGCACAAGTTACATCTGCCCCACCCGCAGTGCACATGGTTTTGTCCATCTAAGAAGGATTTTGTCAGAAAGAATGAACCAGAATAACCCCCTAAATTACAACTAACTTAGTTGACCAATGACCCTGTCCAAGATTGGCTTAACAAACTGACTATTTAATTGGGCCACCTTTAAGAAGGACCTAATTGATTTAAAAAAAAAGCTAATTTAACAGAGTCAACAGGGATTACATGGAACTATAGACCACCCAATAAAAAAGCACTTCAGACGCTGAATAAATGGCACCACTATGGACCAGTATACTAACAGTTATACGGTCTCCTCAGCCAGTGATACTGGCAATAGACCTTCAATTTTAAAAGAAACGCTTCACGCCCCAAGTCAGGGTCAGAACCAGAGCAGGCAGTGAAAAAGACAATGCCCCCAGACACAGTGGACAAGGCTGGAGGCTCGAAAGAGAGGGCTCACAATAAGAAGATTTTACTTTATCTACTGTATCTCCAATCGGCAGCTATCCCCGATAGAAATTAAGGTTTTAATTAAAGGCCTTTCATTTGTCCCCACAATTAAATTCTACTCGTTTAATTGGAAAATCGAGACCTCCAGACTCAATAGCAACTTACATCTCTGTGAATTCTTTGGTAGGCAGGAGTCGACTGTAGCACCTAAACTAAAGATCCGTCAGTGTATGAGGTCTTCAAAAAGAAATCGAAGTTTGACGCCCCCACCCAATAACCTGGCTATCCTAAGTTTTACTAAGGTCCTGGAGTCCAAGGTGAATTTGTCTCAGGAAGACAGATGTCAAAATTTGTTTTCCAATTTCACCAAAAATAAATAGATAGCTCTTAAAAATTTGAGATCATACGATGATGTTAGGATCCTCCCTGATGACAAAGGGGGAGGGATAGTGGTCTGGGACCGTAATGACTACAAAAAGGAAGTATACTCATAGATTAACAATCCGAATACTTATGAACTGCTTCAAAGTAATCCGACTGTTCCATATAAAAAATAACTTGACTATATCATAACAGAGGCAGTTGACCAATGATTATTTGAAGAAAAGAAGAAAAGACTCTCTTTTTTGCTGGGGCACTCTTTTGTCGAGATTATGAAACGTAATCTCTGTATTTTTTGGCTGTATTTATTTGAGATATGGATGGTTAGGGGACATTACAAGAGACCGACTCATAGAACCCCCCTAGGGCTATTGAATGCTAGTCTGACAATCCAGGGGAGAGGGAATGTGCCATTGTTAGAATGAATTGTACTAAAATGTAAATTTTAATAATACACTTAAAATGAACACTAGACATACAGGTTAGACATAGACACACAAATATTAGGACCGATAATAACACCTGTTAAGCGAATATATCACAAAAGCAGTTTGGGTGACACTCTTGATATTGCCTATGGATTGTAATT
Organism: Crinia signifera; assembly: GCF_055691185.1. Taxonomy (NCBI): domain Eukaryota; kingdom Metazoa; phylum Chordata; class Amphibia; order Anura; family Myobatrachidae; genus Crinia; species Crinia signifera. The sequence goes on from NC_139221.1 coordinate 311,271,742, forward strand.
GTCTGGTACCTGCTGTCTCTCGTTGTGTGGTCTCCACACTGGAGATACTGTACCAGTCTGTAGGCATAGAGTTTAATCTGACAAGTGTAACAAATGTTTCAAAAATCAGCTTCCACGGAGTTTATTTAAAGGAACAATGAGTGAGATTTAATAGGATGAGAGATTCAGAAAGTGAGAGATTTGGTAAGAAATCTCCAGTTTTTTTAAAGCGCCAAACATTTACCACCAGCCGCTTAAAATTTCAAGAAATGACAGCCGGGCAGAGAGCTGTATGCTGCCAGGCTGTTTAGTCTAAGGAATTGCTCGTTGCCAAGGGGGATGGCTTACGCCGCTGGTCGCTGGATGCACCTAATTGAAAGAAATGACAGCCAGGCCAAAGTTTTCCCTTCAGGAGCGGCATTGGTGGTATTGAAAGCAGCTCCTGATTGGCTACCGGACCCCAGCACGAGAACTAAAAATATTGATGCGCCTTCAGAGACTACAGCTGGACAGCGCACATCACTCTTTCTGCCCGGCTGTCATTTATTTCAAATAGGTGAGTCAAGTGGCGTGTAACATCTCCCCCCATAGGCAACAAGCAATTCCTTAGACTAAACAGCCGGGCAGCGCACAGCGTCATTTCTTTAAATTAGGTGCAGTAGTATGACATCCCCCTTGGCAACAAGCAATTCCCTCCCCCCCTTGGCAATTACCAATTCCCCCCCCCCTTGGCATCGAGGTAACCCTCCCCCCTTGACAACAAGCTAACCCTCCCCACCTTGGAAACGAGCAATTCCATCCCCACCTTGGCAACGAGCAATTCCCTCCCCCCTTGGCAACATGCAATTCCCTCCCCCCTTGGCAATGAGCAATTTCACTCCCTCTTGGCAACAAACATGTATTACCCCCCATGGCATCGAGCATGAAGCCCCCTTGGCATCGAGCATGAAGCTCCCTTGGCATAGAGCTAGAACCCCCTAGCAATGAGCATGTAGGTACGCTGTGTCCTCTTCTCGCCCCAATCGCCCTCATGTCCTGCCCGAACCTCGCCACCTCCCTCTATAATGACACCCTATCTTCGGCATTGGACTCTGCCTGCCCTCCCTCCTCTATCCCCCTTCGATGCTCCAACCCCCAACCGTGGCACTCGTCTATCACCCGATTCCTTAAAAAGTGCTCTTGCACTGCTGAGCGCTTCTGGAAGAAATCACGCTCCCTTGCGGATTATCTCCATTTCAAATTCATTCTTTCCTCCTTCAGCTCTGCCCTTGCTCTGGCCAAGGAATCCTACTTTAAGTCCCTCATCCTTTCCCAATCATCTAATCCCTGCAGGCTCTTCGCCACCTTCAATTCCTTGCTCTCCCCCCCTCCTCCAGCTCTTCCGTCCTCCATCATAGCCGCTGATTTTGCTACCTACTTTTCAACCAAAATCTCCTCTCTCAGGACTGCCATCACTGCTGCCATGACCTCACCCTCTCCCTCCTCCCCTCCTACATCTCCACTCCCCTCCTTTCAACCCCTGTCCTCATTTTACCCCACCACTGCTGCTGAAGTTCACTCTATCCTTCAATCCGCTTCTCCCTCCACCTGCCCGCTCGATCCTATCCCCTCCAATATTATCCGTTGTCTCAGTCTGTCAGTCTGCTCTCACCTGGCTCACCTCTTTAATCTTTCCCTATCCTCTGGGATCTTCCCTTCCTCCTTCAAACACGCTCTTGTCTCCCCAATTCTCAAAAAAACAAATCTGGACCCCAACTCTCCATCCAACTACAGGCCCATCTCCCTCCTCCCTTTTGCCTCCTAGCTCCTAGAACGTCTGACCTATAATCGTCTCCTAAGCCACCTTACTGCTAACTCCATACTAGACCCCCTCCAATCCGGGTTCCGCCCTTTACATTCCACTGAAACTGCCCTGACCAAAGTCACTAACGATTTACTATCGGCTAAATCCAAAGGCCTCTTCTCTATCCTCATCCAGCTTGATCTGTCGGCAGCCTTTTACACCGTTGACCACCCTCTCCTGCGCAACACCCTCCGCTCCTTTGGCATCACTGGCACGGTCTTCTCCTGGTTCACCTCATACCTCTCCGATCGCTCCTTCTCCGTCTCCACTCCGAGCTCCTCCTCTCCTACTACCCCGCAGCCAGTCGGTGTTCCCCAAGGGTCAGTCCTTGGCCCTCTCCTCTTCTCCCTCTACACCACCTCTCTGGGCACCCTCATCAGCTCCTATGGTTTTCATTACCACCTTTATGCTGATGATACCCTAATTTAACTCTCCTCCCCCGACCTATCCCCATCACTCCTGTCCAAGGTCTCAGAATACCTCACGGCCATCTCAGCCTGGATGACCCAACGCTTCCTGAAACTAAACATGGCTAAAACTGAACTTCTAATCTTCCATCCCCCGAACATCCCCTCTTCTCCCACTATCTCCATCAGCATTGGTGAAACCGAGATCACCTCCACCGACCAAACGCGCTGCCTCGGTGTCATCATTGACTCCTCCCTCTCTTTCACCCCCCACATTCGTGCTCTCTCACAGTCTTGCCGCTTTCACCTACGCAACATCTCACGCATCAGACCATTCCTCTCCACTGACGCGACCAAAATTCTCATTCACTCTCTTGTCATCTCCCGCCTTGACTACTGCAACATCCTTCTCTCTGGGCTACCTCTCACCCGCCTCGCAGCTCTCCAAACCATTCTTAACGCTGCTGCTAGGCTCATCTTCCTCTCCCCCCGCTCTACCTCCGCCTCGACCCCCTCTGTCTATCTCTTCACTGGCTCCCCATTCCTTTCCGAGTTCTCTTTAAACTCCTCACCACCACCTACAAGGCTCTCTCCTCCTCCACCGCTCCTTACCTCTCTTCAATGTTCTCTATCCACACTCCCTCCCGTCCTCTTCGCTCCATCGCTGACCGCCGACTGACCTCTCACCAAATCACCTCCTCCCACTCCCGTGTCCAAGACTTCTCTCGTGCTGCACCCCTGCACTGGAACAACCTCCCGCCACCCATCAGGCTTTCTGATTCCGTTACCTCCTTCAAGCGCTCCCTCAAAACCCACTTTTTTCGACTAGCTTATCCCTCCTCCTAACCTCTTTTGATCCTCCTATCCTGCCTCCGTTCCCCTCCGTTCCTACTTATCCTGTTGTTTTTCGTTCGTCCACCCACCTATTTTTAGTATGTTAACTCTTATGAGTAGGGTCCTCCTGCCTCACTTACTCACCCTACCTCTTTACCTCACCTGTCCTCCTTTCCTGTTCTTCTATTCCTCTGCTTCATCTTCAGTCTCCTCGACAATTTTGACACCTACTTCTGAACTGATGCTGATTTTATTTCTACCAGCTATACCCCTATTTATACTGTATTTTTCAACACACCCTGTACGTTACCTTGTCATTTGTTTTTTGTTTGCTATGTACAGCGCTGCGGACACTTTGCGGCGCCTTATAAATAAACATACTACTACTACTACTAAGTGGCACTTATGTGTCAAATATGTGATGGCCATAACGTTTTGGTTATATAGTATGTAATGGGCATTATGGTGTGTGGCCTTATGTGTAATTGGCATTACGGCATGTTGATTTATGTGTAATGGGTATTACGGAGTTGGCTAAAATGTGTAATGGGCATTACTGTGTGTGGTCTAAAGTGTAATACCACGCCCCATTTTGTGATGCCATGCCTCTGTCCCATGAGACCACTCCCTCTTTTTGGCACGCGGCTTCACCGCGCAAAGTTCCGCCCTACTTATAAATTTGGATTTGAGACCACCCATTACTATAATTCTAGATTCGCCTCTGCTGGCACACTGGAGAACTCAATGAAGATGGCTCATCTGTATCAGGATATATCAATATATTTATCCGAATAGGACAGCACTCTCCTCCATATCAACCACCTGCTGGGGTGCAACAAAACCAGAAAGTTCCAATGCAGGCTCTTCCAAATTTATGCCAATCAATAACGGGGTGCACTCACCAGTCTTCTTGCTTGCAGATAAACTTTAATACATACCACAACAAAGTATAGTTACATGACAGTGGGTTTGCAGTCAACGTTTTGGTCTACACTTAGACTTTTGTCAAGACCCCCTCTCCTGCCTTCTCCACACTGGAGAAGGCAGGAGAGGGGGTCTTGACAAAGGCCCTTGGAAAGCACTGTGGAATATGTGTGCGCTTTATAAGAAACTGTTAATAAATAAATATATATAATATGTAAATACTGTATACTCACACACATGCATACCTCCCAACTTTAGTAATTTTTAAATAGGGACCTGCCATGTGCAAAGGGGGAGAAGCTAAGTAGTGGATGGGAGTGACATTGAGCAGATGGGACATAGCCTAGAGCAGCGACCCCCATTTTCATCATTTTTAGGGGCGTACCCAGTGCTTCTCTAGAACTTGGGCATCCACTGGCTCCCTCTCTCTCTCTCTCTGCACAGAAGAGGTGCTGTGCGACATCTATTCAAAATCCTAATTAAATATTTAACATATAAGAATGTCATTGATTAATAACAGTTCGATTTTTTAATTTTACTTTATTTTATTTGTAAAAAAACACTGAAATCATAGTAATTTTGTAACCAGAAATGATCGCGTATTTTGCCATTGACATACGCATGCAGTGCTGCCTGGTACAGGAGAGGTAGTACAAGGAACCTAGCTAAGCAGGTAGAGATCAGCATCGGTCAGTGGGTGAAAGAGCCGCACTGCAATGGGGACACGGAAGGTAGGGGGGGGGGGTGCAGCAAAGCGGATGCCACCAATTATCTATCTAGACCAGGGGTGTCAAACTCAAATTCATTGGGGGCCGCATCAGCAGTTTGGTCACCCTCAAAGGGCCGGTTGTATCTGTAGGACTATGTGTCCTCTTTATTATCATAAATTATTGTCTGTAGGACTATGTGTCCTCTTTATTATCATAAATTATTGTCACTGCATTCAATTATTGTATACTCAGCAGTAGCATTTCCCTCCTGCTATTGCTGTGAACTGCAGTGCATTAGGGCACACGCTGCCTGCACAGGGGGGCAGCACTCAGTCTTAGGGCATATGTCCTGCTTATTATCATGGGACACAGCAATTAATGATGGGCTGCAATGTGCCAGTGCGCACACACACACACATAGGCAAGAGTTTGACACTTACCTGCTCTGATGCGTCCACTCCAGTCTGAGCTGCTCCACTACCAAGGACACAGCTGTGCTCTAACACAGGCGCATTTCCCCCTCCCTCCTGTGAGTAGCGCTCCTCGCACTATCTATCCAGGAGTGGGGGGGCAGCATGCTCCCGGTCACTGTGCAGTGCACACTCAGCAAAAAGTGACCTGGAGTGCACAGCAGCAGCACCATTCACCACGACGGACCTGCTCTTTCCTCTCTCTGGCTCCTATACAGCAGGTGGGAGCGGAGGAGGGGTTGACGACCGGCGGCACTGCGCTAGAGGGCAGACGTTCTCTGGCTTGTAGGCTGCCGTGCATGCGCTGAAGAGGCGGCTTTCTTGTTTAAAAAAAAAAAATCGAGAATAAAAGGTGAAGGCTGCCGGCGGCTGCGCGGGCCACATGAAGAGGTCTGGCGGGCCGGATTTGGCCCGCGGGCCTTGTGTTTGACACCCCTGATCTAGACTATCTGTCACAGTGTCGGAACCGAGGGTGCCAGATTTTCGGTGGTGTGCCTGTACATTATTATTATGCTTGTTAAAAAAATGAGACAATAAATCCCACCACTGCTAAGACTTACCCATGTTTCCACATGTCCCTTGAAAAAAACATGAGGGTAAATGTTCTCTCTGTACAAAAAAGACACATATGATCATTACATCAGACAGATACTGTATAGAGGTACTTGTGTATTATCACGGCGCCCACGATTTCCATCGTAGGGCATTGTACAACCAAAAATCGCATTGCATCGCATGCGATATGATCGCATGCAATGCGATGCGATTGGACCCGATTTTTAATTGTACAGGCACCCAGATGCCTGATTCCTATGTTAAATGCCCCCCTCCGACCCGATTTTTGATTGTACACCCACCCTGATGGGTAATGACTGTTAAATGCCCCCAATTTGTTAACGCCACCCCACTATCAACGCCAACCCGAAGCGTGGCGAGCGCAGCGTGCCCGCGATGGGCGGCGGTACGCGTGCTCCGACCTTTTCATACCCCCACTATCCACGTCGGCGTGGAGTTAATCTTATATAGGGTGGCGAGCGCAGCGAGCCACCAAGCCCGAAATGTGGTGAGTGCAGCGAGCCACGCGAGGGGATGCAGAATCAGTGGTGTAGCTAGGGCGGAGCGCCCGCTCCAGGCGCCGACAGTTGACATGGCGCCTGATCCGCACACCGCATCCCTGCCCTTTATGCCGCCCGCCCACTGTCTTCTCAGTTAGTAGTCTACAGAAAAATGGCCGCCGGCCTCCTGCACTGAGGACATGTCTAGTGCAGGAGGCCGGTACAAAGGGAGGGGTAGTAGGAAGTAGTCTGTCTGTGATGATCACAGGCTGCTGCCTGCAGTGAGTTATACCTACTTAACTTCACTGCAGCCCGCCTCGTTCACATGTGCACACAAGGGGGTTTTTGAATACATAGAAACCCCCCTGGCTGACAGCAGCATCACTATCCCGGAGGTGACTCCGTGAGAGACTGGTCAGCCACTGTCTGCCAGTGGGGGGGCTTCAGCGTTAGCGCACAGTCACTGTGCAGCTCCTCTAAGTTCTCCCTCTCCTCTGCAGTTCTCCCATATCTGCTTCATTCTGACAGTGCTGGGCTGGCTGTCGTCGTGGGACAGTGAGTAATAACAGTAGAGCAGTGTGAGTGTCTCATGTAGGGCTAGTTATATTGTGCTGGTCGGGCAGACAAGGGGACAGACAGCCCTGACTCCTGATAGCTTCAGAAGTGTGTGTGGGCTACAATAATCCACTGGGAGAAGTGTGTGTGTGTGTGTGTGTGTGTGTGTGTGTGTGTGTGTGTGTGTGTGTGTGTGTGTGTGTGTGTGTGTGTGTGTGGATAGTCTGCATTCTGCAAAACGTTTGCCACTTTTCAAGTGCATTAAAACACTGCTGACTACACTTGTATAGTGGGAAGTAGTTTGCAGACTGTCCCTAACTTTTAGCGTGACTTGTGAGATCTATCTGGCAGCAGCAGCATTCCTGGTAACTTTTATAGGTGGAATGGATTGTGTGGGGTGTCACTTATCCTATTTGTGTGTATCCCTTATACCTATGACAAACCCAGATGGGCATATCCTTGGCAGTACTTTCCCCACATTGTATTACTGCCATGCCCCTCTCATGGGAGCGTACGTACCTGCGATACACAAAAATATTCCTCTTACCGCTAACCCCTTCCCCTATCAAAGTGTCCCCCTGTGATTTACTTCTGGATCCACCCTGACTTAAATAGTTTTGAAGGTAACCATACTGCTTATATAAATTAAAGGGTGATCACAGGTTATTCTGGGGTATAGTTTGAGAAACCAATTCATCAGTCTCTAGTGCACAAGTTCTCAAAATCGGTCCTCAGGACCCCACATAGTGTATGTTTTGCAGGTCTCACAGAATCACGAGTGAAATAATCAGGTCCACCTGTGGATCTTTTAAAATGTGTCAGTACAGTACATGATGAATGCACCTGCCAGGTGACCTGGAAAACGTGAACTGTGTGGGGTCCTGAGGACCGAGCTTGTGTTTAACTCTACATGCACCTGGAACTTGACTTGGAAGGAAAGAGAACAATGTTCTCTTTTACAGCTAAGGATTAATCCCATCCTACATGTACCTGTGAGGTCAGCAATAAATCTCTGCTGCTGTTTATAAACTGCGGATAATATAAAAAAAAGGGAAATGTGTGTTAGCAAGTCACAGAAGACGCCGCTCATCTATAGTGACTTGGGTGAATATGTATGAAGAGGTGGTATTTGGAAACCGCCCCTGAAAATCCTGCGTTTGACACTGGCTAGTGCCTGGAATCCAGCAATCCGTTAAGACTATACAGGGGGAGTAGCCTGTGGGGTATTATTGTTATACAGGGGGAGAAGCCTGTGGGGTATTATTATAATAATTATACAGGGGGAGGTGTCATCCTGCCACAAATCGGGGGGGGGGGGGGGGGGGGGGCGAAGCATGCCCATGCTCCGGGCACTGTGACACCTAGCTACACCACTGCGCAGAATACATGTTAAGTAATCCGCGTCCGCTCGCCACACTTCGGGCTCGTATGTTGCATCTGCTCGCCACGCTTTGGGCTCGCTGCGCTCGCCACACTATATAAAATCAACTCAACGCTGACGTGGATAGTGGGGGTATGAAAAGGTCGGAGGACGCGTACCGCCGCGCTCGCCACGCTTCGGGTTGGCGTTGATAGTGGGGTGGCGTTAACACTGGGGGGGCATTTAACATACTCATTAACCATCATGGTGGGGATACAATTAAAAATTGGGTCTGGGGGGCATTTAACATGGGAATAAGCCCAAATCGGGCATGATCGCGTCGCATCGCATGCCATTATAATGGCATGCGATGAGACGCCATATTAAAATTGTATACTCAGCCCAGGGAAAGGCTGAAATCGGGTCCCATCGCATACCTTACCTCGCCGTGATAATACACAAGTACCGTAGTATATTCTGATTGGTTGCCCATAGCAACATCCCATGTGAAGTAGAATACACATTTTAGTAAATTTCCCCCATATTGTTTTTTTTGAGATAGTAACGTAACAAACTCAAACACATTTGGAAGTAGTGGTGGCTTCTGCTGGGGTAAAGGCAGCTGATTGTCCCCACCATTGACCTGGTGCCAGCATCTACACAATGTAGCTGACAGGTGATAGGATTGGCTTATGTGCAGTAGCAGCAGCAATGGTACTATGCATGTGCATTGGCTACAGCCCATAGAAGCCAGCTAGGGCTACCTGAAAAACAGGGAGTTGCGTTTTAATGGTATTTCCTGTCCTGCAGGTGCATGAAAGGTAGGACAACCAATAGGAAGTCACAAAGAAGCAAGTGCAGTCATGGACATGAGCAGAGGTTGTGGATTTTACTGGGAAGTAACACTGGAAGGAACCAATTATAGTACCACTAGTAGCCTTTGCTGTATAGGGGGACTGTCCTATATCAGGGTTGCCGACTTTTAAATGCTCCTCTCCGGGAGAAGCCCGGAGAGGAGACTTTCCTTACCCGATCGGGGGCGGGGCTTGACATTAAGCCCCGCCCCCATTACGGGAAATATGAGAAATGACTGATCTCCAAGGAGGGGGCGGGGCTAAAATGACACGATTGTGCCATTTTAGCTCCGCCCCCTCCTCTGAGACCCGCGGATTGCGGCATTTACATGCCGCGATTCGGGGGGCTCAGAGGAGTCCCCCAGATACCGGGAGGGTTGCCCTGGCATATAAGAACCACTTGGCGCATCTAGTCTGCCCTTATTTGAACATGTTACCTCAACCATATTTGATCCTTATTTCTTTGTAAGGATATCAATATGCCTATCCCATGTTTAAATTGTACTACTGTATTTAACTGTACCACCTCTAATGGGTGGCTATTCCACTTATCTACTACTCTTTCTGTGAAGTAATTCTTCCTCACATTTCCCCTGAATCTTCCTCCCTCTAGTGTCAGTGCATGTCCTCGTGTTCTGTTGCTCCTCTTCCTGTGAAGAATGTCTCCCACCTGTACCTTGTTAAAACCCTTGATATATTTGAAAGTTTCTATCATGTCCCCCCTTTCCTTTCTCTGCTCTAAAGTATAAATATTAAGATCGTTTAGTCTTTCCTGGTACGTTTTGTGATGTAGGCCATGCACCATTTTAGTTGCCCTTCTTTGTACAGTCTGTAATGTATTTATATCCTTCTGGAGATATGGCCTCCAGAACTGAACACAATACTCTAGGTGAGGTCGTACCAATGACCTATACAGTGGCATTATTACTTCTTTCTTTCTACTGCTGATACCTCTCCCTATGCAACCAAGCATCTGACTTGCCTTCTTCATTGCTTTGTTACATGGCCTACCTGCCTCTAAGTCCCCTGAAATAGTGACACCTAGATCCCTCTCTTCCTCAGTAGTTTACATTATAGTGCCATGTATACTATATTGAGTCTTTGGATTTCTGAGACCCAAGTGCATGATTTTCCATTTTTTGGCATTAAACTCAAGAGTTGCCATGCTCTTGACCATTCCTCTAATTTACCTTCTTCCATGTGCAGTAGTGGTGCACTGTCCTGTGTGCTCGTACATGTTAAGGGGTTCTCCGATGTGCTGTAAAGGTACACTGCCCTGTGTTTGCTCCAAATAAAGGCATTCCAACTGTGTTAATTGGGTGCTACTGCCGTGTTTGCTCCAAAAAAGGAGATCCACTCATGTTAATTAAGCGCTGCTGCCTTGTGTGTTTGCTCCAAATATAGAGGTTCCACCTGTGTTAATTGGATGCTACTTACAGTACCTGCTGCAAGACTTAGGGGGAGATTCTCTAAACTAAAAATGCGGTAAAAATCCCATTATCCCCATTATTTGGGATGCTCTAAGCATCCCCCGCCGGGTTATCGCGACGGGGGGCATCGCCAGAAAAATCTGGAGATGCCTCATAGAAGCCTATAGGCTTCTAACGCGACCCACCACTGCCCTGCACCGCCCTCCCACTGCCCCGCATCGACCCCCCCCCCTTACCTTTGTCCGGGCAAAACCTGGAGGAGAGCCCAGCGCAGCAGCAGCAGCGCCGGGTAAGGGAGGGAGGGAGGAGCTGCCGGGTCCTGGTGGGGCCCGCTGTCTCCCACCGCAAAGGACAGCTCTTAACGCAAGAGCTTTCCTTTAATTATCGCATATGTTAGAGCAGGGGTGTCCAAACTTTTTGTGACGAGGGCCAGATTTGGTGAAGTGTAAATGTGTGGGGGCCGACCATTCAGCCTAACATTCTTTGAATCATTAACCACATCAGAATGGTCCCCCACTCTGCCCCCATTCACTGTATGTCTCCCAGCCTGCCCCCATTCACTGTATGTCCCCCAGCCTGCCCCTCCTTCACTGTATGTCCCCCATTCACTGTATGTTCCCCACTCTGCACCCATTCACTCTGTCCCCCAGCCTGCCCCCTTCTCTTAATGTCCATGAGTGCCTCCATTCATTGTATGTCCCTAAGCCTGACCTTCCTTCACTGTATGACCCCCATTCACTGTATGTCCCCCAGCCTGCCCCCATTCACTGTATGTCCCCCTGCCTGCCCCTGCTCCCCCTTCTCTGAATGGCCATCACTGCCTCCACTCACTGTATGTCCCCCAGCCTGACCCTCCTTCACTGTGTGTCCCCCACTCTGCCCCCTCCCTTCTCTGTATGTTTCCCAGCCCCTTGTGTGAGCCAGAGGAAGGAGAGGCAAAGCAGGCACTGCAAGGACAGGAGATGCTTGGGCTCCCACTACTGCCCTCCTCCGCACTGCATGTTACGGGAGCAAGCTTCCCCCTTGCTGCCCCCCTCCCCAAACACTGCTGTCACTGTGATTGTGGAGTAGGGTGATATATGATTTCAGCAGCAGGGGTAGGACGCCAAACACATCTGACTGTGGTGACCTGCACCTCCTCACTGCAGCAGACAGCAAGGTAAAGTCGCGCTCGCCGGGGCCCCACCAATAGTGTCCTGTGCTTTCCACATCTGATGCTCTGCCCGCTTCCAGCTGGAGGCTGCGGTCCGCTTGAAATAACAGCACGGGCCGCAATTGGCCCCCAGGCCTGACTTTGGACATGCCTGTGTTAGAGCATATGCGATAATTATGTTTGCGGTAGCCGGCGATGAGCGGCGTTAAGGGTGTCACGAATGTTAGAACATCCCACCCTTAGCCAGCTGATAGCATGGCACTTCCCAAGAAACACTAGGCATTGGGTTTACTTAGAAACTGACCTAAGGACTAAGGACTATATTACTGTGGCAGCCCACTGGGTAGATGTATTGCCTTACAGCAACAATAGCAGCGGCACCAGTTTGGAGGGAAATCAGGTGTAACTGTAAACTTGATGATTATTACATGTATTGTGAATCTGAGGTTCTTACCTTGGCAAGGTCACTAGAAGAAAGCTCGTTGTCACTGTCATGTCCCATTTCTGCAGCAGACACCAGACACACCTCAGCAGACACCAGCATTAGGACAGCGAGAACTACAAGGATTTTCATGACTCCTTTTTTCTGAAAAGAACCTCACAAGATGGGCTCACACTGTCTCTGAGAAGATAAGAATGGACCGTTAGTACGGTTATCACCTACGCACCTTGACAAAGGGGGACCACCCCCGAAACGTTGGTCTTCTGCTTTGAAATACAGCACTTTTTTTCTAGACCCCAGAGTGCCAGCCTTTCTTTTGCTTCTTACACCATACCTCGGAGGGGCACCAGGGCAGCTGATTTATTACGGAGAGTGCCGGGCCGCACCATTCCTATATATATATATATATATATATATATATATATATATATATATATATATATATATATATATATATATATATATATATATATATATATATATACTAGGTGATTCATCGCGCCCTATGGGCGCTCTTCACACCGTCGTAAGGGGCTGCGCCCCCTTAATTTGTGAACATTTGTATATGAGAAAGATGATTAGAATTGTATGAAAGATGCCTGTATTGCAACTTGAGTTATAGGTGAAATGTGTTAAATAGAGAGCATATGATGTGGAAGGGGGTGTGTATTGTTTTGTTTAATTAAAAAGCGGTTACAGAGAAAGATGTACATTGATAGTGTGGATGGTACAGTGACATTTGTGGGTGTGGGGGGGGGGCTGTGTGTGCATGTTGTTTAGGTGTGTGTGTGCAATAGTATAGTAGGGTGTTTTTGAGTCAGTGGCTCCCCACTGGCGGAGGTCACGACACAGGAAAACAGGAGGCTGGGTAGTGATAGGGGTGTGTGGGCATAAGGGGGACTAAAGAGGAGGGTGGGAGATACTGTGCAGCTTCTGCCAGTGGGTGAGGGTCCAGCGTGGCAGTACAGGAGTACAGGATGGTGGCCCTTAGTCAGTGTCTCCTCCTACTGGGTGGGAGTTCGGGTGCATGAGAGCAGGAGGCTGGGCTATGAGGCATGATAGGGGCATGTGGGCAAAACAGCGTCAGCGACTCCCCAGTGGTGGAAGTTACGGTTCAGGAGAGCAGAAAGCTGGGTAGTGATAGGGGTGTGTGAGTATACGGGGGACTAAAGAGGGGCTTAGGGGTGCCGTGAATTGCGGGAGGGGCGCGGGGGGTGCCGTGATTCAAGGGAGGGAGGGGGCGCAGGTGTCGGCGAATAGCGGGAGAGGGCGGGGGTCCGCAAAGCGTGGGAGGGGGTGTGAATTGTGCGAGGGGGGGTTGTGAATCACGGGAGGGGGGTGCGCGATGAATCACCTAGTTGGTTATATATTCTTGTAGTAGGATGGTAGGATGTTGCTGTCATTCTGAATGCATTTACATAAACAGTAATAGTAGCAGTAAAAGGTCTGACTTAAAACACCTACAGTAAAACAGAACAGGTGTTATATATTATACAAAGAATTGGTTGATGATGTGTAGGTTGACGTGCACATAGTTCATAGTTGTCACTGGAAAAAAATTGCTACAAGAAAAAATCAACACAGAAAGTTCAACACATGTAAATGTTGACATAAGTGTGGCACTTCATCGGTGTCCATGTCGACACATGAGAATGAATATGAAAACATTCAAAAAAAGAAAAATAAATCTTCAAAAACTCATGTCAACCTTTTTCATTGTCGACCATAGCCGTGCCAGTGTTTTGCATGTGCCATTTAATCCTGGGGTTGCCGTGAATCTCGCGCGGGGTTGGGGGGAGAGGGAGGAGGTGAGGGGTGTCCGCGAATCACGGTAGGAGGGATCGTGGGTGGATGCCGTGAATTGCGGGAGGAGGGGGTCGCGGGTGGGGGGGGTGTGGGTGCCGCGAATCGTCGGATGGGGGGGCGCGGGGGGTTGCAGTGAATCACGGGAGGGTGGGTCGCGGGGGCGGGGGGTTGTCGCAATGACAGGAGGGGGGGTCGTGGGGGGCACCGTGAACCGCGGGAGGGGGGGCCCGGGGGGTTGGCGCGAATCGTGGGGGGGGGGTCGCGGGGTGCCGCGAATCACAGGAGGGGGGGTGTCACGGGGTGGGGCCCTGAATTGCGGGAGTCACCGGGGGTGCCGCGAATTGCGGGGGGTGTGCTGCAAATCGCGGGAGGGGGGTTGCGGGGGTGCCGCGAATCGCCACAAGAAAAAATCAACACAGAAAGGTCAACACATGTAAATGTTGACATAAGTGTGGCACTTCATTGGTGTCCATGTCGACACATGAGAATGAATATGAAAACATTGAAAAAGTGAAAAATAAATCTTGTCAACCTTTTTCATTGTAGACCATAGCCATGTCAGTGTTTTGCATGTGCCATTTAATCGTGGGGATGCCGTGAATGGGGGGGGTAGGGAGGTGCATACCCAACATGACCCTTTCCAGGAGGGACACATTGCTTTGTTTCTGGACTTTCTTCTTAATTTATGGATTACCATCACCTGTGCTTAAACACCTTTCTTATCAATTACCCTGTTTAAAATGACAGGTGATGACAATCATAAATTAAGATGGAAGTCCACAAACAGAGCATTCTGTCCCTCCTGGAGAGGGTCATGTTGGGAGGTATGGAGGTGTGGGGCGCTCACCTGGTGTGTCTGGTGAGTAGCTGTGTCTTTGCTGTGTAACATGGAGAGGCAGAGGGTGTCTGGCACTGTCTGTGGGCTCACTGGGCTGGTTCTCTGTCATGTGAGTCAGTCATGTGAGTCAGAGGCTCCACCCAGGGTTATATCTCCAGACACACTTTGAGTGACAGATGTAGCCAAATATATAAGATATATATGTATATGTATATGTATCCTATCTCTATAATAACTTTTTATATATCTCCCATTTTTAGCAAAAAAATTTTGATAGGCATTTTTTACTTAGCTTTGCTATTTTACTACTGTTTTTTTCTATGATATTTCTTGTACTGTTTGTTCTTATATAAATTGCTCCTGTGCACTTTTATATATATATATATTTTTTATAAATAAAACTTTTATATGTTTTAAAAGTTAAACATTTCTGGTGCAGATATTTGTAGTCGCTTAGACCTTTTTCCAAACTATTGTATATATATATATATATATATATATATATATATATATATATATATATATATATATATACACATACATACATACAATGTAATCACACATCCCCTGCTGTCACTTTCCCTACTGTCACTGTCTCTGCGTCCCCTGCTGTCACTGTCCCTGCATCTCCTGCTGTTACTGTCCCTGTATCCCCCTCTGTTGCTGCATCCCCCAATGTCACTGTTGTCATGTCCCCCACTGTCACTGTCTCCACCTCTTCTGCTGTCACTGTCCACATCCCTATGTCTCCACTGTCATTCTCCCTGTTTCTGAATTTGGGTAATTCCATGTGGTATAACATGAATTTTGGCTCATTCCATCTAACATGACATGAACTCTGGGTGATTCTGTGTGGCATCACAAGAATATTGTCTACTTCCATGTGAATTTTGGCTTATTCCATGTGGCATAATGTTAAATGTTTTACTAATTCTACTATTGTGTTGCACATTGTGTATAAGGGGTATGCTGTACTATATACGCTATACTGTAGCTGTGGCCACATCCTTTTTTCCAGAGCACACACATACTTTACTGTAATTATAGCCTTCATAGCCTAGTGTGTGTGTGTGTATACCGGGGCCCAGGATTTCTCTTGTGCACACAATGCTAGTAATAAATCCAGCACAGTATATCAGTGTAGCCACTCTGCAGATAATCTTGTACGAGAAAAGAAAAGAAGCTGCGCTTTGAGGTGGGAACATAAATATGTCACACAGCGTGCTGGGGACTCCCAGCTGGGACGTTTCGCTGGGGGACTCCCAGCTTTTTCAAAGGTCTTTTTCAAAGGACCTTTGAAAAAGCTGGGAGTCCCCCAGCGAAATGCGTCATAAACGGACACCCCTCTATAGGCACAAACCCCCCAGCATCCATCCTCCAACTTGTGGATTACAAATCTGGATTCCCACTGCCAGCAATAGGGGTCGGCCCACCAACAGGACAAAGAGCCATTGGCACCACTCCAGAGGGCTATCACTTTCATCTGCAATAGAGCGCAGGACTTTTCCCAGAATCGTGAGTGGTTACACAAATACCTGTCCTAAAAACTTTGGTGTACATTGTCCATATTTATGGAACAGGATTCCAATTGAGAGGAAACATCAGGGGCGCCTAACCAGTGGTGTAACTACTGTAAGACAGCCCCAGCTGCCACTTGGGGGAGCAAGCCACAGTGGGGTCTGTGTGGGCGCCGGCACCCACTCGATGCACTGATATGCTGCTGCCTGTCGCTGCCCACTGGCTGAGCACTGGAGGCGAGTCAGCCACAGTGCGGGTACGGCCATGGCAGAGATGACAAATCCCCCCACTGATTCAAGTGACTGTACACAGAGCCGGCTATTGGTCACTGTGTACAGGATGGGCGAGTGGATGGACGTGCTAGGGTGGCCTGGGATACGTCGGAGCCAAGGGAAGCAGCGGTGTCTGTTCCTCTATCCTGCTTCAGCTTCTCTATTATGCGTGAGACGTCATCACACCACATGCTGTGGACACATGCTGGAGAGGAGTCCGGGGGGGCACAATTTTTTTGGCAGGGGGGGAGCAAAATTTATAGTTACGCCACTGCGCCTAACCCAGCACTAAGCAATGAGACATTGTTTTTAAACTATTTAATCATCTCCATTTTTCACACCAGTTACACGCAATTTTATTTTGTTTTATTTATATTTTGTATGTATACTGTAATTGTGTAATAAAATTCATTGCTATTTTTAAATACCAATCCAGCACACTGTGTGACATATTTATGTTCCTCCTCAAAGTGCAGCTTCTTTTCTTTTCAAGTACAAGGTTTTTACGGGGGATTGCAACCCCCATTTTGTAGCTGCTGCTCTTTTTGGAGAAGGAGCCCAGGGTGGCGCCCATATAACTGTCCTAGAGACAGTGTACCCTTGCTCTGCAGATAATGACTGTGAAAGAATCTGACACTTAGGGCCTTATTCTAGTTCACTCTTTCTGACAAAATCCTTTTTAGATGGACAAAACCATGTGCACTGCAGGGGGCAGCTGTTACTTGTCCAGAGAGAATTAGATTTGGGTGAGTTACAGATGGGGTAGGTCTCATCCTGGCAGGGGATGGCGCTGGCGTCGCCAGCCGCCATCCCCCGCCAGCGCCATGGCGATGGCGAGAAGGGGACGCGCGCGCACGAGAGGCGCGCGCGTCCCCTTCCGACGGCGCTTCCATCCGTTCCCCCGGGTCACCGCCGGCTTGCCGGCGGTAACCCGGGGTCCCCGCCGCCTGCCCGCACCCCCCCCTAACCCCCCCCCTAACCCTGTCCGTCTCCCTGAGGCGGAGACGGACAGGCTTTCCGTCGCGCTGGCGACGGAGACTGAGACGCGCGTCTCAGTATATTCGCTGGCGAGGCTGCTGGCGGGTCGCCAGAGGGGACGTCCTGGCGACCCGCCAGCAAGGATGGGAACTACCCCATCTGTATTTTGTTTCTGTGCTGGGTAAATACTGACTGCTTTATTTTTACACTTCAATATAGATCTCACTTTGAAGTAAAACCCCACCCAAATCTAATTCTCTCTGCACAAGTAACATCTGCCCCCCTGCAGTGCACATGGTTTTGTCCATCTAAGAAGAATTTTGTCAGAAAGCAACTGCAGTAAGACGTTGCTGAAGGCTGCAGAGCAGGATGATTACTTACTGTAATAGAAGGCTCTGCAGGCACGGTCTCTCCAAGCGTGGTATACATAACTCCCAGGAGTTCTGCACTATATATAAGAGGAGATGGGCAGGACCAGAGAATGTTCCTGTTTGCTAATCTAATACCCCAACTCTATTTACCATATGGGCCACTGTGTGACACCCCTACAGCAGTGTATCATATCAATATTGAATTATACTCGGAGGCTTTCTCATGTCTAATATTTTTCAGGCCACCCTCTTCTTTTTACGGAACATACATCCGTGTAACCTGCGTGTGGTTCCAGCAGTCAGAAAACCGATGCCGACCAACTAGGATTTCAGGGAATCATGCAAGAGGTCTTTTAATATAGTTAGCTTTCCCTGCCCTCCCCTAACCCTCCCTGCAGCCTCCCCCCTCCCCCACAGCATAACACTATATACATATAATCTTAATGCAGCAGTCAGGATTCTGGCACTGGCATCCTCATTGATGCCAGAATGGCAGCTCAGGTCTTGTGGCTGGTAGTCTGGGTGCTGGCATCAATATTCTGACTGCCAGCATGCTGTGTTACGGGATGGTAACTCGATCCCCTTTACAGGGGCGGATCCAAGATAAAATGACAGGGGGGGGGGGGGCACCATGATAAAAGAGGGTTTGGGTGGGGGGGGGGAGCGGTGTTAGTGGTGCCAGTGTACATGCTAAGAGAGCAGCAGAGAGAGGGTGGGAATGGGATTAAAAATAGGCCCTGGCATTTAAGGTATGCAGGCCCACCATGGCGACAAAAGTGAAGGATGTACTGTAGTTGTGCACGCGCCAAAGGCGCGCTCCGGAAAAGGGGGTGAGGGGGCGTGTCCTTGAGTGTAGTGTACCACACCATATACAACTTCTACACATTATGCAACAAAATACTAGACCCCATTATACTTGCCCATAAAACATGATGCCAAATGGAATGAGCCAAAATTCCCATAATGCCAAATGGATTGTGTCAAAATTCACATAATGCCACACGGATTGAGCCAAAATTCACAAAATGCCACACGGATTGTGTCAAAATTCACATAATGCCACACGGATTGAGCCAAAATTCACATAATGCCACACGGATTGAGCCAAAATTCACAAAATGCCACACGGATTGAGCCAAAATTCACATAATGCCACACGGATTGAGCCAGAATTCGCATAATGCCACACAGATTAAGCCAAAATTCACAATACGCTTCATGAACAGGTACATTGTCCGCCATAATGTTCATTACACGTTGGGTGAAATTTAATAGGAGTCGATTTGTGTTTTTTTGCGACATTTTCGCATAAAAACTATGATTTCTCATTTTATCGCATTTTTTGGCCAAATCGCACATTTAATAGGGTGCAGAACGCACCCTATTAAATGTGCGATTTGGCCAAAAAATGCACCAGTTTTTCGCATTTTTTGGGCGATAAATCGCACTTTCTAAAAGTGCGTAAAAAAATCGCACTTAATTCGCATCCAGATGTTTTCGCACAGAAAAGTATACAAATCGCTTATTTAATGGCATGCGCAAATGGAAATCGCATTTTTTTGGTCAATATAAATCGCACTTTTTTCAGACCAGGTTCTGATTGGCAATTTGGCCCACAACTAAATTTGGTCAAGTGCACTAATGGTTAATTTGATCACAGGTGTCCTCATTTTTAATCAGAAACTCCCCCACATATACCCCAACATCATTAAGGACACCTGTGAGGGTTTCAGAGATGGAGATTTTGCAGAGTAGTTTTGAGTTGACTCTATGTGATTATGCCCATTTGGAGGGAGGAAGCTGCGCGCGAGATCCAGGTACCCCGACTACTGCGTGCTTCACGTATGTATCGTGCTAGGCTGTACCTGGACTCCCTCTCGGATCAACAGGTTGTGGGGATGTTTCGCCTGAACCGCATTAACCTGTTAGACTTATATGAGCAGGTGAGAGATGATTTGGACCCTTACGGGGGGCCCAACTATGCAGTGTCTGGGCTGCAGAAATTAATGTGTGCCCTCTACTACTTGGCCACAGGCTCCACTCAGTCTGTGACCTCTGTGGTCCTTGGGGGTCTCACAAGCCTCTTTCTCAAAGCATTTCACTCAAGTGTTACTTGCTTCACGTTCTGAGTCAGAGTGGCAGGACCGTAAGGTGGCTTTTTATAGGCTCTCAGCATTTCCTAACGTGCTGGGAGCTATAGATTGCACACACATTGGGCTTCGGGCACCGCACGTGAGGGGACACATGTATGTCAATAGGCGTGGCCGCCACTCCCTCAATGTGCAGGTGGTATGTGATGCCAGCCTCAAAATCCTAAGTGTAGTTGCAGGCTACCCGGGGAACTGCCATGACACCTATATTCTGAGGCACTCAGCCCTCTGAGATCGATTCCGCGACCAACAAATGCCACAGGGCAGGCTACTTGGTAAGGACATTTTTAATTATTTAAATATCTTTTCCTGTGGAGTGTCCCTATAGTCTGTGAAATTACCCACACCTCCATTAAATCCTCATTAACATTACAATGCCCATTAATTGTGTGTAAAATATGCTGATAGCTGTTGTTACAATCACTCATTACCAACAGTAAGGGTTCCCTGGACTAATGTGCATGTTGGTTTACATCTAACGTGCCACTGTAGTGTGTAGCCCCTCTACTTTTACATTTTCACATGCCTATTGCTGTTGTCCCACTTACTCATGTTAGGTGTTTGGACAGGTCATCAGGAATACTGCTTTACCACCCAGCAAAAGTAGTGATGATCGTCCAGGCTTGCTGCATGTTGCACAACATTGCCCTGGCCCAACCTTCCTATGTTGAGGATGCCGATGCAGCAGGCGTGCAGGAAGCTCAAACTACCTTGGTAATGGTAGTACAGGGTACGCAGAGGGGGGATCTGATGCGCAGGGAGATCATCAGGCGCTACTTTTCAGGTAAGTAAATGTGTCTTTTTACCTACCCTGTACCTTGCCTGTAAGAGTGCACGCATAAACTGACCCAAATACCATACTTTCTCATCAATATATAGGGGAGTAGTTAGAGGCCTGTTGATGACAATGATTGATCCTGACGTTTCCCTTGGTGACAGCATGCTGGTAAGTACATTATTGCATTTGGAAATACCATTGACATCACACTCATGGGTCTGCAGTTGCTGATCAACTACACATCCCAGCATGCCCTGGCACAGTTTAACCAATCCATTGTATCGGAGAGAAGAGGTTTGTGAGCCGCACAAGGTTCTCCCCGCCGAGTGTGAATTGGGTCAAAGGGGACCCCTTTCACCGCTCTGGTGGGGTTCGGCCTGAGTTGCCTGTAACCAACTTTGTAGACGTAATGTCCCTTACGGGATAGGTGGTCTTTGTGTGTTGGTGGTGCTCCCCTGAGTCCAATATGTAAATGCAAAATGGGGGAGAGGGGAAAGTGGACTCTCTTTGTGGGGCACTCTTGTATCTGATAATGAATTAAAATTTTACTTTTAATATTATTACTTTAATATAAGGCGGACATACTTTGTCCAACAGAAAGCATAGGACAGACAAAAACAAACAACATAAATTTTGCAGTGAGCTTTTAAGTAATACGCTATGCAAATCACGTTCTATATCAGAACGAAAAGTTCAACAACTCTGGATATTGCAGTGAGCTTGTGATTAATATGCTATGCAATTGTTGTGTTCTATGTCAGAACAGATGGTTCTAGATGTGCCTATATAAAGCTTATTGCTTTGTCCGCTAGGTATCGTCTGAAGGGTATTTTACTAGAAAATTCAAGGGAATTATTCCCTGCTTAGACTGATGTCTGCACACTTAGATAATGATGTTATGTTGATGTGTTTTTAGTTTTAAACAGACTGTGTCAGATTGACTTAGCAAAAATTGCTTAATGTATTATGTGTCACAGTTGTAAACCAAAGTTTATTAATTCTCCACTACTGATAGATAGCCTTTCTCACATGATTTAAGTATTAAACACTGTCTGTGGCGCTCAAATAGATGTTTCAAAACCGTTATGCAATTATAGCTCACCGTTCGTACAGTTATGTAGGGTACACACCAGGACGACCACCATCGTATACGACCGATAGACGACCATGGAACGATTTCCCTTGGACTTCCCGGGAGCTCCCAGGCAGTCCCCAGCAAACGATTAGCAAAAATTGTGGTTTTTTGGCGGAACGATCCAGATCCGATCCCGATGCGCCCGCGATGGTCGTTAAGACGGTCGGATCGCTGGTTTTTGTTTTTTTGCAAGAACACATGCGACCGTCGTCAGATTGGCCTTTGAAATTTGAATGAAGGGGCTGGACTAGCAGAGGGGGAGGACTAGCAGAGGGGGATAGGAATAGCAGCAGCCATTTTAAACCAGTGTATTTCTGCTTTGTTACTAGTGAGGCTTGGTTTATACCTGCTGAACGCTGGACATAGCTATTTACACATTACTTTGTTTTGCCTGCCATTACAAAGTGTCTTTTAACCCTGCACTATGGAGAATGCAGTGATGGGTAGTCACCAGCAGCAGTACCTGCTCTATTATGCAGTGTTGAAGCTCAGGCGTCAGAGAGCCCAGCGCAGGAGAGAAAGATCATGCTGGACAAAGCAGTGGCTACTTCAGCGTCAGACTCGTTCGCACATGCCACTGCTCAGGGACATCAGGGAGAATAACCCAGACGATTTTCGTAACTTCTTGAGAATGGATGATGCCACATTCCAGGAATTGCTGCGTCTGGTGACTCACCACATTGAGAAGCAGGATACCAAGTATCGCATGGCTATCCCTGCTGAGGAACGGCTGGTGGTGACCCTGAGGTTTCTGGCGACAGGACGGTCTCTTGCTGACCTAAAGTTTGGATCCCTCATCTCCCCGCAAGCTTTGGGCCTCATCATCCCGGAGACCTGCAAAGCCATTGTGAAGGTGCTGCAGTACCAGTATTGCAAGGTAAGGATGAAATATACACCGTACACTTTATTGTGCAAACAAAATATTTTTATTTATAATTTAGGCCTAGGACAGAAACAGTTTTTTTAGGCCTTTCATATGTAAAACATGTGTAAATAGTAAAATAGTAAATAGATTTATTGTGTCAACACAAATATATTATAATACCATATAAAAGATATTGTACAAAAAAACACACTATATATAAAGATTTAAGTATGTATGACCCAGTTTAAACTTTCCCAATAAGTACGGGCTACTGTGTGGCAGAGGATGTCTGCCGCAGATAAGTAAAGGCTGCGGCCCACATGGCGCATGGCGCAGATGCAATGGCCCCCGCCCCATTGATGTGCGCCGTACGACATGTGAGCAGTGGCCATCACATACCTGCAGCTGAGACCATGTCTGCCGCACAGTGGGCCTTATTCTGATCGGAGCGGCCAAACGTGCGTACGTTCACAATTACCGCACGCTAGCCGTACGCGGCCGTTAGGGTTAAGCCCACCCACAAATCAGCCGCTTGCGTACGGGCAGAAATAACGTAGAAGGGGAGTGGTGTACAAATGAGCGTACGGCAACGTACGCGGCCGGCCCAGCCCTTACACTCCGACAACTGGCGTACGACTGAGCGTACGGCGCCGTCTACGGCCGTCTTTCCTCCGTCTCCCCACCGCCTTCTTGCGGCGATCTGAGCGTACGCCAGCTTGCACGGACGGGTCCCTATTGTTTTCAATGGAAAACTCAGCTTATGTCACCGCTCGTGAGAGTGAGCGTACGTCCGTGCACGCTGGCATACCCTTCACATATATGGACCTGCAAATCTTGCCTCTCAACTACTAATCTGACAATTGATTAATTAATCTATTTGTTATTCACTTATTGTTTTCTATTAACTCAATTGTCTACCTTAATAAAGACCTAATAAAACTACATTTTAAACCACATTACATGTATATTTGTTATGTTCTAATGTGGCATTTTAATCACTATCTATGTGTCCCCATATTGCTGTTACTTTTAAATCAAGTTATGTTGGTGTTTCTGTATATGTACTAAATTATGTCCATAATTAGTTTGTCCAAAATGTGTAACATGTATACCTACCCTGATGTTATGTGTGATGTTTTAATCGAAAAACATTAAACATTCATGCATTTTCACTATGTGTTATTTTACTCAAAAACACACACATTTACACATCAATCATTACCCCTCACCTCAAATTACTAATATAACTTACATTACACATCTGTATGTACCTACCCTTACAAGCCCTCTAACATATTTATTATTAAAAACACAGGCAATTTATAATACAATATAAACTTTTATTTATTACAAACATAATAAGGGGGGGGGGGATAAAAAAAAATTAAATGCGGGCCTCCAGTAGGCCAAAAAGAAGTTGAAAATAAAAAAGGGTCAGGAAGATCTCCCGAATAAGGGCTGCCACCTCCTCCTGCTGCTGTTCAGTGTCTGTAGTGAAGGGATAAAAAAAAAAAATAATATATAACATAAACAAATGTTTGTTGTATTTGTACATAATAAAAAGTTGTGAGTTATGTGTGAAGGGCACATACATTTTTAAACTACATTGAAGATGGGTCTGCTGTAAACACAGTACTAAAAAAAAATATGTTAACACACACATACTGTACATAGTAAATAACATTAATTCAATTACTCCTTCATCAATGAATGTATGCTGTATCCCAATTGGTACTTTGTTTTTGGGGGACTGTCCTCTAACCTCACAATTAGCCTGTGCTATTTAAGGGTTATGACATTGTTGTGGCTTAAGCACTCCTTACTATTTTAAATTTAGGACATTGCTGTACAAATTATAGGCCTACAGCTATGTTTGTAAAGCATGCATCCGCATGGCCTCACACACTATTACCAAAACAATCTCTACATTTAAGTTGCACCAGTGGCAGATTAAGCCTTTGGGGGGCCCGGGGTACTTTAGAGCGGGGGGCCCCCTTGCACTTGTCATTACTGGCCGCACACTGCATGGCCGAATATTATACTGTCAAAACATAGAGTAAAGGCAGAATAAACTTGGTCAATGGTTACCTGCAGGGGATATATATATATATATATATATATATATATATATATATATATATATATATATATATATATATATATATATATATATATAGACAGGGGGTTGGCGGCACTCGGAATAATAATAGACACCATATATATATATATATATATACACACACACCACATGAAAAGCCTGTGTTTGTCCCTCTGCCCCTTACTCTGGAGGAGACCTCACAGTCCTAGTGCTGCCTCTGATTAAAAACCCTCCTATGACTAAGCTGCTGCTGCTGTTCTCCATGGACCTGAGAAGTATGTAATGAGCTCCACCAATCAGAGCTCAGCACAAACTTCTCAGCCTCTGTCCTCTGGTGCAAAGTGTCATGGGACTTAGTCAACTCCCAGAAATGCACTGCACACTTGTGCAATCAGTGTGCCTTGCCTCCCGATGCTCAGCACCATAAATCATTGTCACATTGGCAGATAGGTGAAGCTGCAGCACTACCCCACCGAAGCACAAAACATTTAGCAAAAAAAAAAAAACATAACTTAAACATTGTCTTTTTAAAAAAAAAAAATGACAACCACAGGGGGCCCCTAGCTAGAGGGGGTCCCAGGGGCACTGACCCCTTGCGCCTCCATTATAATCTGGCCCTGTGTTGCACATCATGCTGGGAACTGGAGTTACCCAACACCTGGAGCCACATAACTACCACACCACTAATGTCGGATATCTCATTGGATGTACTGTTATGTCAATTATTCAAGGGGTGAGGCATGGCCACACTCAAAAAAACCACCAAGGGGACCCTTGTTCCTGGAGAAGGACAGGACACACCTCATGGTCGCCCTGCAGTGATATGTTGCAACTAATGTTGATGTTGGATACACATATGTGGTTGTTGTGATTGTTTATGTGTAGAAATGTGTAGGTCAACATTAGACACATTATTTACTTACGGCTACTTGAGCCATCCTGGGCGCCGCTGGTTGGCTGTGGAGTGGTTGGGGAAGGCAGGAGCAAGGAGGATGGTCCTGGTCTTTGGCCCGAGGTACTGGGTGTTACTGGGGAGTGGAGAGGTTTGGGGGTGGGTGGTGGAGAGGTGTAGGGGGGTTGGAAATGGGGTGGGGAGGGGGGGGGGTGGGGGTTGTGGAGGGGGTGTGGGTTGTGGAGGGGGTGTGGGTTGTGGAGGGGGGGGGGGGTTGTGGAGGGGGTGGGGGTTGTGGAGGGGGTGGGGGTTGTGGAGGGGGTGGGGGATGGGGAAATTGTGTGGGTGAAAACTGCACCCTGGGTCTCCTCTTCTTCCTCCTCCTCTTCTTCCTCCTCCTCTTCTTCCTCCTCCTCCTCTTCCTCCTCCTCCTCTTCCTCCTCCTCCTCCTCTTTCTTCTCCTCCTCCTCCTCCTCCTCCTCCTCTTCCTCCTCCTCCTCTTCCTCTTCTTCCTCCTCCTCTTCCTCCTCCTCCTCGGCTGCCTGGTCCCGGGCTGCCTGGTCCCGGGCTGCCTGCTCCCGGGCTTCAATGCGTGCCCTTGCCCGTGCTGAAATGTTCATGTTGATGGCATAGAAATCGAAGATTGGGTTTCATAAAAAAGGGGGAAAGAAAAATTCACATTAGTCATGCTCATAACCTTCAAAATTATCATTGCTGTGAAATTTCAGACATTTATCATGCAAACTATTTGATATCCTACACCCAAAAACTGATCAACTACTTAAACCCCCCCTATACACCCCCATATACACCCCCTATACACCCCATATACACCCATATACACCCCCTATACACCCATATACACCCCCATATACACCCCCATATACACCCCCTATACACCCATATACACCCATATACACCCCCTATACACCCATATACACCCCCTATACACCCATATACACCCCCTATACACCCATATACACCCCCATATACACCCCCATATACACCCCCTATACACCCATATACACCCATATACACCCCCTATACACCCATATACACCCCCATATACACCCCCTATACACCCATATACACCCCCATATACACCCCATATACACCCCCATATACACCCCCTATACACCCATATACACCCATATACACCCCCTATACACCCATATACACCCCCTATACACCCCATATACACCCCCATATACACCCATATACACCCCCATATACACCCCATATACACCCCCATATACACCCCCTATACACCCATATACACCCATATACACCCATATACACCCCCATATACACCCCCTATACACCCATATACACCCCCATATACACCCCCATATACACCCCATATACACCCCCTATACACCCCCTATACACCCCATATACACCCCCATACTCAGGAACATATTTATAAAAAGTACACCAAACATTGCTAAAAAACGCTGACATACTAGTAATCAAAACTTACATCGGGCAATATGGCGGCGAAGGCTGCTGAGTAGAACCGGCTGCCGCCGGCGCAGGTCGGACCAGCGCCGCTCAACCTGGCCCAGGCTTCTGCGGACGCCGGTTGTGGAAAATATCAGGCGGCGGGCAGCATTATACGCCCGCCGCTTGTCCGCATTAGATACATATGGGCCCCTGGGCCCCAGGTGACGATCCATCACTTCCACCAGGGCCAAAAGCTCAGATGTAGAAAAGGGCCTGGCTCTTGTAGAAGTCATATTGGCAATGGCGCAGTTATTAATTGCAGGTACATATATCACTTTTGGTGCTTGCTGATTGGTCGAAAAAATTGTTTGTTTGGTATTAACTTTATTAATCCCTCTTATATTAACAAACTGGATGCGAATAGAAACTTACGCGGACCGTTCCGATATACACACCACAACCAACAGCATGCATTCAATGAAGAGAGAAGTACTGTATTTACAGTGTGCGGAAAATAATACACGCACCCCGTTTACTCCTAACTACGCTGCTTAAAGGGGGCTCAATACACCAATTGCCATGAAGAGAAGTACTGCATATATAGTAAGCGGAAATTAATACACGCAACCGTCTACTTATAACTACGCTGCTTAAAGGGGGCACGATACAGCGATATGCATGGGGAGGAGTACTGTATATACAGTAGGCGGAAAATGATACACGCAACCCTCTACTTATAACTACGCTGCCTAAAGGGCCACAATGCAACATGTTGCTGTATGACAATTTCATACACATTACATATGTAAGGAAAGCATTATAACGTGATGTTTTGAAATGTGACTCACAAAGCATACACGAACTCCAACAGATACCAGCTGACAACACTCATCATTGGAATGACAGGTGCACACATTTCACGATGTAGCCCACAATGCTCCACAACCTGTGTAGATACATATACGGGTGATTGATCAGGTGCATTGAGACCTGCGTAATTTAAGCGGCAATTATCGGCGGGAAATATCGGCGTAAATTTGCATCTACCTTGCGGGGAAAAATATACGCCCCCTTGTTCGTGGCGGGAGATTAACATATAAATATTCAGTCAGATGCAGCCCACAATTGCTGCAAACATGTCTGACTCTGACGATTCAGCAGCAGAGGACGCTCTGCAGAGAGCACAAGCCGAATCCATGCTTCAAGCATTACAGAAGAGGGAAGAGGAGCGGAGAAGGAGGGCCCAAGAGAGGAGTCGCCTGCAAGATCAAGCGGGCCCCTCAGTAACAGGCCCTGGTGAACCTCCACCAGCTCCACAAGGGCCAAGCAGCCAGCCAGAACAAGAGGTTGCATCTCTCCAAACAGGTGTGACCCAGCAGGTGCATGGTGAGAGAGCTGGGGCCACCAGAAAACGTGCTGCAACATCTAGGGTGATGACTGAGCAGGATACCACCACCAGAAGGAGAAACCCTGCATTTGTAGAGGCCGAAATGCGAATTCTCGTGCCCAGGGCACGCGAATGGATTGAATTGGCAACCAGGAAGCCAGGTGCCAGTGCAAGGAGAAACCTTTGGGACAAGATCACAGAGGAAGTGAACCAGGTGTCACCAGTGGTCAGAACTTGGGACGCGGTGAAGAAAAGGTTAGTGTGTTTGTCAGGGCAATTTGTTCAGCAGTCTCCAGCAGGAACTGAGGCCCTTATTCTAGTTCACTCTTTCTGGCCAAATATTTCTTAGATGGACAAAACCATGTGCACTGCAGGTGAGGCAGGTGTTACTTGTGCAGAGATAATCAGATTTGGGTGGGGTTTTACACCTGCCTCACCTGCAGTGCACATGGTTTTGTCCATCAAAGAAATATTTGGCCACACATGGCACAAAAGATCACCCACACTAGGAAATGTCACGTAGCTAGGGGTACCACCTAGTCCCTTTAATTCCGGACACATATTAATTACACAGGTTCTGTGGCTGGCTGACTTCAAGACTCCACTTCACCTAATTTTAAACTGCCACAGAACCTGTGTAAGTAACATGTGTCCAGAATTAAAGGGACTAGGTGGTAACCCTACACGTAGCACAGTGGTGCACATATCTCATGGTGATATTTGTATTTTTAAACTTGTAGGTGGACTGACTTCAAAAGTGCCCTGAAGAGGAAGATGACTGACCAGTACAACCACAGCATGTCCACCGGGAGCGGTCCTATGCCTGACCATTTGGAGTTTACCCCCCTGGAGCTGGACTCCTGTGACGTGATCGATGTGGGGGAGATCAGGGGGATCTCCAATATGGACAGTGAGCTCCCGGTGGAGGTCTTTGCTGCTGCTTTTGATGGTAAGTCACAGTAATGCATTGTATTTAGAAAGATATTTTTTATTGCGTATGTGATGGTGACATTGTTTTCAATTCTTATCCTAGCAGAAGCAGAAAGTCAGGATGTACCGGCAGCATCGGCCTCTGCAGAGCCACAGGTGGAGCAGGTGGTCCAGCCTCCACCAAGACGTCGCCCCCAGCCCCAGCCTCAGGAGACATTGAGTGAGAGCCTGTTGGTGACGCTGGACAGGATCGAGCAGCAAGGGGTGGATGCTGCGATCCGTCAGCAGCAGGTGGCGGATTTTCTGGCGGAGTGGAAGGCCACAAACCAGCTGCAGGTTGAGGCGTTGAACCGCATTAATGAAACTCTGGCGGCTGGCATGCTAAGCATTGGCCAACACCTCAGCCGCCAGAATGAACTTATTGCGGAGCAGCTGTCCACCGCCAGGTCCCTAAGGGACAATCCCCCATCTGCTGCCCCACCCCAAGCTGCTCCCCAACCTTCCACCTCGGCTGACCCTCCTGTGGCGACTAGGGGAAGACGCCGAAAGCCAGCTGACCCAAAGGCCCCTGTCCCCAAGGCCCCATCTAAAAGGGGCAAAAAAGGGCCCAAATGAGACCTGGGTCACTTCCTCTGTGGTTGGAGGCCAAAGGTTTAAATTGCACTGGACATCCGCTTCCTGAGTTGCCCATCGATCCATTTGCGTGCCATGGGCATGAAAGTTCGTATTTTGACCTCTACAAATGCAGGTTTTTTTTTTTGGTGGTGTGTATCTTGCTTAGTAGTCACCCTGGTTGTTGCAGTACGTATTCTGGTGTCCCCATTTCTTTCACCATTGCATTTGCAGGGTAACACATGTTTGGAGATATGCAACCTCTTGTTCTGGCTGTTTTATTATTTGTGTGTCTATTTTATTTGTTTTTTTTTTATTTCTCACATTAAAGTGTCAAGCTGTGATGCTGAACAGCAAATAAATTTATTTTACAAATTAAATCTAAATTGTGGTATGTGTCATTTCTTGTGTGAAACAAATACTAGATTTATGTGTACTTACTGACCAGGGTATTTTTGAACATTTGTTGAAGTGTGGTGGAAGTTTCCCATGTGTAACCCTCTCCATGGCCATTCCCATGTTCCTATCCAACTTTTCCCTGCTAATTAGTTTGTGTCAGCACATGTGCAGAGCAACTTAATAGGTGAGAAAGCAGTTTGTGTGCAGGTGAGGTAGCTCCTACAGTAGTAGGTAAAAGCAGGTCCAGAACAATGCTTTCCTCATGGAGTGGGTGAGGCAGACAAACAAGGGTGAAAAGGTACATTTGTGTAGGAATTCATATGTGTCCTCCCTAAAAAAAGATGTGTGAATGGGCCAAACATGATAAATTAGCTTGTGAACAAACATGCATAACTTTTAAAATATATATGATTTGACAGTGTCATAAGCAGATGTAGGAATCCTTTGTTAGAGAGATGAGAGTGCAATAATGTGATTGGTGGCATCTTACATCCAGAGTGTAGTGAAATCCAAATCATAGCAGATGAGATAGTGGTACAGGTCATAATTTGGGGTACTATACAAAGATTGTGTTGAAAATAGTGGTCATGTGCTTCAAACATTGCAGAAACATCGTTTGTAGGTGTTAGATGTGGTTTATGTTATTGTATCCTAAATACAAAACCTATGTTAGTATTAGAGTGAACACGTTGACACATGTCGACTTGTGTAGATTGAGTGTGCTACTGCGTAAAGTCTATGAAAGCAGGTAGTGAATGTGTCTGTTTATCAAATACCTACCTTAGCGTATAAAAAGATTCTTACCTTAAATTAAACAAACCTTTAAATGTGGAGAAGTATAGAAACATAAGCTTCCAATGTGTTTGCGTGCTGCATGTGTGGCTTGCAGGCAGTGAAATCATGGTTTGGAGTTAATAGACTGCAGCATTGCTTATTACATTCAGGTGTATGTGTTTAAGTACTAATCAGCGTTAATTAGCCAACTCAGGCGCACGCTGGCAAGCGGTATCTGTAGGAGTGGTTTTAGCTGGCGGTTGGCGGCCGCCTGTTTGGTGTCCGAAACGAACGGTGCCTTAGTCGATCGTGCGGTAGTAGCACCGCTCATTTCTGGTGCACACCCCCGTGTACGCCCATATTTACGCCCATTTTCCCTCATTATTTCGGCCGCTCCCATCAACACGCCCCTATGCCGCCCCATTACCCGTACGCTCGCGTACAGGTTTTTTCGCACGTTGAGACAACGGCCGTAAGCGTTGTGGAGTGTTCGCGCAGGCGCATTAGCGTATTTGCACATGCGCAGATCGTGAAAAACCCCGGGACGTACGCGTACGGCCCGGACGCTCCAAGCAGAATAAGGCCCAGTACCCCATACTATTGGTAAAGACAAAAGGGCAATAAATAGAGTTTGCTCTCCAGATTGAGGAGAATCCTGTTCTCCCTCTGGTAATGCAGGTACAGGTAGCAGCATATAAAAAAACACACTGTGGCCCTTGTGTGGCAGAGGATGTCTGCTGCAGATATGTAAAGGCTGCGGCCCACATGGCGCATGGCGCAGATGCAATGGCCCCCGCCCCATTGATGTGCGCCATACACCATGTGAGCAGTGGCCATCACATACTGTACCTGCAGCTGAGACCATGTCTTCGGCACAGTACCCCATACTATTGGTAAAGACAAAAGTGCAATAAATGGAGTTTGCTATCCAGATTGAGGAGAATCCTGTTCTCCCTCTGGTAATGCAGGTACAGGTAGCAGCATATAAAAAAAACAAAAAAACACACTGTGGCCCTTGTGTGGCAGAGGATGTCTGCTGCAGATATGTAAAGGCTGCGGCCCACATGGCGCATATGCAATGGCCCCCGCCCCATTGATGTGCGCCATACGCCATGTGAGCAGTGGCCATCACATACCTGCAGCTGAGACCATGTCTTCGGCACAGTACCCCATACTATTGGTAAAGACAAAAGTGCAATAAATGGAGTTTGCTATCCAGATTGAGGAGAATCCTGTTCTCCCTCTGGTAATGCAGGTACAGGTAGCAGCATATAAAAAAAACAAAAAAACACACTGTGGCCCTTGTGTGGCAGAGGATGTCTGCTGCAGATATGTAAAGGCTGCGGCCCACATGGCGCATGGCGCAGATGCAATGGCCCCCGCCCCATTGATGTGCGCCATACGCCATGTGAGCAGTGGCCATCACATACCTGCAGCTGAGACCATGTCTTCGGCACAGTACCCCATACTATTGGTAAAGACAAAAGGGCAATAAATGGAGTTTGCTATCCAGATTGAGGAGAATCCTGTTCTCCCTCTGGTAATGCAGGTACAGGTAGCAGCATATAAAAAAACAAAAAAACACACTGTGGCCCTTGTGTGGCAGAGGATGTCTGCTGCAGATATGTAAAGGCTGCGGACCACATGGCGCATGGCGCAGATGCAATGGTCCCGGCACCATTGATGTGCGCCATACGCCATGTGAGCAGTGGCCATCACATACCTGCAGCTGAGACCATGTCGATGGTAAATGATAAAATAGCCTATTTTTTAAGACAGATCCTCAAAAACAGCAGACTCTGGAT
The DNA here is from genome assembly GCF_055691185.1 of Crinia signifera. Classification (NCBI taxonomy): domain Eukaryota; kingdom Metazoa; phylum Chordata; class Amphibia; order Anura; family Myobatrachidae; genus Crinia; species Crinia signifera. The sequence continues at coordinate 311,304,809 of NC_139221.1, forward strand.
CTTCTATCAGTAAAGAACTGTAGAATTGACGGTACTGGGGGGGTTGAGAAGGCTGTGTAGGTGTTGACTGGGTATGTGTTGGAATTGTGCTCGACTGGCCTGCTACGGTGGCAGGCGGAGTAGGCACTGGTGATTCTAATGACAGTGGTGTGTCTGGTGCACTACCCATGCCAACTATTTTAGTGCCACTGTTGAGATACCCTAAACTGCCATTATACACCAACTCCATGCATAACTTTTCAAAAGTAAGTTGCTGATCCGGAGCCATGTTGCGAACACACTCTGCCACATAAGTTAAGTAGTTGTCATGTTTGTCCGGGTTTCTTTGCAGGACTTGATGTGCCCGCATCATAAATTCTTCATGTGCTGATGCTTCTCCTTTTTTTCCTTTGCCACGCATTTTTTTGGCACGGGGGAGTGGTGGAGTGGGTTCCAGGGTGGGTGGCGGAGTGCGTGCCGGAGTAGGAACTTCGCTTGATGTGCATGCATTATCAGATAGTACAGATAGGTCTGGGGTTGCAGGTGGGTAGTCACCAAGCTGTAAAGAAATTGAACATGTTTACTAATCAATTCTATTTACTTCTAATTTCAGTTCCCTACCAGCGTGAATGAATGGAAAGTCATCGCAGAGGAGTTTGAACAGCGATGGAACTTTCCAAATTGCGGTGGAGCCATTGATGGCAAACATGTCCGCATAGCCCAGCCTATCAATAGTGGGTCCTACTATTTTAATTACAAGGGCTATTTTAGCATTGTACTAATGGCTGTTGTTAATGCCAACTATGAGTTTATCTTCCTGGATGTAGGAAGGAATGGCCGTGCATCGGATGGTGGCACTTTCAAGGACACAAAGTTCTACGAAAGGCTCATAGCGAACACCCTTCACTTGCCGTCTGTCCAGGAAACTAAACAGGGGCTTAACTTTGTTTTTGTGGCTGACGAGGCTTTTGGCCTGCACGAGCATGTCATGAAGCCATATGCGCAAAGGGGCCTGAACCATGACAAAAGGATCTTTAACTACAGGCTATCCAGGGCACGGCGTGTTGTGGAAAATGCTTTTGGCATCCTGGCTAACCGGTTTCGCATTTTCCACACTGCCATTAACCTGAGGGTGGACAAAATTGACTGGGTTGTCACGGCGTGCTGTGTCCTGCACAATTTGCTCCGCAGAAAAGCCACACAGCAAAGGGCTACAGGCACAGCACTCCAAGAAGACCAAGAACTGCCAGAGGAGGTAGTGCAGATATCCTCCTTGCAAACCCCAACACAACACTACACAGGGAGTGCACGAGCCAAACAGGTGAGGGAAGAGTACATGGCCTACTTTAATGGGGAGGGCGCTGTGGATTGGCAGGAGGAATCAATTAGATAGCCAAAAAAATAGACTCACCGATGCAGACTGCGAATTCTCCTCCTCCTCCTGCGCCGTGACTTCTTGGTTTTCATGTTCTACCATAAGGACTACTCCTGTCCTCATCGACTCCTGGCTGAGGGTGAATGTCAACCGGTCATAGTACCAGAGCGATGTTTGATACATCTCGTCGACTCCAGCACCAGACTTCTTTGCAGCCTCCACCTTCTTGTGTTCCTTTAAGAACACCGTGCGCAGATTCTGGATGGGTTTCCTCACCCATTCAACATTGGCCTCTGGGTGAAATGGAAGACTGTAGCGTGCCAACTCCTCCAAGGCTTGGTTTCTTTTCATTTTGTTTGAATACTCCTTGGATTTTGTTCGCCACAGGCATTCGTGTGCACGATATTTTTCAATAAACCCTTCAAGAAACTCTTGTTCCTTTGCGTTGGACATTGGGACTGTAAAAAGATAAAACCATTTCAGTTGTTATAGTTATACCCATGTTTTGTTTCATATTTAAATTTTTATAGTTATAGTTACCAGTTTACCTAGTTCTTATGTTTTAAGTATTTAAAATGTTAATAAAATTTTATGAAAACCACTATACATTTTATTGTGCAGATTGCTATTCACACACACAGGTGAATGGGGCCTAGCAGAGAGGAGTGCATGGAATACTGCAATGGTGGACAATGGTTTATGTATATATATCTATATATACACAAACACACACACACACAGGTGAATGGGGCCTAGCAGAGAGGAGTGCATGGAATACTGCAATGGTGGACAATGGTTTATGTATATATATATCTATATATACACAAACACACACACACACACACACACACAGGTGAATGGGGCCTAGCAGAGAGGAGTGCATGGAATACTGCAATGGTGGACAATGGTTTATGTATATATATCTATATATACACAAACACACAAACACAGGTGAATGGGGCCTAGCAGAGAGGAGTGCATGGAATACTGCAATGGTGGACAATGGTTTATGTATATATATCTATATATACACAAACACACACACACACACAGGTGAATGGGGCCTAGCAGAGAGGAGTGCATGGAATACTGCAATGGTGGACATTGGTTATATGTATACACACACACGGGGCCCACCCAAAAAAAACAGTGACATGGTCGGGTGCACGGTTGACAAACCAGTGCTCTATACACACTATATACATTGGTGGCAACAGTGGGCATGCATAGGAGAGCATTGGGAGTGCAAACATACCAGGTTGTTGTTCTGGGAGCTGAGACAAGAAGGAGAGTCCAACTGCTGCGCCAGCGCTGTTTGCTATGTGGAAAAACATGGCGCCGGGGGAGTGTTTAGGAAATGCCACTCAAATAGGCTGGATCAAACGACGGACGCACCGACGGACTCACGACGGAGGCGGCAAAAAACACTCACGATCTGCATACGATTGACGGTCGGTCGGCCTGGGATTGCCGGATCCTACCTGCAGCACGTAGGACCAAAGATGCGACCAAACGAGTGGCGGGTACGCGCATTGGATCGGAATCGGATCAAATAAATGGCAAAAACACACGATAGTACATACAATCTGCATACAACCGGTCGGAATTGGATCTAAATTGACAGAATCGGGCCCTAGTCGTCCTGGTGTGTACCCAGCATAAGGGTAACTGACCACAAGTATTAGCAGATTATTCTATGCACAATTTATAGACTGTTGTTTGCACACTTGATAAGAAAATCCCAAGAAAAATGTCATCAAATGGTAATTGGTACAATTAGAGCTCTCAGTTCATACTGTTTTTAAATTAGCTGACACACAAACAATAAGTGATTTCAGGGGCGTAACTAGACTTTTATGGGCCCCATAGCAACATTTTTGAAAGGGCCCCCCAGCAATCCTCCAGAATGATGGGGGGGGGGGGGCATGTTAGGGTCAGAATAGAAGAGAGGGATGACAGAATAGAAGGCAGGACAGACAGGAAAGTGGTGTGTGTGTGTGTGTGTTGGGGGGCAATAGATATATGAGGGGGACACTGGGTGGCAGAGTGTGAGTCAGATGGGGGTCTTTGAGCAGATGGGGCCACTGTACTGGATGGGGAAGGGGGTAATATATTTGGAGGGCACTGGCCTGGATGGGAAGAGGGGCAGTAAAATGGGGATGGAAGGGGCAATCACTAGTCTGGGAAGGAGGGGACACTGTGCGTGGGGCACTGTAACTGTGGCTGTGGGCTAGAACAGGGCAGTGGGATGGGGTCAGTTATCCCACCGGGAAAAGAAGGAGGGGGCCGGGTGACAGACACTGGGATGGGGGGATTGGGGGGGCACTGTGCTAAAAAAAATTGTTAGTTAGATAATGGGACACTGAGGTTGGGGTGACGGGGGATGGCAGCACTGACCTGGCCCATGCACATGCTGCTGCTTGGAGACTGCTGTGTCCGTCAGCTGTCACTGCTTACTCTCCTGCCCTCTGCGGTGGTGTGGTACAGATCGAGGGGGAGAAGAAGCAGATGTTGCGAGCCCCAAGCAGCCAGTATTGAATGGAGAGGCTGCTTGAGGAGATGGGTCCGTTCCCATGTGGAGGTCTCCTGCTCCCGATTAGCGTGCGGGGGCGGGCGTTGGTGCGGAAGTGGGGATGCAGACAGTAGCGGGACGCAGGTATCTCCAGTCCAGCAGCACCGGGGATAGGCAGACTCCAGTTCTGTTCACAGCCCCGCAGCCCCCAGCAGTGCCGGGGTGACACCAGCGCAGGGGGGTGGGCGGTATTCATTTCAGCGTACGAGCGTCTGTCAGCAGCAACGGATGTGGCGGGAGGGGACGGACTGCAGCCCTGATTGGGCTTACTACCACCAGCAGCGTCGTGGTGGGGGGCCAGGTTGATAAAAAAAATACAAGAGGGTGCAGGGGATTGTCTGCTGGGTCCTTGGGCCCCCCAACCCCCGGGCCCCATAGCAGCTGCACCCCCTGCACCCTCTATAGTTACGCCACTGAGTGATTTATCCAAACAAGCTTATTAGATACAAAATCTACAGGCTGCTGTTTGTACACTTGATGGGAGGATCCCAGAAGGATGTCGTCATTTGCACCGGTCGACTGGAAATGGTCAACAGACCCAAACAATTTATCAGTTAGGATTGCTGACAGCCAGGCATTAGCGGTCTCTCCTGGCTGATAACACAACTCTTATCAAGGCTGACAATAAAGCATTAATGGCTTATCACAACAGGCTATTCTATAACCAATCTGCCCTTAAATTGGACCCTTGATCTCCCATTATCCGCTTTTCTGTGTGACGGAGACGATTAGGTGCTTTCCCTGCCGTCGGTAAATACTGAGCAGAGGCTTTGAGGTAATATCTAAAAGTGTATCACAGCAGCTCTGGTTTTGCGGCACCAAGGATATCTTTGCATATAGTCCGTTAGTGGTTTAGATTATTGCAATAGATTTGCAGGTATCCAGACTACGTTCTGTGGCAGTGGTTTGTGTCCCAAGGGAAACTGCAACCGATTCGGTCTTTTCAGTATTGACCTTGCGGTGGGTCAGATTGGAGATTTAAATTGTATTATAGACCGATTTCTTGAGTGGTTGATTAGCAATAAATTGTATGCAATAAGATTTGTGCAGCAATTTCAATCTCACAGTATTGACCTCTCAGCAAGTCAGATCGGACCTACTGCTTTCACTGAGTCTTGCAAACGTGCATTGGACTCAGGATGAGAGAGTCCTTCTCTGTGCTGCAGGGTCAGAGAGAGATATAGAATAGTTGCACTTCTGCTGTTGGGTAAACTGCGGATAAAGTTACCTTGTTGTCAAACTGACATTGCAATGCAAAAATGCCGCGTAGTATTCCCAATGAGAGAGTGTCAGAAATAAAGGGTATAGATTCCCATGGACAGTGTTAGTGTTTAGAAAGGGTAAAGGATATCAAAAAGTAGTTCACACGGAAACAGTGCAACCTTCTGCTTTTAAATAAGTCTTGCTCCAGCAGCGGACTTCAGTAATGAGAGAGGACATGCACTGGTTCTCAGTGTGATAGGAATAAGTAGAAGAACACCGTTCTTACTCTTGCTGTTAGGTACCTGCTACCATGTTGTTTTATGCAACAGAGCATGGCAGGCTGTGTAAATCAGCAATTTCAGAGGTGGTGGGATACCTGTTTGACGGAGGAGGGTGCCCTGTGTGCAGTAAGAGAGTGGAGGGTTTGTTCAAAATCCGGTCTCTATCACTCGTTTGCAAGCAGGCTCCATTCGGTATTGCTCCGTGTTCAGGATCCCCAGCATGTGCGGCTGACTTGTGGCTGGATTGCCCGGCAGTCTAAGTGACACTGTCCCGCCGGCGCGACGGGCAGTGTGATGGATGACGCGCGTTTCGCCTTCCTACGGCTTGTTCACATCAAGTGCCGTAAGGAAGGTGAGGTCTCCTCAAGTAACCCCTTGGGAGGGAACTGTGAGGTGTGGGGCAGTGATTGGCTGATCGTCATCTTTGACGTCAGCGTCATTGATGCGGAGTATCTACTATCTCCGTACGGGGGAATCCTAAGTCCTAGGGAGACTCCCCTGTGAGGTGTCGCGTGGTGATTGGCTGATCGTCTCTGTGGGCGTCAGCGTCACAGGCACTGTATTTCTCCATGGGGAGGTCTAAAGTGACGAGCTCGTACAGGGTTTGTATAGGGGATTGCGTTCTATTCAAGGTGTATAGCCTTGTAAAGGGAATAAAAGGAATACATTTCTGTCAGGGACGGGGCAGGTATTAGTGACATGTTGTGTACTACACATCAGTTAGGCTCCTCTTAGTGGAGCGCTGGTCTGAGAGGGTTATTACCTGATTGGTTCCTGTTTATTAAAACGGTGGGTATGCAGATTATGCTGTCCCTCATGTATGTGAGGGGTAGGGATTTTACAGGGGTGAAAAGAGGGAGTCATTGATATGCTCATGTTTTTGGGGTGATGTGGTGTTCTGGATAGTTGCTTAGTGTTTATCAGTGAGGTAAACTCTATGTGTGTGTAAACGTGTTGTGGATAAGGTGAGATTCCACGATACTCTGTAATACCCCTAATTGGAATGGAATGGGGTGCTGTTCCTGATTCCCCGTGTTGTGGTGGTCTGCTATCTACTACCATATGTGTCCACCCAGGATGGGGATTGAGGGAGATGGGGAGGGTGTTCTCGTTATATTCCCTATTTGACTAGGTGGTGAGGGAAAAGAGGTGATTACCTACGGTTAAGGTGTGAGGGTGGGGTCTAGTGTGGTGTGATCATAGAAAACGTGATCCTAATCTTATGTGTAGAAATGTGTACTGGGTGGAGAGTTACAGTGATGGTGAAGCCAAATGCAGTGTAAGGAAGGGAGTGTGTCCCTATTTATGTGATTCTTAACCATATTGGATGTATGATGGATGCTGTAGTTGAGTGGTTCAGGTGGTGGGTATTGGGTGGTACTAGGTGTGGCACTTGGTGTGGCATGATTGTGTGGGTGTGGTGAATTACCTATTGTGAGTAGGGCTTTATTAGGGTTGTAAATCGCGAGGTTAGGTGGGTTCCTATGTGGTTTGTATGTACTGTCAAGTTTGAAAATAAGTTTTATTTCAGCTCTCGCCAAATTGAGTTCAACATTTCTGTTTCTCCAATTCCCTGTTATTTTTTGTATTCCGACGATTTTCTTAATGGCACTTGTTGAGCATTTATGTGTTTCCAAAAAGTGCTTTGATAAATGATGTGTGGCCAGTCCTTTTCTCCCCAGAACCAATCCCCACATATAACTTGAAAACTATTTTCGAAACTGGCACTTTAAGAAATTAACAGCAGCATATAAAAACCGGAAACATCTGAGACCCACTCCATTGGACTTTCATCTAAGACTCCATATAGAAGCCGAATACAAAGGCGGGAGAATGGAGAACGCCGTCTGTGAAGCCGCGTGGACCGGATGTGACGCACTCACTAACCGGAAGTCAGCGGAGGGAGAATAGCGGCAAAGATACCATTATATGTGTTTTAACACCAACCACATCGTGAGTACGGGTACGCCACCCAGCCTTAAAAAGATACCTTGATGAGTGTATGAATTTATGTTTTCGAGTGAGTTGGGGTACGCTGTACACAGCTAAAACCTTGGAAAACGAAATAGGAGATTTGTCTCCTTGAGAATAATATAATATAATATCTTTTGAAATTGATTTACACATTGGTTCTTCTGCATTTCTCTCTCATTATATACGCCGACAATTGAAAGATCATAACAGGACGGCCGTGGAGGAAGAGAGAAAATCAGGAAAAACCGAACATCTACAGGAAGGGGAGTATTCTTCTTTTTATATTACAGCATCCCAGAAAGGAGAACCTTTCTATAATATATTGATCCCAGAAAAAGAACTAATCTCTTATAAACCTGTGAGGAGAGCGCCCAGATCCCGAGTATACTCCAAAAGAACATATATATATATATATATGTTCTTTTGGAGTATATATAACACGGTACCAAACTTTTTTTTTTTTTTTTTTTTTTATATATATATATACACACACAGACGTTTGTATGCCCGGCACTCACTGGTTCCGATGGTAACTTGCTGGGGGTGCCCTCAAATGGCCTTTGCAGGTCCCAAATAGATTTCCGAAATGACTGCGGCACTCCACTCCGGAGCGGGCGGCGACGCCGGATGGGTGAGAGCACTCTTGTTTTAATTATTTGAGTGTCACATACGCCATATATATGCTTGTTTTGCACATACCACTTGTTCCTTAAGTCCCTGAAGACGGGGGGGATATACCACGAAACGCCGTTGGGCGCAAATAAAGGATTCTTATTATCTTCAAACCGCCTGAGGAGTGCCGCAGTCATTTCGGAAATATATATATATATATATATATATATATATATATATATATATATATATATATATTGGCAGCATTGAGTGAAATACATGTATATGCAGTAAAATTAGTGCCGCTGCTTGTTTTCTGCACAGGCATACACAATGCAGAATACTTGGCTGCAACTGTTCGCAGCCTGACTTTTCATTACATTAAATGGGGTGTGCGTGTGTCCCATTTACGGGCACACAAGTTACGATAGAGCACGGGACCACAGCATGAGGGAGCATGTCAGTGTAATAGTGTAATAGAGCACAGGCCACAGGATGAGGGAGTGAGTCAGTGTGATAGAGCGCAGGCCGTGGGGTGACGGAGTGCGTCAGTGTGATAGAGCGCAGGCCGCAGGATGAGGCAGTGTGTCCGTATGATAGAGCGCAGGATGAGGGAGTGCGTCAGGGTTATAGAGTGCAGGTCGCAGGATGAGGGAGTGCATCAGTGTGATAGAGTGCAGGTCGCAGGATGAGGGATTGCGTCAGTGTGATAGAGCGCAGGCCTGCAGGATAAGGGAGTACATCAGTGTGATAGAGCGCAGGGTGAGGGAGTGTGGCAGTGTGATAAAGCACAGGCCACAGGTTGAGGGAGTGCGTCAGTGTGATAGAGCGCAGGCCGAAGGTTGAGGGAGTGCGTCAGTGTGACAGAGCGCAGGCCGAAGGTTGAGGGAGTGCGTTAGTGGGATAAAGTGCAGGACACCAGATGAGGGAGTGCGTCAGTGTGATAGAGCGCAGGCTGCAGAAAATAGGGCTGCTTCCTGAAATTTCCTTGGTGTTTTTTTTCATCCCAATCTAACCCTCCCTCCCTGCTCCCCAGCAATCCAGTAATGGACACAGTTTATGTTCCAGCATGGGCGATGGGGGCCCGCACAGATATTAGTGTATGGGGCCCCAAGATTTCTGTTGCCGGCCCTGCGCTGCCCACGTGACATCCCAGCAGCAGCGCGTAGGAATGGCTCGCACGCTGGGCTGGATGAATCCGATGGACAGCGGCAGCAGGAGCTGGTAGCCAGCAGTGCACAAGATACTAAACAGCAGCCAGCAGGTGATGATATGACTCTGAGGGCGGCCACAGGAGGGTAAACATAGCATATATATATATATATATATATATATGCCACCTGGCTTCCTCCGCCACCCTGCTTCCCCCCTCCCTACCTGAATCCTCTGTCACCCCACATTCTACGCTACCCTGCATCCCCCCTCCCTGTATCCTCTGCCGCCATGCAACCAACGCCACTCTGCGTCTTCCCTCCTTGCATCCTCCACCACTTTGCGACTTCCCTCCCTGCATCCTCTGCCACTCTGCGTTCCCCCTCCTTCCCTGCATCATGTGCCACCATTCCCCCCTCACACTCTGTGTCCTGTGCCACCCTGTGTACGTCCTTCCTCCCTTCGTCCTCAGCCACCCTGCTTCTCCCCTCCCAGCATTCTACGCCACCCTGCGTCCCCCCCCCCCCTGCGAAAATGGGGCATGACCCGCTGAAATAGGCCACGCCCCCAAAATTTTGGGCGCGCCTCGGGCGCGCAACACCTGTCCTGACCCCCCCCCCCCCCCCCGCATTGGGGCTGCTTCAAGATATTTCACGGGCTGGTTTTAATTCCCAATCCACCCCTGAAAGTAACAGTGAAAGCTGACATTTCATACATATAGAGGTATCCGGCTGGCTCACAGACAATTAATCCCTTGACATTGACAAAAGGTTGACATCCACTAGGTTGACATTAATAAAAGGCGAGCACCAAAAGTTTGAATGGCAGAAGTCAACACGAACATGTTGACATGAGTTTTTCCCTTTTTTTTATTTTTGGGACTTTTTAAATGCTTTATTTTTTTGCCAATGTCGACATTTTGTTGTCTATGAGCTAATCCACAACCTGAGATGTATTTTCTAGGTTCTTTTATATATATATGATTATACTAATAAATACATTATTTGATTATATTTCACAGAATTAACTCAGCCCCATGCAATTCACATACGAGATCTCCTGATGACATCACGTGTTCTTTTAAAGGACCACAATCTCCCCTCTTCTCCTGGAATCCTGGTGTCCGTTACACCATCTGAGTCACTATATTAATTTATTAAAGCAAAATATTTAGTTCAGTTCAGCACTGAACTGAATTTCTGAAAGATTATAAAACTAGAGCTTTTCTGGCTGTTTGCAGATATTAAAACTTGCTTTCACTGTCTATGTTATCGCATTAAGCCAGTGGTTCCCAAACTTTTTTGAATCACGACACTCCAGAGCAGGCATTCCCAACCACGGTCCTCAAGGCACACCAACAGTGCAACTTTTAGTGATATCCAGGCTTCAGCACAGATGGTTTAACCCCTTCCTGACAGAGCTAGTTTTTGCGTTCCTGACAGAGCCATTTTTTTCAAATCTGACATGTCTCACTTAAGTGGGGATAACTTTTTTTTGCTTTTACTTATCCCAGTGATTTTGAGATTGTTTTTTCGTGACACATTGTACTTCAAATAAGTGGTAAATTTGGGTCGATACAGTCTGTGTTTTTTTGTGAAAAATACCAAAATGTCGTGAAAAAATGGAAAATTTAGCGATTTGCAAAATGTTAAATTTTCTGCTTGTGAGACAAATAATCATACCACTCAAAATAGTTAATAACTAACATAGACCATATGTCTACTTTATGTTGCCATCATTATTTCAACTTCCTTTTAATTTTTTTGGACACTAGGAGGCTTCAAATATGAATAGCAAATTCTCAAATTTTCAAGAAAATTTCAAACACTGATTTTTTTAGGGACCAGTTCAGTTCTGATGTGACTTTGAGGGACTTGTATGTGAGACACCCCCATAAATGATGCCATTTCAAAAACTGCACCCCTCACAGTATTCAAAACAGCATTTTGGAAGTTTGTTAACCCTTTAGGTGTTTCACAGGAATTAAAACAAAGTGTAGGTGAAATTTCAAAATTTCATTTTTTTTGCAGATTTGCAAATTTAATACATTTTTCTAAGGAACACAGTACATTTTACTAGAGAAATGTGACTAAAAATTGATTCCCCCAATTCTTTGGTTTTCATAAATATCCTATATGTGGCCCTAGTGTGCACGGTGACCAAACCACAGGCTTCATAATAGAAGGAGCACCTACTTGATTTTGGAGCCTCCTTTTTATGAGATTATTTTTTAGGAACCATGTAGGTTTCTAGGCACCATAAGATGCTAAAAGTTAGGTACCCCCCCACAAGTGACCCCATTTTGCAAACTACACCCTTCAGGGAATTCATCTAGGGGTATAGTGTACATTTCAAACCCCCAGGGGTTTCACCAATTGTGGTACAACTGGGCAGTGAAAATGAAAAAAATAAATTTTTCATTTTCACAGCTCAGTTGTATCAAAATTGGTGAAACCCCGGGGGGTTTGAAATGTACACTATACCCCTTGATGAATTCCCTGAAGGGTGTAGTTTGCAAAATGGGGTCAATTGTGGGGGGGTTCCACTGTATGGGTGTTTCGGGGGTCATTCAACCAGAATCTGTGCTGCAAAATCCAAAAATCACTCCTTCCCTTCTGAGTCCTGCCATGCACCCAACTGGTATTTTTTGGTCACACATGAGGCATTGCCGTACTCGGGAGAAATTGGGGCACAGATTTTGGGGTGCTTTGTCTCCTTCATTCCTTGTGAAAATGAAAAATTTTGAGCCAGATCTGCATTTTTGTGTAAAAAAATGTAATTTTTTACACAAAAATGCAGTTCTGGCTCAAAATTTTTTATTTTCACAAGGAATGAAGGAGACAAAGCACCCCAAAATCTGTGCCCCAATTTCTCCCGAGTACGGCAATGCCTCACGTGTGACCAAAAAATACCAGTTGGGTGCATGGCAGGACTCAGAAGGGAAGGAGTGATTTTTGGTGGCGGAATGAATGGTGGGTGCTATGTCGCATTAGCAAGACCCCCGAAGCACCAATACAGTGGAACCCCCCCACAAGTGACCCCATTTTAGTCACCAGCTTTGGGAGGGGGGCTGGCGCTGCGGCTGGCGGGGGGGTGGGAGGGGTGCTGGCGCTGCGGCAGCCGGGTGGGTGGGAGGGAGGGGGGCTGCCGGGTGGGAGGGGGGGGGGCTGGCGATCGGTGGGGTATATACACACACACACACACACACATATATATATATATATATATGTGTATATATGTATATATATATATATATATATATATATATATATATATTTATATATCTCCTATATATTTGGCTACATCTGTCACTCAAAGTGGGTGTCTGTGTCTATAACGCTCTGTTTCTGGACTTTCCACTTAATGTGTGATTGCCTTCATCTGTGCTGAACACCTTTCTGAGAAATTAACCTGTTTAAAACAGGTGATGGCAATCATACATTAAGGGGAAGTCTAGAAACAGAGCATTGTGTCCCTCCTGGAGAGGGTCATGTTGGGAGGTATGTGACAGAGAACCAGCCCAGTGAGCCCACAGACAGTGCCAGACACCCACTGCCTTCCCATGTTGCCCAGCACTGCTACTCCACAGCCACCAGGTGAGCGCCCCCCTCCCGCGATTTGCGGCAAAACCTCCCCCCCCGCGCGCCCCCCCCCCCCCTCCCGCGATTCGCGGCAAAAACACCCGCTCCCCCGCGACCCCCCCTACCGCGATTCGCAGCAAAAACACCCCCGCGACCCCCCCTCCCGCGATTCGCTGCAAAAAGAACCCCCCCACGACCCCTCCTGCAATTCGCGGCATAACCACCACTCCGCGACCCCCCCCTACCGCGAATCGCGGCAAACCCTCCCCCGTGACCCCCCCCCCCGATTCGCAGAAAAAACACCCCCCCCCGCGACCTCCCTCCCGCGATTCACGGCAAAAAGAACCCCCCCGCGACCCCCCCTTGCACGATTGGCGGCACCCCCCCTGCGACCCCCCTCCCGCGATTCGCGGCACCCCCCCCCCCCCCGCAATTCGCAGCAGCCCCAGGATTAAATGGCTCATGCAAAACACTGACATGGCTATGGTCGACAATGAAAAAGGTTGACATGAGTTTTTGAAGATTTATTTTAAATTTTTTTAATTTTTTCATATTCATTGTCATGTGTCGACATGGACACCAATGAAGTGCCACACTTATGTCAACATTTACATGTGTTGACCTTTCTGTGTTGATTTTTTTCTTGTGGCGATTCGCGTCACACCCCCCCCACCCCCCCCCGCAACCCCCACTCCCGCGATTCACGGCACACACACCCCCCCCCCCGCGATTCTCGGCACCCCAACCCGTGACCCCCCTCCCGTGATTCACGGCACACCCCCCGCGACCCCCCCTACCATGATTAGCCGCAACCCCCGCCCCCGTAACCCCCCTCCCGCAATTTGCGGCAACCCACCCCGCGACCCCCCTCCCGCGATTCTCTGCAATCCCTCCCCTCCCGCGATTCGCAGCATCCACCCCCCCACAACCCCCCCTCCTGCAATTCGCGGCACCCCCCGCGACCCCCCTCCTGCAATTCGCGGCACCCTCCGCGACCCCCCCTCCCGCGATTCGCGGACACCTAAGTTGCAATACAGGCCATCTTTCACACAATTCTAACCATATTTCTCATATACAAATGTTCACAAATGAAGGGGGCGCAGCCCCTTACGACGGTGTGAAGAGCGCCCGTAGGGCACGATGAATCACCTAGTATACATATATATACACACACATATATATATATATATATGTGTGTGTATATATATATATATATATATATATATATATACATATATTTTCAGTGCATATATTTTATTTTACAACTTTTTCAGCAGCTTGATGCTGCTGCTGCTGCTGCGGGGGGGAGGGGGGAGGAGGGCAGCGCTGCGTGCGCTCCAGACGCTCCGGGGGAGCCGTGGGAGCCGCTGCTGCTGCCGGGTGAGTGCCCGGCGGGTGCGAGGGGTGGGCTGCACATCGGTGGTGATCGGTGCTGTACCTGACAGCACCGATCACCACCGATCCCTGTGTTACCGAGCGGCTTAGCCGCCGGTAACACAGGAAACGCTGTGAATGGCTGTTCAGATTTGAACAGCCAATCACAGCGATCGCCGACCGGGGGGGCACCCCTGCCCCCCCTGGGCGGCGAGGGGGGATGTCTGCTGTCAGGGACAGCAGACATCACCTAACTGTCACTGCGTCTCTAGACGCAGTGACAGTTAGAAGTCATGACGTACATTTATGCCATGTGTCGGGAAGTACCTCCCGGCCATGAAGTAAATGTACGTCAAATGTCGGGAAGGGGTTAATCAGAATCCCTCAGATACTAATTAAGTCACCTGTGCTCAAGCCTAGATATCTACAAAACCTGCACTGTTGGTGTGCCTTGAGGACTGTGGTTGGGAATGCCTGCTCCAGAGTATCAAAAATTGTTCACGGCACCCCTAGGATAAAAAGTCTCTTATTGAGAAATTTCATAAAAAATATTTAATTCATGAGATTGTGTTTATATGTCATCCTTAGGTTTAATTATGTGGGGAGGGACAGGATTCACTTATGTGTGTTCACATAGTTTATGACTGACAGCCACCAGCACTGGTTTTGAACCACCAACACGAGGCACCCATGCAAGGGTCCCGAGGCACCCCAGGGTGCCTAGGCACACAGTTTGGGAACCAATGCATTAAGCCATAGATTCTGGATTAATCCTTTTGGTGCCCATACAATATGAGATTTTGGGGACGATAAATCGGGTGAAATCAGCTCAAAATCGCATGTGTGTAACATTTAATCCAATCCAATGCGCATCGGACCGGATCAGGAGGTCGGACGTGCAGCATGTATGATGACGTCTGACCCCCGGCAGCGGGCTAACAGCAGCGGCTATTAGAACTTTAAAATAATGGGTACTTGTGTAGTATCACGGCTCCCATCGCATGCCATCGCATGCCATATGTAGTGGCATGAGATGGCAAGCGATGGGATGCGATTTTTGCAGTTTTTAAGCATTTTTTTTTTAAATCGCATGCGATCGCATGCGATTTTTAAAAGAAATGCATCCAAATGCATTGAAATTAGTATCAAACATGTTCAATGGCCCCCAAATGTCATTTTTCAGGCTGTACCACCCCCACTATCAACGCGAACCCGAAGCGTGGCGAGCGCAGCGAGCCCGCGAGGGCGGCGGTACGCGTCCTACGACCTTTTCATACCGCCACTATCCATGTCGGCGTGGAGTTGAGAATAGAAAGTGTGGCGAGCGCAGCGAGCCACCGAGCCCGAAGTGTGGCGAGCGGACGCGGACACCTGTGAAGCCCGCGAGGGGACGCGTATACCTGTGAAGGTATCCGTGTCCGCTCGCCACACTTCGGGCTCGGTGGCTCGCTGCGCTCGCCACACTTTCTATTCTCAACTCCACGCCGACGTGGATAGTGGGGGTATGAAAGGTCGTAGGACGCGTACCGCCGCCACTCGCGGGCTCGCTGCGCTCGCCACGCTTCGGGTTTGCGTTGATAGTGGGGGTGGTACAGCCTCAAAAATTACATTTGGGGGCCATTGAACATGTTTGATACTAATTTCAATGCATTTGGATGCATTTCTGTTAAAAATCGCATGCCATCATGGGGGCCGTGATTCTACACAAGTACCAAATAATGTGTCAAATGATTGGCCAATCAGCAGCCGCCGGAAGGGGGGCCACTGGTTGTCTGATAATGCTCTCTCAGCCAATCAGAGGCCGGCAAGTCATTTGGCACATTATTACATGTGATTTATCACATGTAAAAAATGGCACATCAAGTGCCAAATTGTATGTGAGCCTCCCGGGAGCTGCCGGGCGGCTCACAGGAGAATTGGGTCCGACTTGTCCTTAGGACTAGTCAGGCTAATGTATGTCAGGCTTTTGAGTTCCAAGTGAATTTGTCAAAATAGGTGTGAAAATTGCCAAGCAAACACTTTTATTCATTATAATGATGAGTAATGTCACCTTATATAGGAAATATCTTTTTTTACACATTTTTTATGTAAATGTATATAACAAATGTGAGCGACGCTATTTTGAACATCTCTCACAGAGATATTGGCACTTAAAGGGTTATGGGTTAACCCTCTCATAGTATGATCTGATTTATGTAAATGGGACCGGAACGGCTTACGCCAGGCTACTTATTCATAGTGTGCGGTGACATTCACATCTAATAAAATTTGAACTAATTAATTGATTGGAAAATACCAACTTGGCCAACCAGTTATATATGCAGAGCCAGTGGCATAAGTTTGTCCCAGTTGCCCAGGGGCAAGATAAATGCTGGTGCCCCCGTCCGATAGGTAGATAGATAGATATGTGAATTGATGATGCCAGTGCCGCAAGTACCACAAAGTATGGCTGTGAGAGTAGAGGTTAGGGGATAGGCTAGGGTAAGGCTGCTGGGAGGGGAGAGGTTAGGGTAAGGCTGCAGGAGGGGAGAGGTTAGAGGATAGGTTAGGGTAAGGCTGCTGGAGGGGAGGCTAGGGTTAGGGGAGAGGTTAGGGTAAGGCTGCAGTAGGGGAGGCTAGGGTTAGGGGAGAGGTTAGGGTAAGGCTGCATCAGGGGAGAGGTTAGGGGATAGGTTAGGGTAAGGCTGCATCAGGGGAGAGGTTAGGATAAGACTGCAGGAGGGGATAGGTTAGGGGATAGGTTAGGGTAAGGGTGCAGGAGGGGAGAGGTTAGGATAAGGCTGCAGGAGGGGAGGCTAGGGTTAGGGGAGTGGTTAGGGTAAGGCTGCAGGAGGGGAGAGGTTAGGGGATAGTTTAGGGTAAGGCTACATCAGGGGAGAGCTTAGGATAAGGCTGCAGGAGGGGAGAGGTTAGGGGAGAGGTTAGGGTAAGGCTGCATCAGGGGAGAGGTTAGGGTATAGGTTAGGGTAAGGCTGCATCAGGGGAGAGGTTAGGATAAGGCTGCCGGATGGGAGAGGTTAGGGGATAGGTTAGGGTAAGGCTGAAGGAGGGGAGAGTTTAGGATAAGGATGCAGGAGGGGAGGCTAGGGTTAGGGGAGTGGTTAGGGTAAGGCTGCAGGAAGGGAGAGGTTAGGGGATAGGTTAGGGTAAGGCTGCATCAGGGGAGAGGTTAGGATAAGGCTGTAGGAGGGGAGGCTAGGGTTGTGGGAGAGGTTAGGGTAAGGCTGCAGGAAGGGAGAGGTTAGGGGATAGGTTAGGGTAAGGCTGCATCAGGGGAGAGGTTAGGATAAGGCTGCAGGAGTGGAGGCTAGGGTTGGGGGAGAGGTTAGAGTAAGGCTGCAGGAGGGGAGAGGTTAGGATAAGGCTGTAGGAGGGGAGGCTAGGGTTGGGGGAGAGGTTAGGATAAGGCTGCAGGAGGGGAGAGGTTAGAATAAGGCTGCAGGAGGGGAGGCTAGGGTTGGGGGAGAGGTTAGGCTAAGGCTGCAGGAAGGGAGAGGTTAGGGGATAGGTTAGGGGATAGGTTAGGGTAAGGCTGCATCAGGGGAGAGGTTAGGATAAGGCTGTAGGAGGGGAGGCTAGGGTTGGGGGAGAGGTTAGGATAAGGCTGCAGGAGGGTAGAGGTTAGGATAAGGCTGCAGGAGGGGAGGCTAGGGTTGGGGGAGAGGTTAGGCTAAGGCTGCAGGAAGGGAGAGGTTAGGGGATAGGTTAGGGTAAGGCTGCATCAGGGGAGAGGTTAGGATAAGGCTGCAGGAGGGGAGGCTAGGGTTGGGGGAGAGGTTAGAGTAAGGCTGCAGGGAGGGGAGAGGTTAGGATAAGGCTGTAGGAGGGGAGGCTAGGGTTGGGGGAGAGGTTAGGATAAGGCAGCAGGAGGGGAGAGGTTAGGATAAGGCTGCAGGAGGGGAGGCTAGGGTTAGGGGAGAGGTTAGGATAAGGCTGCAGGAGGGGAGAGGTTAGGATAAGGCTGTAGGAGGGGAGGCTAGGGTTGGGGGAGAGGTTAGAGTAAGGCTGCAGGAGGGGAGAGGTTAGGGGATAGGTTAGGGTAAGGCTGCAGGAGGGGAGAGGTTAGGATAAGGCTGTAGGAGGGGAGGCTAGGGTTGGGGGAGAGGTTAGGATAAGGCTGCAGGAGTGGAGGCTAGGGTTGGGGGAGAGGTTAGAGTAAGGCTGCAGGAGGGGAGAGGTTAGGGGATAGGTTAGGGTAAGGGTGCAGGAGGGGAGAGGTTAGGATAAGGCTGCAGGAGGGGAGGCTAGGGTTAGGAGACAGGCTGTAGCCCACTCCCTGCTCCTCCCCTGCTCTATATAAGCTCCACTACATGTGTAATGTCACTGACCTGTGTGAGCCATAGCAGGGGAAGGTGCTCCTGGCTGTGGCTGGTTGTAGCTGCTCACAGTGAGGAGTTTCCTCCTGTGCCTGCAGGGTAGTGGCTGTTGAAAGTTGCTGGCTGGCTGGGGGGACCCATTTCCTGCTGCTTCTGAATATGTCTAGAACGACAGAGGAGCATGTGCTGGGCTCTCCTCCAATCACAGCTCAGCACATGTTCCTCTGACCCCACTGCAGTGCCTCCTGGGATTTTTTTACCCAGTAGTGCACTACAGATTGCTGTGTGCTGCCCGACCACCCGGAGGCTGCAGCAGCAGAGGTAATCGCCGCTGGCAGAAGATGGGTCCCTCCTGCTCTACTTCGAGAGGGAGGGATGCAGGGCTGTGAGTACAGCGTAGCCGGAGGCAATGGAGATGTGCCCCCTCCGGGCAGACGCCCGGCGGCAGGTGACTCCATTGCCTCCGGCAGTTCCGCCACTGTGCAGAGCCTGTTTAAAGGTTCAAGGTGCCCTAGACTAATACACATGTAGCTGCCCTTGTAATGCTACTCAGGGCTGCCATCACAAACGATGGGGTCCGGGATAGCCTTGGGTGCAGGACGGGTGTCCCGACAGTCGGGATCCCGACAATCATTTACCCGACATCGGGATACCGACTGTTAAAACACAGACAGATGTGTTCCCGATGGCCACCGGCTATTCTCCCTCATGGGGGTCCACAACCCCCATAGAGGGAGAATAGAATAGGTGGCGTGCGCAGCGACCCGGCAAGGGGCTTTGTTGCGCTCGCCATGCTGTCTAAGTCTGGCCAGTCGGGATCCCGACGTCGTGCTAATGACTGTCGGGGTCCCGACTGTTGGAACCCTATACCACACCCATAGCCTTTATCCCTCTTTAAAGCTGCACTTTTCCCTTCCTCCACCTATCTCACACACCTGTACCTCTACTCCTCTCCTACTTAAATCTTCCATCTGTAACCACTATATCTCACTTTATTCTTCTATGAGTCTTCCACCGGGAATACCGGTTCCTTTCACTCCCTCCATCCACCTCCTATCACTCTCATCACTATACCACACTCTCTCCTTCCTTCACCCAATAAACCTCCTTTTATTCCTCTCTCCTGTATCTTACACTTTCTCTTTCCCTCCCTCTTATCCTTTGCACTTTGACTTTCACTACCTGGGACTCCAGTACCCCCTAGACCCCCCTGATGGCGGCCCTGATGCTACTAAACACACGTGTTTGAGTGATCAGGGACTCGCCAGTCATACTGCCCACCATGTGCATGTAATGAAGGGTATGAAACTGGCATGCAGGATCTAATGCTTGTGGTGTGTAAGGGAGACTTTGGGGGAAATTTCCTAAGATTGGAGTTCTTTTTCACATGGGATGTGGCTATCAGATTCTACAGATTATTTATTTAGCACCTTATAGGATACCTCCCTACTTTTAGTTATGCTGAGGAGGGACACAGGCGCGTGCCAGAATTTAGGGCTTGTTGCAGGAGGGGGCGCGGCCTATAATCGCATCATCCCGTAAGGCTACGCCCCCATTTTATGCTGTGGAGGCATGGCAGCAGGATCCCCCACGTCAATTCGCCCTCTAGTAAGCAGCTTAACATAGCTGCTAGAGGGCGAGGTGCCTACTTCTATGCAGTCTCTGATTGTCTGTGTAGTGCCCACATGCGCACTACATCCACCCCCGTGCCCCATGGGAGCGGCGAGCAGCAGCTATGGGCTGCACAGCCTGATATCTGGCAGGCACTAATTTATATACCTCCCGCGGCAGCCTCCCCCATCCGCGGGACACTGCGGTCTGCAGTTGGGACACCGGGACAGGCCCCGATAATCGGGACTGTCCCGCTAATATCGGGACGGTTGGGAGGTATGCCTTATAGAAGATAATATATAGTATCTGATTGGTTGCCTATAGCAACATCCCATCTGAAATAAAACTCCCATCTTTCCCCAAATTTCCCCCTTTGGCTTTAGTCTGCCCGGCTGGCGCTATAGCACAATGTACATAAAGTAATGGTTCCATCAGTAAGTTACATTGGCACAGCATATGGCAATCACCTTAAGAACTTTACCCCCCCCCCCCTCCATTCAGTCCTCACACCCTAGGCTGCAGCCTAATGAGCCGATTGGTTAATCCGGCACTGTGTATATGTGACGTAAGATTTAAAAAAAATACTATATAAATGTGAAAACATTACTGCAGGAAATCATGGCTGCACTATAGTTATACAATAGATTTACTGATAAACTGCAGTACTAAAATTGGGCAAAAGATGGCGCTGTTCAATAGAAAACGAAAGGTGTGTGGTTGTATCTATCGGCCTGATTCAGACCTGTACGCTAGGCTGCGTATGTTCGCATGCCTAGCAAACAGGTAAATGCCACCTGACTGAACACACACACATTTGCAGGTGAGAAGAGGTGTACGCTAACACATCCCCTCGCACATGCCGCATGGGTGAAAAATCATCGGCTGACCGTCGATTGATTCCCCCCCCCCCCCCCCAATTTGCAGATAACAGTCAGTCTAGGCTGACTTATCTTGGCCGGAGATGGCCGAATTTCTGATGTCAGCCGCCTGCCCCAAGCAGGCAACAACATAGTTTTCAGTTGTGACAGAGATGGATAAAGGGAGGTGGCAGGGCTGAACCTGAAATTGTGGGCCAGAAAATAGACAGAGCCCCCAGAACCACATTAAAAAAATAAACATTAAAATGTCAAATCAGTCAAGAAAGAATTGAAAAAGCCAAATACACGAGGAGCATCTTACCGCCAGGCAGTGGCGTAAGTTCGTTCCAGTTGCCCGGAGGCAAGATATATATTGGTGCCCCACACACACACATACAACACTATATAACCTTATATAAAATATATATTTCTGTTCAGATAGATAGAGAACACATATATATTTCAGAACTCAGCCACAGAAGCAATCTCGCTGGCTTTTAAATAACTGATTTAAAATGATTAAAACCTTGGGAGCAGGAGCCCGGCGGCAGATGACTCCATTGCCTCCCAGAGTTCTGCCTCTGCCGCCAGGTCCCTCACAGTTCACAGGCAGGCATGTGGTAGTTGGGCACTGCTGGCTGGGTGACACAGAGCCCCTCCCACAGACTGCGGTCTCTCTCAGAACTCTCTCACTGTCTGGGGGAGGCGCTGTGCGGGGTGGGGGGTGTCACTGTGGGCAGCTGTCCGGGCCCCTCCAGAGGCCAGGGACAGCTGTACCCACAGCACCCCCTGTTGGCGGCCCTGTCTGCCACCCGCTGCTCTGGATGAATGGACACAGTAAGAAGACCCATATTGATCAGTGTAGTGATAGAGAGTGTGGGAGCAGTGGAGCCAGCCTTAGGCTAACACCAGATGCCCAATGGCTGGTACCACCGCTGGCACTCTGCTCTTGTACATCTGAGCCACCAGTTGTAGCACCGGGATGGGAGCGGGTGTGCAGCGATGTCATGTGGTGGTTATGCTGGAGTCAGACTAATGGGGCTGCTAGTTGCCCCCTAACAAATTTGCTTGCTGGTCCGAGAGGTGAGCTGCTGCAAATGCCCCACAGTTCCTCCTTCCATGGACCTTTGCGGCCGTTTGTACAGGGGGACAAGCAGTGCAATCGCACAGGGCCACCCGCAGGTTCCATCTTCGCTGACTTCAAACTGCCAGTGGCTCCGGGTGCTCCCTTGAGTCATCCCTTCCACCCAACCCCTACTACTCTGTCCTGTGTTAAGATGCAGCAGCATCATTTAGAGCAACTCCGCCCATTGAGCAGAGTACTAGGTCCAACTTCAGATAGTAGGCGGTTGCATTGATAAGGGGACGCCGCAGTGGTGCGTGTGGCGATCATCTTGAAAAGCGCTGTGCAGCAGACAGTCACAGTGAGTTCAGTGTCAGATATGTTTGCACAGCTACACCCCTGCCGCAAGGCCATGCCACTCCCTTTGCCATCAAACCACATGGATGGAGCATCTCTCAGCCAGCACTGGGAATCCTCAGATTCCCTTAGCTGGCGGTCGCACACACTAGAATTAGAATTTTAGCAGGATATAAGCACAATAGAGGTAAATGAAAGCTCTGCCCTCCATACCCTCCAACATTTGAAGGGCAGAAATCGGTAAAAAAGGGGGCATGGGTAAAGGGGGTGGGGTCATGCCCCCTTTCCTATCCTTTCAATGGACATATCCTCTCTGATCACATGCTGATCAGGGTGCGGTACCTGCCCGATGATCCTCCCCTCTCCCGCTTCTCCATGCTGCAGTATGGGAAGCTCCTGTTTCAATGGGAACTCTCTGGCTGCTGCTGCTATCACACACGCGGCCGTCAGCGGGGAGGGACAGCAAGCGCAGCCTGAGCCAAGGACCTGACTCAGCCAATCAACGACCTTGAAAAGGTGATTGACGATGGCTCAGCCAGTCAGGGCTGCATATGGGCTAAGGGGAGCTGCAGCCACTTCCTGTTGCCAGTTGTGTGGCTGCTAAGTGGCCTGAGAGATACACTGTATGGGGTGGTGGCAGGGGCGAGCTGGGCCAGGGGGCAGGGTGCCATGTGCCCACCAGGCCGGTCTAACAGGAGTGCCACGGCTGCCTCACCTTTTCCTCCGGTGGCCATGTTCCTGTAGGCTTTTAAAATATGGCCGCAGCTACAGAAACATGGCCGCCGGAATCCAGGGCTATGTGGAGGAGGGCCCGGCACCTTGTTCCCTCTGCTGCCCGGTGGTGACAGACGCTGGGTGTGGACTGGACGTCATGACGATGACGTCGCCCGCCCATGCATCTGTGAAGGAACTGGAAGTAGGACTAGGAGCAGCAGGCAGGCGGAGGAGTGGACGGGGAGTTGGGGACTGTGGCTGCAGAAAGCGAAGCATCAAGCAGCAAACAGAAGCTGGGAGCCGCAGCAGCAGTTGAGGATCAAACTCTCAAAAAAAAAAAAAATCTGCTGTTTCCTGAGGTGTCCTCCTTTTAATATGTTCAGGGGGAGAAGCCTGTTGTGTCCTCCTGTTATTATGCAGGGGGAGCAGCCTGTGGTGTCATGGCATTATTAATAATAATAATAATAATAATAATAATGCCATGACACCACAGGCCGCTCTCCCTGTATAATAAACTTAATGTCATGAGATCACAGGCTGATCCCCCTGTATAATAATAATGCCATGACACCACAGGCTGCTCCCCCTGTATAATAAATTATTATACAGGGGGAGCAGCCTGTGGTGTCATGGCATTATTATTATACAGGGGGAGCAGCCTGTGGTGTCATGGCATTATTATTATACAGGGGGAGCAGCCTGTAGTGTCATGGCATTATTATTATTATACAGGGGGAGCAGCCTGTGGGGTCCTATTATTATTATAAGACAGGGGGCGTAGCCTGTGGTGTCCTGATATTATACAGGGGATATTTTGGTACTTGTGTATTATCACGGCGCCCATCGCATCGCATGGGCCTTTTTAAGGGTCATGCGATGTGCTGCGATTTTTTTATGTAATTTATTCACTGCTCTGTATGCCCCGGGGGATCGCATCGCACCTTCCGAAAAATCGCATGCGATTTTATATGGTGTGCGATGCCATGACATTACCTATACCATAATATCATTCTATGGCATACAATGATGTTTTACGTACCCCCTCACTATCCACGCCACCCTGAAGCGTGGCAAGCGGCGGTGGAACGCATCCTCCGACGTTTTCAGCCCCCCATATCCACGTCGCCATAGAGTTGATTTTATATAGTGTGGCGAGCCACCGAGCCCAAAGTGTGGCGAGCGTACGCGGATTACCTTACATGTATTCCGTGTCCGCTCGCCACTCTTCCGGCTCAGTGACTTGCTGCGCTCACCACACTATATAAAGTCAACTCCATGTCGATGTGGATAGTGGGGGTATGAAAAAGTCGTGAGGCTCGCTGTGCTCGTCACGCTTCGGGGTGGGGTGGATAGTGGTGGGGGGGGGGCTAAAACATCATTGTATTTCATACAATGAGATTATGGTATAGCTAATGTAATGGCATCGCACACCCTATAAAAATCGCATGCGATTTTGCGGGAGGTGTGATGTGATGCGATCCCCCGGGGCTGAGAGATCAGTGAATCAATTACATAGGAAAATCGCATCGCTTCGCATCGATTCGCATCGCATGGCCCTTAAAATGGCCCATGCGATGCGATGCAATTTTCCTACGCAGAATAGCCCACTAAGCAAATTGCTTAGTGGGCGCCTTGATAATACACAAGTAACCATATTTTTAAAACGAAAAACCTCCATTTAACGATGCGCTGTTACTTATGGGCCGGTGCTCTGGACTTGCCCCCCAGGCTAAAAGTTGCCAGCCAGCCCCTGGGTGGTGGCCATTTTGGTGTGGTCTGAGGACGGGGAGCTAGAGAAAAACCGGTACAAATCGGTACAGACCATGGAACAAACGGTATTGTACCGGCTAAATCGGTAAGGTTGGAGGGTATGGGTCTCAGCCCTTCTGTTTATGCTCACTTCTACCCCTTCTGTGTTCTGTCTATCTGGGGTGACAGAGAAGTTCTGACATTATTTTCTGATTTCTGCCTATATCCAAAACAAGTTCTAAGTACAGATGGAGCCCCTCTCATGCTTGCTGGGCTCTCGCCAGAATGTCCCCGCTGGCGAAAGCTGGTGGAGAGGAGGGACTCCTTCAGACTGGGACGCATGTGTATCATATGCGCATCCCAGTCTCTCAGTGGCTGTGCGGTGGGGCCCTGCACGTCACCGCTTCAGGGAGATGTGCCAGCCCCCAGCTGAGTGAGCGGCTCTACATCTGTATTAAATACAAAAGAAAAGATGCTGGCACCTCACTGCTGGGTACAATTACTCTGTTACTGCTGCGTTTCTTAGCGCGTCCCAGTATTCACTATACCGACCAGTAATCGCGCTCGATGAAAAAAACTGTGGATTTCAGGGACCACGCACTAAGAAATTGTGGTTTTACTCATTTGTTTCTGGGTCTCATGATTTATTAAGCTTTTTTGAGCACCCCATATACAGTAGCTGCAAAACACCCCATATGCCATACACATACACCATGGGAAGATTTTCTCATTTTACAGTACAAATAATGCTTATAATTACATTGCATTGATCTCCAATAGCCAACAGGTGCAGTGCTAGGGTGAGGAGGGGATAAGAGTAGATATTGCTGGGTTTGGTGAGAGGGCAAGGGGCAGGCAGTGCTTGGGGTGGTGAGAGGGTTAGGGGCAGGCAATGCTGGGTGTGGGGAGGGGGGCAGAAGTACATTTTGGGTGGCTCATTCCTGGGGGCAAGGAGGGGTTTAGGGGCAGGCAGTGCTGGAGGTAGGGAGAGGATAAGAGTAGATATCGCTGGGGCACTGTGGGGGTGGTAAGAGGGTTAGGGGCAGGCAGTGCTGGGGGTGGATAGGGGATAAGGGCAGATATCAGCTTTGGCAGTACTGGGAGGCAAGGAGGGGGTTAGGTGTAGACAGTGCAGAGAGGAATAGGGGCCAGCAGTGCTGGGTGTCGGGAGAGGATGACGGTAGTAAGCAGCTGGGGCAGTACTTGGGGCAAGCAGTACTGCGTAGGGGATAAGGGTAGATATCAGCTGGGGCAGTCCTGGGGTTGGGGGGATAAAGGTGCCCATGCACTATGCGACTTCTCCCCTTGTGTTGATTGTTCATCATGCTTAGACATGGAACAATGTGGCCATGATCCTGCACGATGGGTCATTCATCTTTCCACCTGCTGAAGTGATCAGCCGGCTTGATGAACGACCCATGGGCACATTGGATCGTCATCATGCCCACACACGGTAAGTTTTTGAACAATTGGTTGTTCCGATCGGTCGGAAACGGCTATATAGTTTTAAAAAATCTTACTGTGTGAGGGCACCTATAGACAACTTGATGTTGGTACAAATGTGAATCACTGAACACTCAAGTTAATAATGTCTTTCTTATTGATAAGAGACATCACAGAGGAATAAGTCCCTAAACACTGGTGTCGTCTAATCGGAGGATCAGGTAAGGATATAACCAGAGCTGTATGCGCAGTATTGTTATTAATAACCTATAACCAGAGCTGTATGCGCAGTATTGTTATTAGTTAGTAACATATACCCAGAGCTGCATGCGCAGTATTGTTATTAGTTAGTAACATATAAACAGAGCTGCATGTGCGGTATTGTTATTAGTTAGTAACATATAAACAGAGCTGCATGCGCGGTATTGT
Source organism: Crinia signifera (assembly GCF_055691185.1). Classification (NCBI taxonomy): domain Eukaryota; kingdom Metazoa; phylum Chordata; class Amphibia; order Anura; family Myobatrachidae; genus Crinia; species Crinia signifera. The sequence continues at coordinate 311,331,451 of NC_139221.1, forward strand.
TATTAGTTAGTAACATATAACTAGAGCTGCAGCTTACTTAATTTGATGCTGCTTTACATAAAAAAATGTATTATGACATCACAAGTAATATGACATCACAAGTAATATGACATCACAAAGCCATTATAAGTGCCTCCCATGCACCGGCCACTCCTTTACAGATAAGTGGATACAAGGTAAAGTACAAATTCTTAGCTCTGTGTCGGCAACAGTATAATATATTTATTATATGATTATATTTTTTGAGAAACGTAACCAGAAAGATGCATGTGCATTTCTTAATATCAATAATTCTAATAGTATTTTTATATTTAGGAATATATAACCAGAGAGATACAGACATATTTCTCATTAATATTACAATTATTGATGGTATTACTAATTATTATTTTTATTTAATATTGTATATCTAGCATACTGCAAGCGCATGTAGGCTTATTATATTACATACTGTACATTATTTTTTTATTTTATTTAGTAATATATAACCAGAGCTGTATGCGCAGTATTGTTATTAGTAAGATATAACCAGAGCTACATGCGCGGTATTGTTATTAGTTAGTAACATATAACCAGAGCTGCATGCGCAGTATTGTTATTAGTTAGTAACATAAAACCAGAGCCACACATGCAGTATTGTTATTAGTTAGTAACATATAGCCAGAGATGCAGCTCACTTAATTCAATGCGGCTTTACTTAAAAAAATGTAATATGACATCACAAGTAATATGATGTCACAAATTCATTATATTTATTTTTCATCGTATTCCTAGCATACTGCAAGAGCATGTATGCTTATTAGATTACATACATTATTATAATTATTTATTTAGTAATATATAACCAGAGCTGCGTGCACGGTATTGTTATTAGTTATTAACATTTAACCAGAGCCACATGCACAGTATTGTTATTAGTTAGTAACTTATATCAAGAGCTGCTGCTTACTTAATTCAGTGTGGCTTCATTTGAAAAAACAAATCTATTATGACATCACAAGTAATATGACATCACAAAGCCATTATAAGGGCCTCCCATGCACAGACCACTCATTTGCAGATAAGTGGATACAAGGTAAAGTACGAATTCTGAGCTCTGTGCATGCAACAGTATATTATATTTATCATATGATTATATTTATTTAGTAAAGTAACCAGAGAGATGCAGGTGCATTTCCTAATAACAATAATTCTAATAGTATTTTTATATTTAGTAATATATAACCAGAGATGCAAACACATTTCTCATTAATATTACTATTACATTTATTATTGTTATTACTAATTATTATATTTATTTAATATCGTATAACTAGCATACTGCAAGCGCATGTATGCTTATATTACATACATTATTATAATTATTTATTTAGTAACTTATAGCCAGAGCTGCACGTGCAGTATTGTTATTAGTTAGTATCGTATAACCAGTGCTGCATTCTTAGTAATGATATTAGTGAGTAACATATAACCAGAGCTGCATGCGCAGTATTGTTATTAGTAACAGACAGTATAACCAGAGCTGCAGCTTACATAATTCGGTGCGGCTTCACTTAAAAAATAAATGGATTATGACATCACAAGTAATATGACATCACACAGCCATTATAAGTGCCTCCCATGCACAGGCCACTCATTTGCTGATAAGTGGATACAAGGTAAAGTACGAATTCTGAGCTCTGTGCATGCAACAGTATATTATATTTATTATATGATTATATTTATTTAGCAAAGTAACCAGAGAGATGCAGGTGCATTTCCTAATAACAATAATTCTAATAGTATTATTATATTTAGTAATATATAAATCAGAGAGATGCAGACACATTTCTATTACATTTATTAAAGGTATTACTAATTATTATTTATATTTAATATTGTATAACTAGCATACTGCAAGCACATGTAGGCTTATTACATACTGTACATTATTTTATTTATTTAGTAACATATACCCAGAGTTGCATGCGCAGTTTTGTTATTAGTTAGTAATATATACCCAGAGCTGCATGTGCAGTATTGTTATTATTAATTAACATATAACCAGAGCTGCATGCTTAGTATTGTTATTAGTTAGTAACCTATAACCACAGCTATATGCGCAATACTGTTATTAGTTAGTAATATATAACCAGAGCTGCATGCTCATTATTGTTATTAGTAAATTATAACCAGAGCTATATGCGCAATACTGTTATTAGTTAGTAATATATAACCAGAGCTGCATGCACAGTATTGTTATAAGCGAGTAACCTGTAACCAGAGCTGAATGCGCAATACTGTTATTAGTTAGTAATATAACCAGAGCTGAATGCTCACAATTGTTATTAGTTAATAACATATAACCAGAGCTGCATGCGCGGTATTGTCATTAGTTAGTAACATATAAACAGAGCTGTATGTGAGTATTGTTATTAGTTAGTAACATATATCCAGATCTGCATGCGTGGTATTGTTATTAGTTAGTAACATATAACCAGAGCTGGATGCGCAATACTGTTATTAGTTAGTAATATATAACCAGAGCTGGATGTGCAATACTGTTATTAGTTAGTAATATATAACCAGAGCTGAATGCTCACATGATTGTTATTAGTTAATAACATATAACCAGAGCTGCATGCGCAGTTTTGTCATTAGTTAGTAACATATAAACAGAGCTGTATGTGAGTATTGTAATTAGTTAGTAACATATATCCAGAGCTGCATGCGCAGTACTGATATTAGTGAGTAACATATAACCAGAGCTGCATGCGCAGTACTGATATTAGTTAGTGACATATAACCAGAGCAGCATGCGCAGTATTGTATTAGTAACAGACAGTAAAACCAGAGCTGCAGCTTACTTAATTCGGTGCGGCTTCACTTAAAAAAAAAAATGTATTATGACATCACAAGTAATATGACATCACAAAGCCATTATAAGTGCCTCCCATGCACAGGCCACTCATTTGCAGATAAGTGGATACAAGGTAAAGTTTGAATTCTGAGCTCTGTGCATGCAACATTATATTATATTTATTATATGATTATATTTATTTAGTAAAGTAACCAGAGAGATGCAGGTGCATTTCTTAATAACAATAATTCTAATAGTATTATTATATTTAGTAATATATAACCAGAGATGCAAAAACATTTCTCATTAATATTACTATTACAATTATTATTGTTATTACTAATTATTATATTTATTTAATATCGTATAACTAGCATACTGCAAGCCCATGTATGCTTATATTACATACATTATTATAAATATTTATTTAGTAACTTATAACCACAGCTGCACGTGCAGTATTGTTATTAGTAAAATATAACCAGAGCTGCATGAGCAGTATTGTTATTAGTAACATATAACCAGAGCTGCATGCGTAATATTTTTATTAGTTAGTATCATATAACCAGAGCTGTACGTGCAGTATTGTTATTAGTTAGTAACATACTGTATAACCAGATCTGCATGTGCGGTATTGTTATTAGTCAGTAACATATAACCAGATCTGCATGTGCGGTATTGTTATTAGTTAGTAACATATAACCAGATCTGCATGCGCGGTATTGTTATTAGTTAGTAACATATAACCAGATCTGCATGTGCGGTATTATTATTAGTCAGTAACATATAACCAGATCTGCATGTGCGGTATTGTTATTAGTTAGTAACATATAACCAGAGCTGAATGCTCATTATTGTTATTAGTTAGTAACCGAGGCACCCCAGGGTGTGAACCACTGCCATAGGTGCCTCTTTGTAATGGTCAATTGTTATATCTGAATTGCTGTTACTGATTTATATATATTTTATTTGTATAGGATCGGTAAACAGACTGAGGAGGCCAGCTCCCATATACCACAAAGGCTGCCACGGCCCCAAGGGCCATCTGATTGGCTATGGCCAATTCAAAATTACCGAAGATGAAGATGCAAATACGATCGGTGCCACAAGACCAAGTGATAGGGAGGCTGCCAGTCCCACGAGCATTATCGGATAGGCAATATAATCCTCCATCCCGCATCCCTGTGCCGCCAGTGGCCCAAATACCACCATCTCGCATTCCCGTGAGGAGGGCATCAGTGCCTAACATAGAAGCTGCGATGTCACCCACAACAGCCATCAGTGCTGAGGCTCCAAGTGGACCTTCCACAATCACTAGTGGTCCATTCAGAAGGAGCAACACATACATCGTAAAGCGTTCCAGCAGGCCAAATATGATGAACATTGAGGATGGCACCAACACTCCCACAATCACTAGTGGTCCATTCAGAAGGAGCAACACATACATCGTAAAGCGCTCCAGCAGGCCCAATATGACGAGCATTGAGGATGGCACCAACACTCCCACAATCACTAGCGGTCCATTCAGAAGGAGCAACACATACATCGTAAAGCGCTCCAGCAGGCCCAATTTGATGAGCATTGAGGATGGCACCAACACTCCCACAATCACTAGTGGTCCATTCAGAAGGAGCAACACATACATCGTAAAGCGCTCCAGCAGGCCCAATATGATGAGCATTGAGGAAGGCACCAACACTCCCATCAGGACAAGCACTACTGATGTTGTCATCGCCCAGAGCACAGGAAAGGCCATGAGCCACAATAGCTGCGCCCCCAGAAATATCATTGAAAGGGCTTTAAGATCATTCTTTAGAAGGGCCATCAGAGAACTCTCGCCCCTGCAGGATAACAACTTCCATCTCAGCATATTTGGGATGTGGCGCGGTGAACAACTAACCGCACCAAGCTTATAAAATGGGAATCTCCACCGAAGCTACGATGAAGATTATATACACCACCGTCACTACAGGAGCCATCACCACTTCTCAGTCATCAACACTGGAAACTGACACCACCATAACGTTTGGTAAAGCATGGTGGCTTCTGTAATGCCACTTGAGCCTTTACCTAAGGTTATGGTGGTGTCAGTCTCCAGTGATGATGACTGAGGGGTGGTGATGTCTCCTGTAGTGACTGTGTTGTCAATTATTATTATTGTAGCATAGTACCATAATAAAGCATCCTGCACCTATTGTACCAGTGTTCTTGTGTTTTATGTACTCTGGAAATGTACTTCCAAAATATAAAGGTATCATTACGTGTATAATGTGGCATAATACACAGCTTATTAAGTGTACAGTACAAGGGGGTCTGCTGACATCAGAAATAGAACGTTAGCAGGAAGAAGCACAATAGAGGTAAATGAAAGCACCGCTCCCTATCACGCTCCTCATATAACATTATATAGGTTCTCCAGACATCAGTTCTTCATTACACCCGGCTGGGTCTCATCCTAGCCTTCTGGTTATGCTCACCGCTACCCCTTCTGTGTTCTCCTGTCTATCTGGGGTGACAGAGAACTTCTGACACTTACTCATTTTTGGAATTCTTCCTATATAAGTATTAAGAGGGTGAGAGGGTTAGGGGCAGGCAGTGCTGGGGGTGGTGAGAGGGTTAGGGGCAGGCAGTGCTGGGGGTGGTGAGAGGATTAGTACAGTATGTTACTATTAACATCCTTGCTGGCGGGTCGCCAGAACGTACGCGCTGGCGACCCGCCAGCAGCCTCGCCAGCGAGGAGACTGAGACGCACGTGCGTCTCACGCGCACGCGCGTCTCAGTCTCCGTCGCTGGCGCGACGGAAAACCCTGTCCGTCTCCGCCTCAGGGAGACGGACAGGGTTAGGGGGGGTTAGGGGGGGTGCGGGCAGGCGGCGGGGACCCCGGGTTACCGCCGGCAAGCCGGCGGGGACCCGGGGGAACGGATCGAAGCGCCGTCGGAAGGGGACGCGCGCGCCTCTCGTGCGCGCGCGTCCCCTTCTCACCATCGCCATGGCGCTGGCGGGGGATGGCGGCTGGCGACGCCAGCGCCATCCCCTGCAAAGATGGACCCTGACCCATCTGTAGTAGTACGTTTATTTATAAGGCGCCACAAGGTGTCCGCAGCGCCGTACATAGCAAACAAAAAACAAATTACAAGGTAACATACAGGGTGTGTTGATAAAATACAGCATAAATAGGGGTATAGCTGGTAGAACTAAAATCAGCATCAGTCCTGAAGTAGGTGTCAAAATTTTCGAGGAGACTGAAAATGAAGTAGAGGAAGGGAAGAACAGGACAGGAGCACAGGTGAGGTAAAGAGGAAGGGTGAGTACGTGAGGAAGGAGGACCCTACTCATAAGAGTTAACATACTAAAAGGAGGTGGGTGGACGAACAAAAAACAATAGGATAAGTAGGAACGGATGGGAACAGAGGCAGGATAGGAGGATCATAAGAGGTTAGGAGGAGGGATAGGCTAGTGGAAAAAAGTGGGTTTTGAGGGAGCGCTTGAAGGAGGTAAGGGAATCAGAAAGCCTGATGGGTGGTGGGAGGTTGTTCCAGTGCAGGGGGGCAGCTCGAGAGAAGTCTTGGACACGGGAGTGGGAGGAGGTGATTAGGTGAGAGGTCAGTCGGCGGTCAGCGATGGAGCGAAGAGGACGGGAGGGAGTGTGGATAGAGATCAGTGAAGAGAGGTAAGGAGCGGTGGAGGAGGAGAGAGCCTTGTAGGTGGTGGTGAGGAGTTTAAAGAGAACTCGGAAAGGAATGGGGAGCCAGTGAAGAGATAGACAGAGGGAGGAGGCGGAGGTAGAGCGGCGGGTGAGGAAGATGAGCCTAGCAGCAGCGTTAAGAATGGATTAGAGAGGTGCGAGGCGGGTGAGAGGTAGCCCAGAGAGAAGGATGTTGCAGTAGTCAAGGCGGGAGATGACAAGAGAGTGAATGAGAATTTTGGTCGCGTCAGTGGAGAGGAATGGTCTGATGCGTGAGATATTGCATAGGTGAAAGCGGCAAGACTGTGAGAGAGCACGAATGTGGGGGGTGAAAGAGAGGGAGGAGTCAATGATGACACCGAGGCAGCGCGTTTGGTCGGTGGAGGTGATCTCTGTTTCACCAATGCTGATGGAGATAGTGGGAGAAGAGGGGATGTTCGGGGGAAGGAAGATTAGAAGTTCAGTTTTAGCCATGTTTAGTTTTAGGAAGCGTTGGGTTAGGGGCAGGCAGTGCTGGGGGTGGTGAGAGGGTTAGGGGCAGGCAGTGCTGGGGGCAGGTAAGGGATAAGAGTGGATATTGCTGGGGCAGTGCTGGGTTTGGGGAGGGGAATAGAAGTATATATTCGCTGGGGCAAGGAGGGGTTAGGGGCAGACAGTGCTGGGGACAGGTAAGGGATAAGAGTGGATATTGCTGGGGCAGTGCTGGGTTTGGGGAGGGGAATAGAAGTATATATTCACTGGGGCAAGGAGGGGGTTAGGGGCAGGCAGTGCTGGGAGTAGGGACAAGAGTACAGTGATCGCGCCTAGCGACAACAAAAGTGGAACCCCTCACTGACAAAACTTGGGGTCCTTCCTGACCTGGGTCCAAACAGGTGCCAGGCGGGGTCCTGACAGTCATTTACCTGACGTCGGGATCCCAACTGTTAAAACACCGACAGCCGGGTTCCTGACGGCCACGACCCCCATTGAGGGAGAATAGAATAGGTGGCGAGCGTAGGGAGTCCGCAAGGGGCTTTGTTGCGCTCGCCATGCTGTCTGAGTCCGGCCAGTCGGGATCCCGACTGTCAGAACCATATACCACACCCGGTCCAAACAAGATGATGGTTCCTCATTCCTTTCACACACCCCCAATATGACCGCATTGCCAGAACTAAGAGGTCACATATTCATTTGCAATATATATGGTGGCGCACGTGCAGTCAGCTGACAATCACTCAATGTGCGTTTTCTCTAATTAGCTCTGTCCCCCATCATCCTGCAGGTACAGACGACGGATATCGCCAGGGAAAGCAAGCATGGCATCCTGCTTCCCTACCCCTGTAGCTGCTCATTGTGCCCGGCATCGGCCAGTGTGTATGCCTGGTCACGTTGTGTAACATCTCGCTGGGTACAGGTATCGTTTAAGGGATTATGATGCAAGCATTAGTTCGACAATGGAAAGGTTGACAGTGAAAAGGCCACTTCTTTTTTTTCTATCTGACTTGTGTCGACAGGCGGTATATCATACCCTACCATCCACTACGGCGTGTAGGGAATATATAAGAGTGTGCCATGCCCTAAGCATCACGAGTGCAGCGAGCCACCGTACTCGGAGCATTGTGAACGCAGGGAGCCATGGGAGGGGCGCCGTACACTAATATGGTGTTCATGTCGACTTACGTCGAAATTGTTGGCAAAAAAATCCATTAAAAACTCATGTCGACCCTTTGACTGTCGACCTTTCCATTGTCGACTCAATGAATGTGTCGACCTCCCCACCCTGCTGACCTTAGCCATGTCAACCTTTGTATGTGTCGACATAAGCCCTGTCGACCTTTAGTAACCATCCTAATGTGTGCCGACCCTATGACCCATTCCCTTGTGTACTGTGCACCCAGCTTAAGGTTTGCTCATAGAGAAGGGAAACATCTTGTGCTGTTCATATAGAAGATACCTCTGAACTGCTGGGTTACAAGATTTGGGAGGGGCCCCCGCACTTAGGACCTTATTCTGATTGACACGCAGCGCCGCAAAGTTCTCAGCGCTGACTGTCTTTTAAAGCCCGTCCGCCACTCGCATTGCCGCCCGCCCCCCTTCACACAGCAAATTCGCCCACACGGCTGCAAGTGGATGATTTGCATAAACATGCATTGGCAGCCTCGGGGGCGACACCCACATCACTCGATAATCGCCGACCATCGAATGATGTGGAGCGTACACACAAAAACTAAAACACCCTCAGGAGTCTTAGCTTGGCGTGTGTCCTGTACCAGGACAGGGCGGGCAGCTGCCCACCCCCGGCACCCGGGCATTACCATGAGAACACCCATGAAGTGCTGGGCGTTCCCATGGCCCGCCACCCCACGCCCCCTGCCTGCACTGTTGTGTGCGAGTGCCCGCAAACATTGCGCTCCCATGCAAATTCAACCAGAATCAGGCCCTTACTTTGCCCCCTATGCAGCACAATTCATAGACGTCATTCTGGAGCCAGACCTGCAGCGAGTCAGTCCGGGGCCCAGTCACAGAACCCACACACTTATCATTGGCGTATAAACATCATTTATTACGTTGTTATTGTAACACTCCAGCCCCGTTGGTAAATGAAGTGACCATGCGCCTTCCTCGTGGCAAGTATGACCCTGGTAACTGTGCCCTCTCCAGGCCTCTGTTTCAGCAATTATGCCCAGTGACCAGTGTCCAAGGGCGTAACTACCATAGGTGTAAGGGGTGCAGCTGCTATGGGGCCCTGAGCTGAGGGGGGCCCATCTTTACTGTCTAAGTCATATGTTTTACATACATTTATCACCATCAGTTTGTAAATGGGGGCCCTTTCAAACTTTTCCTATGGGGCCCACAAATATCTAGTTATGCCCCTGCCAGCGTCGGTGGGTAAAAGGTAAGTATAGTCTAGGTGGGCACAGTGAGTGGCATGGGCCCACCCCAACTCATGGGCCTGTGCATACCGGTATCCGGACTGATCATAGAGTGACTCATGATAGACAGTCATATGGTCGACCACTAATAGTCGACAGTCAAAAGGTTGACAGGGTCAAAAGGTTGACACACAATAGGTCAACAGGGTCTAAAGGTCGACATGGAAAAGTTCAACGGGTTTAAAGGTCGACATGGGCAAAATGTTGACATGAAAAAAGTCGACATGCATTTTTTTACAAAATTTTCAGCCGACATGTGCCGACAGGCGGTATTTCATGCCCTACCATCCACTAGAGCATGGAGGGAGAATAAAATAGTGTGCTGAGTGCAGCAAGCCATGCGAGGGGACGTGGTGCACTTAGACAGTGTCCATGTCGACCTATGTTGACATAGACATCCTAAAAACATTAAAAACTCATGTTGACCTTTTTGATGTCGACCATTTTTTTATGTCGACATTTTACCTGTCGACCTGGCCAACCTTTTAACCATGTCGAGCTTTTAGCTGACGACCTTGTGGCTGTCCGACCATTAGTGGTTGACCATATGTCTATCATGAGTCAGTCTATGATTTATACCATAACCGTGCGCCCCTACACCCTGCACACATTATAGAGCCCCCCCCTCCAACTGGTTCATCTCATCGGTAACTCACTAGAAACAATTGCACCCTCTCCACCTCCGCCTGTGCCAACCAATGGTGCTTTAGAGCTGGCCCTGCATAGCCACTAGGAAAATGACTAGGGCATGCATTGCAAGCCTAGGGCGGCCTCAGCGGCGGTTTGTGGCAGCATATGACCTAGTAGAATCAGGAACCTAATGGAGCATATTCAGGGCCGGCACCACCACTAGGCAAATCTAGGCATTTGCCTAGGGCGCCGGCCACTGGAGGGCGGTATTTTGCCCCCCTTGCGCTTGTTTTGGAAACACTGGCCGCATGCTGATTGGCTGAGATTCAGCCAATCAGCGTGCGCCGTGCGGCCAGTGTTTCCAAAACAGAAGCGCTTCCGCATAGCCCGGCGGATAGCGCTCGTTATTTCTTATTGACTGCAGGGACCCCCCGCTGCCGCCGCCAGCTTTATATACGCACAGCGCCGCAGGACAGGTACCCGGGCGGCAGACACCGGGGCGCCCCCACCCCGACTTGCCTGGGGCGCTCCGGTTGCCTTGCACCGGCCCTGAGCATATTATGGGGAGCCCAATGTGTGTGTGTGGCAGCGGGTAAGGAGGATGTATTGCCTACAGCAGGCCTGGCCAACCTGTGGCTCTCCAGATGTTGTCAAACTACAAATCCCATCATGCCTTGCCACGGTTTTGCTATAAGGTAGTGTTAAAACAGTGGCAAGGCATGCTGGGATTTGTAGTTCCACAACATCTGGAGAGCCACAGGTTGGCCTGTACTGGCCTACAGTAACAGAAAGGTGGGTGATCCTCAAAATATGTGCGGAACGGTGTTAATTAGTGTATAACATCCAATGGGTATCACCCTACCCACAAAAAGGATACCACAGTGAAGACAAAAAGACAAGTGTAGGGTCTATTAATTAACAATTAATCACACAGAAAAAATGATATACGGTGTATACACACACAACACATTTATTTTGTGGAGGAATAGACAGTGGGTATTTGTGATCTTTTCTTTATTGTTCGTGATTCCACTTAGATGTTGGTTCCGCAAAACATATGGAATAAAGGTATTGAAACACCAGTGTGTAGTATTGTCATATAAATATCCACAGTAAGAAAGGATAAGTTCTGTACGGATGGTGTAATGGTGATAAGGGCCGGTGCAAGGTTTCTAGACACCCTAGGCCAGTGGTTCCCAAGCTGTGTGCCGTGGCACCCTGGGGTGCCCTGGCTTGGTGGTCCAGGACCAATTAAAAATTATTTATGGTCAATGTAATAGGCAAAAACAGTGCTGGTGGCTGCCAATCATAATATATGTGGACAAACAGAAGCAAATCCTGTCACTGACCACACACCTGACCCTAAGGATGACATCTAAACAGGGCGCCACCACTAGGCAGCTTTGGGCATTTGATACAAATAATTAACCTAGGTTAATTTTTAGAGCGCCTTAATATGGGTTAGTTTCTAATAAGCAGCTGCTACCGGGGGTGGTCAGTTTCCCAACAAAAACATATAGAAGAAAGAAAAAAGAGAGGAGCAGCGCTATACCAAATTAAAAGGTGTATGCATCAATTTAAAAATAATAACTATTTATTCACATTTAAACATACATAAACAGCACATAGTCTTAAAATAAGGGACCTGTTTTTAGGTGGAAGGGGGACCTGTGGAGTGTCAATAGTCACCAATGGGGGATTGATATAACCTGCGTGGATCAGGATTGACGTCCAATTGCACAGTGAGTCCGTTAGATGGTAGTCCTGAGTATCCTATGGTCTCCTAGTTCCAAAACCCGTTGGCATATGATGTTATGTAGCCAGCCCGGGGGGACCTATAAACGGCAGTCCAATAGGTCAGGTGTTTGAGAACAGTACAATGCCTTTAAGTTTGAAGGACACGATCCGATAATAAGCAGGTGGTCAACCTCTTCTCCAAATGGTAGTAGATGTTATTTCTCCAAAGTCAGGTCTAGCAACACCAACGCGTTTCGCTGTGTTCACTCACAGCTTTGTCAAGCTAGTAAATTTTTACAACCAGTTCTGGATGTGTTCCACCTTCCTCAGAAGCCAGCACAAATTTAAGGTGAGAGAGACCATAGCTGAAACATTTTGTGCTCTGCTTTTGCATTCAGAACTTGTTACAAGGTGGAGTTATTGCAGTGGAAATCCACGCCGCAGCAGATGTACGTGTCAGGTTAAATCTTTCCCCCAGTTCATAGACAGGTATAAAGAGATCAGTTGATCAGGTGTAGGTTGGTTGTGTTCTCTTACCTGTGTTGCTGCTTCTCCTTCTTCTTGGGGAAGAATGGAAGGCGGGAAACCAGGTATTGCTCAAGAGGGTTTGCGCAGTATTTGACAACCTGCGCCTCAAATCAAAAAGCAAGTAATGCACAATAACAGTTGAATAATTTTACTACGTCTGCAAGGAATCGCTACTCTACGTTTCTGACTGTCATCTTCAACCAATTGGAAAATACACTTTACCCACTGTTTCTTATACTACAAATCTGTCTAAACGTCACATTTGCATAAATCGGAATGACACGTCTATGATTACTGCATAGATCAAGATAAACAATTAACAATTACTATTGCATAAACCACAGTAAACAGACAAATGTTATTATTCCATAAATAACCCAGTAATTATTATTGCGCAATAATGAATGTTCCTATGTGCACTTTTAGTACCTGAGCGATATCACAGTAAGCCTTTACCCTAATTTGTCCTTTCCTTTGTAGTAGTACGTTTATTTATAAGGCGCCACAAGGTGTCCGCAGCGCCGTACATAGCAAACAAAAAAACTAATTACAAGGTAACGTACAGGGTGTGTTGAAAAATACAGTATAAATAGGGGTATAGCTGGTAAAACTAAAATCAGCATCAGTTCAAAAGTAGGTGTCAAAATTGTCGAGGAGACTGAAGATGAAGTAGAGGAAGGGAAGAACAGGGCAGGAGCACTGCTGTGGTAAAGAGGTAGGGTGAGTACGTGAGGAAGGAGGACCCTACTCATAAGAGTTAACATACTAAAAGGAGGTGGGTGGACAAACGAAAAACAATAGGATAAGTAGGAACGGATGGGAATGGAGGCAGAATAGGAGGATCAAAAGAGGTTAGGAGGAGGGATAGGCTAGTCGAAAAAAATGGGTTTTCAGAGAGCGCTTGAAGGAGGTAAGGGAATCAGAAAGCCTGATGGTTGGCGGGAGGTTGTTCCAGTGCAGGGGGGCAGCGCGAGAGAAGTCTTGGACACGGGATTGGGAGGAGGTGATTAGGTGAGAGGACAGTCGGCGGTCAGCGATGGAGCCAAGAGGACGGGAGGGAGTGTGGATAGAGATCAGTGAAGAGAGGTAAGGAGGGGTGGAGGAGGAGAGAGAGCCTTGTAGGTGGTGGTGAGGAGTTTAAAGAGTACTTGAAAAGGAAAGGGGAGCCAGTGAAGAGATAGACAGAGGGGGGAGGCGGAGGTAGAGCGGCGGGAGAGGAAGATGAGCCTAGCAGCAGCATTAAGAATGGATTGGAGAGGTGCGAGGCGGGTGAGAGAAGGATGTTGCAGTAGTCAAGGCGGGAAATGACAAGAGAGTGAATGAGAATTTTGGTCACGTCAGTGGAGAGGAATGGTCTGATGCGTGAGATGTTGCGTAGGTGAAAGCGGCAAGACTGTGAGAGATGTGGGGTGTTAAAGAGAGGGAGGAGTCAATGATGACACCGAGGCAGCGCGTTTGGTCGGTGGAGGTGATCTCGGTTTTACCAATGCTGATGGAGATAGTGGGAGAAGAGGGGGGTGTTCGGGGGATGGAAGATTAGAAGTTCAGTTTTAGCCATGTTTAGTTTCAGGAAGCATTGGGTCATCCAGGCTGAGATGGCCGTGAGGCATTCGGAGACCTTGGACAGGAGTGATGGGGATAGGTCATGGGAGGAGAGATAGATTAGGGTATCATCAGCATAAAGGTGGTAATGGAAACCATAGGAGCTGATGAGGGTGCCCAGAGAGGTGGTGTAGACGGAGAAGAGGAGAGGGCCAAGGACTGACCCTTGGGGAACACTGACTGGCTGCGGGGTAGTAGGAGAGGAGGAGTTCGGAGTGGAGACGGAGAAGGAGCGATCGGAGAGGTATGAGGTGAACCAGGAGAAGACCATGCCAGTGATGCCAAAGGAGCGGAGGGTGTTGAGCAGGAGAGGGTGGTCAACAGTGTCAAAGGCAGCCGACAGATCAAGCTGGATGAGGATAGAGAAGAGGCCTTTGGATTTAGCCGATAGTAGATCGTTAGTGACTTTGATCAGGGCAGTTTCAGTGGAATGTAAAGGGCGGAACCCGGATTGGAGGGGGTCTAGAATGGAGTTAGCAGTAAGGTGGCTTAGGAGACGGTTATAGGTCAGACATTCTAGGAGCTTGGAGGCAATCCAAATGTATATCCAAATGGAGTCTTGGGTATTTGTAATCCACTGGGTTTTGGCCATAATTAGTGAGATATTAAATGTCTTTCCTGCAGCAGACTTTTGTTCAAGAGGATCCAACTTTAAGAGGTTAAACACAAACCAATGCAGTATGATATTGGTTAACACAGCTGCCTCTTCTATAAGCTGTAACAACATGGGCCAATGATACTTTCATCCTCTGCCACTGAGCAATTCTGGAGTTATTCGATACAGTCTATTAACATGCAAGTCTTTCTTGATGCGGCTGGTTAGGTTTGGGAGAGGGTCACTTAAAGATGAATTCTGTTTGCCACTCTTCTTAAAGTGTCCATTTAAACAACTCACATGAGATCCCAGTACAACCTGCTGTGAACAGTACTCTGCCTATTAAGAGTCTCCCTGGGTTTTGACTTACCACAGTCCGGAATTTTTGCATGCTCAGTCTCTGACCTGTCTCCTCTCCCTGCTTTCATGTGCTCAGCAACTTCCTGGCTTTTTTTCTCTGTCCTCCTGCAACTTTATTTAACATGGACAAATGCCCAAAGTACAAGAAAATGGGGCAGACCAATCCTCCGTCCTGGAGGGGGTCTTGTTCTACCTCCTCTGTCTTAACGGAGTCCAGTCCCAATTAATTAAACATTTTAATATATGTGTATATCACATACATAGGAAAATAACAATAAATGACATTAGGACTGTCTACAGGACCACCATGTAATAATAAGATCATTTTATAGCTCACCATACAATATGTAAAGCATTTTAGCATCAACCAGACAATACAGAGAACATTAAACTTGCAACTACACAACACAGAGAGCATTTTAGTGTCCACAAGACAATAGGTGCAGCATTTAAGTTGTGCTGAGAAGCCGGGGCGGTGATTGACAGCTCAACTGGGTGGGTGCAAGTGTGCCCAACCAGTTGTTATGTCTGGCTGGAAAGATTGGCAGTGTACATTGAGAACACACTGCCGATTCGGTGAGAGACATATCTGCAGATCAGTTATATCTGTTAGTGTGTACCCTGCTTTAGAGGAGAGTGTTATGGCGGGCCGACAGTTGGGATTCTGATGGTCAGTACATCGACATTGAGCGCAATAAAGCCCCTTGCGGGTTTGGTGGCTTGATGCGCTCGCCACAGGTTCTATTCTCCCTCTATGGGTATTGTTGACCCCCACGAGGAAGAATAGCCCATCAGTTGGGATCCCAGCTGTCAGACATTTAAACAGTTGGGATTCTGATGTTGAAGTGCTGACGGTCAGAAACCCGACAATTGTGATGTCATACGGCACCCGCTTTAGAGCTTTTGCCTGTCTACCTCGTGTTTTTGGCCTGGCCCTGCTCCCAGTTCCAACTTCCTCTCATACAACTCCCCTACCTCCTATGTGCCGCACGTCTGCCCAGATTGAGCCCTGGCAGATAATTCTTCCCCTGCATTGAGCCAACAGTCGTCACATTGCAGAACATGTCCCTGAAGCTCACCAGGGGCCCGGGACTAAAGAAAAGGCAGGCCCCCTCTGGGTGTATCATTATATATACAATATGAATATAAATACAGAAGGACGTTATGGGATGTAGTAGGTGGGTGGAATGCCGGTGATCTGATTGCAGACGCCGGAATCCAGCAGTCGGGACCCTTAAAAAATATGCTAGGGAGGGAAGGGTTAAGTGGTGAGGGGAAGGGTTAGGGTGAAGCTTCAGGAGGGTTGGGGGGGTGTTAGTGTTTGTTTAGTAGAGCGCCCCTGGTAAGATCAGAATCAGAATCATCTTTATTGGCCAGGTATACTTGCGTATGCTTGGAATTTTTTGTGGTAACAGTGCAGCATCAATCAGGGAACACAAAGGGGGTGGGAAGAGAGGCATAAACATACATCACATACATTTCACATGTATCTAGAAAAGTTCGAGTTAGTATTTGGTATGTTCAATACGGTTTAGTTGGTGGACAGCTATTGGGAAGAAGCCTTTTGTAGTTCTTGTCGTCTTTGCTGGGATGGACCTAAAACATCTGCCTGACGGAAGGGGTTCAAACAGGTTGTGGCCAGGGTGTAGCTTGTCCGCCAAGATCTTTCCTGCACGCTTATTGACCCTGGCTAGGTATAGTTCTTGGACAGTGGGGAGCTCCGCCCCAATGATCTTTTCTGCCATCCTCACCACTCTTTGCAATTTTCGTCTGTCATTCTCGTTTGCTCCTCCGAAACAGATTGTGATCGAGGAGCAAAGGACAGACTCTACTATGGCAGTGTAGAAGATGAGCAGCAGCTCCTGCGGGATGTTGAATTTCTTGAGTTGCCTCAGGAAGAACAACCGCTGCTGAGCCTTCTTGACAGTTGTAATGATGTTGGGACCCCATTTGAGGTCGCAGGAAATCTTTGTTCCTAGGAATTTGAAGGAGTCGACCCTCAACACTACTCTGTCAGATATTATGAGTGGGTGCATGGCATTTGGTTTCTTTCTGAAGTCCACCACCATCTCCACCGTTTTGAGGGGGTTGAGGTCAAGGTTGTTTCCGCTACACCATTTAGTTAGCCGATCCACCTCCCGTCTGTATGCCGACTCGTTTCCATCCATGATAAGGCCGATAACCGTTGTGTCGTCTGCAAATTTTATAATTTTTACTGACTGTTCTGCTGAGGTGCAGTCGTTTGTGTAGAGGGAGAAGAGCAGGGGGGAGAGGACACATCCTTGAGGGGCACCGGTGCTAATTGTGCATGTGTTTGAAATGAATGCGCCTGCTTTCACCGCCTGTTTCCTTTCAGTCAGGAAGTCAGTGATCCAGGAGCATGTAGGTTCTGGGACTCCTAGTGAACAGAGTTGTGGCTCCAGGATGTGAGGGATGATAGTGTTGAATGCCGAGCTGAAATCAACAAATAGTATCCTTGCATAGGTGCCTGGACTGTCCAGGTGCTGTAGAATGTAGTGCATCCCTAGGTTGACTGCATCCTCGACACTTCTGTTTGCTCGGTAGGCAAACTGCAGGGGGTCGAGGTGAGCATTTGTAACAACTCTCAGGTGGTTCAGCACCATACGTTCAAGCACTTTCATGACCACTGATGTTAGTGCAATCGGCCTGTAGTCATTGAGGTCTTTCGCAGTTGAGCTCTTGGGAACCGGGACGATAATTGAGGCTTTGAAGCAGGTGGGGACCTTGCACATTTCTAGTGAAGTGTTGAAAATCCTGGTAAAGATAGGGGCTAGCTGTGTTGCACAGGTCTTGAGGGCAGATGGAGACACTCCGTCTGGGCCTCCAGCTTTCCTAGGGTTGACCCTCTTGAACATTCCTTCTACCTCTGTTTGGTCCACCTGGAGAGTCTGGGGGTGGCAGTTTTAGAAGGAGGGTGGGCAAGCCATTTTGCCTCGGTCAGGGGTAGGACTGATGCAGGTAGCTTCCTTCTCGAACCTGCAGTAGAAATCGTTCAGCTCGTTCACTAGTTTCTGGTGCATGGTGGAGGGGGTTCGAGAGATCTTGTAGTTGGTTATAGCTTGCATGCCTCTCCAAGCTGACGCGGGGTCGTTGGTTGACAGGTTGTTCGCCAGCTTGTCTGAGAATCTTTTTTTTGCCAGCTTGATTTCCCGTGTTAGGGAGTTCCTGGCCTGTTTGTACAGGACAATATCACCACTGCGATAGGCTTCTTCCTTTGCCCGACGAAGCTTCCTGAGTTGACCGCTGAACCATGGCTTGTTGTTGTTGAAGGTGCATGCTGTTTTGATTGGCACGCACAGGTCCTCGCAGAAACTGATGTAGGCTGTCACTGTGTCGGTCAGATCGTCTAGGTTTGTAGCGGAGGATTCAAAGACTCCCCAGTCTGTGCATTCGAGACAGGCCTGAAGCTTCATTTTTGCCTCGTTTGTCCAGCTTTTGACTGATCTGACCACTGGTTTAGCTGACCTTAGCTTCTGGGTGTAAGTTGGTAGAAGGTGGACTATGCAATGGTCAGAGAGGCCCAGAGCTGCCCGGGGGATAGCCCGGTAAGTAGACTTGATAGTGGTGTAGCAGTGGTCTAAGGTACGTCCTTCACTGGTGTGGCATCTGACTTGCTGTCTGTACTTCGGTAGCTCTTGGGACAGGTTGGCACTGTTGAAGTCGCCCATCACTATAAGCAGTGCTTCCGGATGTTTGAGTTCTGTGTCTGTTATCCTGGTGGCCAGTTGGAGTTGGGCTTCTTTCGCATTTCCTTGGGGTTAATCAGTCAGGATGCCAGTGTCGGTATCTGACCACCAGTACCCAATTGTCACTAGAAGGAAGCACAAAAGATTACTTAGAAAGCAGAAACTTTAATTCTACCACCATCTGCTTGTATAAAAAGCTGCTCTGTATTAAATAAACATGTTACAAGGTAGATTAGAGTACTGAATTGGATAACTGGATCAGTGTTTTAATGAACATAGGTATAAAAGCAGGAACCAGCACTGTGCTGTGGTGGGGTATGGAGGAGGTGATGATAAGGACCAGCATAGGCGTGCGCAGCACATTTTATTAGGAGGTGCACTGTCAAAGGGGTGTACCTAGCACCACATATTGGGCATGTATAACACCGCCCATTGGGTGTGTCTAACAGCGCCAATCAGATGTGTCTACCATCATCTATTGGTACTCGCTACAATATAAAATGGCTCTTAGTATAATAATACATGCAAATAAGGTAAAAAAAAACATATATGGATGATATGTAGTGATAGGACAATGGTCTGGTACAAGTAACAATGCAAAACACACATAATTGATTGATGGGCGCTTTTTTCAATGGAATATAGTTCTAAAAAGCAACAGTCTATGGTAAAAGGTATTGTTGGTAGGGAGGTGTTCATAAGGGTGGGGACAGCATTAGGGGGTGCCTGTGCACCCATAGGACTTAATGTGCGGACACCTATGAGGACCAGGGTGTCCAGCGCCCTCCTGCAAACTGTAAACGTTGCACCCGCTTACAAATACAGATGCGGTCAATCTCATCCTATCCAAAAGAAGCTGCATCGTGCTTGTGACTAGCCATGGCCCATTTGTGGGCGCGTACTCACCATGCAATCTTTTGTGGGTGCATGCACACCCATGGGCGTGCTTATTGAGGCAAACGAGTCAGGTTTGCTGCAATAAGTGTGTAGCGCTGAAAAGAAACACATCTGTAGGTCCTCTTGATATGTCTCTTTTCAATTTTTCACAGATTGAAAATGTGAAAAGAGAGAGGGTGACTTGGAGAGAATGAGATTTAGTGGGTGACAGGGAAAAGGTGAGAGGAGAGAGAGTGATTTTAGGGAGAGGCCTGGGGCGACAGTGAGAGACAGAGGGAGACAAGCAGAGGGTAAAAAATGAAAGTGACTGGGAGCAGGGGCGCCGATTTACGGTTTTTCCGGCGGGTGCTGAAGGGGGCGTGCTCAAGGGGTGTGTCCCTGCAATGGGCTCCCACATCCCCCCCCTCCCAGAGCTCTCGCCGTCGGGAATCCTGGCAGTGCCGCAGCAGGGTCCCAGCAGCAGATATGCCGTCAGCAGCAGGGTCCCTGCAGAAGATGGGAACTAGCAGCAGTATTAATACCGCTACTAGTTCCCATCTGCCGCAGAGACCCCCGCTGTTGATGACATATCCGTTGCTGGGACCCAACTGCGGTGCTGCCAGGATCCCCGACGGCGAGCAGTGGGTGAGCTCTGGCCGTGGCCCGTAGGTGCTCCTCACGTTCCATGGGTGCTTGTGCCCCGGAGCACCCACAGTTTTGGTGCCTATGACTGGGAGTGGGGGAGAGTCAGCGGGTGACAGAAGAGAGTTGACAGGGAGAGTGAGTCAGCGAGTGACAGGAGAGAGAGGTGGCGGAGAAAGAGTCAGCAGGTGAAAGGAGAGGTGACAAGAAGAGGAAGAAAAAGAAGACAGGAGAGATAGGTGGCAGAGTCAGCGGTTGACAGGAGGGAGGTGACAGATCCAGCGGGTGACAGTGAGAGAGGTGATCATGATATAGTCAGCGGGTGACAGTGAGAGAGTCAGCGGTTGACAGGAGGGAGGTGACAGATCCAGCGGGTGACAGTGAGAGAGGTGATCATGATATAGTCAGCGGGTGACAGTGAGAGAGTCAGCGGGTGACAGGAGAGAAGTGACAGAATCAGTGGTTGACAGGAGAGAGGTGAAAGATTGAGTGAGTGACAGTAAGAGACGTGATTGTGATAGAGTCAGTGGGTGACAGTGAGAGAGTCAGCGGGTGAGAGAAGAGAGGTGACTGAGAGTTAGCGGGTGACAGGAGAGGTGACTGGGAGATAGTCAGTGGGTGACATGAGAGAGAAAGAGGTGACAAGGGGCCAGATGCACTAAGCTTCAAAAGTGATAAAATGGAGAGTGATAAACAGCCAGCCAATCAGCTTCTGTCTGACATTTTTCAAACACAGTCTGTGACATGGCAGGTAGGAGCTGATTGGCTGGCAGTTTATCAGTCTCCATTTTATCACTTTTGAAGCTTCTGGTCCCAGAAGAGAGAGAAAGAGAAACTCAGGAGATTCAGCGGGTGACAAGAGAAATATGTGACAGGGAGAGAAAGTCATCGGGAGACAGGATAGAGAGGTGAAAGCCGGGGAGAGTTAGTGGGCAACAGCGAGTGCATTAACCCCCCCCCCCCCCCAAAAAAAAATTGTAATATAAAATTGTTAACATGGAACTACCCCAAAGCACACTTTATCGATATGACAAGCTCCAAGCAGGCATTGTTAACATGGTACTGTATCCACAGTGACATGTGACTAACCCTCCCCCGCACATTGTTAGTAAGGTCCACAGGACCAGTATTAGCTGTGCTACAGAGCTGCACTGGAGTACCTAGGCAGCTTTGACCACTATGCACAGGGCCAGCGCCACCACTAGGCAGCTTTAGGCATTTGCCTAGGGCGCCGGCCACTGGAGGGCAGTAGTTGGGAGTAGGGACCCTGCTGGATGGAGGTGAGTGGCTTTCCCTCCTCTCCCCCCCTCCCAGCGACAAGGCGGCGCCCGCTGCATCGCCCCCCCCACCCCACCTGTGGAGTAACACAGCGGCATCACCCCCGCCCATCCGCACGCCATCCAAACCCTGTGGCGTCTTGCAGTGGCGCGTCGCATGCGGCGGCAACCCAACCCAAGCCCCCCCTCCCATTGTGGAGCAACGTGGCGGCCGCATCGCATCACACACACACACACACCCATGTGGGGGAGGGGGGTTGTGATGTGATGTGGCTGCGGCATGGAGCTGGTGAGCTATGAGTATTATTTCTAATCACTTTTTTAGAGTTATTTTATTTTTTTATGTCTGGCCGCTCCTCATCGGGAAGCCATTTTCAGTTTCCTCTTCATTATTTTATTGTTCTTTTAAATAATCAAGCGGAAAAGTGAAATAATTGCAATAGTGAAATGATGGTTCCCGCTGCAAGGACCTTTTTGTGTTGCGTGCCGGGCTCCCTGCCAAGTATGGTGGAGTCTGGGACGAGTCCGGTATCACAGAGAAGTCAACGGCACGAGGATATTCCGGGGGGAATGCTGCGGAGTATCCCACATGAAGAAACCACTTATGATGACTGGTCTGAGGACCTTTGTACTTGATGTATCTCTTATCTCATCCGAAGCGTTATCCCGCTGGAACCAATGGAATTGTGGCGTAATTATCACTGACTTTAGCACAAGGGTTGGACAAAGAGGGACCAAGATAAAAAAACGGTACTTGTTTCCAAGCACGGCGCCACCGATTTTTTTTGTATCCATTGGGTCAGAAAAATCGGGTCCGGGCCCGCAAAACGTGGGAGGGGGGGTCGTGGGGGGGGGGTGTGTGCCGCAAATCGCGGGAGTCACGGGGGATGCCGCGAATCGCGGGAGTCGCGGGGGCCCGTGAATTGCGGGAGGGGGGGTCGTGGGTGCCTGGAGGGGGGGGGGGATGCTGGCAGAGGGGTGCAGGAGTAATGGTGGATGGTGGCTGTGGAGAAATGGTGGACGTGTACTGTAGCCCTGGCTGGGCGGGGGGAGGTGATGTCAAAGGGGTGGGGTGAGTAGAACACTGGTCTTTTCCTTAGGGGGGGCGGGTTTGTGTATAACGCTGGGCGGGAATGTTATACACATAGAACACTGGTCTTTTCCCTAGGGGGGCGGGAACGTTATATACAGGGGATAAGTGACAGATCTGGCTAAATATATAAGAGACAGGGGCGTAGCTAAGGGTTCATGGGCCCTGGTGCGAAAGGTCAGCTTGGGGCCCCCCTACATACAACAAAATTAAAATCTCGGTCAGTTTATATTTTAATACATCAAGTATATTATGTTAATAATAGAACTAACATTTTAACATAGGATAGTAGTTTATTTAAATAAAATATTGAGTCACAGGGGGTCTGCACACTGGCGGAGCTCCGGGCAGCAGCTGATGATGTGCCTGGAGAGTGATGGAGCGGGCACGGCTGACAGCAGCCAGGACTGCATCCCCGGAGGGGGGGACGGGGGGCTGGAGGCCCTGTCGGGGAGGATTCCCCACTACCACCGTGCTGAATTATGAAGTCCCCGGAGATGGAGAGCCCCGGCGGCAAGCCCGCCCTCCCCCAGAAAGCCTGCAATGTGCGGAGAGCCAGGGTGGCAGCGGCGGGCATACTCAGCGTGGGCAACGTGCTCAACTACCTGGACAGGTACACGGTGGCAGGTGAGAATATACCCAACCCCCCCCCGGTGCCCGCTATGTACCCTGTCACAGCCAGCCGCAGCCCACTATGCGGGACATACCGTGTGTGTGTTACATCCCGCCTCATGCAGTGCTCGCCTCGTGCTCAGATCAGGAGGATTCACTTCCTTCCTGCCTGACTGAGCAGTGTCTTCTGGGTCCTGTTGCTATGGAGTCGGACCGTCCTCTACCCCCCCCCCCCCCCCCAGCATGGCTGCAGGTATCGCCGTCCGCCCCCCCTGCTTCTTGATGCTGTCAGTGAGAGAGGAGCAGAGGTGGCCGGACAGTGGCGGGGGCTGGGCCCCCCTGGCTCAGGGGCCCGGTCGCAGGTGCGACCGCTGCGACCCCTGTAGCTACGCCACTGATAAGAGATATGCTGCTAACATGACTGCATAAATTAGGAATTAATTGATTACATTTACAAATAATCCATTTTTGATGAGGTTGGCTAATTGCATAAGTGTGTCATGTTGCAGATGCATGAGTTCTGAATAGAGTAGTGAGGTTTGCGGAAATACACCAAATCGGTGCGTACGCAGTGGTGTAGCTAGGTGCCACGGTGCCAGGAGCAAGGGCATGTATCGTGCCCCCCCCCCCGATTTGCAGTAGGCGGGGCTCTTGCGCAGCAAAAAGGGGGCGCAGCCTAACACTATACTGTGATAATTCCATATATAGTAAGGATGACATGTCTTAAAATGTATATATGTACCCAGGGGATTATGGGCATATAATGCCATACTAGTTATTCTTAATATGATATATTGTGCTATAAACATATGCTATCCCCACAGGGGACATTGTCTGAGTGATGAACAATTCCCAGCAGTCTCTGCAACTGTTTAAGAGGTCAGGAGTTGGTCACATGACCAGGGTCAGGGGATGACAGTTGAGAGGGAGCGACAGTTGTGCAGTGCAGTCTGTGAGGGGAAGATGGAGAATCTCTGTGGAGAGAGGCAGTGAGTGGTGAGTGTGAACCCAGCCCCAAAAAGGCAGCCAAATCCAACATACTCAGAAGGGAGAAGCTAATATAGATTGACAGCCCTCATCCATGTCTCCCCTGTATAAAAGCTCCGCCACCATCAGCATAGCAGCAACTGACTGACAGCTGGAGGGACATTCATAGTGATGGCGCTGTGAGGAAGGAACTTCCATATCTGGGCTAAATATTTATACAACTACCACCCAGTCTATAGCCCTGTTGCCCAGTATAAAGAGACTAATGATAAACAGCTCACGTTGTCAGAAAGGAGTAGTTACTGCAGATATAGTGCTCAGAAAATTGGATACTGACAGGTTGTTACAGACACAGCTAAAGTTTGCAGCAAGGGCCACCAGCTTATTAGTGGAATATATCATCCGCAATAGTGTATAGAGAAACTGAAAGTTCCGGGAATCAATCATCCCAGGCACCAGAGGTGGAGAGTCCTTTGGGGAGGAGGAGATCTGTGGGAGATTGACTGCAATAGAGGGGTTTGTGCGTGGTAATCCCGCCCCAGGAGGCAGTAACCACATCCCTAGACAAGCCTCCCGCACAACACACAGAGCAATCCAGCGCAAAACTTACTGACAGCTGATAGAAAACGTCCTGCTGCAGTAATCAGCAAACATAACACAGCTATAGTGTGCCCATTGCCATCAGTGTAAATACTTGTCAGGCATTGGGATAATGCACCCTATTATATCCGGAGAAGCACAGTGCAGCCTAAGACCAGCTTTCAGCTAAGGACAGCTGATCCTATTGGCTCCAACTTAGTTACACCGAATAACAGCAAGAAAGGCATTCTTAAGTATTACACTGTGGAGAGCAGCCGGCATAATTAGTTCAGCGTTAAATTAGCAAATAGCTTCTACAGCCTAAAACTCTGCTATAAAGTATATAAGGAGACTATTAGGACTCAGCTACAGTGACAGGAAAGGCTTATACCCCTTAGAAGATAGGGTAAAGAACCATTTATAGTTGTGAGTCATTCAGCCAGCAAAGTTAACTCTTATGGATTACAAAACCTCACCGTACTGAGTTTATCCTCTAGTGAAACAGTATCAACTACCTTTGTCAAGGGAGATAATTAACCAGACTAGAGCTACCCAACATTTCCCCTTTATAGGAAATGTTTCCGTGTAAAGTATTTTATCTTTAGAAGTGAGAGAACGTTTCTTTCATTCAGAAAGGTGAAAGTTCACTCAGAGACTGTGACTGGAAGCAAGATTCAGGCAGCAGTGAAAGCTAATTTAGTATTGTGATAGTATTACACACAGCAAACTCAGGGAAAGTATTTTAGTATCACCTCAGGAAGGTATCCATCAACCTTGCAATTGAGGGTATCAGAGTTGGAAAGAGGCTTAGCGGGCTGGGAGTTGGAAGTCCAGACACTTTCCAGTAACTAACAGCATTAAAGGTCTATAATTGACTATTCAGGGTCAGCGACAGAATTGCACAGAATTTACCTGGATTTAACTTCACCCAGTGGATTACAAATACCCTAGGGATTAACTTTCAGCATAGACTTTAGTCCCCTGAGAGGGACAGGGACAGTTCTATAAGGAAGCGCTTTATTAAAGAGTAACTGCAGTTACGCCGTAGACACTAAGGGTAAAATTAACCCATTATTGCGCAATAATAAACCATATTAATTGAATTAGTAGAGGCCTCCTAGAAACTGTAAAATATATGAATTGCTTGCATTGTAATCGTTCATTATATGTAGTACTGTAAGTGATTTTCTAATAGCTTGTTTGCTTGGCAGCATAAAAAGTAAGGTTGTTTATGTAATTAACTTCTGGAGTTCCTGATTGAGAGGGGAATCCTCGTTTTGAGTATCGACTCCTGTGTTCCAGAATAATAAAACCTTATTTATGGTATTATTGTTATTCATTGGTGTTCACATTATACCATTGTTCAATTGATGTACCCGTGAAACCCTGTGATAGATTTCACATTCTATACCACACACCGTAATGCCCGTTGCACATTTTAGCAAACTACCCATTACACATATAGCCACAGACAGGGGGGGGGGGGGGGGGTTAGTGAGGGTTGAGAGAAAGAGAGGTGGCAGGCCAGAGAGAGAAAAGGGGATGGGAAGAGAGAAAAAAAAGAGGAAAGATGGTGTAGGGGAGAGGTGAGAGGGGTGAGGTGACGGAGCAAGAGGGGGGTGTGTGATACAGGGTGAGGCGCCAGGGGGCAAATAAGTAATGTGATGGAAGAAGAGGTGAAAGGGGGTTAGGTGAAAGGGGGTGAGAAAACAGGCGACTGATAGGGAGGGTGAGGTGCTGGGTTGGGCAAAGGGGTGAGGTGACCAGGGGTTACTTGAGAGGGGGTGAGACAACAGTGGGTGATAGAGAGGGTGAGGTGGTGGAGGGGCTGTGATAAGGGGCAAGAGGGAGGGAGATAATTGGGATGAAGTAAGAGGGGAAGAGTGTATGGGAGGGTAGGTGAGGCAAGTCTTCTCACCAGCATCTGCGGGTCTCCTGGTCCTCAGCACCAGCCACTACTCAGTTACTGGTCCGTCCACTGGCCGCTGCTTGCTTCATTATCCCCTGCCGCTTGACTGGGGGGGGGGGGGGATCCGCTGCTCTGTGTAGGGGGGGGGGGTGTCAGGCAGCGCTGCCCGCATTGTGGATCTGCTTCGGCTGCACTCTTTGCAGAGCTGCCCACTCTGTGGCTTCACTGAGTGGTGTTATGCAGCGATGCCGATGCACTCCTAGGAGGAGGATCAAACGCATGATTTTCAATGGGGGGGGGGGTACATGCACATAACTATATGTATAAAAAAATACCCACACACAACACACATACCATAGATACACACATCCTGTACACACACACACACACACACACACACACATAGCATACACACATTATGTACACATCCATACATACACACACATCATGTACATACACATACATAACCTACATACACACACACACACACACATCATGTACACACACAATGTACACACACATATACGATACAGTACATACCTACACACATCATGTTCACATACCATCCATTATTTACACACACACACACACACACACACACACACACACATACCATGCATGTATACATACATCATGTATACACAAACACACATATAACATACATCATGTACACACATACCTTACATACACATCATGTACACACATACATTATGTACACACATAAATTACATACACATATGTACACAAAGACACATGCATGCATACAGTACATACATCAGGAACACACACACATCATGTACACACACACATCATGTACACATACATACCATACATATACACACACACACACACACACACACACCATACATACACATGCACAATATGTAAACATACTGTAGCATACATCCTCCACCCTCAAACAAACATCAGGGAAACACCTGAGGCCCCCAGCATAAACCACCCTGGCCTTGGTCAGTCACATAATAGTTCACTTACTGCAGCTGCTGGTCCCCTCTCCCGGCTTGCTCGGCTCGCTCTCTCACACAGCCACGGAGCACTGCTTGCCTGGGAGGAACTGTACTAGCAGGCTGCCTCTGTACACACAGCGCCCCCTACCTCCAGCCAGCCCAGCAGCACCCTGTCAGTGCTATCAGTGAGTGGGGTCGCGCACCGCAGGGAGGGAGCGGCGAGGGGGTTGCACGGCTCCGGCGCCATTTGATGTATCTGCGCCCGGAGCCCGTGCTCCGCCAGCTCCGCCCTCCCTACGCCTCTGTGCGTACGGCCAGCTTCCTGTCCGTTCGGACGCTGTAAGACCATGCAGAATCTTTGTGTTCCCAATGCACATGCACGTTTGGATGTAGTCCGAAGACACTCCCTCTTCTAAGTGAGTCCGTCCGAAGGAGAATTCGGAATGGACCGCACCAAGCAGAATAAGGCCCTATGTGGTAAAAGAATGTGGCTCACCCAGTGTTAAATGACAAAAGTATATATATAACTCACACTAGACAGGGGTCCGAGTAACAACATGGACCCCTGTGGACCTTTCCAGAGTGTGTACCTTAAATATAAAAAATCTCCCACAAGGGGAAGGACTGGATAGTGTTTAAAAAAGTTTTAATGATATGAACAAAAATAAATGGACCCGTACATTTGAAAGAAATTATAGAAAGCTTATCAGATGTGTATCTCATACACTGTGGGGAGGTAGGTACTTGTTTTCAAAGCGTGCCCGACACGTTTCGTCCCTTTAAACAGTTTGGGACTATTTCATGGGTTAGAAGAAGTCCCAAACTGTTTAAAGGGACGAAACGCGTCGGTCACGCTTTGGATACAAGTACCTACTGTACCTCCCCACAGTGTATGAGATACACATCAGATAACTGCATAGAAGTTTTTGGGTTTCTTATTGCATCCCGCACCACCCCTCCCCCCCCACCACCCCTCCCCCCCCCCCCCTTACCTGTGTTTTAGGCATTTATGAAGCAACAGGAGGGGGGAGAGGAACAGGGTGCAGGAGGAAAGGAAACAATTATTTTTATGAAGCTGCAGAAGAGTGGAGGGAGTAAGCGAAGAGGAAGGATTTCAAATGTAAATCTAAATGTAATTTGGTTAGCTCCGCCTGTGGCCCCGCCCCATTTATGTCACGGTTGATGTCCACGCCCACTACCTTCTGTAACTTGCTGCCCTCTTCCGGAAAGGGCACAAGAGAAGTCGGCAAGTATGGCATGCACAGGCCGATGTAAAAAGCACCCCCTCCATACCCCCTTCCCCAACCCTCTACAGGTAATATTAGTGATGTCACATGGAAGGTGCGGGTAACAATACTCCAACCCTATACATGTACAAGCCATAAGCAGCAGTGTGCTACAAAGAAATAACACAATAACACAATATTGGCTTCATTTGTTTCTGGGCAACTCAGAATGATAACTTGTGTGTACGCCTGATATTATGTACAATACCATATTGCCGACTGCAGCAAGGATCCTACATCGTGTCATCGTCCCCTGCATTGGTGTATTCACTATTCCACTAGATCCCAATCGCGGTTCTCAAGTACCCCCAACAGTGCACTTTTCCAAGTCACCCAGCAGGTACACAGGTGCATTCATCACTCACTGACACAGGGATACAGTCATTAGGTGGACATGCACTGGGTCAACCACTGAAGGTCGACCCATGAAATAGGTCGACCTATTAAATGGGTCGACCTTCAGTGGTTGACCCAGTGCATGTCCACCTAATGACTTCCAACAGTGTTGGAAGCTCGACACAAGCATTATGTCGACAATGGCAATGTTGGCTGTGAAACTGTTGACATAACCTTTTGTCGACAGGTGGTATTTCATGCCCTACCATCCACTAGGGCATGTAGGGAGAATAGAATAGTGTGCCGAGTGTAGTAAGGCAATGAGCTCGAAGCATGGCAAGCGCAGCGGTACATTTTGACAGTGTTCATTTCAACTATGTCGACATTCTGGCCATAAACCGTAAAAAAAATCATGTCGACCTTTTGACTGTCCACATTGCCATTGTAGATCTAATGTTTGTTGACCTTCCAACTCTGTCGACCACATTGTTCAGGTTTTAAGTATATATATATATATATATATATAGATATATATATATATATATATGCTTGAGCACAGGTGACTTCATTAGTACCTCAGTCAATTTGACTTAACCATCTGGACTACATGGGAGAGTAATGGAGCAGTTTAAAAACTCTGCTGTAACTGCAATCACTGCCAGGGCAGAACAAAGCGGGAGCTAGGACCCAGGGAGAGTCAGCTCTTCCCAGTGATCAGGAACACATGAGATGATTGGATAAATCAGATGCAACCACTGCACACTGACTGGTGCTGCCAGATAGAGCACTGCAGAGAACTGAGCAGCTGTCCAGGTAAGAGCATACTGGTGTAATGTCAGACTAATGGTGGAAGCAGGAATAAAGAAGCAGGTGGGAGAATTGGCTCATGGAGGTCAGGGAGACTGGTGCTGGCTTACAGAAATAAGTGGGGTGACTTGGGGAACAGGTGCCACCTGAGAGTGTAGATTAGGGAGGAGGGGTTACCCACAATCTGAGGGTGTTATATAAACAATGTGTAACAAAAGTACAGATTGGTGTCTTTATTTATGGAGGTCACTTGCACCAAGGGTTAAATACAATTAAGACCGGAATTATAGAGGGGTGGGGGTTTCAAAGCATGTTTTGCACCTTGGCCACTGCCATACTTCCCAACATGACCCTCTACAGCAGGGGTGGGTTACCACCCACCCGGCGGCTTTGCCAGGAGTCAAGTACGGGGGAATCTCGCGAGAGGTGGGGTAGTTCTTGCGAGATTCCTCTTAATAAATAACAGCGGGAGACTGTCAGTCCTATTCAGCGGCAGCCGCCAGAGCATGGGACGGCTACAGCAAGCCAATTTGTAAGAGAAATTTTTACATATGGCCCCCGAAGGATTTTTTTCCCCATACAAAAGGCCCTTGGCACAAAAAAGGTTCCCAACCCCTGCTCTCCAGGAGGGACACATTACTCTGCTCCTGGTTTTCCCTAGTAATGTATGATTGCCATCACCTGTGTTCAGGGGCGGATTGGGAATTCAAACCAGCCCGGGAAATATCTTGAAGCAGCCCTAACGAGGCTCTGTGTTGTAGCGCGCCGGAGGCGCGTCCGATTTTTTGGGGGGGCGGGGATTATCAATATGGGGGTGTGGCCTATTTCAATGAGGCCACGCCCAATTTTTTCCGCTGTGGCTGCAGAATAGGCGTATGCGTACAGCGTCTATTCTGCAGCCTGTGGGGCTGGGGAGACAGAGACGGGAGGGGGGGGGGGGGGTGGTGACAGGGGGGTCTACCAACTGTCCCGTCCCCCCGCGCTGTGGGACACTGAGTATGGACCACCTCCCTTGAACACATTATGCACCATAACAAGAGGGCCCTTTTTTCTATCGAAAAACCTGTACACCTTATGCCACACAGTATTAGCCAATATTCACATTATGACATGTGGAATGATCCAAAATTCACAAAATGACACACAGAATGAGTAAAAAAAAAAAAAAGCTAAAGTTCCCATTATGCAATGGAATGAGAAGACACAGGGTAAGAGGGGGTTGGTGCAGGGTGAGAGGGGTTGGTAATGAAGGGTGAGCAGGGGGTGACGAGGGGTGAGAGTAGAGTGGCAAGGTGGAAGAGGATGCATAGAGGGAGGGGGGACAGAGGGTGGCGTAGAATGCTGGGAGGGGAGAAGCAGGGTGGATGAGAACGAAGGGAGGACTTACACAGGGTTGCACAGGACGCAGAGTGTGAGGGGGGCATGGTGGCACAGGATGCAGGGTAGGAGGGGGAATGCAGAG
Source organism: Crinia signifera (assembly GCF_055691185.1). Lineage (NCBI taxonomy): Eukaryota > Metazoa > Chordata > Amphibia > Anura > Myobatrachidae > Crinia > Crinia signifera. The sequence continues at coordinate 311,362,878 of NC_139221.1, forward strand.
TGGCAGAGGATGCAGGGAGGGGAGTCACAAAGTGGTGGAGGATGCAGGGAGGGGAGACAGTGATGCCCATTATACATATGCCACACACCATGATGCCCATTATATATATGCCACACACCCTGATGCCCATTATACAAATGCCGCACACCCTGATGCCACTATACATATGCCACACACCGTGATGCCCATTATACATATGCCACACATCCTGATGCCATTATACATATGCCGCACACCGTGATGCCCATTATACATATGCTGCACACCGTGATGCCCATTATACATATGCCGCACACCGTGATGCCCATTATACATATGCCAAACACCGTGATGCTCATTATACATATGCCTCACACCGTGATGCTCATTATACATATGCCTCACACCGTGATGTCCATTATACGTATGCCGCACACCGTGATGCCCATTATACGTATGCCGCACACCCTGATGCCCATTATACGTATGCCGCACACCCTGATGACAGTATACATATGGCGCACACCGTGATGCCCATTATACATATGACGCACACCGTGATGCCCATTATACATATGCCGCACACCGTGATGCCCATTACACGTATGCCGCACACCGTGATTGCCATTATACGTATGCCGCACACCTTGATGCCCATTACATGTATGCCGCACACCGTGATGCCCATTATACATATGCCACACACCTTGATGCCCATTACATGTATGCCGCACACCGTGATGCCCATTATACATATGCCACACACCTTGATGCCCATTACATGTATGCCGCACACCGTGATGCCCATTATACATATGCCACACACCTTGATGCCCATTACACATATGACGCACACCGTGATGCCCATTATACGTATGACGCACACCGTGATGCCCATTATACATATGGCGCACACCGTGATGCCCATTACACGTATGCCGCACACCGTGATGCCCATTACACGTATGCCGCACACCGTGATGCCCATTACACGTATGCCGCACACCGTGATGCCCATTACACGTATGCCGCCCACCGTGATGCCCATTACACGTATGCCGCCCACCGTGATGCCCATTACACGTATGCCGCACACCGTGATGCCCATTACACGTATGCCGCACACCGTGATGCCCATTACACGTATGCCGCACACCGTGATGCCCATTACACATATGCCGCACACCGTGATTGCCATTATACGTATGCCGCACACCTTGATGCCCATTACATGTATGCCGCACACCGTGATGCCCATTATACATATGCCACACACCTTGATGCCCATTACACATATGCCGCACACCGTAATGTTCATTATACATATACCACACACACCATGATACCCATTACAGATATGCCACACACTGAGATATATATACATATACTATAGGGACCATGGGCACAGTGACACATATTGTATAGGGACCATGGGCACACACATATACTATAGGGACCATGGGCACTCTGACACACACACACGTATAATGACCAGTCCAGGGGGCACACCGACACATATACTTTAATACAGTTTATAAAGATCAGTGCTAAGCAACCCAACCCCCCCCCCCCCCCCATCCCCCCATGATGAATACCTGTGCTTGCTGTACTGCCAGGCCTGTGTCTCTTGACGAGGAGCAGAAGTGAGGAGGAGCAGGCAGTGACGGGGGCCCAGGAGCGCTGAATTTAATCCCATCCAGCAGTGGGATTTAGCGTCCTTGCAGTTTGCAGTGGGTGGGATGTCCTTGCAGTTTGCAGTGGGTGGGATGAAGCGGCGGCGCAGGGCAGGATGTCTCAGCAGGCTTTGGGAGCAGCCAGTGTGACACTGGGTGCAGGGGGGTGCCACTGTATAAGTGCCACTGTATAAGCAAACAAGAAAGAAAGATACTGCGCCGGCCGCTCTGACTGTGCTGAAATACAATTGGAGGCAGCTTGTAGCTCTGTCTCCCTGAGCTTCTGCCTCACAGCAGCCTTCTCTTCCGCACTGGTGCGGCCAGTCAGCCGCATCATCATGCCCTGCTGTTACATTACATAGATTAATCTGTGAGGCAGAAGCTCAGGGAGGCGGAGCTACAAGCTGTAGCCTCCGATTGTATTTCAGCACAGTCAGAGCGGCCGGCACTGACTGTATTTTTCATCATGGTGCCACTTGTATGCGGCTGCGGCCCTGGCCCCGGAGAGCTAAGTATGCCCCCAGCCCAGTCCGTCTCTGGCTGCCGGCCGCACACACACTCAGAGAGGCCGCGGGAGCTGCTGCGCGCGAGTGCGCATGCGCACCAGCCCTCCCGCGGCCATTTTCACTGCTGCAACTTGCAAGGGATGAGGCTGGCCGCGGCCATATTTATTGTGGTTAAAGTGCCGCGGCCGCTAACCGCGGAGAGGGCGGTCCGCGGCCCAGCCAAGGGGGGCGAGCGGCCGCTACATGGCCGAAATTGGCCGGCCCACCGGGAAAAAGCCCGGTATCCCGGTGGGCCAATCCGCCCCTGCCTGTGTTGAAACACCTTGGTCATCAATAAACCTGTTCAACACAGGTGATGACAATCATACATTACCAGGGAAATCCAGGAGCAGAGTAATGTGTCCCTCCTGGAGAGGGCCATGTTGGGAGGTATGCAGTGCCGCCATTGATTCCACTGATGTGTGCCTGTAACCATGCCCAATGTCTATAGGATAGACTACATGGGACTCTGCACTGCCGGAGTCTCCACACTGCTGGAGAACAGAGAGAACATACAAACTTGTCGCAGATAGGCTATGGAATTACACTCCTGACCTTACTGCTGTGAGGCAGCAATGCTGAGCACTATGGGGGTTATTCTTATTCCCTCGGTCCTCTGTGCATGCACGGCGAATTTTCGGTTTGCCGGGTGCACGCACCCTAGACGGCGTGCGGGAGGAGGAGAAGGGCAGGGGTTGCTGGGCTGCCTAATTACCATATTGGAACACCCAGCGTTCCATGGGCGTTCTCATGGTAATGATGCGGGTGCGGGGGGGCTGGCAGCTGACATCACCGGATGTCAGCTGCCCGCCCATATCTGACCCAGCGTGCGCGCATATGGAAGTTACTTGAAAGTCACTTTTATATGTGTGTACCTTCCACAACTTCCGATGGTTGGCGATTGAAAGATGTGGGAGGTTACCCACGGCATACGAATGGATGTTTATGCTAAACATGCATTTGCCGGGTGGGGTTTGGTGGATTTGCAATGCTGGAAATTCGCAGCCTTGCGAATTAACCAGAATAACCCCCTATGTCACCGTGCTGCCCCGTATCTCTGTATATAGGCCGCACCGGCCCCGGGTAACTCTGCAGGACCCCCCGAGCCCTCCACCCCCCCTCCCTGACTGACTCTCCCCCGGCCTCACTGACTCTTTCTGCCCCCTCCCCCCGCCACCATCACCACCACCACCACCCACAGGAAGATACAAGTTGGCGCCGCAAATGGCTGCCTAGGATCTGTGCACTCAGTCATATGTAACCCCGTGTCCCCTATGTGATAACTGTACTGTCTCTGCTTTAATTGCAATGTTTGTGCTCATACTGTTACTGCTACCTTCCACAGCTACTTCAGTGACCAGTGGCGCCGCGGATGGCTGCCTAGGCGCTGTGCTGATCGGCGGGCTGCGTTCCCCACATGTAATGTCTCAATGTAATGTATGTAATGCCCCCACCCCCCCTTTTTCATCCCTGCTGATGCTGCACTGTATATCCACAAAAAAATCCTAGTGTGCGCAAGCATACATGGCCAATAAAGTTGATTCTATATACACACGGACAGCATTGCTGCCTCTCCGCACTGATACAAACTTCACACCATGGCAATAACTGTGTGAAGTTTGTATATTCTCCCCGAGCTTGTGTAGGATTCCACCCGATACTCCAATTTCCCCCACAATCCAAAAATATACTGTTAAGTTAATTGACTCCCAATAAGTCTGGGCAGACTAGATGGGCAGAAGTGTTTCTTATCTGCCGCCACGTTCTATGTTCCTGCGCTGAGAGATTACTGGATAGTAATGATGTATTCGCATTAACGCTGGATTTTATTAGAGATGTGCGGCGGCCACTTTTTCGGGTTTTGGTTTTGGATCTGGATCTCCCTTCGTGTTTTGGATCTGGATTGGTTTTGGCAAAACCACCCTTGCGGGTTTTGGTTTTGGTTTTGGATCTGGATTTTTATGAAAAAATGCTAAAAATTGGTAAAATAACAGAATTTGGGCCTGTTTTTGCCCCTAAAGTATTATCAACCTCAATAACATTAGTTTCCACTCATTTCTAGTCAATTTTGATCACTTCACAGCTCACAAAATTGTTTTAATTTACTGTAGTTGGGCCAAAAGGGTATACCGAGGTAGCTGGATGACTAAGCTAAGCGACAGCAGTGGGCATCACATACATGTGGACCTTACACTTCCAACCTGGCACATCTTGGAAGCAGAGCGACACTGCAGGGGCAGACAGGTTGGCAGTTTAATAATGCTCCAAAGAGCAAAAAATGCAAAGGTGTATTGACCTTGTCAGCACTTCTATCAGGTGGCTGATCTCCCACTATTTCCTCCTCCATCATCCTCCAAAAATGTGTTTTTTATTTTATTTATTTTTCTTACTTTACACTTGACACAGCCCCTGGACACTGCCAATGGACACTAGATACAGCCCACCATCCTAGACACAGCCCCTGAACGGGATGCAGTTAAAATCCCGGCGGTCGGGATCCCGGCGTTCAGAATCCCGACGCCGGAATCCCGACTGCCGAAATGACGACACATTCTCCCTCCTGGGGTGTCCACGACACCCCTGGAGGGAGAATAAATTAGTGTGCCGAGCGTAGCGAGGCACCGGGCCCGCTGCGTGGCGAGCGCAGCGAGCCCGCAAGGGGGGGCGATCCACGTCCCCCCCTTGTCGGCATTTCGGCGGTCGGGATTCCGGCGTCGGGATTCTGAACGCCGGGATCCCGACCGCTGGGATTCAATACTGAATCCCCCCTGGACAATGGACACAGCTCCTGTACACTGGACACTGCCCCTGGACACTGGACACAGCCCGTCACCCTGGACACAGCTCCTGGACACTGGATACAGCCCACCACCCTGGACACGTCACACTAGACACGACCCCTGGACACTGCCCCTGGACACCGGACACAGCCAGTCACCCTGGACACAGCCTGTCAGGAACCAGATTGAATGGTTCATTCAGTTTTGTTTTCTGTTCAGTTTGTGTTTGGCATTTGACTCACTGGTGGCCTCCAGTGGTAGGTATGTGCCATATCAGCTCAATATTCTGGGAGCTAATTATTCACTAGGCTGTGAGGTAATTAGCTCATTAAGCACAAGCCTGGGAGCTGCCTGGATCTCCAGCAGGTGTAATAAATCACTTGAGCCCTTTATAGGGCAGGCACTCCTGCAATACTCTGCCAGTGATAGCTTCCTGTTAACCAATGTTTAGTTCCTGCTTCCTGTGCATGGAACTCTCTGTCAGTTCTCAGCTTCGCTACCTGGTTCCTTGTGCCGGTCTGCTGTTTGGATCTCAGGATATATCCTCTGCAGCTCAGCTCCCAGTTCCTTCATCTCATTCTGGGTCCCATTACGTTTGCGGCTCTGCTTTCGTGCCTGGCCCTGATCCACTGTTACCTCCTTTCCGTGGGTCACGTAAGTGCTTCTGTGGAGCCTGGTTATTTTCCATTTGTTCTTTTGGAGAGCTGCCAAGCTCTTTTGGTTAGTGGGCCATTCAGCCCGTTGTTTAGTTTGTTTGGGTTCAGGATTGTGCCCCGCCGTGGGCCAAGCCCATTTTTTCCCTCTGGTAGTTACCAGTTATTTACCTTTGTTTTCTTTTGCTTGCCCTTTCTATGCATTTAATAGGCAGGGCCTCCCCCGTTCAGTCCTGGTTTTGTTTTAGGGATTCGACTCTTAGCCTTGTCTCCTGTTTGTGTGGAGATTCCCCGTACTCCGTCTCTTGTGCTTGCGACTGGGTCGCATTCCCGTCATTGGCCAGGTGCCGGCAGTTAGGGGCATTTTTCAGTTAGGCCCGTTAGCTAAAGTATCCTCTTGAGCCACCTCTGACGATCACTAACTCTTTGTCCTTCCATAAGACCTAGCTGCATCGGGGTTGGAGCGGGCCTTACTCGCTCCTTCGAACGCGGCGGCCACAGGTGAAGCCTAGTGTTCACAGGGGTTTCTCATTTTCCCGAGGTGCTCAATAGAGTTAGTGTAGGGTTCGCCGTGGCCGTCCTAACCAGCGGTCCTGGCTACGGGCTCACGCCTGATCTCCAGCTTCCAGCCTCCGGTAGTTACATCCAGCGCCCAGGCGGCATCCGTAACACAGCCCCTGGACAATGGACACAGCCCGTCACCCTGGACACAGCCCCTGGACAATGGACACAGCCTCTGGACACCGCCCTCGACACAGCTCCTGGACACTGGACACAGCCCGCACCCTAGACACAGCCCCTGGACAATGGATACAGCCTGTCACCCTGGACACAGCCCCTGGACAGTGAACACAGCCTCTGGACACCACCCCGGGACACAGCTTCTGTACACTGGACACAGCCGTCACACTGCACACTGCCCCTGGACACGGGACACAGCCCGTCACCCTAGACACAGCCCCTGGACAATGGACACAGCCTGTCACCCTGGACACAGCCCCTGGACAGTGGACACAGCCTCTGGACACAGTATCTGTACACTGGACACAGCCGTCACACTGCACACTGCCCCTGGACACGGGACACAGCCCGTCACCCGGGACACAGCCCCTGGACAATGGACACAGCCTCTGGACACCGCCCCGGGACACAGCTCCTGGACACAGCCGTCACACTGGACACTGCCCCTGTACACAGCCCCTGTACACTGGACACAACCCCTGTACACAGGCCCTGTCACACTGGACACAGCCCCTGTACACTGGACACAGCCCCTTGTATAATGGACCCTGCAGGCTGCAGCCCCTGTACATTGAGTGTACAGTCAGCAGCACTGCAGCCCCTAATTGAGTGTGAGCACTGCAGCACCTAGTTACAACAAAAAAATCAAATTCAACCCAGGGCACAGAGCACAAATCTCCCACCCACCCTCTTCCCTCTCCTATAATGGAGTGAAGATGGCGGGGCGCGCGTGTGTCTTATATAACATCCCGATCCCGCGAGAATTCGACAGCGCGATGATGACGTTTTGCCTCGTTTTCGGTCCGGAATTCAGGCGGGAACTCCCGAACCGGCTCTGATCCTGACTCGGATCGCGATGCTTGGATCTGTCGGATCCCGGAGATCCGGACCCGCTCATCTCTAGATTTATCAGTGAGCCCCATGAAGATCAGAGTTTGGAATACAGTCCAAGTGATGCTTTCCATAGTGTTACATATCACATATCCAAACTATTTCTCAGATCAGTGTCCTAGTGTTATGTTATCGGAGAGATGCGCATTGGCGTGAGTTAGCATTTCTGATACCCCATTGTCCGAGGAATGCCATTGGGATGTTGCAAGTGCTCCAAACTGGGGGCCAGATGCACTAAGCTACAAAAATGATAAAATGGAGAGTACTAAACCACCAGCCAATCAGCTCCTACCTGCCATGTTACAGACTGTGTTTAAAAAATGTGATGCAGGAGCTGATTGGTTGGTTGTTTATCACTCACCATTTATTCCCTTTTGAAGCTTAGTGCATCTGGCCCTGGGTGTGATATGAGAAGTTGACATTCAGACTATGGACAGGTTCTGGGGGATAAATTAACTAAAATGGGAGTTCTATTGAAGATGGGATTTTGCCCATGGCAACCAATCAGATTCGATCTTCTAAATAAGTAGAATCTGATTGGTTGTTAAGAGCAACATCCTAACTTCAATAGAACTCCCATCTTCGTAAATTTACCCCTATTCACTGCTGGCGAACTGTTCCTTCATCTCATGGAACTAATTTATTAGCAAAAATCAAGTGTATAACAGCATCCATTCTTGAATTGATTTTAACATTATATTTTATCATGAGAATTCTCATTAATTGTGTAATTAATAAATGTAAAAAATTTTTTATCAGTGGTAGTGTTCAGATCAAATCCAAGGGCTGTATATATATTTTTGTTTCTTTGTTCTATATATTTGGGAGACTTACGCACTCCCTATACAGCAGCTTTGGCCATTACCTGTGGTGCCTTTCTTTTCTACAATTGAGACTGGGGTAGTGATGCTGACCCAAAGAAATATTGACACACTCAAAGACAGACACTGACACACAGCTGTTGACACACAGACAGACTCTTGACACTCAGACTCTGGGCCTTATTTTAGTTCACTCTTTCTGACAAAATCCTTCTTAGATGGACAAAACCATGTGCACTGCAGGGGGGCAGATGTAACATGTGCAGAGAGAATTAAATTTGAGTTATTTTGTTTCTGTGCAGGGTAAATACTGACTGATTTATTTTTACACTGCAATATAGATCTCAATTTGAAGCAAAATCCCACCCAAATCTAACTCTCTCTGCACAAGTAACATCTGCTCCACCTGCAGTGCACATGGTGTTGTCCATCTAAGAAGGAATTTGTCAGAAAGAGTGAACAAAAATAACCCCCTCTGACACATGGATACACGAACACTGACAGACAGGTGCTGACCCACACTAACAGATGCTGACATATTGATGCTAACATACCGATATGGATGCTGATGCACACACTAACTAAAGTTTGCATACCTCCCAACTGTCACCGATTTTTGGGGGTCCTGCATCCTACCCGGTGCCTGCAGTGTCTCGTGGGTGCAGCCTGCCACTGCCCCCCAGCCTGCCACAGCAGGGAATAGATGCTGTGAGCATCCGCACCACGTCTATTCTGACAGGCAAAGGGTCTGGGGGAATGGCCAGCAGCTCACATAATGCTGGCCATGCTCCCAGAGCAGTGGAAATGGGGGGGCCTTCGCGGAGCCCAGCAAGCATGCCCCCTAGTTGTGAGGTCATGCCCCGAAAGAATGTGGGCATATGTAAGTGGCCCTCTTCCTCATCCGCCAAAAAAAAAAGCCACCATGGTTGGACAAAGAAGTAAGGTCAGCTATCAACAATAAAACCAGAGCCTTTAAATTCTATAAAAATAACTTGAATGAGGAGGCCTTCGCAAAATACAAAGAATTAAACAAAACTTGTAAAGGGGTAATCAAAGCAGCTAAAATATTATATGAAGAGTGCATAGCCACTGAAAGCAAAACCAACCCAAAGAAGTTTTTTAAATACATAAATAGTAAACGTTTAATTAAGGAAAACATAGGCCCACTAACTGATACTAGTGGAAAAAGTGTTACTGAGGATAAGGGAAAAGCAAAACTGTTAAATGCGTTCTTCTCATCAGTATTTATTAAGGGAGAGCAGACTGTGGAACGAACATTTACCACAAACGGGACAAATAAGCCAGATCTCATTGTGGATTTCACAGGAAATAATACTGAGGCTAAGCAAACTCAAAACAAATAAATCACCAGGGCCAGATGGGATTCATCCGAGGGTATTAATGGAATTAAGGGATGAACTAGCTACCCCCCTACATTATATCTTTAGCAAGTCACTATCGTCAGGTATAGTACCAAAAGATTGGAGAATAGCAGAGGTAGTGCCAATATTCAAAAAAGGAAGATCCCGCTAATTACAGACCCGTTAGTTTAACATCAATTGTGGGTAAACTATTTGAAGGATTTTTAAGGGATGGTATCCAGGAATATTTAGATCATCACCGTCTACTCAGTACTAACCAACATGGGTTCGTGAAAAATCGTTCATGCCAAACATCTACTAGGGTTCTATGAAGAGGTTAGCAAAAACCTCGATAATGGAAATGCTGTAGATGTGATTTTCCTAGATTTCGCTAAAGCATTTGATACTGTCCCACACAAGAGATTTATTAATAAAATGGAGAACCTAGGATTGGGTGAAAATATCTGCAGATGGGTAGGGAATTGGCTATGTAATAGAGAACAAAGAGTGGTTGTGAATGGTGCCGTATCAGATATGATACCGGTACTAAGTGGAGTGCCCCAGGGTTCGGTTTTGGGGCCCATTTTGTTTAACATTTTAATTAATAATATTGGGATAGGGTTACTCAGCAATGTATCCATCTTTGCGGACGATACAAAACTTAGCAAAGTCATCAAATCATCAGAAGATGTCACCATGCTTCAAAATGATCTTGCAATTCTAGATGAGTGGGCAAAAAAATGGAAGATGAGGTTCAATGTAGATAAATGTAAGGTTATGCACCTTGGGAGACACAACCAGTGTGCAAGTTACAACCTTAGCGGAGAGGAACTGGGTAATTCCATACTTGAAAAGGATCTAGGAGTCCAAATAGACAGCAAACTGGGATGTAGTGCCCATTGTAATGTAGCTACAAAAAAGGCCAACAAAATTCTGGCATGTATTAAGAGGGGAATGGAAACTATGGACTCAAGGGTAATTATGCCACTGTATATAGCATTGGTGAGACCTCACCTCAAGTACGGAGTGCAGTTCTGGGACCCACACTATAAAAAGGACATCATAGAATTAAAAAAAGTCCAAAGGCGAGCAACAAAGCTTATTAGGGGAATGGAGATATTAAGCTACGGGGAGAGATTAAGCAATTTGGGACTATTTACATTAGAAAAGAGACGTTTAAGGGGGGACATGCTCAACATGTACAAGTATATCAAGGGCCAATATAAGGAACTGTCACACCCTCTTTTCTACTAGAAAGGAATCTAGGACACGAGGGCATGAGTATAGATTAGAAGAAAAAAAGATTTCATTCAGCTAGTAGAAAGAATTTCTTTATGGTCAGAACAGTCAAACTCTGGAACTCTCTTCCCAGAGAGGTGGTAACGGCTGGCTCATTAAATGCGTTCAAGGCAAAGTTGGACAAACATTTACTGGAGAAAAACATCCATGGGTACAAATAAGAAATATAATTTGTCTGTAAAATACGAGAACCTACCAAATCAGCAATGGATATCTATACCAGGTTGAACTAGATGGGCGCAAGTCTTTTTTCAGCCTTACCTACTATGAAAAAAATGAAGTGTGGGAGGGGGGTTGTGGGATCAAGAGCAGCCACAGGGCTGGATGAGGGAGTGGGGTAGGAGACTGCCACCAGGGAAGGGGATAATGTGGCCGGGTAGGAGACTGCTTCCGGGTGCGAGTGCTGGGGTAAGGGTAGGTGCATTACCTGTGTCTATAGGTGTTCCTGATATGAAAGTTCAGCCCTACCCATTGATAATGTAGAAAAAATTACTCTGAACACAAAAATTAATTTGAGTAGTCCGCGCTGCAGCACTGTAGACACCAGAAAGCACGATCCAAGCACAAAGAATGGTGAATACACTTGCGCTGTTCTGAATGCAAACAATGATCTGTCTGTCCCAGATGACCCTCGGCAGACCAATGTGAAAAAGCAAAGACAAGGCAGAAATGGTCAGTACAGTATCTATTTGATAGAATGAAACCTTTTAAGGATCATAGGGCACTGATATAAGGTGAGCTCTGATCCAATTGGAAAAAAAGGCTGGATATATCCCACTAAAGATACCTTTATATGCCTATAGGGCACGACAAAAAGGTCAGTTGTAGGGGGTGATACCCCCCTTTGGTTATTCACCATCAAATAGATACTGACCATTTCTGCCTTGTCTCTGCTTTTTCACATTGGTGGAGGACCGTCTGCCGAGGGTCATCTGGGACAGACAGATCATTGTTTGCATTCAGAACAGCGCAAGTGTATTCACCATTCTTTGTATTTGGATAATGTGGAAATGTTTCCCAAATCAACCTTTTTGCTTCTGTCAATTATCTAGCACAGTCTATGAAATACCAGAAGCTGATTGGTTATTTTGGGACACTTTTCCAGTTACTCTCTGCAATGCTTGGTACATCTCCCAACATGACCCTCTCCAGGAGGGACACAATGCTCTGCTCCTGCAATTTCTTCTTAATGTAGGATTACCCTAATCTGTGTTGAACAGGTTAATTAATAAGAAAGGTTGCTTCAACACAGGTGATAGCAATCATTCATTAGGAGGGAAGTGCAGGAGCAGAGCAATGTGTCCCTCCTGGGAGGTATGATCCTGTGGTGAGAATTTTGGGGGGATTTCATTTTGCACTTTATGACGGTAGGCTCTCACTCAAAAGTGTTCACT